>NC_084483.1:200642892-201259659 GCF_030035675.1 Rhineura floridana | reverse complement strand
TGGAATGAATGTAGACTGTGGAATTCTTATCGGTCAGTGAGGCCTACTGACATTTATTTCAAACGTGTCTTTAAAGTAATGAAACTTTGAAAGTTTTGACATGGAAATGGACTGCCTTCAAGTTGATTCCGACCTATGGTGACCCTATGAATAGGGTTTTCATGGTAAATGGTATTCAGAGGCGGGTTTACCATTGCCTCCCTCTGGGGCTGAGAGGCTGTGACTGGCCCAAGGTCACCCAGTGAGCTTCATGGCTATGTGGGGATTCGAACCCTGGTCTCCCAGGTCGTAGTCCAGTACCTTAACCACTACATCACACTGGCTCTCTTGAAAGTCTTAAGAGTCCATAAATCTATTTTCTGAAGATTTGAGCATCCATATTTAGTTTACTACAAGATTTTTATATTAATTATAATGCTTAAGGCAGGCCTGTGGTGTGATGTTCTACAGACAATGGTCACACTTGGTTTAAGGAAAAAAGAGTGGGAGGGAAGAGATGTAACTGCAGTACTGAACTCAGGAAAAAAAAGTTGGCTGTGCAACCTGAAACACTTTGTGCTAGCATTGCATTTGTATTTTCATTAACTTTTTTCCAATGTGAGTCCCACTAAGTTCCATGGGACTTACTCCCTAGTAAGTGGGAGCCTAATTGTAGCCTAATTATGCAGTGAATCTAAAAATTGGAGCTCTTCAAGCATCTTCAGAGCTTCACATGAAGCAAGCTTATCAGATATTTGTCTTCTGTGCACATGCACACATGCTGACTTACTTCATTGTTCCTAATGCATGACCCAGTGAGTATCATGAGCCAGCTTTACTTGACAATTCTGAGAAGCAATTTTACTTGGTTGGAACTCATATTGTAGAAGGAACCCCATTAACAATCATGATCACTTCCATTTGTTTGCAACATGAATGAATGAACGAATGAAACTTTATTTTTACCCCGCCCTTTTTCCAAACTGGAACTCAGGGCGGCTTACAAATAAAAGTACATGTAGTTAAAAACATAGAAAAACATACAATTAAACTATGCATAACCTTAAAACTGTAAAAGGCACTTAAAAATCTAAAAACAATTTAAAATAATACAGATAATAATGTAAAACAATAAAACAAGCCTTGTAAAGTCCAATTCTAAACACCTTCTATCCCAAAGGCCTGTTGGAATAAAAAAGTCTTTACTTGCCGACGGAAGGATGGCAAGGAGGGGGCCATTCGTGCCTCCCTAGGAAGGGAGTTCCAGAACCTAGGAGCAGCCACCGAAAAGGCCCTATCTCGCATCCCCACCAATCGCACTTGTGAGGGTGTTGGGACTGAGAGAAGGGCCTCTCCTGAAGATCTCAGGGCCTGGGCAGGCTCGTATAGGGAGATACGGTCTGACAAAGGCAAAAAGGCTTCCTTCAGAAAATGGAAGTCTTGTCCGAATGAAGAAAATAAAAAAGAACACAAACTCTGGCAAAAGCAATGCAAGAAGACAATAAGGGATGCTAAAAAAGAATTTGAGGAGCACATTGCTAAGAACATAAAAACAAACAACAAAAAATTCTATAAATACATTCAAAGCAGGAGACCATCTAGGGAGACAATTGCACCCTTGGATGATAAGGGAGTCAAAGGTGTACTAAAGAACGATAAGGAGATTGCAGAGAAGCTAAATGAATTCTTTGCATCTGTCTTCACAGTGGAAGATATAGGGCAGATCCCTGAACCTGAACTAACATTTGCAGGAAGGGATTCTGAGGAACTAAGACAAATAGTGGTAACGAGAGAGGAAGTTCTAAGCTTAATGGACAATATAAAAACTGACAAATCACCGGGCCCGGATGGCATCCACCCGAGAGTTCTCAAAGAACTCAAAGGTGAAATTGCTGATCTGCTAACTAAAATATGTAACTTGTCCCTCGGGTCCTCCTCCGTGCCTGAGGACTGGAAAGTGGCAAATGTAACGCCAATCTTCAAAAAGGGATCCAGAGGGGATCCCGGAAATTACAGGCCAGTTAGCTTAACTTCTGTCCCTGGAAAACTGGTAGAAAGTATGATTAAAGCTAGATTAACTAAGCACATAGAAGAACAAGCCTTGCTGAAGCAGAGCCAGCATGGCTTCTGCAAGGGAAAGTCCTGTCTCAGTAACCTATTAGAATTCTTTGAGAGTGTCAACAAGCATATAGATAGAGGTGATCCAGTGGACATAGTGTGCTTAGACTTTCAAAAAGCGTTTGACAAGGTACCTCACCAAAGGCTTCTGAGGAAGCTTAGCAGTCAGGGAATAAGAGGAGAGGTCCTCTTGTGGATAAGGAATTGGTTAAGAAGCAGAAAGCAGAGAGTAGGAATAAACGGACAGTTCTCCCAATGGAGGGCTGTAGAAAGTGGAGTCCCTCAAGGATCGGTATTGGGACCTGTACTTTTCAACTTGTTCATTAATGACCTAGAATTAGGAGTGAGCAGTGAAGTGGCCAAGTTTGCTGACAACACTAAATTGTTCAGGGTTGTTAAAACAAAAAAGGATTGCGAAGAGCTCCAAAAAGACCTCTCCAAACTGAGTGAATGGGCGGAAAAATGGCAAATGCAATTCAATATAAACAAGTGTAAAATTATGCATATTGGAGCAAAAATCTGAATTTCACATATACGCTCATGGGGTCTGAACTGGCGGTGACCGACCAGGAGAGAGACCTCGGGGTTGTAGTGGACAGCACGATGAAAATGTCGACCCAGTGTGCGGCAGCTGTGAAAAAGGCAAATTCCATGCTAGGGATAATTAGGAAAGGTATTAAAATAAAACAGCCGATATCATAGTGCCGTTGTATAAATCTATGGTGCGGCCGCATTTGGAATACTGTGTACAGTTCTGGTCGCCTCATCTCAAAAAGGATATTATAGAGTTGGAAAAGGTTCAGAAGAGGGCAACCAGAATGATCAAGGGGATGGAGCGACTCCCTTACGAGGAAAGGTTACAGCATTTGGGGCTTTTTAGTTTAGAGAAAAGGCGGGTCAGAGGAGACATGATAGAAGTGTATAAAATTATGCATGGCATTGAGAAAGTGGATAGAGAAAAGTTCTTCTCCCTCTCTCATAATACTAGAACTCGTGGACATTCAAAGAAGCTGAATGTTGGAAGATTCAGGACAGACAAAAGGAAGTACTTCTTTACTCAGCGCATAGTTAAACTATGGAATTTGCTCCCACAAGATGCAGTAATGGCCACCAGCTTGGATGGCTTTAAAAGAAGATTAGACAAATTCATGGAGGACAGGGCTATCAATGGCTACTAGCCGTGATGGCTGTGCTGTGCCACCCTAGTCAGAGGCAGCATGCTTCTGAAAACCAGTTGCCGGAAGCCTCAGGAGGGGAGAATGTTCTTGCACTCGGGTCCTGCTTGCGGGCTTCCCCCAGGCACCTGGTTGGCCACTGTGAGAACAGGATGCTGGACTAGATGGGCCACTGGCCTGATCCAGCAGGCTCTTCTTATGTTCTTATGTTCTGGACCTGGGCCGTATAGGGCTTTAAAGGTCAAAACCAGCACTTTGAATTGTGACTGGAAACAAACTGGCAGCCATTGGAGATGTTGTAACAAGGGAGTTGTATGGTCCCTGTAACCAGCCCCTGTTAATACTCTGGCTGCAGCTCTTTGTACCAGTTTAAGTTTCCAAACAGTTGTCGAAGGCAGCCCCACGTAGAGCGTGTTACAGTAGTCTATATCAAGAATTCTTAAAAATCACACTAGTAATGCCATAGAGAGAATGGATAAAAGCAGTCTCCTACATATAACACTTGCAACCTGCAAAATGTGGGGAGCAAATTAAAAATGGTTGCATCACCTGTGAGAACATATGACCCACTTTATCCCTAATGAATGGTGTGCATTGCACGTTATAGAATGGCTACTGGAGGTTCTCTGGCTCATTCTTTACAGTTTTATTCAAGCAACGCTTCGTTTTTTGGTTATTTTAGTATTACTGCTGGAAATTTCAATTCTAGACTCATCTCAAAAAAGAAAAAAAAGCAGCTGTTGAAAACTAGTAAAGAATGAGGTCATGATGAAAACTTGTGAGTCAGAGATTGCCAGCAGTTCTCTGCCTTGCCTGCTGAGCATTTGGGATTACTGCTTCATTGTACTAAATCTACTGGAGCTGAGCCCTGAGAGAGATCCATGAACTAAATTAAACTTCCCCTGTGTCACTGAATATTGTAAAGGCATTTGTGTATACTACATAGAATACACAAATAGTGCCTATTTTGACACACAGCTATTTTATGTATGTAAGGGATTGAAAATAAACGGTTTTAGCTGCCAAGTTGCATGCAGTAATCAGGACAAGGAGGAAATAATAGGTTTCTATAGCATGTCAAAATAATATTGTATGACAAGGGTGAGAGGATCACATAAAAAGGACTTGCATCACAATGGACCAGTGCTTTTCTTATCCTCAACATACTTTCCTAAAACTTACCTCTCACTGCTGGCTTGGGAAATTGTTTCTAGCCCAAAGTATAAGGGAATGAGAGACACTTACCAGAATGGAGAATATAGAAAAGCCAGGGCAAAGTCTGACAGTTATATTCTCTATGTGGTGAAAGTTTGTCTTAAGAAACATGCTTTTTTTATGCTGTGGCTTTCCACTACCTGCTATTTGTGTGAAACTAGGAATAGAGAAAAAGTTGTAAAACATATCAAATAGTTCTAGTTTCTGATGCATGTAATTTGCTTCAAAAATACTGTATTTCATATGAATGAGACAATTATTTGAGTGTGTTATACTTTTTATACTGTTGACAGTTTTAAGTTAATTTTTTTTCTGAATAGAAATCTATGTTCAGGGAAGTTATATGCGGATATTCTAGAACTCTTTGCAGTTCTGCTTTCTACAGTTATATTCTACCGTAGAGTGAGACACTCTTCAAAACGGTAGAGCGAGGGCCTCTTCATGTAAACCAGGGATGGGACACCTGGGGCCCTCCAGATGTTGTTGGACTTGAGCTCTCATAATCCCTGACCATTGGCCATGCTGGCTGGGGCTGATGGAAGTTGACATACAACAGCTGTAGGGCTACAGGTTCCTCATCTGTAGTGTAAATAGTGAAAGCTTTACTGTTACTTGTGAATAAAGTGCTATCCATTTGCATGCTGTAGCTTAATTTCATTCAGGTGAGCAGTAGGGGGAAAAGGTGAAGAAATGGTACTGCAAAAAGCGGGGGGGGGGATCAGCTCTGCCCATTCCCACCTCTGCCATGTGGCACTTGATAGATTACCCATGAGATAATTCAGTGCTTGACAGAAGAATGGTTCCTGACCCCTGCTTTACAGAGTAGCAAGCAAAAGGGAAAGTCTCTGCCCCACAGATCTTAAAATATAAATGTGTTCCTTTAAAGAAAATTATGTTGGGCTCCTTGCTTGTTTTCTTCCCCCTGGATAAATACTGCAGGAGTTGAGGCTTTAGAGGGTGTTTTTAAAACTGAAGTGGCTCACGTGAATATGGCCATAAGCAGCTAGTCTGAGGAATCGTTTGTAGAATACAGAATAATGAACTCTTTAGATCTTAATGCTGCATTGGCTTATCTTCAGTGATCACATGGACTACAATCCTGCTGCTTCTGTGATGAAATTTAAGCATGTGACAAGTGTTTGTTTTTAATATTATTGTCCTAATCCCTATCCTTCCAGTGGGTTCAGCATGAATAATTTGAGAATGCGGAACTCTGTTGGGAAATGAATTCTTTTCTAGGAGATCAACTTACTTGCGTTCTTAGGATGGCTATTCCATGTTCATGATGCAATGCTCTTTTGAGGCACACCCATATCCAAAAAGCTGTGAAAATGTGAGATCAGGATCAAACTATGTGGATCTATTTCACAGAGGTGTGTGAATCAACTGCTTCATTTAATATTTAATGTTCATGTATTGTCTCTGAATTAGATTTATATTCTGAAATTCTAACATAAATTGGGGATTTAAATGCCACATTTTTAATTCACTTAATTCTTATTGCATGATCATGGGTCTGACAAAAATCCTGCCACTGGCTGCTTGTTAATTTACTAATTACATTTATATCCCAACTTTCTGTTAAGGCACCCACGGGGGGTTATGTTAAAATACTAAAGCAAATAAGTGCTTTACAAAAGGTAAAGTTGGACCTGGCTGGGGGGGGGGGAAGTGGGCAGTCCCAGAAGCTTTTTGGGGGCATAGGGGATCTGCATTGGGTAGGAAGAATTGGCAAAAATCAGATGCCCTGTCCTTGTGCATGCAGAATCATTTCTTCTACACAGAGCCGCCATTGGATAGAACCCATGGCTGGGTGCTGTTAATAAATGACAAGCACACTTAGGAATTGCAAAATCTAATGCATGAATAAGACCTTAACTTTATAAAATTGGGCAGCTATAGTGAATGCACCAGGGGAGCAGGAGACCTGAACTCCTCTCTGAGATACTGTACTGCCGTACAAATTGGTCAAAATGCAAACACCATCCAATCCACTTCCTGTGTAGCTTGGAAGAATTTGGTAACATGTGCCTCTGAGCATATGGTGAGTGGTGGCAACACTTGCCATCTCCAAAGATAATTATATTTTTGTATGTTTGCTGGTGTTCTTCTTGCTTTGCTTCTTTCCTGTGTTATTAATGTTTCTACAGAGAATCTACACTAGAAAATTTTATTTCCCTCATTATTCATCCCAGAAATCTGTGTCAAATTTATTTTTATTAATTTCAAAGCTTTTTTATTGGTCAGTGTCATTTGATGGTGAAGAAAGCCTTTTGTGTTTCAAATTGGAGGTTATGTTCTATTTCTATTTTGGGTGCATTAACTGTGGAATCTGGACCTGCAGTTTGATGAAAAATCAGACTGATTCCAATATGTTGCTACTTCAGCAATGACTCTAGCTGTTGGAAAAAAGAGGATACATGTTTTCAGCCTGCTATGTTTAAACCACTTCATTTAAGGCAAGGTGGGCACAGTCAATTAAAAACATAGAGCACACCTAGCATTTTGCTAGAATATATTTCACCTGTCACTGTTTTATCTTGTGCAAATTGAGACACTCCTGAGGTCCACTGGAGACTATTCTGCAGAAGTCAGTACCATTATTCCACAATTATGTTTGGAGTTTTTTTAGTATAAATTTTGCAGAGTTGCTGTACTTCACATATTTACAGAAATAGAAACAAAAGAAAATGATTTCCTATAGGAAACTTCACTAAAATTGCAAAGGAAGTCAGACATAGTCAAAGTGATCATCTGAACTATATCAACTGTCTTAATAATGTTGCTTCCTCCCTGCTAAAACAAGATCAGCACAGCACATGTCTTGTTTCTATTATTTGGGCTGATTGCAGGTGTTGCCACCACTCACCATATGCTCAGAGGCACATGTTACCAAATTTTTGCAAGCTACACAGGAAGTGGATTGGACTGTGACAGACCAACCCAAATGGTGTTTGCATTTTGACCAATTTGTAGGGCAGTCCAATATCTCAGAGAGGAGCTCAGGTCTCCTGCTCCCCTGGTGCATTCACTATAGCTGCCCAATTTCCGTGCTTTTTAAAGTTTGATAGAATAGCTGTGGGCTATAGGTACATTCTTAAACTGCAAGTTTTTTTGCCTATTAGTGAATTTCCCTGCTTTTTAATCCGGGAGGTAAGAAATGGGATCCTGTGCAAGTTTGCTGAGAATGGATTGATCATTTGCATGCTTATTGAGTTCAATGGGATTTACTCCCCTGCAGTCATGCTTAGGATAGGTGAAACTGACCACAGAGGATGGGGAGGGGGGGAGGACTGGGAGGGGAGCAGGCAGGATGGGGAAGGGAGGAGGAGGACAGGTTTGATCATTTGCATGTTTATTAAATTCAGTGCGATTTACTCCTGTGCAATCATGCTTAGGATAGGTAAAACTGATGGGGGGGAGGGGGGGAGGGAGGGCTGGAGTGGGCAGGGAAGGAGGAAGGGAGAGGAGAGGAGAGGGGAAAAGCAGGTCTGATCATTTGTATGCTTATTTTCAATGGGATTTACTCCTATGCAATCTAGGTTAGGATAGGAAAAACTGACCATGGGGGAGGAGTGGGAGTGGGGAGGAGCATATTGGAGGGCAGGGCTGTGGAGTCGGAAGCAATTTTGGGTGGAGTTGGAGTCGGTAGAAATGTACCGACTCCAACTCCGACTTCAAAATAAATTTTGATTGACAATTTTTTAAAAATATAAATTTGAAATGTCAAAGAAGCTTCCCATGAAGTCAGCTGTAGTTGAGCATTTCACCATAACTCAAGATGGAAAACATTTTTTGTGTTAGTGTATGACACAGGACCCAGATGAAGACAAATGCTGTGATGCCAAGATCAGCGCATATTCAGGCAGTGATAAAAATACTCCTATGAGAGCTTCCAATTTAAAAAGAAATTTACAGCCCTTTCCAGGGCTGTGGAGTTGGAAGCAATTTTGGGTGGAGTCAGAGTCGGACAGTAGAAAAATAGAGGAGTCGGAGTCGAAGGTTTGGCGTACCGACTCCACAGCCCTGTTGGAGGGAGGCAAAGGAAGGGGGAGGGGAGGGCAGGTTTGATCATTTGCATGCTTATACAGTTCAGTGGTATTTACTTCTGTGCAATCATGTTTAAGATAGGTAAAACTGACCATGGGGAGGAGGGAGGGGAGAGGGAGGGGCGGAAGGGGGAAGGGGATGGGGAGGGAGGGGCAAAGGAAGGGGGAGGGAAGAGGCAAGAGGAGGGTGGGTTTGATAATTTGCATATCTTTTTACTTCAATGGGATTTATTTCTATGCAATCATGTTTGAAAATGGAAATGGACTGCCTTCAAGTCAATCCCCACCTATGGCGACCCTTTGCATAGGGTTTTCATGGTAAATGGTATTCAGAGGTGATTTCACCATTGCCTTCCTCTGAGGCTGAGAGGCAGTGACTGGCCCAAGGTCACCCAGTGAGCTTCATGGCTGTGTGGGGATTCGAACCCTGGTCTCCCAGGTCGTAGTCCAACACTGACCCAGGGAAGGGGCAGGGAGTGGGAGGGGAGGAGATTGGGTGGGTGGGCAGTGGGCAGAAGGGAAGCCCCTTTCCTTTCCAAAAGGAAAACATTGTAAACAGAATCATTCTTTTTCAGGCTTTCCCCCACCTTTTTATTCTACAGCAGACACATGTAGCCTCCTACCAAATTTAAACCAAAGCTGTCCCTGGCTACATCCACACCAGGCCTTTATTTCACTTTGGACAGTCATGGCTTCTCTCAAAGAATCCTGGGAAGTGTAGTTAGTGAAGGGTACTGAGAGTTGCTAGGAGACGCCCTGTTCCCCTCACAGACCTTCAATCAAGTGGCTGACTGTTAAACCATTCTCTCAGGGGAATAGGAGTCTCTTAGCACCCTTCACAAACTACACTTCCCAGGATTCTCTGAGGGAAGCCATGACTGTCTCACATGAAATGAAAGCCTGGTGTGGGTGTGGCCCTCTGATTAGCCAAGCCCAGCAGCTGTGAGGCTTTTAGAACACTGACCGTTGGTCCTTACTGAGCATGCTGCACGTTATTGGGTTCTAGCCAAAATTTCTTAAATTAATTAAAAATCAGCCAGGCATTTTTTCAACTTTTCAACTGCAGAAGATGAAGGTCGGAGTATGGGGCAAGGTCAGTATTAGGATTACAGGTACTCTCTGAATATGGCTGATTTTTAATGAATTTCAACAGATTATGAGAACTCTTGAGAGAAAAAACTCCAAAAGGGCTCTGAGGTTTTTTTCTCTCTTTTTACACTTTGAACTGTCTATTCTCTGTGACTGTTTTGTGTATCACCATGAAAATTGACAGGGTTGTTAAGCAAGCGTTTCTGAGTTCAGGACTATAGGTTTTGTAAGGTTTTGTTTTGAAATGAGCTTCTGGGAAGCCTCAGAATGGCATGGGGGTAGTTTCAATTTAACATTGCGGAATGTGAAAAATCCCCGCTGGCTATAGTATACATCCACTCTCATGGCTGTATAATAAATGGCATACGTTACCCAAACCTGGGAATTAAGATCTGCAGAGAGGGCCTAACTGGTAGTCCTGCCACTCTGAACCTGATGAGGTCGTGACTTGTGGTAGGGCTTCCCCAAGGGTGATGCCCTGGCTATGGAATGTGTTCCCTTGGGAGGTTTGGCTTCCTTCGTTCTTGGTTAGTTTTCACCACAGTCTGAAGATTCATCTCTTTGCTCAAACATTTGGAAATAGCTGATCGATAACTACTTTTTGGAGCATAAATGTATTGACTTTAGTGTTTCCTTGATTTTAATTCTCTTTTATTTTGTGATTATAGTATTGTGTGAATGGCTACCGTATTTGCTGTATAGCTATTATATATTGCCCTGGGTTGGTTGCTGATACAGGGCAGCCAATAAATCTATTTTTTAAAACTAGTATTAGGGTGGAGGCTGCTAGGGATGTTGCTAAATGTCACTCTTCTTTCACAATGCTGTTGGTGCTGCTATAGGGATTGTGCATGTTGTGTGTTAATACCTTTTTTGGCTCAAATATGAGGTTTGTGGTTTTCTTGATTACAACCTGGGCTCCTACTGGGAGGAAGGGGTGGGATATAAATTTATTTATTTATTTATAAATCAGTCAATCAATCCTGAGACCAGAGGCATTGATGGTGGATGGGAGGAGGTGCTTCCACTTATTTACATTCCTGAAGGAAACAGTTACTCTTTTTCAGTGACCACACAAGTGGCTAATTGCACCCCTATTGCTGATGTTATAACACCTTAGCTTTCACCTTGAAATGATGCTGGAGATTCCAAGTGACTTGAGTATTTTTACCTTGTAGAGTTAATGACCGAGTACATGCTTCAGAGTGAATTAAGTTTTCTCAGGGAATGTTTTTATCTGTGCTCTTCTGTCAGTGACATTTGTGTGTAAGGAACTCTGCTTAAATTTGACCTAGCAGTTGTCTTTAACATATAATTACAGTTTATTCTGTTAGTCCTCAAATGTTTCCTAATGATATATTTATAAGATTGCAAGTGTCTTTTACTTTGTTCATTTGCAACTGTGATTTCTCTCTCTCTAGTTACTTAATCTTCTTCCTTCCAGTGTCTCAATATCTGTATGCTTCTTTATTTTTTAAGTTTATGTGTAGGGTGACCAGGAGAAGAAAAAATCACGGCTCCTGCATCTTTAATAGTTGTGTAGGACAGGGATTTTCACCAGGTGTAGCTTGTCATCCCATTTTACACAGGTATTAAAGGTTCAGGAGCATGTTCCCCTCCCCCCCCCATTTTTTTTACTGCTCTCTGTTGCTCCATCTGGCTGCCCCATTTATATCTTGTCCTCATAGTTTCAAACAAGCCCTCAAGGCAGCTGACAAAAAACATAAAACCAATAAAACAACAATTAAATTAATGGAAATTTTATAGAATGTGAACAAGCCTTATTAACCATCAAATCCAAGACTATCAGATCTCATCCTAAATTCATAACCAGATTTGGAAAATGGATCAAACCTCAAATTTCACTGAAATAAAATTTCACATATTTTTCCCAAAAGCCGTATGTGAGTTATCTCTTCATGAAAAAAGTTCTCTAAAATGGGCAACAACCAGATTTGTTTTTTGAAAAAAACGTAACCCCACATGCTAGCAAATCTAATTTCAGTCAAAACTTGCAGTTGAGGCAGATGAGGAGGCTCATACAGGAGAAGGTGTTCCCTGAGGTATTCTGGACTCAAACCATTCAGAGCTTTAAAGGACTCAATCGGCATGTTCAGTATTGAAACTTGTCATCTTAAGTACACTAAATCAGTTCAGTCTTAGACCTGTCTGCTCAGATGTAGTTCCCATTGAATTTTCGCTTACCTGTGAGTATTTATTTTTATTTATTTTATTCCACTTATATACCACCCTTCATGAAGAGGCCCCAGGGTGGTTTACAACAGAATGGAAAAAACCAATATATATCAATACTTAACGTCATATCTATACAATATAAAAAATTAAAGCAATTATAATGAGAAATGAGTAAACCCTATTGAATTCATTGGAACATGTCCAAGGTTGCACTGTAAAGTTAAACACAAAGTCTTGTGGCACTTTTAAGATAAACACATGCATTGTGGCATAAGCTTCTCCATAGATTATAGCCCATTCTACTTAAGAACATAAGAAGAGCCTGCTGGATCAGGCCAGTGGCCCATCTAGTCCAACATCCTGTTCTCACAGTGGCCAACCTGGGGGAAGCCCGCAAGCAGGACCCGAGTGCAAGAACACTCTTCCCTCCTGAGGCTTCCGGCAACTGGTTTTCAGATGCATGCTGCCTCTGATTAGGGTGGCACAGCACAGCCATCATGGCTAGTAGCCATTGATAGCCCTGTCCTCCATGAATTTGTCTAATCTTCTTTTAAAGCCACCCAAGCTGGTGGCCATTACTGCATCTTGTGGGAGCAAATTCCATAGTTTAACTATGCGCTGAGTAAAGAAGTACTTCCTTTTGTCTGTCCTGAATCTTCCAACATTCAGCTTCTTTGAATGTCCACGAGTTCTAGTATTATGAGAGAGGGAGAAGAACTTTTCTCTATCCACTTTCTCAATGCCATGCATAATTTTATACACTTCTATCATGTCTCCTCTGACCCGCCTTTTCTCTAAACTAAAAAGCCCCAAATGCTGCAACCTTTCCTTGTAAGGGAGTCGCTCCATCCCCTTGATCATTCTGGTTGCCCTCTTTTGAACCGTTTCCAACTCTATAATATCCTTTTTGAGATGAGGCGACCAGAACTGTACACAGTATTCCAAATGCGGCCGCACCATCGATTTATACAACGGCACTATGATATCGGCTGTTTTATTTTAATACCTTTCCTAATTATCCCTAGCATGGAATTTGCCTTTTTCACAGCTGCCGCACACTGGGTCGACATTTTCATCGTGCTGTCCACTACAACCCCGAGGTCTCTCTCCTGGTCGGTCACCGCCAGTTCAGACCCCATGAGCGTATATGTGAAATTCAGATTTTTTGCTCCAATATGCATAATTTTACACTTGTTTATATTGAATTGCATTTGCCATTTTTCTGCCCATTCACTCAGTTTGGAGAGGTCTTTTTGGAGCTCTTTGCAATCCCTTTTTGTTTTAACAACCCTGAACAATTTAGTGTCGTCAGCAAACTTGGCCACTTCACTGCTCACTCCTAATTCTAGGTCATTAATGAACAAGTTGAAAAGTACAGGTCCCAATACCGATCCTTGAGGGACTCCACTTTCTACAGCCCTCCATTGGGAGAACTGTCCGTTTATTCCTACTCTCTGCTTTCTGCTTCTTAACCAATTCCTTATCCACGAGAGGACCTCTCCTCTTATTCCATGACTGCTAAGCTTCCTCAGAAGTCTTTGGAGAGGTACCTTGTCAAACGCTTTTTGAAAGTCTAAGTACACTATGTCCACTGGATCACCTCTATCTACACTTACTCGTGTGCATTAATGTTACCTTTGATTGGCTAGAAAGTACCCATAGGTACAGGGAAAAATAAGTGTCAGTAATGGTGCCAAGATATCATTAAATGCAAAGAATGTCTCAAATTTATTCAGAACCACAATTTCTATACATGCTAGTAAATAGCTGTACTCTGTTGCCTGTGATGAGTGGGAATCTTCTCTTGAAGACCAGCAAAGGTGGATAGGAATATAAACAGTTGGAAACTTTGTGGAGGGCCATGAGGACAGGCTTGTGAGGGAGCAGGAATCCTGGATCCCAGCCTGCTTTGTTCATAGCCGTTCACATATTGGAGGAAGTTCACAGCTGCCCTACTGCTGTCCAGCTGTTCAAAGGCAGATGCCAGGAACCAGTAGTTCCTTCCCCCTCCAGGCTGTTGCAATTCAGAAATCTAAAATGACCACCCATGAATTGTCTCTTGTTGGGCCTGTATGAGAGACTGTGAACATGGTCCCTCCAGAATCCTCAAGAGATTTGCCGAAGTTGTTGTTGTTGTTATGTGCCTTCAAGTCGATTACAATTTATGGCGACCCTATGAATCAGTGACCTCCAATAGCATCTGTCACGAACCACCCTGTTTAGAGCTTGTAAGTTCAGGTCTGTGGCTTACTTTATGGAATCAATCCATCTCTTGTTTGCTCTTCCTCTTTTTCTACTCCCTTCTGTTTTTCCCAGCATTATTGTCTTTTCTAGTGAAGCATGTTTTCTCATTATGTGTCCAAAGTATGATAACCTCAGTTTCATCATTTTAGCTTCTAGTGATAGTTCTAGTTTAAGTTCTAACACCCAATTATTTGTCTTTTTCACAGTCCATGGTATGCGCAAAGCTCTCCTCGAACACCACTTTTCAAATGAGTTGATTTTTCTCTTGTTTGTTGATTATTCAACATCCTTACTCTTGGTTGAAATTTCCCTTTCATTTCTCTTAATCTTTTGGAATAGGGCTCTTGTTCTATACTTTTTGTTGTCCTCTTCTTTTTCTGTACAATAACTATTGTAATAGTTCTTTGTCCCTTCGTACTAGTTACTGTATTGTTGCATTTAGGGTTCTGACTGTGTTTCTATCTCCTTTTGCTTTTGGTTATCTGCTTGTACTGTCCCGAATCTATACTGAGCAAGCCTGGGAGTGTGAGCCTGTGGTTGCTTCACTGCAGTGTATGTGCAGAGAGGGTGATGGATCAGGGTGTCAGCAGCAAAAGGGTTCTGTCAGCAGTGAACAGTAGTAGTGAGCAGTAGTCATAGCTAGTCTTCCTGTGTGTGTTGTCCGGTCTGTTGCTCATAATCTGTAAAATGGGTGTTTCATATATGCGTTATTCCTTGACCATGTGTTACATCAATGTGTAGACCAGACATTTTGTTAAGTTACTGTGCATGCATTTGTGCTTTTTTACTGATTTCATTGAGTCTTAGCTTCTGTTTTTCCCCATCTGTAAAATGGATTTTTTTTTTTAAATTGTAAGGCCTTTGGGATAGGTACCTGTTAGACCTATTCTCGGTAAAGTGCCATGTGCATAGAATGTGCAGTATAAATAGTGTCTTCTAAGTCTCCTCCCAGACGAGATACGCCTGGCGCCTTCTTTGTTATCTTTTCGGCGCCAGGTAAAAACCTACCTTTTCGCCCAGGCTTCTTAAACATTTTTAAACATTTTAAATTTAATATTTTAAACTTAATATGGATTTTAATTTATAAACTCAATGGCAATTCTATTTCAGATTTTTATCATGTTTAATGTTTTTATAATTGTATTATATTTTTCACACTTGCTCATATTTTAATTGTGATTTTATTTGTTGTACACCGCCCTGAGAGCTTTTTTGCTATAGGGCGGTCTAGAAATGTAATTAAATAAATAAATAAGTGCTCAGCTCTTTAATGTACTGCACACAAGCATGTTGTATGACTTGAGCACAGTCTTAGGATCAATTCACCTGATATTCACCTGATCTGTGTTTACTTCTTGCCTTGTGCTTGCGACACACGATTGTCTAGATTTTATTTATTTAGGGAATTTATATTCAGTTCTTCATCCAAAAATTCCATTTACATAAAAATACAGTTAGCATAAAAACAAATGGAAGAAAACCCTGTTGTTGTTATATGCCTTCAAGTCGATTACAACTTATGGTGACCTTATGAATCTTTTTTGGATATATTCATAGGGTTTTCATGGTAAGAGGTATTCAGAGGTATTGCCTTCCTGTAAGCCTATGGCATCCGGAATTCCCAGGCGGTCTCCCATCCAAGTACTAACCAGGCCTGACCCTGCTTAGCTTCCGAGATCAGACAAGATTGGGCATGTTCAGGGTAGTATGGCCATAGACAAGAAGACCCTAATGGATTGTATTAGTTGATCTGTGGTAGTTAGATGTTTTGTACAGATGATAATATTCACCTAGTTTGAACATCATACTAAACTAAACTATTGCTTTTAGCAGCTGGTTTGCTTTTCTCTGGTTGTTCTGCTGCTGTGCTGTGCTAAGCCACAGTCTGGTTTACTATGTTGCCTACATGTACCCTGGCTTGTGGTTTAGTTCTCTCCAGACCAACCATAAACTGTAAAGTTTCTCTTACGATTTATGCTTGTTTGCTTGTTCAATCAGTCAATCACTTAATTAATTACATTTCTATCCCACCCTTCCTCCCAGAAAGAGCACAGGGCGGCAAACAAAAACACTGAAAGCACTCTAAAACATCTTAAAAACAAAATACTTTTAAACATATTATAACAAAGCATCTTTAAAAACATATTAAAACAAAGCATCTTGAAAACAGCTTTTAAAAAACAGCTTTAATAACATCTTAAAAAGCAATTCCAGCACAGACGCAGACTAGGGTAAGAACCCTACTTCAAAGGCTTGTTGAAAGAGGAAGGTCTTCAATAGGTGTCAAAAAGATAGCAGAGATGCCACCTGTCTTATATTTAAGGGGAGGGAATTCCACAGGGTAGGTGCCATTACACTAAAGGTCTGCTTCCTATGCTGGAACGGACCCCCTGATAAGATTGTATCCGCAGGAGGCCCTCACCTGCAGAATGTAGTGATTTGACTGGGTATATAAGGGATAAGCTGACCTTCCAGGTATCCTGGTCCCAAGCTGCATATGGCTTTGTACATCAAAAGCACAACCTTGAATTTGGCATGGTAGTTATTTGGCAACCAGTGCAATTCTTTCATCAGCAGTAACATGTTGGTGGTACCTTGCCCCAGTGAGCAGTTGCCGTGCTGCATTTTGCACCAGCTGCAGCTTCCAAACCAGCCTCAAGGGCAGCCCCATATAGAGCGCAAGCTGGGAGGTTACCAGTGCATGGACAACATTGGTCAGGCTATTCCGGTCTGGAAACGGCCACAGCTATCTTACCAGACAAAGCTAGTAAAAGGCACTCCTAGCCACTGAGGTCACCTGGGACTCTGGTGACAAAGATGGATCCAGGAGCACCCCCAAATGATGAACCTGCTCTTTCAGAGGGAGTAGAGCCTTATCCACAGCAGCCAACTGACCAATTATCTAAACTTGGTAACAGCCAACCCACAGCACCTCTGTGTTGCTAGGACTCATTGGCCCTCATCCAGCCCACCACCAAGTAGAGTTTGCACGGCTCTCCTGATTCAGATGTCACAGAGAAATAGGGCTTGGTATCATCAGCTAGTTTTGGTGTACAAAGCCCTATACAGCTTGGGACCAGGATATCTGAAAGATCATCTTATCCCTTATATACCCAGTCCATCACTGTGCTCTGCAGGTGAGGGCCTCCTCCAGATACCATCTTATCAGGAGGTGCGTTCCGCACAGCACAGGAAGCGGATCTTTAGTGTGGCACCTACCCCTTAGAATCCTCCCCTTAAATATTAGACAGGTGCAATCTGTTATCTTTTCAGCGCCTACTGAAGACCTTTCTCTTTCAACTAGTTTTTTAAGTAGAAACTTATCCCACTCTGTGCCTGCGTTGAAATTGCTTTTTAAGATGTTTTTAAAGCATTTTAAAAAATACGTTGTTAAAGATGTTTTGTTTTAATATATTTTAATGTCTGTTTTTATGATGTTTTAGAGTGTTTTAGTGCTTTTGTTTGCTGCCCTGGGCTCCTACTAGGAGGAAGAGCAGGATGTAGTAGTAGTAGTAGTAATAGTAGTAGTAATAGTAGTAGTAATAATAATAATAATACATCTCCTGATGACCTCTTCTAAGGGCTTCATATGTTAAAGAGCATTGGGGATGAGATGGTACCCTGTGGCACCCACAGAACAACTGCAAGGGGCCAAAAGACAATCGCCCAATGTTATTCTCTGAAAATGACCCCGGAGATAGGATCAGAACCCCTGTAAAACAGTGCCTCCAGTACCCATCTCACCAAGTCAGCTTAGAAGGATACCACGGGCAATGGTATCAAGAGCCATTGAGTGATCAAGTAAGAATAACAGGGTTGCCCTCCCCCATTCTTCTCCCAATAAACGTCATCCATCAGGGTGACCAAGGCTGATTCATTCCCATAACCAGGCCTGAACCCAGATTGGAATGGGTGGTTTGTTCAGGAGAGTGAAACCAGGAGCCTGGATTCAGATCACACGCTAAGCCAAACTGTGACTTAATGCAGCAGCAGAACAATCTGGGAGTACTGCGGTCTTTGCCAGAGCTCACACAGTAGATTTATGTATACATGCAAATACTCTTAGACTGTAATTCTATACACATCTGGAGTAAGTCCCATTGTACTCAGTGAGGGTTATTTTTAAGTAGGAATGTGTAGAGATGTTTTCTTTTGGTTCTGCCCCCCTTCCCCTGGATGTGGTCACAATATTTTCCAGGCCTCTATGAATCTGTCTACCGTTATTACCAGGCAGAAAACCATTTCAAAATGTAGGGCTGTTTGTGTTGTATATGCGTACTAATAATTGGATATTTCAGGCTAGTGGAAAAATCATGGCCTAGTAACTATTGCTTATTTAGTTGCAAGGCTAGTATAAAAGATGAGAAGATATGCAATAGCAGCCACTGTTGGTGATTCTTTTTTCTTGTTGTGCTAATTTTAATATCTAAAGAGGGCCAATTATATGCTGTAGTGAGAAATATAGAAAAATATAACCCTAATCTTGACTGAATCCAAATTCAAAAGAGTCAAATGTGCTAATAAATTACAGTAAAAAATAATGTGACTGAGATTTAAAGGATAAAATACAAATTTGCATGTGTGTCCTAGAGCTGGAAGGCGAGGAAAGAAACTATGAAAACTGTATGCTTATGAAGGTGAATTCATTAACGGTTGTATTACTTTTTTAAAAAAAGGCATATATACTTCTATTCCAGTTATATAATAATAGTGTTAGGAAGCTGGAAAAAAACCTTACACGTGAGAATAAAAAAACAGCTTAAAATGTTCATGAGTGTAATTTTCATTGTTCTGTCAGGAATAGATTCTGTCCTGCAGCTGCCATTTCTTGAGTGATTCTTTTACTCTGGGATTGAGAGGGATAGTTGCTATTTTCCTTGCTCGTGGGCTACTTTACTGTGATGGCAGGTCCCATCTGTAATGAAGCCTATTAGCTATTTCTTCTCTTGATCCTCCTCTTCCTCCTCCTCTTTCCTACTTATGGCCAAAGCCACTCAAGCAGTCCATGCACTGCATCACGTGACTGTGGCTTGGCTTCTCCTCTGCACTGGCCTTTCTTCAACAGCCCAGTCATGTGCCATTGCAGCCTATCTCCTGGGTTAGTCCTCATTGCCGATCCTGCTTGCCACAGTTTTTAAGTGCACTGCTAATGAGTGTTCTTCGCCTCAGTCTTGGGTGCATTAGTTGTGAAGGAAAAGGAGAGACTTGAATGATGCTTAATACTTCTAAAGATTAGGTTTTTATTTAGAAGCCTTAGTTCCTTGTTTTGACAGCCTTAACGTTAGCAAGCCATGTTCAGTCCATCTTGTCCAGTATTTTTAGCTGTAATAAGAACTGCTGAGTCAGATCATTGGTCCATCTAGCTCTGTAATATATATACTGAATGGCTGCAACTCTCCAGGATTTCAGAGAGAGGTCTTTCCCAGACATACCTGGAGATGTCAAGGATTGAACCTTGTACCACTGAGGTATGGCCCTTCCTTAAGGAAGACAAGTTGAATGGTAAAGGAGGACAACAACAACCCCCCCCCAAAAAAAGTACCTGTTCGCATTACATAGTCTTAAAAAATGTAAATGTAATGCCCTCAAGTCGATTCCGACTTATGGCGACCCTGTGAATAGGGTTTTCATGAGACTGAGAGGCAGTGACTGGCCCAAGGTCACCCAGTGAGTTTCATGGCTATGTGGGGATTCTAACCCTGGTCTCCCAGGTCATAGTGCGGCACCTTAACCACTGTGCCATGCTGGCTCTCCTACATAGTCTTAGGGGTGACCAAACAGTAGTGCTGCTTCTTTCCCCACCAACAGCCCCATCTGTGCCAAGGCTTTATCTACTGAACGTTTTTTAAATAAAGCTGTAGAGCCACTGGAATGTTCATAAAACATTCCATAATGCCTAAGTTGCTGAGCTGGGGAGAACGCATTCTAATCTGTTGAAGCCAGAACTCTTGCAGAGAAGAGTTAGAGAGATTTTACTTTTGTTTGTTCTTTTGCTGAATTTATCAGATTTCTTAGGCAAGATGTCAAACCTCATGCTGTTTAATTTAATATTTCAGTTTGATCATTCATTTTGTCTTTGTATGATCATAAATTGGCCATAGTTGATTGCAGTGATGTGGGTTTCATGAAAAAGTTCGAGAAAAATTTCCTGTGCAGATTTGCATAGAAAACTTTCAGTTTGGTTTGGAAATTTTTCAGAAGCCATAGACAGCATGTTTATTTTACTTGTGTCTAGTTAACAAAGCTAAGAATGTTGAAACTGCAAGGCGTCCCTAATATTATATTTGCAGTTAGCATCCATTGTTACTAATAAATTTATGAAATGGAAAATTATTTGCAGAAAAATAAAGCTCTGGAAAAATCATCTCACATCGCTGCATTTGAGTGTGGAAATACATGGAGCTTTTAGGCAGTGGGAATTTCTATATATTCAATAACTTGTTCTTAATTCTTCAAAGGAATTACTTTCCTGAGTTTATAGGCCAACCATAAGGCAGGATATAATATAAAGCTAGTTCCATTGCCAAACTTCTTTTATTCTTACCAGGTTGTTTTGTTTGCTCTGAAAGATTTCAGTTGCCTGAAAATGCAGAGAGGGTGCTTACAAAAGTTCACCTGCTCATTTACAGTGCAATCCTAACATAACTTGGCTGGTCTAAGTTATCTCTATTCAAAACTCTGTTCAGGAGCCCCTGATGGGCTACTGCTGATTGAGCTGGCAGGTGAGTGTGGGCCTGAGTTTTGAGGATTGGGCCCTATGTCACATGATTGAGCTCAGCAGGGTTTGGAGTAGATTGTCTCTCCTTGCCCAGTCCTGCCCCCCACGCCCCTTAATTGGGATATACACAGGCTTATGTTTTGCTGGCCGAGCTCCTGGGATGAGGGATTTATGCCAGCGTATCTCTGGCTCAGCTGAGGGGGGCGAGAGACTTACACTGGCGTAGCCCCGGCTCTGCCAGGAAAGCCCAAGATCCACCGAATCAAAACTCTCTAATCCCAGGTGGATCTTGGGTTTGAATTGCACTGTTAGTCGTTGCTCATCCTAGCTTTGTTACAGCTATCCAGGAGAAATTGCATTCTCTGATGATAGCAGTGTAAATCTTTCTTTATGTGAGAGAAGAATGCTGGCTACCTTAAAAGTAATGATGGTTCAACCACTCTTGAAAAAGTAATGCTTGGTCCAGCAGAAATTGATATTATTTGGGAAACTTTTGACTAGGTTCTAATTGCCATTCTTGGGCAGAGCTGTCAAGCATATCGTTCTGGTTCGATTCTAAGTATTTGAGGGGAAACAGGTATTCTGGATTGATTTCAGTATTGGTTTTGATGAAGCTATGGCACCATGTTAGCTTTCCCCGCCTGATGGTTGACGTCAGCGGTATTTGACAGAATTAATCTCAAAATTATGTTGGGATCCCATCATGTGAGAGTTAGAGGCCCTGTTCTGCAGTGTTGTCTCAGCTTTTCAGGTTCAATCAGATAATAGCTTTGGGTGACTCCTCTTTGACTCTATAAGAATCAGTTCTCTTTTGCCTACATTCACCATCTATAGAATATCTGAGTTAGATGACACTCTGTCGTATTTTTCATTTACCAGAAGTAGCTGTCTCAGTCCTGAACCATATTTTACAGGTATTTTTGGACACTCAGATATTCAAAAGCTGTGGTTACATTAGAGATGTAAATTTTCAAGAAGGTTTGAGCCATGGGGGGAGGGGAGTTTTTTTTGTGGGGCTTTTTTATGTGCCTTCAAGTCAATTACAACTTACGGCGACCCAATGAATCAGCGACCTCTAATAGCATCTGTTATAAACTACCCCGTTCAGATCTTGTAAGTTCATGTCTGTGGCTTCCTTTATGGAATCAATCCATCTCTTGCCCTTGAAGACTGTTCAGAATCTCCTATTGATATCAAACATGGCTGCTTGTATTGTGATGAGGATTGGCTCCGACCTCTAATAGCATCTGTTATAAACTACCCCGTTCAGATCTTGTAAGTTCATGTCTGTGGCTTCCTTTATGGAATCAATCCATCTCTTGCCCTTGAAGACTGTTCAGAATCTCCTATTGATATCAAACATGGCTGCTTGTATT
This sequence comes from Rhineura floridana, assembly GCF_030035675.1. Taxonomy (NCBI): domain Eukaryota; kingdom Metazoa; phylum Chordata; class Lepidosauria; order Squamata; family Rhineuridae; genus Rhineura; species Rhineura floridana. The sequence continues at coordinate 201,237,500 of NC_084483.1, read as the reverse complement.
GTGATGAGGATTGGCTCCTTGGAACGTACTGCATCTGTATTCAAATGCACTGCCCTTCAATTAACTTTCAAGTACCTTCTCTCATAACATAAAGCATCACTGTTTGAGATCCAGTGGTAAGGCCTTTTCTGTGGGTCTCATCTTACGATGAGGCCGTATATGCAATCTTCTAAGCATGGTGGCCTTGGTTTGCAGATGTTGATTGCAGAACTCACTTGTCTGGTGATAATGAGCTTTTGTAGGCAGGTGAAATCCTATTTTGCTCAGGCTGGTGTTTGAGTAGGTTGGGAAAAGGGGTGTAAAAATATAATAAGTGAAAAAACATGAAAAGTTAGTTATCTTTCCATCACTGAATGTCCCTTTTTATTGTATAATGAAATAAACAGATAGTAATGCATTCTCTTTTCAACTCTATTGGCTATATACTTTTTTCATTGTTTGACCTTTTCAGCATTGTTCTAAAGTAAATAATTCCCCCTCGCTGGTCTTGGGCTTGTTTTGTTTGTAATAAATGTGATTAGGAGGTTGTTATAGTTATAAGAAATTACTTGCTCTTGTTCAGGAACTTTCGAATGCGCTCATTCTTTGTGGGGTTGCACATCAGGCAGCAGTTGCAAGCGCACTTGGAGGAAGCGGATTATCTGGATCAGTTTCAATCAGGCTTCAGGCCTGGACATGGGTCTGAAACGGCCTTGGTGGATGATATGAGGAGGACACTGGATAGGGGCGAACGCACCTTCCTTGTCCTCCTTGATCTCTCAGCAGCTTTTGATACCATTCACCACTGTATCCTTCTGGACCGTCTGGAGAGGTTAGGTATAAGGGGCACTGTATTGCAGTGGTTCCGTTCCTTCTTTCTGGTAGGTACCAGAGAGTGGCATTGGGGGATGAGGTTTCAGATCCTTGGCCTCTCACTTGTGGGGTGCCACAGGGTTCTATCCTCTCCCCGATGCTGTTCAACATCTATATAAAGCTGCTGGGGGTTATCATCAGAGGATTTGGGCTGCAGTGTAACCAGTATGCGGATGACACGCAGCTCTACCTCTCATTCAAGTCCTCACCGAGGTTGGCCGTAGGAACCCTGTCCAAGTGCCTGGAGTCAGTGAGTGGCTGGATGGGAAGGAATAAGCTGAAGCTGAACCCTGACAAAACCGAGGTACTGTTCGTGGGAGACAAGGAAGGTTGGGGGATGTTGACCTGTTCCTCAGTGGGGTACAATTGCCCCTGAAAGACCAGGTCCGCAGCCTGGGGGTCATTCTCAACTCCCAGCTGTCCATGGAGGCTCAGGTCTCGGCTGTGAGCTGGGTGGCGCTGTATCAACTCCATCTGATACGGAGGCTGCGACCCTACTTTCCCAGCCATCTGCTCCCATTGGTGGTACATGCCCTTGTCTCCTCTCGCCTAGACTACTGCAATGCGCTCTACGTGGGGTTACCCTTGAAAATGGTCCAGAAGCTGCAACTGGTACAGAATGTGGCGGCTCGCCTGATCAAAGGCAGCCGCTGGCGAGATCACATCACTCCAGTGCTGAAGGAGTTGCACTGGTTGCCGGTTATTTTCCGGGCCCAATTCAAGGTGTTGTTTTTGACCTTTAAAACCCTATACGGTCTCCGCCCAGTTCATCCGAAAGAGCGCCTCCAGCTTCATCAAGGATGCCGCGCAACAAGATCAGCCTCAAAAGGCCTCCTCTCTATCCCACCAGTTAAAACAGCTAGACTGGTGAGGACTAGGGAGAGGGCTTTTTCTATTGTGGCTCCCACTCTGTGGAATTCCCTCCCAAACGATCTCCGCCATGCCCCCGCTATGATGAGCTTCTGCCGGGCCTTGAAGACCTGGCTCTTCAGACAGGCTTTTGGGGTGGGTTAGGTTTATTACTACTGATGAGATTTTAATGTATTTGTATGTTTTTATTCCGTACGTTGCCCAGAGTGGCTGGACAACCAGCCAGATGGGCGACTAAACAATCTAATAAATAATAATAATAAAGTGATTCAGATTTAATCCAAGGTGCCATTGTTCCTGCTGGGCTTTCAAGGATCCTTTGTCAGAAATTCACTCTGCATATTTACTTCAGCATCAGCTGCTCTCACTTCACTGTTGACCTAGTGCTTCTTTCCTGCCAGTTCCAACTTAATTTTGCTTGTAGTTTTAATTCCAGATCTGTATGCAAATGAGATATTTTCTAGCCAGTTTGGGGGTTCAGATTGTTCGGGGGTTCAGATTGTTAAAAATAAATACCTTTCATTATATTTAAAACTTAACTATTAAGAAATGTGGGCGTAAAAACTTAAGCCTAATTATGTCTCCCTCCAGCTAATCCCTGAAGGATTTAGAAAAGATGTTTACCTTAATATGCTTTTAATTTGAGAACTTAAAGTTTCAAACGTTCTTCATGGCATTGGTGATTCATTCAACTGTTTTTCTTTAGTATCCGACATTGAAGGTGGTGATGGATTGCAGCTCAGAAAGGAACATGCACTCAAAGTTTTTGCTTATATCAATTCTTGGACGCAAAGGTAAATTCAACTTTTTAAGTGCTCCCAATTTATGATGCATCTTTGTGTATAGGCTCATGCCCTTGTTTGAGTAACTTGTGTATATATATATTTAATAGTAAGGATGAAAAGGAACTGTGGCATTCAGATCACTGACTCCTTTTCAGCTAACTGTGTTTGGCTTTGAAGACAATGTGGAAGGGTTTTACAGGTTCCAACTAACTTGAGGAACAGAGGTATCAATACTTTGCTTAAAGAAAGTTTACCTTTTTATTAAAATGTGGGAGAGGGGTAATGTATGCCTATTTAGGATTTCTACATATGATTTTAAAAAATTATTAGATCTTATTGATTTCAAAATAGCTTTTGTTTGATTTTCCCCTTTATGATAATTCCATGTTATCACAGCTAGAAAGATATCTGTTTGGGATATTGAAACCTTATTTGCAAAGACAGCATGCTGTCTCCTATGTCTGAACAGAAAAGTAGCATTGTAGTGGAAAAGACTACTTAGTGAAACTACAAATCACAATTTCATCAACCCCAAGTGTTTCTGGAAAGGATTGTAATTAATGGGAAAATGCTTACATTCTGACTATACAGTGACCTCTGGGTTTGTGGAACACAACATTCTTATAGAAACACATGCTTATATTAACTAATGTATAATAAATCTCCCAGAACTTAGGTTTTTCTGTGCCAGCTGAGCAGGGTGCACTGTGCTAACAAAGTCTAATGACACATCTTGTGAGGTTGGCCACATAAGGCTCTTCCTTGATAAGAGGAGGAGTGGAGCATACAGGAAATGATTAACTTTTCTTCTGGAAATCTAAAAAAAACACCCTGGTTGCCTGTGGCCAGCCGGAAGAGGAGGGAATCTTCCTACCCGCCTTGATTCATCCTTTGTCAGGAGAGCAGGATTAATTCTTAGCTCCTTGATACTTCTCCTCGGGGTGCAGGAATGGTGGATTTTTTGGGCTTGTCAGTTTATTCCTTTTTCTTCATTTATCTGTGCTTCTCGTTGTTCTACTAGGGGAGGCAGATATTGGATTATAGTTGGGGTGGCTGGATCAGTCATCAGGCCCCTCTATCCAAGACCCCAGGAAGGGTGATTCTGAGCTTGCCTACTATCTGGGATAGCAGGGATTCTTCTTCTTTCCCTGGGTAGTGATAGCATCGAAGGGAGACATGGGGAAATGGCCTCCTCAGTCAGGAGCTGCACTGCTGGGTATCACTTCTTGTTCTGCAAGTGTGGTGGCTGGACAAGGTTGGCCAGATAAAGTTCTTTTAGTTAAACAACAGGAGTGATGTTGGCATTGCTTCCAGTCAACTTGGAAGAAATGGAATATGCCGAATCAATAGCAGCAAAGCTGATGTAGTAATTTCACTATGAATCTTTAAATTTTTTTGCTACCATTCACTTTGCTATTCGATACATTTTAAATTCAAAGGGTTTCTGTATAAGGTGTTTTGGTTTAATAGAATTATATACAGGTGTGCACAATGTCAGTTGCTAGTGGCAACCATTAATGTAATTCTGCTTGCTGCTGGTCTCCTGGATTTTCAACACAAAGTGAGTCTCTCTCCTCTCAAATTCTCTGTGCATCACAGAGAACTTTGTGTCAGGTTAAATGGATGGAAGTCAACTCACTCAAAGTCCTTTGGCATATGCTCAGTGCTTGAGGGCAGGATGGAGCTGGCTTCTTACTTCATACTAGACGTAGGAGAAAGTCAGAAGCAGTGTGAATGCCTCTTGTTATTTCTGACATTTCCCAACACTGTGTGAAGCGGCTCTCACTTTCTCACTTGATTTTTTAAAAAATATGTATATATAAAGGTAGAAAACTCTCTAATCATTGTATAGTTCTACAGATATCAAGGACACAAGTACCACAATATTTATGTAATCTCAGTCAATTTATATATTTTTCTTCATATAACTACAAGACTGAAGAAGCATGAAATTTTTAGCCCCAGATTATGTACATGAATTAGTGCTTAGTCATCTGTCTCTGAAGTACTTCAACAACTTCCATCTTGATTTACCATTTTAAATCCCTTTTAAACAGGCAATGTCTGTGCTGCTTCAAGGAGTATAAGCATTTGGAGATCTTCAACCAAGTTGTCTGTGCGCTTATAAATTTGGTGATTGCCCAAGTTCAAGCTCTTCGGGACCAGCTGTGTAAACATTGCACTATTAACATAGACTCAGCATGGCAAGATGAGAATAATCCGTCTGATGAGCCACTGAATGTAGAAAGAGAAACTCATGGAAGAGAAGAAAATGGGGAAAGACACAAATCCACAGAGAAAAAGTTAGATTCTGGAAGAACTTGTATCCTGACAGAGGAAGAATCAACAAAGGGCACTGATGCCTTTAGCATATGGACTACTGAGGAGAAGGAAAAACTTTTGCTTTGTGTAGCAAAAATCTTTCAGATCCAGTTTCCCCTGTATACTGCTTACAAGCATAATACGCATCCCACAATAGAGGTACATGTTATCCTAATTGACAAATAAAGTATTGTTCTTTTTTGTTTTTGAGAAAGAAAAGTTAATAGTAAGCTTTTATTCCTGAATTTAATTAAATATAGCAATAAATATTCACATATTGAATAACCTTTATTTGAAGCATATGTAAGTGTCTAGGATTTTCTTCCCCCTCCCCCCATGGTATACTCTAACTTAGGGATGGGGAACCTCTGGCCCTCCAATTGTTGTTGGACTACAACTTCCATTATCCCTCACTATTAGCCATGCTGGCTGGGGCTGATGGGAGTTGTAATGCAAAAACATATGGAGGGCTACACTTCATCCCTGCTGTAATTTGCAACAAGGTTTGCAACAAGGTCTACAGTGGAAGCAAAATATGAGCTGAAGAACTGCAATTGGCTTACATGTTGTTACTTAACATTTTATTTATTATCACATTTATATCCCGCCCTTCGTCCCAGAAAGAGCCTAGGGCGGCATGTACCATAATTTTTGTGAACGTGATGGCTATCTGGATGTAGCTGGCTAATGTCAACCAGCTTTTCAGTAAGATTCCGATAGCAGACTGCAAGTGGGTGAAAGCCAGACATTATAGTGGCCACAATGACCGGCACCCCTGTGATGAGCTTTCATCTTCTAGGCTGTATCATGAAGAAGAACTCTCCCTCTGGCACCACTGTGCAGTATGTTTCTCTGTCCAGTAATCACATGGATGTTAGCCTATACTTGCACTGTGAGTTCTACTTCATGATACAGCCTTAATCTAAGAAATTTGCCACAGGGATTATTACTCTTGCAGTGAAAGTGAAATATAGACCAGTTCTCAGCTTTCATTGTTGAAGTGTAGTTAAAAAACAACAACACACATCTCAAAATATGCAGTGAAGAAGCATGGGTTGCAACAAAGAGATATTCTATTCTTTTCCTTTGCAGTTGCCCTCTCCAGATGGACACCACAGTTGAGAGTTGCATATTGCTGGGATGTTTGTTCACTTTTTTTCTGCTGCGAATATCCCCCGCTCCCTTTCTCTCTGTACTTAAATTCCCTTTTCTTTGGTCTTTAAGTCTTGCTCTTGCCAGGCAACAGTTGAATTAGGGCTGATTTGGACCTAAATGAGATGCTAGACTGTATATATATGTATATATATATTTGGGGACGGGGAGAAGAAAGAAAAAAGATGACGTATCATAATGACAACCTTGAGTTCATATTATATCAAAAGTGGCTTGTCCAAAGCAAGATACGTCATCTTTTTTTCTTCTTCCCATCCCCAAATATATATATATATACATTTATGTGTATGTGTGTGTTTATGTGTGTCTGTGTATACACATACACATGAAGGATTATATCCGGTGTTGTACTTTGAACTTACTGGGCCCCAAAGTGTCTGTTGGTATATAAAGCCCTTAATAGCTGGGGACCTGTTCAGAGTGGCAGCATGTCAGTGTGTTTAATCTTTTTTTAGTCTACTGTTAATTTTAATTATATTTTAATTGTTTTTAATTACAGGTTTTTAAGGGAGAATCTAGGCTTCTCAGCAGTGACTTGCTCAGACTGATGATTTTAATATGTCTTGTAAACTGCTTAGAAATTATATTACAATCAAGCAGTATTAAATTTTGTTAAATATAAATAAAGTAGCCTCAAGCATTGCTGTGGGAGAGGTGAAAATTGCATGGCAGCATTTGGGTCAATTTGATTATGGTTCTCCTAATATTGTTTGAAGCAACTGAACAATATATGAGGCATAGCTTGGTTTGTCATTTGATATGCACATGCTCCATCACCAGAGATTAGTTAGAATCTCTAGCAAAGCTTTCTCCATGATTGGGAGGAGGGCCACATTTGTATGTCACTGTCGCATTTGCGCCCCACCTTGGTGGAGCTCAGTAGCTTACATGGGGTTTTTCATTTTTTTATCTTTACAACAGTCCCTTGAGAGATGGTGACTGACCCAAGGCCACTAAGCCAGCTGCATAACTTAGCAGGGATTTGAACGCAGGTGTTGAGGTTCTAATTTAGATGATATTGACTGTACTATATTGGGTCTATTCGTGCTGAATTTGGACAAATCATAATTAGATGTACTCTTTTAAACTCAATTCTTGGCTTTTCTGTCATACTTTTTTTTGCTACTGTAAACCGCCCAAAGAGCTTCGGCTATGGGGCGGTATATAAGTACAATAAATAAATAAATAAATAAATAAAATAATTTTGCTACACAAGAAGCTGAGATATTTGTTCTTCAGTCTAGTTAAATTGAAAGCATCCTGAAGCTTTGCTAAAGTTCATTTTATTTATTTATTTATTTAATTTAATTTATATACCGCCCTAAGCCCGAAGGCTCTCTGGGCGGTGTACAAAAAGATAAAATACAGATGCCTTGGGTCCATTTTTGTGGGTCAAATAATTCACTGTCATGAAGATATTGCAGATCGATGACCCACACTAAATTTTTAATGCATGCAAGCTTCAGCCATTCTATTACATTTCTCTCATGTTAGTGCTTCTTGGCAGATGCTAATAGGGATTCGGACACATGGATCCTTGTCTTCAGCTCTGTCACACTTGTGAGGCAGCAAGGATCTGGAACTGAAGAGGCAAGCATCCAAACAGTTTGGAAGTACAAAGGGAGAATCTAGGCTTCTCAGCTATGACTTTCTCAGATTGAGGGAGCGCAGAAACTTTTGGAGCCTTTGGAGGCTGGAATCCCTGGGATTACCCGAGTCCTATGACTCGAAGGTGGGAACTATAGTGGCTGCCAGATAATTACCAATAAGTCAGTACTTAATGCTAAATTCAGATCAGGTTTGCATAAGACTATTTGCTAGTGAGGTGAGCAGTCTTGTGTTCTGAGGCTGAAACCATTACTTGGTTCATCTTTAGACTTCCCAGTTTCTTATTTCTTGCTATTTTGTCCAAACGAAACGCCTTTTGGTAATCCTTCTTTATGCAGGGAGGTAACTAGGTTTCTATTTTGCAACCTTGTTCAATGATATTTACAGTCCGATCTTACAGATTGGCTTAAATCCCATCAATTTGTGCTGCTGCAGCCTGAACACAATACTGTGTCAGAAAAGCAGGGTAGAAACCAGCTGGCAAGGCAACCTAACCCTTCCTCTTTTCATCATTACTGCTACACTTGGTTAGTCCACAGTAGCCCAGTAACACCTATGGAATGCCTCATAATTTATATAGCACACATGTGCTATGTCTGGGGTGGGCTTGGATCCTAGCTCCAGAATACAAAGAGATGAATTTATTCTCTCACACTGATAAGTGGATCTTGATGCTGAATCTTGTGTTCTGCGTCTCATTGGATTGAGATAATGTCCTTGTACCAGGCAAATCCAAATATTCCATTGCTTTTCTTGAGGCGCAATCCTCCTAGTGGTTACACCGGCATGCAGCATAGCTGCAGAGGAGGTGGAAGGGTGTCAGTGCCACCAGGCTCTGCCAACAGTAGTTCTCCCCCCCCCCAGGCTCAGCCACTGCATAGCCAGGGAACTGTGTCACACACACACACACCCAGGCACGGCCAGGGTGTAGCTGGGTCAGCCAAGATTGGCACCAGTGGAGCTGGCAGAAGGCCTGAACAAAGGGCATTCTGGGGATGTGTTGGGGCAAAACGGAGGGGTGGGGGACTTACGCCACATCCTGAGCCCATTCAGCTCAGTCCTGCGGCCCTCTGCCCTGACAGCCAATAACGCTGTGAAATGGGGAGACGGAAGGAAACATTCCTTTCTTTTCTTTTTGCTGAGCGCTTCTGGAGCAGCCAGCATCCTCCCCTCCCAATGGCTCCTGAACAGATGTTGGATGTGATGGCCCCTGCCACCAGCTCCGCTTCCATTAGCCTCTGACGAGTTGGATTGCTCCCTAGATTAATGTCTTTTGTATGCTAGACTGCAAAATTCAGTTGCTTTAAAGCAAACACACATTGTAGCCTTATGAAAATATTCTTGAATTTCATGGCTATGTTACATATGGTTGGTGGTGGTCTTTTTCTTTCATATTGGATTCATAAAATTTGTTGTTTTTAACAGGATATTTCTGCACAAGAAAGCAATATATTGGGGGCATTCTGTGATATGAATGTAAGTTTACTCAATTTCTGTATTTTAGATGCATATAGCTTTTAATAAATTACAGCTCAATAACTCTTAATTACTGATGCCTACCTTGTCCTTGTGGTTTGGGATGGTCCAGAATATACTGAAATTAAAAGAATGTAATATAACCTATTAAAATAAATAAAATTCTGAAGCTGCCTTAAGCTGAATCAATATTGTCTACACTGAGTGGCAATAGTACTCTTCAGGATTTCAAAGGAAGGTATTTCCTAGCCCTATCTGGAGTTTACAGGAATTGACCCTGGGACCTTCTTGCATGCAAAACATGTGATCATTGTGCTATGCCTCTCCCATTAGTTTATCCAGCCCAGTATTGGCTACTCTGACTGCCAGCAGCTCTCCAGGGGCTCATATGGAGGCCTTTGGATCACCTAATGCTTTTAATTTGAAATTTCAAGGATTAAACCTGGAGCCTTCTGCATGCAAAATATCTGTTGTAATTCTGAGCTATAATGATACTATCCAACTAAAGTAGATTATTTTTTATCTTTTTTCCTTGGTCTCTACTTAAATTTCCTTATCACCTTAATTCTGGCCACCAAGACCAGCCTATGTAGAAAACTTACAGTAGTTCTGAAAGATGTTAGGGCTTTGGTGAGTCCCCTGAAGAACGGAGTTTAATAGTCATAGAGTTTCATCATATTGCAAACGCTCCTGTTCTTGCCCTCACTCTTTCAACTTGGTACGTAAATTATCATTATTTACTGAACAAATTTGTGAACCTCTGACTTCTTGGAAGTATTGTGGTGGTGTACAAAAAAAATACAAAGTTAAAGCAATCAGAATACATTAAATGCATCTGTAAAAACCAGCAGAAACAATATATGGTGATGCTACCCTGAAAAAAAGCCTGGTTAAAAAAAAAAGTCATAAGGAGACGTCTAAATGATGTAATTGTTGGCATCATCCCAGTTTCCAGGAGGAGCGTATTTCAATATATGGATGAAGAAAAATTAAAATGTTTGGTTTGTCTCCTTCAATTCTGACTACTGCAGCAGAACTTAGAGGTGTCCTTAGAGCAGTGTGCATGGTGGTTCTGCATACTTCCGAGTCCAGCACTGTGGCATTAAACCACAGTGAGTATATCCTCTCCCGTCCCTCTGAGCAAGCAGGCACAATGTGGTGCAGAATCACAGTCTTGCACACTTTGTAACTAGCAACCCCAAAGCCCCTCATTAGCCATGCCTTGTGGCCTACCAGATGTTCTGCGCGCAAGATGTTAAATGTGGCATCTTGTGTGGATGTCTGTGGGCTGAGGATGGATGAGCACAATGCACTGCAGTACTCGCATGTGCAGTGGGCTTTTGTGCATGGCGGACGGCGGGGACTATGTTCGACTTGATTGGTCACAGATTACATAGGCTTATGGTATGTGATTGAAAGGCAGAACAAAATTGTAACAACAAATAATAATAAAAATGTATTTATTCATATTAACTACTCAGCTTGTGCTGGAGAGCAATACCACAAGTCTGATGACCCAGGGGGTATGGGTTTGCAGGTATGCATTGAAAGTGAAACTTAGTCTTTCAGAAATCTTCATGCTTGTTGCACCTATAAGTAAATTGAGTGCAAACCTGCAAGACCTGAATAGGTTAAAGCTAAGTCTTTGAATCGTGCTTGAAATTCAAAAGTCAGTGCAGAACCTGAAATGCTGGTGTAAAGCCCACAGAGAGCCTTTCAGAATAGTTTGTAAGATAAATCATCAAGATGAAACCATTTTGGATGAGGGAAAAGGTCTGTGAGGATATTTTTAATATATTTTTAATGTGTTCTTATTTCCATAGGATGTAGAAGTACCATTGCACTTGCTTCGGTATGTTTGCTTATTTTGTGGAAAAAGTGGCCTTTCCCTCATGAAGGACTGTTTTGAATATGGAACCCCTGAAACGTTGCCATTTCTCATAGCACATGCATTTATCACTGTGGTCTCTAATGTAAGTATATGTCCTAGTTTCTCTCATTTATTTAACATGGATGCAATAAATGTAGCCTATTACCACCTCTTACAGCAAGAGGCTTACTGTACTAACTTGAGTCCCACTCCCAGTAGCCACAGTCGCAACGGCTAGCATTGGGTAAATTTCTAATCTCTGTTTTAATAATACTAATTTCAGTTTTAAGTTTCTGCATTTTATAAATTTGGAATAAATCTGCTAGCATACCTCTGTATTGTAACCACTGACTAAAAATCCAGATGGTGAGAAAAATAGCTTGGCTGTTCACAATATTTGTGCCAAATTCCATCAATTTCAAAATATATTTTTGAATTCTTGCTTTCAGGATATATATGTTTTCCTTAGGTGCAGTTTGTTGATTTGGCAAAGGAACTCATTTTCTCTCAAATACCTCCAAAACAACCAGGGGCTTTAAAAAAAATTACCGGAACGGCAATTTCCCTCCAAAATAGGCTGTAAAATTGCAGGCTGGTAACAGTAGTTCTTTAAAAACTAAACCGAAAATATCTGTCCTAAGTTAAGATCAGGTAATTTTGTTGCCCTTTACAAATGAAGCCAAATTCTTCAAATTCCTGTACTCCCAAAGTAATTTGCAATAAACAGCAGCACAATAACATACTTCTTTTCCTCCAAGCTCCGTAATTTAAGGCATGTTCTGATGCAACACAGGCAGGGGGGGTTGTAAATATAAATGAGGTTTAGATACTTCCAGTGGAAAACCACTGGGTAAAAGTGGAATAGTTTTGGTGTAAATGTAAGGAGTTTTGTTTTGTTTAACGTTACTCAAAACAACTACCAATTAAATATATTTAAGCTAACCATGAAATATAAAGAAAACCCAATTACTTTTCATCATAGTGTCAATCTCTTGGGCTGCCAGTTTTCTGTACTGTTCCTCAGGTGAGTACTATAGAATGCCATAACTCTTTTATCTGAAGGATGCTCATTAAAAATTGTAATTGAGTTATTGGTATGAATGTTGTTTACAGGTGGTTCCACTAGTATACGTTTTAATGCAGGGTTGTTCCTTGTATAACTAAGATCGTTCCATTGTGCTGATTTGTTTTGTTTTGAGAATGGCTCTATGTTTTATTTTTTTTTGACAGCCAGAGCGCAAGTGTATGAAAGGTGTTCTTGAGAGAAATTTTATTATATTTTTGGGGTGGAGGCCCAAATGTAAATATATTGTAATGAAGGAGTAACTTTTTCAACCTCATCTGAAGATAAAGCCAACAAATGTGGTTGAAAATCTCACCTTAAATTTTCCTGCATGGATGGCCCTGCAGGTACATTTGCCATCCCCCAAGGATAGTAGGCACTGTCAGATAAATGGGATTCCTTGGCCCAAAGAGGAAGAAGTGTCCAGGCTTCCCCTGACAGATTCAGACTCAGAACTCTTAACTTGGTTATTGCCAATGACATTTATCCACAGGTTACAGATCACACAGGGTTAAGGTCAGTACAGGGCATTACTCGTCATAGCTACTCAAGCAAAGACGTTGCTTGCCCTTAATAAAAGATGGGGTGGGCATGACTACTTGTGTGGTACGTCTCTTTCAGCTTGGGACTGGGCAAGCAAACAGGCATTCTTACAGGTAGGCTCACTAATGGGCTCAATCTGTTTGCACCAGTGCACGCATGGCAACAGAGGCAGGGATGACTCCACCAGGTCCTCCCCTGGCCAAGCCTCTGGCATTCCCTCCTGGGCTGAGGGTGGGCAGCCGCAGGAGGCTGGCTTGGTGGATTGAGTGCTGGAGGTGGCGTTATCGGGGGGATGATCTTCCACATCAGCCAACACCTCTGTGGGGTGCTGTCAGCAAGCATATCACAGAGCCTGGCCCTGACATTCTCTTCTACAACTTCCAGACCACTAGGCCCCTCCCCTCGATCCCAGTCCGCCTCGTCTTCAGGTGAGTGCTGCCAGGAGTTCTCCACAGGGCTCATGGCAAGAAGACTGTTTCATCCTTCCTCAGGCATAAGAGCCAAGCTAGTGTCAGGCTTTAGTTCAAGGGTGATAAACGAGTGGTCTAGAAGCCTGACTCAGCTTGCCAAGCCTTCCCCAGTGGTCCACCAACCCAGTTTGGCACTCTGAAAAGGGAAGAAAAGTGCACAGCATCAGTTGCTGTCACCCTCATAATGGTGCTGGACTGGGTTGAGAGGTTTCAACCTTTCTGCCCTGCCAGCACCACAGTGGGGATGCAGTAGAGTGAAGAAGGGTCAATGAAGAGGAAACCCCCTCCCACACACACTACAAAGTGCTCTAGTGGAGAGGAGGCGATAGATATCTGTGTGGTATTTGTGTGTGTGTGTGCGTCCGTGCATGCGCGCGCACGCGGGTAGCTGGGTGAAGCGCTATGTGTGTTCAAAATTAGAGCAAGTGACAACACCCACTTCTGTTTCGGCCATGCCCACTGCTAGGATTTGGCCCTCAGAGGGATGGCCAACACCTAATGTGATTCTTGGCTAAAATCGTTCAGCCACCCCTGTGTAGTGTTAATGGAGTTAGTGCACTGTAGCAGGCAAGACACTGTGATCAAGGAAATCCCTGGTTCAAATCTTGCTTCTATCATGAGTTGGCTGGGTGACCAGGCAAGCCACTATGTCTCAGATTCCAGACATCAACGCCCTTCCTTTCCCTCTGCATGTGTTAGTACTAATAGGAAAAGGTACTGGAAATTTGTTTTTTAGGAGGCACATTTGATCCCTCTGACTTAGCAGGTTGTTCCTCCTCACAGAACTTGCCTTCTGCCCTTTTAGCTTAGAGGACCCTGGCAAAGCGCCATTCCATTGCCATCTTCCACGTGAACCCAAGTATGAAATGTATAAAAGCTCTGTGAAGGGAAAATAAATTCTCTCGTTTTCAGTAGGCAAGGTTGTATGAATCTTAAAACTAACGGTGTGGAACTTCAGTTTATACTGCTTAATTTTTGCATTTGCTCTGTAGATCAGAATATGGCTGCACATCCCTGCTGTTATGCAACACATTATACCATTTAGGACCTATGTAATCAGGTACGTTTTGCAGATACTTCGCATTCTGGGATTTTCTTTGTCAAAATGCACTGATAATTTCAAATCATTGAAATGGTATCTCTAACGTGACAAATGCTAATAATCAAACAGTATTGTTTGCAGTGACTTTATTAACAACAGGAGTAGGATTAATGGCATTAATATTAAGAAGTGGCTTGGTGCTTCATTTCTAGTAATAGATTTATATACACTGTAATGTTTAACGTGTGTGTGCGTTGAGATTCTCAAACTATTCATGCCATGTGCACTGATGGTGCTATATTTTTTAAAAATTCCAGCCTGTTTGTACTAACAAGTAAAAGAATTTTTTCAGGTACTTTGGGAAAAGGAGACAATGCAATGAATTAATCAAGTTATTTCCTATTACAAGAACATGAGTAACTGCTGAATGCTATATCCTAACTATGTAAGACAAAAATAATTCTGCTTATTCATATTTTTCAGCAGTCAGGGCCAATATATATAACCTGGGCAAGTATTGCTAAGTGGTGCTGGGGAGCAATGCTTATGGAGACATGTTCAGATAAAATGGCTGTTCATGTCTCCACCCCAGAAATATTGGGAAGTAATCTCCTGGTTACAAAAGAGACAGAGAATTCAGAGGAAATACAGTACTATCTCAGTTAACGAAGTACATGCATTCCTGGACATTATTTCTTTAACTTTGGTACCAGAGGAAGGATTAACATGGAAAGAATAGGAATAGGTTCTTACACCACAAAAAAGAGCAGTTCAACATATTTCAGCAAGCCTTTTATTCAAAACTAACAGTACACATGTCTGAAGTGAAACAGCCAGGTCAGGTAAGCCTTGCATACAGACCACTTGAAGGCTTCTTCCAAAATGCATCCAGGGATGACTGCATTGCCTTTTTTCTGTTATTGTGTAGCATCTTGCTACAGCAATCTAAAGCTTTGAGCACAGTTCTCCTCTCCATGTACTCAAGCAGGCAGACAATGGGCAGCCGCCACCACCCTGTGCTTGGTTCTCTTTCTTTCTCTCTTCCCCTCTCCCTCACTTGAGCAGATGCGTCTGCAGTAAACAGTGCGTCTAGAGCATCCAAAGCACTGTTTACTGCGGAGGCACCTGCTCCACCTGGCAAGGAACGACATTCCAGCCACACATGAGGGAGCTGCCTGCAGCCGCCGCAATCCAGTAGACAAGGAGCCACATTATATGTCAGAACCTACACGGTTTCGGCCCAGTTTACCTGATGGAGCGCCTCCAGCGCCACCAATTATGCCGCCCGACAAGATCAGCCACTCAGGGCCTTCTCTCAGTCCCACCAACTAAAACAGCTAGGTTGGTGGGGACTAGGGAGAGGGCATTTTCAGTGGCGGCCCCCACTCTCTGGAACTCCCTCCCGTATGATCTTCGGCATGCCCCTTCCCTGAATGTATTCCGCAACGCCTTGAAGACCTGGCTCTTCAGACAGGCCTTTGGGACTTCCGGGGAGGGTTAATTTTTTAGGACTAATCGCCTATTCTCTGAACTGTTATTGTTCTTTATTCATAGTTTTATTGTTATATTGTATTTTATGTGTATTTTATTATGATGCATTTATTGCAACTAAATTGTACGTCGCCTAGAGTGGCCATCGGCCAGATAGGCGGCATATAAATTAAATTATTAATTATTATTATTATTTATTAATTAATTATTAATTAGGAGTGTGCACCCCCCCACACCCAAAAAAGGCTTCATTAAAAGAAGCTTCTTTTCTGGAGGATTTGTTAACTGAGGTATTAGTGTATAACCTGCTGCAAAGCCAAACTGTGGAGGAATGACAGTATCAGTAGAAAGTAAAAATGCAAATCCTCCGTGAATTGCTACACTGCCTGGGAGCTGTAGTGCTCCTGGAAATAATCTCTTATCTGCTCTCTTGATGGGTTTATAGCACTTTGTCCATAGCCGGGAAATAGGAAGGGCTTGTATAGAACATGGAATGTAGACTTTATCTGAACCTGGTATTTAGAACTAATGTGGAATAGATGATGTGTTGTTGGACTGGATTCAAAATCTTACTTAGCCAGGAAGCTGACCGGATGACCTTGGGATGCTTTACAGGGCCGTTGTGAGAACAAAATGGAATAGTCGCATGTATGATGTCCTGAGTTGTCTTGGTGATGGATGGCGTAGAAATGTGCTAACTAGATTAACAGCAATCAAAGTCTGTGTTCAGACCTGGTCTTACTTTTGACTTGACCAAACACTACTACTTACCCACCTTTCCAACCCCAAAACTCCTGTACCTACAGTGAGATTGGGAGTAGGTTGGTCTTGTTTGTTTTCTCTGACTCAAGCACCTGGCAACCTCACCAAAAGATCCATGTTGTTTGTTAAATTTACATCCTGCCCTTCCTCCCAAGTAATTGTTGATTTTGAACATGGGATCCCCTGGTGCAGTTGACTTCTACATGCAGTGATAGAGGTGCGGAAGGTGCAGGGGAGGGAGCATATGCACCCAGGGCCTGTTCCTGATGTCGCTGTGCATAAACAGAGGTAGTCAGTTTGCCCTCCAGATGATATTGGGCTCCAGGTCCTAGCACACCCAGTAGGCAGGGATTCTGGAAGTTGTAGGCCAACAATATCTGGCGGGTACCACATTGGCTATCAGTAGCATAGTGGTTTAGGGTATGGTATTCACGCTTTCCTTTAAGCCAGAAGAGTTGCTAGCCTATTTTTAGGTGGACTGCTTTTAAAAAGGGGTGTTTTGACTTCCATATGCCTGTTTAATAGATGTACGCTGGAAACTGGGTGTTAATACAATTATACCAAACACTTTATTTCTTGACCTTCCCAAGGGTAATTAAACAATCATGGCTTTCTTCCGTGATGGGAGGTCAGCCTCTGAAGGCTTCTAGAAGGGTGCGTGACTATTAAAAATGATGATCTGACAAAATTAAACAGATTTGCTGATATTAATTTGAGCTTTCTTGTATTTCCCCCACCCCTACCCTTTTGTTTAGGTATTTATGTAAACTGTCGGACCAGGAGTTAAGACAGAGTGCAGCTCGTAACATGGCAGATTTAATGTGGAGCACAGTTAAAGAGCCATTGGATACTGCCTTGTGTTTTGATAAAGAGAGTCTGGATCTTGCATTTAAGTACTTTATGTCACCAACTTTAACCATGAGATTGGCCGGGCTCAGTCAAATAACAGTAAGACTTTAAAAATAACTTAAAGATGCATGCAAAATTATTATTTGTTCTTAAATGTTTTTAAACTGTGGCCATAAAAGTCAAATTAAGGCTTGGGATGGGAATGAGGTGGTAGAGTTCTGAGGAAGGAGAATATTTTCTCCCATATATGAGTTTTCTGCAAATAGAAAGCTAGCGCAATGAGAAATGAGTTGGTCTAGGACATTTTTTACATAGGGAAACATTTAAAACTGGTACCCCTTACCCATACTCTGAAATGGTACAGATTGCTCTGCCACCTTTAAGCTTTCTTTCCACCTCATTTTCAACATGTGTAAACCAAGCCTAACTGTGTAGCATTCAAAGTCCTTGTAAGCAATTCAAGACAGTGAAATTGGCAGTTGGGAGGAAGCGGGAGGGTTGTTCTTTTTGCTGAGGTAGAGTACCGTGAACATCCGCACCCAAGTAAAGTGAATGAGGGTATTTACTTGAGCAGTTCAAATTCATTTCAATGGTGCTTACACAGGAGGTGTTCCTGGGAGATTGTGCCTCAGGTTTATAATTCATGAAGCTAGGCAATAAAATGCAAAGAATCTTGATATGGTTACATTTTGCAAACACGGCAGAATTTCAGATGTGCCGCTTGACTTCGTGTATTTGAAAACAGCCCTGTTTATTTTTAACTGTGTTATTTTATTTATTTATTTATTAAACTTATATACTGCCCAACTAGCAATAGCTCTCTGGGCGGTTAACATAAAATACAATAAAATTACAGAATCTGATACAACAAGCATATAAAAACTACACAATCTAAAACCAAGTTACAAACATTTAACTAAGATTAAAATGCCTCAGAGAAGAGAAAGGTTTTAACTTGGCGCCGAAAAGATGATAGTGTTGGCGCCAAGCGTACCTCCTCGGGGAGACTGTTCCACAGTTCGGGGGCCACCACTGAGAAGGCCCTAGATCTCGTCACCACCCTCCGGGCCTCCCTATGCGTCGGGACCCAGAGGAGGGCCTTCGTAGTAGACCGTAGTGTACGAGCCGGTTCGTATCGGGAGAGGCGTTCCGACAGATATCGTGGTCCCGCACCGTATAAGGCTTTATAGGTTAACACCAACACTTTGAATCTGGCCCGGAAGCGTATTGGAAGTCAGTGCAGGCGAGCCAGCACAGGTGTTATATGCTCAGACCGCTTAGTTCTTGTTAGCAGTCTGGCCGCTGCATTTTGCACTAGCTGTAGCTTCCGAACCGTCTTCAAAGGTAGCCCTACGTAAAGCGCGTTGCAGTAGTCCAAACGCGAGGTTACCAGAGCATGTACTACTGATGTAAGGTCCTCCTTACTCAGGTAGGGACGTAGCTGGGCTACCAACCGAAGTTGGTAGAATGCATTCCGTGCCACCGAGGCTACATGAGCCTCAAGTGAGAGGGAAGAGTCTAAAACGACTCCCAGACTACGAACCTGTTCCTTTAGGGGGAGTGTAACCCCGTCCAGGACAGGGTATATATCCACCGTCTGATCGGAGAAACCATCCACCAACAGCATCTCAGTCTTATCAGGATTGAGTCTCAGCTTGTTAGTTCTCATCCAGTCCATTGTCGCGGCCAGGCAACGGTTCAGCACATCGACCGCCTCACCTGAAGAAGATGAAAAGGAGAAGTAGAGCTGTGTGTCATCAGCGTACTGATGACAACGCACTCCAAAACTCCTGATGACCGCACCCAACGGCTTCATATAGATGTTAAAGAGCATGGGAGACAAAACCAAACCCTGCGGGACCCCACATTGGAGAACCCGCGGTTATAGAGGAGCAGTCTTGTTTTCCATTCTTTGACAAAACTTATGGATGACCGGAGTATGCCAGGCTACTTTGGAAGAACTGCAGTAGTACCCTCAGCCCTGCATTGCTAGTTCAGTAGACTAGAAGCAAAATCACACAAGGCACACATACCATAGTGTGCCGTAGAGTAAAAATGTCCAATACTGTGAGTTGACTAGTGGGTACACTTGCTTAAAAGGCTGGTCAGCACTGACTTTATTGTGTTTACGGCAGCCTTGTTGCTAAGGTGTCATTGTGGGAAAGGGCTTCTTTTTTTTCTTTCTTTTTGCCCTGGTCCAGTTTCAGCTGCACTTGCCACCTTCATTGGCCCTCGTGGAAGATGCAGCTGGACCTAGCTTGGGTGGCACTTACCCAGGAGCTGATTGGGCTGGAAGGGCACTGTGCTTTGCCAGCTTGATTGGCTTCATTTCTGGCCACAGAGGATCTGGCTTCGCTTCTCCATGGCCAAAAATCATAGGTGATCTGACTGGCAAATCAGGAGCACTGTTATTGTTCAGTCAGTACAGAAGCTGATTGAAGTGAGCTGATTGATTGAGGTCCCAGGCTATGGTCTGAAGGCACATGGGGCCAGCACCCTGCTGAAGCTAAGCAGGGTCAGGTCTGGTTGGTGCCTGGATGGGAGACCGCCTGGGAACCCTATCTAAGCTGCCTTGGGTTTCTATCATGGAAAGAAAGGCGGGGTATAAATGTAATAAATAAAGTGGCAAAACAGAGCATTCTGCCCCTGCCTTGCCTGGATGCTCTTCCTTATTTCCAGGGAAGGGCCGTAGCTCAGTGGTAGAGCATCTGCCTTACACGGTGTGGGACCACAATACCTTGTGGAACGCTTCTCCCGCTATGAACCTACCCGTTCACTTCGTTCAGTATCCAAGGCCCTCCTCCGGGTACCAACTCATCAGGATGCCCGGAGGATTGTTATTAGATCTAGGGCCTTTTCTGTGGTGGCCCCCGAACTGTGGAACAGCCTATCTGAGGAGATACGCCTGGCGCCTTCGGTACTTTCTTTTAGGCGCCAGGTTAAGACCTGGCTATACTCCCAGGCATTTTAATGTTCAATGTGTTTCATTTAATGTTTTTCGTTTAACTTGTTGCTGATTTTATTGTAATTTTATTGTAATATTGTATTTTAATCTTGTTTTGTTCACCGCCCAGAGAGCTACTAGCTATGGGCGGTTTAAAAATAAAATAAAATAAATAAATAAAGCCCTGGCATCTCCAGGTAGGGTTGGGAGAGCCTCCTGCCTGAAACCCTGGACAGCCACTGCCAGTCAGTGTAGACAATACTGAGTTAGATGGACCAATGGTTTGACTCCACGTAAGACAGATTCCTATGTTCCTGTGTCTCAAAATACTATTTTGGCATGTAAGAATTTGACACATTTCCCCAGACTATCTATAGAAGTGAATACCAGCAGCAGTATAACCCATGTTGCCCTTAGCAAAGGTCAGCCATGTGTGCATGTTTTATATAGTAGCGCTTTCTAAAAACCACAGGAATTCTCAGTGTAATAATTTTAGTTCACAGAATGCCAGTGTTGTGTGATGAATTCTTCCATTTGAAAACCAGATCAACAACAAAACGTTCAAAGAATGTGGTTCTGAAATTAAATAGGGAATATTTGAAGGTTGGCATCATCCTTCAGTAATGTTCGTATTTCTGAAGCTTATAGGCTACAGGTGGAAAGCTGTTACAGTTAGATACAACATTCACTGTATGTAAGCAGCTGGCTGTGTTTCTAGATTCCTCTCATTCAGTACATTGCAAATCCCACAAGGTCATTTCAGACAAATTAATACCAGAACCAAGATTGTTTTAAAAGAGAAAACAACTCTGTAATTTCCAGATGTTTTTTCATTGTAGTCACGTTGTGGTATATGAAGCAAATAATTACATTTTGAATGTTGGTTTTCCATTATGATGGATTGGTTAGTCTCCTCAAAATACAAAAAAAACTGATGGATCTTTGGTCACACCAATCTGTTTCCAGACATCACCAAAAAAAATAATGAGGGAGGAGGTAGATGCAACCTTCAAAGCTTTGTTATTTTAGAACATAAAGATGGTTTTGCAAATAATTCAGACGGCGGTTTATTACCCAGCTCTGTTCCACATCGAGCTCCTTTTTCTTACACCACAAGTTTTGTTTATTTATTTATTATCATTATTTTTTACCCTGCCCTTTTTCCAAAACTGGAACTCACGGCAGCTTCCAGATAAAAGCACACATATAATTAAAAACATACAAAAGTCTAGATTAAAATCAAATTAAACAATTTACAGTATTAAAACCATTCATACATACAGTTAAAATAATTCAAACTCAGTTTAAAATAATACAATTAGGCAACAGCAATGCAGCACCCTTCAAGACCTGTCCTTAACAGCTTTCAGTTCCAAAGGCTTGTTGAAATAAAAAAGTCTTTGCTTGCCGATGGAAGGACTGTTAATACCAACCCACCACCATCTACTCACCACAGCTAGATAATCCAACAGTTTTAATGGGTATGTGAAATGTGTTGCCTCCCTAGTGGGATCCCTGAACCAGAACCTCTATATTGCCTACTTGCCTGGAAAGTTGAGTATATGTTGCTTCTCGTGACCTAAACATGAGATCCAGATATACTGGAGGGCAGAATGTTTAAATTCCAAAGGTAGTCTTTGATATTACATACCTCTTTCCAGTTGGGTCCACAGAAAAGGACTGGTTTTCTTTTCTGTCTCCCCCTCCCCATAATATATACACGCACTTTGGGCCTGCTGGAGAGAAACGTCCCAATTCATAGATGGGCAGCAGATGAAATTGAACCTGCTTCTTTCCCTTCCCTTTTGCCTTCCCTCAGCTAGAAGGTGGATGCTGCACATTGGAGGTGGTGGGGAATGATTTCCTTCATCCCAAGCGATCTTTTGGTGTGGTCACATTACCGATTTTATTCTGGACTAGTCACAGTGTTTTGTTTGCCAGTACTAGGTCGTAAACACAAGATCTGTTATCAGTATAATATACAAGTTTTAATTTGCAGTAGTAGTTTAAGTTATGATAGTACTTCTATTTGCAAGGTACTGTTTTGGATAAAATTTTCCAGTATTTCAAAATAACCAGGAGCCTAAGTGGAATTCTGACATGGGGTGGTATTTATTTATTTATCTTATTTAATTTATATACCGCCCTAAGCCCGAAGGCTCTCTGGGCGGTGTACAAAAAGATAAAAAACAAGCAATGTATAAATACAATAAATCAAGAAAACAAAACAAACAAACAATAAAAGAACCAAACAACATCCAAAATACAAATAATGATGAAAATGCTTTTAAAACACATTTTATTCAGTGCTAGTCCTACTCAGAGCAGACTTGTTGAAGTTCATAGAAATGACTAACTTAAGTTCATTTCAGTGGATCTACTCTGAGTAGGACTTAGTTGAATACAACCCATGGAATTTACTTACTTGGTCAAAGGTCATAGATTTCTGACTGGCTTGTCAAATCTCATTCTCTATGCTCAGATATACTTTCTGTGTTAGGGGTTTGGATCTTTTTGCATATTTACATATTGACTACAGTCACACAGCGTCATGAGTTCTGAAGAGTACAAAGCCCCTGATGCATTGTAACTGTGAAATGTGAAATGGAAATGGACTGCCTTCAAAGTTGATACCGACTTATGGCTACCTTATGAATAGGGTTTTCATGGTAAGCGGTATTCAGAGAAGGTTTACCATCGCCTCCCTCTGAGGCTAGTCCTCCCCAGCTGGCTAGGGCCTGCTCAGCTTGCCACAGCTGCCCAAGCCAGCCCCTTCCTTGTCCGCAACTGCCAGCTGAGGCGCAGCTGGGTCCTTGGGACGATGCAGCTTGCCCACGGCTGCACAGGTGGCAGGGCACATAACCCCTGAAGCAACAAAGGAGTGGGTATCATTTAATAAAATGGAATGGAGGAGGGGGGCTGCCCCAGAATGACAAAAGAAAAACGTAGATAGGAAAATACCACGTAACCCCTGAGCCACTCCCTGTGGGGTGATCTTTAGCTGGCCCTTGACACCCAGGAGACATGAGCGGGGCTTTGAACTCACAGACTCTGGACTCCCAGCCAGGCTCTCCTCCCCACTGTGCTATGCCAGCTTGTCAAGTAGCCTAAAACAACATTAAAAATAAACACATACATACAGAGGTAGTAGAATAAATCTTTTTATCCATAAGATAGCAATGGTGGTCTCTCTGCTGGAGGCTCTGCTCCCCACTGTGCTATACCAGCATGTAACTGTGGAATGTATGTATGTACAAAAACAGTTGTGACCTGTATAATATACAGCACACAAGATAACCCCACACATGCTCTCAATTCATAGTAGTATTGCATCGTAGGTTTGTAGTTGTATAGTTGCAGATATATAGTTAGTAAACCTTGGACAAGTACAACACAATAATTTTTGCTTGAAGTCAATGGATTTGTCATAGATATCTCTAATGGTGGTGACTAGGGTGGGCATTAGTGATGCTGCTTCTTGCAAAATTATTTAAAGTCTCATTGAAATTAAGTTGCGCCTTGGGACAACGTTCTCTAATTTATACCAAAGGAAAGTTCCTTAAGTGAAGGAAGCAATTGTTGAAACATCCCAAGATACTGTTAATGACATAACAAAACCTGGCTGTGCTCATTTTATCTTTGGATCAGGGCTGGTGAAGTAAAAAATCTAGGGGTGTGGGGAAAAGCGCAGGGGAGACTGACATAGCGGATAGTGAAGGAGAGGCCTAGGGAATCTCCTTCCTTCCTAGAAAGAACTGCAGCTTGTGAACTCTTGCTTGAGAGCAAGAGTGTAGGGAGGGGAGGAACAGAGTCTAAACAAGGCCTTTGAACGTGTGATGCAAATGAACTTGCCACGTGGTCTACTGTAATTTCTCAGGAAGAGCACATGGTTTATTATGTATGTCCAAGGGCTCTTGATTGCTTTCCTAGCAGACACAGCTGCAGTGCTAAGAATACTCCTGTAAAATAGAGTTGAACTGAAGGCAGACTGGCTTTCGTTGGCCCAAGCGCTTTCTAGGAAGGT
Source organism: Rhineura floridana (assembly GCF_030035675.1). Lineage (NCBI taxonomy): Eukaryota > Metazoa > Chordata > Lepidosauria > Squamata > Rhineuridae > Rhineura > Rhineura floridana. The sequence goes on along the minus strand of NC_084483.1, from coordinate 201,213,356 downwards.
AGATTGGCTTTGAGGCATCCTTACAACCCTCAGTGATTATTCAGTACTCTCCTTTACCTGTGCAGAGTTTGTTTGTGAGCTAGTAATACATGGAGCTATCTGTGAATCCCTATAAAGCACAGGGTGATTTTCTTCTGAAATTCCTTGGTCCGTTCCATTATCCAGTGTATGTTTGAGATATGATTTCTGGTGTCTCTTCTCTTTCTAAATCCAGCTTGGACGTCTGGCATTTCTTGCTCCATATATGGCAAGAGCCTTTGTTGTAGAATCTTGAGCATTAGTTTACTTGAATGTGTCAGTAAAAAAAGCATATACATTTTCAAGATGAGTTGCTGCAGTAAAAATGGTAAAAGCAACACGCAACAGTGCAGTTGGTATAGTAAGTTATGCATTCACATACTCCAGATTGCACCCAACAAGAAGGTAGATTGAGCCTTATGAATACATTGATCGCTGATGTGCAAAGGTTAAAAGCAGCCGCCAAATGCCCTCAAATGTATTTTTCTTTAAGATAGTGAGATCTTTCTTTTAAACTACTAAAAATAACCATGTGGGAAGAGGGGGGGAAATAGAACAACCATTCTGTTCATAATGTGTACAAAAATTAATAAAGGTTTTTGTTTTTTTTAAAAAAGGGGAGGTATGAATCCCATATTGATTTTCCTAAAAGCTGCTTTTGAACAATGGGGTGTGGGGAAACAGGTAAATGGACTAATTTATTTCTTGTGCATAAGATGGTTTGGGCAGTAATAGTGAATAGGCTGCAGTCAAGGAGGGGGCACTCCTGAAGTCTTCCCAGATAGTGCAGACCCCAGTAGTACCAATTTATGGTGATCCTGTGCAGATGGGCATGGACAGGAAACAGCAACATTGGCATATGTCAGGTAGCCTCAGTGGCAAGGAATGCTTTCTACCATCTCCGATTGGTAGCCCAGCTACGTCCCTATCTGGACAGTGACGACCTCGCCTCAGTCGTTCATGCTCTGGTAACTTCTAGATTGGACTACTGCAATGCGCTCTACGTTGGGCTGCCCTTGAAGACAGTTCGGAAACTACAGTTAGTCCAGAATGCAGCGGCCAGATTGTTGACGCGGACAAGAAGGTCCGCTCATATTACACCCGTTCTGGCTCGTCTGCACTGGCTTCCTATTTGTTTCCGGGCTAAATTCAAAGTGCTGGTTTTGACCTATAAAGCCTTACACGGCATGGGACCGCAATACCTGGTGGAGCGCCTCTCCCAATATGAAACTACCCGTACACTGCGCTCAACATCTAAGGCCCTCCTCCAAGTACCATCCCATCGAGAAGCTCGGAGGGTGGTGACTAGAAATAGGGCCTTTTCGGTTGTGGCTCCTGAACTATGGAATGGTCTCTTTGATGAGGTGTGCCTGGCGCCGACGCTGCTATCTTTTCGGCGCCAGGTGAAAACCTTTTTATATTCCCAGGCATTTTAATGCGTATCATTATATGTATTGTTGTATTTTGTTACTGTTTGATTATTTTTGTTTACCTTTGTTGGTTTGATTCTATTGTATTATTGTATTTATATATTCCTGATTGCTTTATTTTATGTACACCGCCCAGAGAGCCCTTGGGCTTAGGGCAGTATATAAATTAAATTAAATAAATAAATAAAATAAATATGTTGCCTTGACATTAGCGGGCCATGTTTTGGGCATAAAAGCGAAGGCATTTTCCATCAGGACAGTCAAAAAAATGAAAGCAACTAGGATTATAGTTGTCAGTTACACATGCTGGACACTCAGAAAGAGCTGGAAACTCTAACCGTTTTTTACGCGGGGCAATAAAATACATTTTTTGTAATATTCATGTGAATTTTTACATGTATTTCATAACTGTCATATTCTTTTTTGTTTTGTATATGATTTGTTTTCATTTTATGTACGTTATTTAGAGATTTATTGCTCAATTATGATACTTAAAATGTAGATTATTGTTCTTATGATTAGCAACTGTATTGAATGTAGAATGTATATTTTTGTTGAAATGCAAACCACTTTGAGATTTTTTGAAATATAAAGTGCTATACAAATTAAATACATACATACATACATATGGTTTTTCTCACTGGCAGTTCCATATTAGAGGGCCTTGCACATTTTTACAGAAAGATTAAAAGTCAAATGTAATAAAAACTACAGGTAGTGTATACTCTTGAGTTAAGAACATTTCATTTGGATGAATTTGATGCTTTTGATCAGATAATGATGCTTTTACGTAAGTTTAGTGATCTCTGTTAAGGAAAGTAAGGTGCTGATTTAATTAAAGCAGTTTTTTAATTATATTTCAGTTAAACAGTGGAATCCCTCCTGCATTTCCAAAGCTAAGCTTTATTTTTCCCCTTTTAATTGCAGAATCAACTTCACACCTTCAACGATGTGTGTAATAATGAATCATTGGTTTCAGACACAGAAACGTAAGTAGCTTTATTTCTTTTGAGTATCTTCCATTTAAATGCATGCCTCCCTACTATTGGAAATTTACATTAGAATCTGCACCTCCCCACCCTCAGTTTTGAGGCGTCAGCACTCTACATATCCAGGCCCTAATGTTACATCCAACATGCAGGCCTTGGATGGGACTGGGAGATGGGGCAGATGCTCTCCGACTTCTCCACTGTGGGCATAGTTGCAAGTCCATGTGAAAAGAGCTTCTGACCTGCTGCTGTCGGCTTCTGCCCACCACTTCAGTCAGCATCCTCAAAAGTTGTAGCCATTCTCGTTGTCAGCGTTGTGTTGTGACTTGTTGCTTTTGTGAAATAAACGCAAATGCCTGTCAGAAGTTAAGATGAGAGCTGACAGTTACTTCTGAACAACAGTAATGTCTTTACATTATTACAGTAATGTATGAGAAATCCATTTGAATTTCTATCCCTTCTGGTTTTGTAAAATGTCACAGTAGTAGAGGAAAGATTATGAGGGCTTTAAAATAGCAGCACTCGTCTAAGTTTAACTCACATTGCTATTCTTGGCAACGAACAAGAAGTCTCTCTCATGACATTCAATAAAATTTCTTTAGTACAGTTGTGGGCATGGAGAATAGCTGCTATGGTCCCAGTTTACCCTTGCAGAGACATTTCTGAAGCCAGTGATCAAAGATTAATTGAGAATCAACCAACACTTGACCCAGTGGTGATAAAAGATAAATAATGTTCGTACCTGTTGTAACAAATGTAAAGAAAGAGAATAAGAGTTTTTTAGAATATTGGACTCTAATAAAATAATTGGAGTATAGCAGATTTTTTTTGTTTGCTTATCCACTTGTCTTTTGGCAATAGTTGGGAAAGTTGATGTAAAAGGGAAAAAAATGATAATAAAGGTCAAAATGATGATAACATTAATAAATACAGGAATTGCACATGATCATTCCTAATTCATGACTTGCAGAAACCAGTGACATTTAAACACACAGGTAATGGTTAATAGCCTGTTTCAGGACATGTTTACTTAGAAATATTACATTTCAGTGGATTAATTCTTTAATCTACACTGGCTTCAGAAAGACACTTGTAGTGTAATAGTATATTTTGTCATATTTATTCTTTGCCATGGGTTTGAAGATTAGTTTAAACTATTTTTTAGCTATATATGTATCAACCATTTCTATTTTGTTCAAAATTAAAGCTTGAACGCAGCTTGAATATGGAAAGTAATTCTTAGTTGTAAATTTATAAGGAAAGAGTAATTGCCCTTTGTTTATGAGAATGAACATAATACGGATGAAAACACTTACTTTTGGTTTCTCCATTTTTTATATAGGTCCATTGCTAAAGAGCTTGCAGACTGGCTGATCAATAACAATGTGGTAGAACATATTTTTGGACCAAATTTGCATATTGAGGTAGGTTTAAAATAAAGTAGGATTTTATTGCTTAATTGTGAAGTTTTGTTTTTAATTTTTTTCTTACTGTTTTCCAGATCATCAAGCAATGCCAAGTGATTCTTAATTTTCTTGCTGCTGATGGCCGGCTTAGTACACAGCATATAGACTGCATTTGGGCTGCTGCACAGGTATAAATGCACGTAACAAAAAAGGGTCAAGAATATGGTCTGATTCTGACATAATTCTAAACCATGGTTTACTGTTAGGAGAATGAGCTGTGGTGAGGCTTGGGCTTGCACATTCTCCCCCCCCCCGCTCTTTTGTGTGCAATGGAAACAATTTTGAGTTAGTTGTAGTTTTCCATTACGTCTGAACTCTTAGAGCTTTAGTGTATTTTGATTTTGGTTTGTTCAAAGAAAGATCCGTAACCATGGTTTGACTCTGGGTTGTTGAACTTATCACATTGAAAAAGAATGACAGTTTTCCTGAATTCAGACACAGTAGGAAACTTGGTTTATTGAAAACAGAAAGGGAATGCTCATAATCTTGTTACCTTGCACATGACCCCAAGACTTGCCATGGTGCCTTGCAGGAGTGAAAAGAGGAGAAACTAACATGGCCATTAAACACTAATTAAAGCCAGTACTATTCAGCTCCTCTAATCGATGTAGCAGTGGGCAGTAGTAAGCCCCAGTGGCAGGGCCAGTGCCAGAGGGTGGCCAGGTCAGGCCCTGGCTGAGGGCCCCTATGGCCCAAAGGCACCCCTGAAGGGCCCCTCCTTGGGGTGGGAGGGTACCGCTCCCATTCAGTGATCTGCTACAGTGGCTGCTCCTGATTCTGCTGCGATCAAGGAGAGGGAGCTTCCAGGCACCCCCCTATACAGACAGCGCAGGCTTCAATAAGCCCTCACAAACGCCTTACCTACCTCTTCTGGTGCTCTGAATGTCACGTGCACTATGCCTGCCATCAACAAAGATGGTGGCAGTGGCTTCCCTAAGGGGCAGATGCCCCTGCCGCCATCTTAGTTGATGGCAGGCATACTCATGCAGCACTTACAGCATTCACAGCAATGGAAGAGGTAGGTGGACACATGGGCGGGCGCTGCGGGCCCACACCCAAGGCCCAGGGCAGGCTGGTACCCAAGGGCCCAGTCATGCCTGGTGCCAGCCCTGCCCAGTGGCCTTAAACACTTGGTGCCCCAAAAAGCCTTGGGTGAAAATATACATCTGAAGTCGATGCCCAAACTCAGTAGCGAGAGTGCTAATCACACTTCCTGGGTTCCAGTTCCAGTAAGCCTTCTTGAGCACCCTTGTTATAAAAAGGCAGGATATAAATATTTGGTGGGGGATAGTTTCAGAAATGGGGAGGTTTAAATCCTGTTGTACAAATAAACCTTTCTGAATACCTTCAGTTATATACCAAAGAATCCCAAGTTGTGCAGATACCTTTTGTCCCCAAGCTTTTTCAGGTTGTGCCTATAAACCATTTAAAAAAAAACAAAAGCAAAGACTCTTGAAGTGCCTAAGTCCATGCACGATACCAGGATTTGATTGGTTTTCTTGCTTTTAGACAAATTGTGTAATGCGCACTATTTTACAAGGTGTTGCAGCTCCAGAATGAACCATAGGAATCTGTTGGGCAGAAGTACATGGAGGTTAAAGTTTGTTCTTAAACAGTTTTAAGAAGAGAACAGAACCTATAATAACTAGCCTTTTTTTTTAGAGAGACAGCTGTGTCATGTGCTTGGAAAGCAAACACCTTAGTGTGAAAGGGGGGCTTTCAGTGGGCCTGAAAATTCCCAAACGGCTTCCTGTTTCTTGTTGCTCCTCACACCAATCCTCTGTCCTCTTAGGCAGCTGCTTTGGCATCATTTTTTAAAACAAGACCACATTGTTGCCTAGCTGGCAGTGTGTTCAGCATGAGAGCACACCAGTTTTATACTCTTTTATTTTAAGATTTTTTCTTTTATGGAAACAATTGTGCAGACCAACATAATGTCCCAGTGTGAGTTCCTTTCATGTCCACTCTGCAGAGTGGAAATACAAATGTCCAGACAGATTTTCTTCATTCCGTTTCCTCTAATGCTAACTTATCTGAGTATAGACTTGCTTTCCATGTTGGTAATGACACATCAAAAACCATTAAAACTATCCTTTTTAGAGGCATATCTAGCTATCATTTACATGTCTTTTATTACATTTTGTATGTTTCTAATTGCTACAACACAAGTTTTGTGTGTACTACTTTCATGTGCAAAATATTTTAAAAGGGGGAAATTGCCACAGTAATGAAATATAGAAATAATTTTTACAAATTACAAATGTGTTTCATTTTCATTGACTGTATCTCTTCGCTTTGCATTTCTTTTTGAAGTTGAAGCATTGTAGTCGCTATATACACGATTTGTTTCCCTCGCTGATCAAGAATTTGGATCCTGTTCCACTCAGACATCTTCTTAATTTAGTTTCAACACTCCATCCAAGTGCACATACTGAACAGGTAAAAATGAAGAATTTTAAAACAGTTCACTGGGAAGTTCTCTTGCATGTGGTCAGTTGAAATGAACAGAACTTACATATGAATGCAGCTGTGGTAAGATGAAAACCTTTGCATTTATTTAATATGGACTGTGTTTATATTCTCTATCCTCCCTTTTTGTTAGAGAAGAGGGTTTTTTAAATACGAGTTTGAATTTTCCAGTTTTAGTGTAAAAACAATATAGTTGTGTATAAAATTATATTTTGTTTGTGAGGTTTATTGAATAACAGAAGCAATAAGTTCTTTTTTCTGTTAGAGTACAGCTGTCTGCTTTAATTTACAGACTTTATATTTGGCATCCATGCTCATTAAAGCATTGTGGAATAATGCACTAGCAGCTAAGGCTCAGCTATCAAAACAGAGTTCATTTGCATCTTTGCTCAGTACAAACCTACCAATGGGCAATAAGAAAGGTGGGTGTGTATTTGCGTCATTGATTTCATAGGTAATTACCAAGTTGAATTGAAATCTTACAGCTGATTTTATTGAAAGAAGATTTAGGCATTTTCCATGCAATATTTTTACTGTTGCTGGTTCCTTATAGCTTTTTAGATAAGAGGCAACCAAGAAGCTTGTAAACAGAAATTGTTTTCTCACCTTTTTTTCTTTAAAGGCATTGGATTTTAAATAATATAGTTTCTTGTTTAGCCTGAACCATGTAACTAAAGTTTACCAACTTTGGAATAATCCAATATGCAGGCTTGTTCCAAATCAGGTAACCATACTTACCCAGTAACTACAATTAATTGTAATTAATTAATTAGAGATTTCCTGGTTCTCCAGTGAATACCAGGGCACTCCCAAGTGGGTATTGCTTAGTCATTTTTAGCACTGTGGCTGTCCCAGATTGTGTGGTATCCGTTCTGTATAGTTACTTCTTACAAAAGGCAGCTGTTAATAAACATGATGTTTTATATCTACTATTTCAAAAGGTTCTTAAATAACCCCAAATAAGAATAGGAACATACTGTATATAGACCAAAGTTATTTCAGCCACTACCTTTAAATAATATAGACCAGGAGTGGCTAATCTGTGTTCCTCCAGATGTTCTTGGACTACAGTTCCATTCATTTCTGAAGATTGGCCACTGTGACGGGCTGATCAGAGCTGGTGTCGAACAACATCTGGAGGCCCGCAGGTTAGCCCCTCCTGTTAGAGACTATATGTTGTGTGATAAGCTTAAGTCACTTAGACTGTTCTTCCCCTTTTTGTTCACCTCTTCAGAGGAAGAAGAGCTCCGAAGAGCGGCTCCTTCACCATGTAAGTTATTGTAGAAGGGCACTTGAAATATGAGTTTGGTGTCATGATTATTCTCTAGGTCAGGAACCTTTGTATCACCTCTTGTTTTGTACAGATGCCCTCAGCCAGATGTTCAGTCCCATCACCACCTGAAATTGGCATGAGAATATTCTGTAGCATTTGTTTGTTCTAATATTTTAAATTATAAACCACCTTGGCAAAAAGGCAGATACTTATGCTTTATTTGGCAGAGACTGAAAAAAAAATTAAACCTCACAGCAGATGGCAGTTTGAATTGTGTACATTCACTCACTTTGGGTTGATTCCAATGGTGCTGCTCAGTTGACGGCAAGACTTCCCTCTGCTGATGGGGAGAATGGGGAAGGAAGCAATTTTGTGGTGATATCCCTTCCCCCTACAGCCCACCACCATTCCACCAAATTTGCCCTGGAGGGTTGGGGGATCCTCTAGGCAGATTTAGTATGATGGGCTGCAGGGAGGAGTGGGAATCAGTGAGTATCACTTATCTGGCAGGGGATATACCATGATCATGATGGGGTGAGGCTCATTCATTGTACTCCGGGTGTGTTGACCCCTGCGATTTCCCCAAATGCTATGCAGGAAACTCGACTGCATAATTTGCATAATTTCCCTCTCCATCCTGCTGACAGAAGCCTTATCACTAGCTGGATAACCCCATTAAAACTCATGATACTTCAGAGCAGAAGTTCCCCAACTGTGGTCCGTGAGCTTCATTCAAGTGGTCCATGGCATATCATTCACTACTCATACTGATTTTTTTATTATATTATTATTGCTTCTTTTCTTTCTTACATTGTACATATTGCATGACAATCTTAACTGTAATACAATAAAATATAATAAATAATAGAAGCAATAAAAATACAAGTAAAATCATATAGATCATCACATTACAATTGCTACAGCAGACAGAAGAATCATTAAGCTCTCTGCCAAGGCCCTCGGCAGTCTGGGGGGGGGGGAGTTTGGGAACCACTGCTTTAGAGGATTAAATGCATTTAGAACCTTTTTTCTTTGGCCCATCTCAAGATGAGCTCAAGGTCAGTTTGCAGCAGTGATGTGGCGCTTGACTTGGTGTCAGCCCTGGGTTCTGCCAAGTCAAAGAATGAAATTGGGCATGGAAAGACAAAGCCAGTCTGTGGCAAGAACAGCAGCAGAGCTCCTTTGTTATAATTAATCTGGCTGTCTTGAAGCAAACACATCAGTCCTGCATTCGCATTATTTAAAGCATTAATTTTCTATTTACATGGCGTAACTTGAAAAGTTTTTCCTAAAATAGGGTCACCAGCAGCAAGTCCCCAAAGCAGCGACAACAGTGATACTCATCAGAGTGGAGGAAGTGATATTGAAATGGAAGAGCAGCTGATTAGCAGAAATAAACATGTCCAGCAGCGGCTTTCGGATACAGAGGTAAAATTAATAGTATTTTTTTCTAATGATTATCAAAGGACCTGTCAGTATAGGGAGTGGTGGTGGTGGTTATTACTATTACTATTACATTTTGAGATGAAATACCAAGATGGTTCCCCCTGTTTGTTCTTCATCTTTGGATTGTTTCTTTTTTTTTTTTTTCAATTAATTTTTATTCCAATTTTCAAAACCAAAACAATACAAAAAGAAAACAACACAAATCAATAACTAGTACAGTACATATATATATATATATATATATATATATATATATATATATATATATATAAAAAGAAAAAATATTGACTTCCGATTTGTCATAGTTCAGCTATAAATCTATAATATATAACAAACCTATCTCTTAATAAATTATAAAATCATCTTCCTCCAACAGTTATCTTAGTTGGTTTCAAATCTCATTAACATCATATCATTTTAATCTTCCACAAAAAGTCAAAGAGAAGTTTCCAATCCTTGAGATATATGTCAATCAATTTTTTTTTCTAAATAAACATGCCAATTAATCCAACTCATCAAATCTACTAAATCCAGTAATTTTAAATCGCTCTTCTGTCATTATCCATATTGGGTCCATCTTCCATCTTCCATCTTTACGCACCCAAAAATCTTGCTGTCATAGTCATATAATAAAAGTCTGATAGGAATTTCCTCCATCACAGATATTTTCTTGCCATCAAATCCAAACGTATCACTGAAGTATTGTTGCAAAGCCGCATCTCTGTTCCTCTTTTCCACATGATACACTAGTACATCTCTTGAAGGTTTTTCCATTGACACAAAACAGGGATTAATTCTGTTAACTTTCTCCATTTCAAGTTCCATCAAATCCTTCCAGTCCAAGAATTTTTTTGAACCGATAATATCTTTATCTCCAATCTCTTCAATTCCTTCAGGGACAGCGCTGAATTCCAAACTGTAATATTTGTCTCCAGGATCCATCACAGCCAGGAAATCCGAATCTTTTTTCATGTCCATAATTAAGCCAATCTCCATAGTTTGAACTTTGCCTTTAATTTCTCTTTCATCTTTTTTTTGTTTTCCAGATCTATCTTTATTCTCCTTTCTCATAGAATCCTGAGTTTCTTTCAGCTCCTGTCTCATTTCGTAGAATTCAATTCTCCACGCTTGTCTATTATTTCTCAGTTCTTGTTTTATTGAGTTAATCCCATTCATTATTTTCTGAAACATGTCTAGAGATAAAGTCCCTTCTTGTACATCCATGATCTTCTTAATTGTCATTCTTAAAGCCAAAGGAACAAAACTCCTTCAATTTTCAATGTCCCAAACAAAGAGCAGCTTATTTCTTTAACCAGTTACAAAGGAGTTAATTTTTCCAACAAACTAACGTCACACGCTAGACAGCCCTTATCTCTTATCTGCCTGAAAGTGTAAGAACGGCTTTAGTTCACAGCGTCGAAATAGCTAGTAGCAGAGAGAATGAGCAGATTCGTCAAAAAAAAAGTAGATCAGAAAAAATAGTCCCAACCATAGATCAAAAAGATTTCTTATCTCCTCCAATCAGAAATCTCTCGCCCGTTGTAATCTTTAGAATGCCATTTTCCATGTCAGCTTTTTGCAATAAAAAAAAAAGATAAGCTATTTATATTTTCTTCCCCCCTAGCTCCACGAACAAAAAAAAGGAAAGTCTTACCTCACCTAGGTTATCTCAATTGCTGTTACTTTGACAAATCTCTTTAGCTGTATAGATAAGAAAATGATGAATGTAGACAGGAGGATGTTTGCCTGTTAATCCGTATAAAAAAAAACGGGTCACTTATCCAGCTGAGCTAGCATAAAAATCCTCGCTCTGTCTGAGCTGCTGGAAGACAGACAATTCTGACGAATTCCAGACTCCAACAATCAAAACAAAGCTATGTGGGAAATCTCACGTTTCTTCTTTAACCGGAAGAAATTATTCCCAGTCAGAAAAGAGCCTTCTGACTGAATTTAAACTGGATAAGTTTCATCCAAGACGGGAGCCCGTCTCAGAGGCTGCACAGGCGTAGGGATCCTCCTGGGAAGTCATCTTTGGATTGTTTCTTGATGCCATTGGCTGATCTTCTCTGATGTCACATTTGATCTAGCCCTCCGCTTGCCATTTGTTTAGCTGTTCTAATGCAACAGAAGGGATGGCCTGCCTGGGTCTGTCGCTTAAGTACTACAAGTAGCCATTGAGGACCTTGGAGTTATAGGTTTAATGAGCACTGTTCAGGAAATGAATGGACAAGCACTACTTAAAATGCCATGAGCTCTTAATCTGATACCTTACTGGTATTTGGTTGAGAGGTTTCTCTATCTCTTGGTGAAAACAGTCAGATGATACCTACTTCTTGTAAGGCAGGAGTTGCTAGCCCGTCACCCACAGGTGCCATGGCCTTCAATGGTGCTCCTGGCAAGTAGCCCAGAATACGAGCTTTCATTAAAAAAAAAAGTAAATCTCTAGCTCTCCTAGAATAAAAGTTATGAAGCGAAATGTGCAGGTAACCTTCTAAGCAATTTCTATGAAATGAGCCAACCTGGCTGCTCCCGCCTGTCAGTGCTTTTAGCCAATGAGTGAAGTCAGAGCTGTGATTGATAAATGAGTTGCTTGGACACCAGGCAATAGCAATCTCTGGGATCCTAAAGAGCCACTGCTTTCCCCTCTCTTTTAGTGAACTTTTCCTGCTTCTTTTTCTTCTAGTCCATGCAATCGCAGTTGTTCGTCCTTCCTTCTTCCTGAGCAACTAGTATGCATGCTTCCAGGGCTTGGAAGTGCCTAGATGCTATTTTATGCAAATACTGCTACACAATAAGTGTGGGTGAAAGTTATAGAATCCACTTCTCCACAAACAGTAAATGTGAAAACTTTGCAGAGCGGCTTAGGCATGTCGCCTGCTTTGCAGGAGCTAAAGACCAGAGGATCATTAAGAATTCGCTGTACAGTTAACGTACAGTGGTATATATGTCTACTTGTGTTTAATTGGCTTCCTTCCAGGTAAATGGGTAGAGGATGGCAGCCTAAACTTTGGTTTAGATTTGGCATTGGGGGGAAAAACAGGGTTCTTGTGCCTTTAATAGATGTGTGGCAGGCAGAAGTTCAAAAGATCAAGCCCTTTTAATTATGGAAATACAATTATGAGAAAAACTTCACCATGACTACTCTGTAGTCAATGGAGAAGGGCCGTAGCTCAGTGGTCGAACATCTGCCTTCAGTCCACAGCATCTCCAGGTAGAGCTGGGAGACAGTCTTGCCTGAAACCCTGGAGAGCCACTGCCAGTCAGTGTAGACCTAGATGGATGAAGGGTCAGACTTGGTATAAGTCAGCTTCCCATGTTCCATTTCGTGACTGGTGCCGCCAGCGCTCTCTCAGATTTGAAATGTCCCCTCTGGTCCAAAAAGGTTGGCGGTCTCTGTTGTAAGGTCTATAAGAAAGGCAGCATTTTTTTTAATGTTTCAGTTGTAACAATTTTCATCAAAATAATTAAGAACTCTGCAGCGAGAAAACAGCTGTCTAAACCAACCAAATACGTATGTTTTCCATAGGAGGACTGCCATCAAGCGGGTTATAGCTTCGTCCGTGCAAGTTCGAATTTATTGATAGCGTAGCTTCTAGATAAGTTTTTGTGTATCTGTGTGACAGAGTGGGAGGTTTGTGTGTGTATTCCTGTGCGTTTCCTTCCCTCTGTCTTTACTTGGACTGTTTGTTTATTCTTCCTGGGGAATTTCTTTAGGGGGTTGTTCCTTCCCCGTGTTTTTCCTCAGTCCCTAGATTAATGACAACTTAGGGAGACCGCGGCTGCAGTTCTCCCTTCCTCAGGCAGCGGACGCAGCCTTAAACCAGGAGCTTGCGGCTGCAGCTTCCTGGTCTGCTCCGCCGCTTTTTTCGTGCCTTTACGGCTTGCCGCCTACTCCAGGAGCCTGCTGCTGCGGCTCCTTTTGTTTTCAACGTCCCTTTGTTTGTTGGGTTGCCGCCTTCCCGGCTCCTGCCACGGCATTTGACTTCGCGGCGGTTCCTTTAAATTTTCCCCTCCAGGAGCCTGTGGCTGCGGCTCTCTCTCTTTTCCTCAGTGACTCTTATTAGTTGGGCTGCTCTGCCTCCCCGGACTCGTTCCACGGTATTTAAAAAAAAAAAAAAAAATCTCGCCGCAATCTCAGGAGCCTGCGGCTGCGGATTCTCCCCTCTGCGACGGTTCCAGCGGCTGCTGGGATTTCGCTGGCCGTTCGGCCTCCTTGGCGGAGAATTTTTATCTGGCCTTTTAAGCCGCGATTGCGTCTCTCAGCCCCGCAGCTGTAGAGCGTATTTCCGGCCGTTTTTGAGGCCGTACTGTTGCACATAATTTTTTCTGGCCAGCCCCATTTCAGCTCGCTGGTGCTCCTCAGTGTCCGCCATTGCTTCTTCTTCGTCCCTACGCCCTTTTTGATTGAATTTTTTCCTGCTCTTTTAACGGGCGCCATTTTGTTTGTCCCTCTTTTCCCGTTCTTTCTGTTTAGCCTCTTCTATACTGAAAAGGGGTCTAATTGACAAGGGCTGTGGATAACAGAGCCAAAGGCTGCAAGTCAGCTCCCACAACGAGATCTACTTTTTTGTGTGTGTGCTGCAAGATAGGATACCTATAATCCTACACAGGTTCCTCTACTCAATCCGCTACTGATGCTGACTGCTGAAACTATTTGAAACTGTACATTCTGCCCCATCCGTGGCCGTGTACCAAGGCTGTTGATACTGTACAAAGGCTGTTTGAACTGTACATTCTGCCCCATCCGTGGCCATGTACCAAGGCTGTTGAATCTGTACATTCTGCCCCATCCGTGGCCGTGTACTTAGCCATCTGAGCCAGTGCATTCTGCCCCATCCATGGCCGTGTACTGAGCCTGTTCGGGTCTGTACATTCTGCCCCATCCGTGGCCGTGTACTGAACCCCCTCGAAAATATATGATGGCGGAACAGCCTGTGACAGTTCAGGCAACCAAGCCTAAACAATCTAAGGCAACTAAGCACAAACACGTCAAAGCGGTTGCCAAAACCAAGCATATATCCAGCCACAACACAACCAAGCGGGCACGCTACATTTCTGTACCGGTTTCTGAGGAGGCAGGCCAGGAACCATTAACAAATCTGTTTAATTCTCCGGCTGCATCCTCCGAGGAGGACTTTCCAGGGTTTCCTGACCAACCAGCAGCCAGCTGTCCTCCTCCCATAGTACCACCTAGGGCTCATTCCTCTTCTCAGCCTGCTGAGCCGCCCATATCTTTGCCTTTACATGCGCAACCATCTCCCACACCGGGGCTGCAGCTGTCTCATGAGTTCATATCACAACTACAAGACATGCTGGCGTTCTTCACTCAAACACAGCCACAGTCACCAGCCCCCGCCATTCCTCAGCGGAGTGTGGATCACCATGTGCGCAATGAGACAGATCCCTCCTGCTCTCCGAATCCTTTTGACATTGCCAGGGGCAAGTTTGTTGATGATGCTTCTTGTGGGGAGGATCCACCATTTGCTACTCAAGCCGAAGGAGACGAATGGAGTGATCAGTCGGAACAGGAGGAGGATACATCTTATCGCCTGTTTGATGCCTTAGATTATCAGCCCCTTGCTCGCAGAGTACTGAACACCCTTGGTCTACAATCTACACAACCTGCAGCTGCCACTCCTGCTATTAAAGGGGCCAGGGTCCTGAATTCCCCCACGCCAGCAGAGTACTACCTTCCTGTGCCAGATCCTGTTGCTAAGCTGGCCAAGGACGAATGGTCTCACCCATTACAAACACGCAGTTTTAACGCCCTTGCGGACAAGCTTTACTTTTTGGCTCCGGAATTTGCAAGCAGACTGGCCGTCCCTGGCATAGACGAGCCGATTTCTAGTCTAGTCTCTAGATCCCTTTTGCCGAGGGAAGGAGATTCACATTTAAAGGACGCCACTGAGCAGAGGCTGGACTTTGCCTTACGCAAAAACCATGAGGCCACCACTTTCTCCATGCGAGCCTCTGCATTGGCTTCCATCTTTTCCAGGGCAGTGATGATGTGGTTGGATGACCTCTTAGATGATCCTAATCCCGATCCTGTCTCTCTGAGGAGGTCACTGACGAAATTGCGCAAGACAGCGGCGTTTGTGGCTGATGCCACCTTGGACGCAAATCAGCTGGGAGCAAGAGCTATGGTAGCTCAGGTAGTTGCTCGGCGGACCCTCTGGCTTTGTCACTTGCAAGCGGACTCTACAGCCAGAGTTAATTTATCAAGGGCACCTTATTCCGGCTCATTACTCTTCGGCGAAGAAGCCCTAAAGGCAGTGCTTGTTGACCCCAACGATGCTCAAAAGCCTGTCTTGGCCACTGTCAGGAACGTTGATCGCAGGCCCTTCAGACGTTTCACCTCATACCGCACGACCCAGCCCTTTCGAGGAACGCGGCCCAGACGTTTCCCGGGCAGAGGTCAGTACCAGGGGCGCAGAGGTACCTCAATGTCCTCATATCGGGGAGGGTCTCACCAGCACAGACAGTACTGACGCGATACCGGTTGAGGGCAGGCTGCTTCTCTTTGGAGACCATTGGCTGCGTCTGACTCAGGTCGCCTGGATCAGAGATCTTTTTTGTTATGGCTATGCACTAGAGTTTTCGGCAATTCCTCCAGACAGATTTCATCCCTCCCCTTGTCCCAGGGCACCAGCCAGGCACTGCATCATGCAGACAGCCATACATCACCTCTTGGACACAGCGGCGATAGAGCCAGTCCCAGACAGAGAGGTCGGAAGGGGTGTACTCCTATTTGCTGTGCCCAAATGAGATCTGTCATGGAGGGCGGTGTTGGACCTCAAGTTCATCAACCGTTTCGTAAAGTATCGCAGGTTCAAAATGGAATCCCTCCACTCCATTACAGAAAGCCTTCACGAAGGAGACTTCCTTCGACCTAAAGGAAGCGTATCTCCATGTGCTTATGTGCATAGCCCACAGAAAATTCCTTCGGTTTGCTTTCGGCCCCCAGCATTTTCAATATCGAGCGATGCCGTTCGGCCTCTCATCTGCCCCAAGAGTATTTACCAAGGTGCTACTCATACTAGTGCCTTACGTCCAGCTTCAAGGGGTGAATATCTACCCCTACTTGGACGATCTTTTAATACGGGCGAGTTCCAGGGAGCTGGCTCATCGCCATCTAACGCTCACGCTCCATGTCTTGCAGGCCTACGGCTGGCTAGTCACTTTCGACAAAAGCCATCTCCAACCAACCCAATGCCTTCAACATCTAGGGGCGATGTTGGACACCCTGCAGGCGACGGTGTTCCTGTCTCCAGACCGCATAACTGCTATCACAGACATCGCACGGTCTCTGATGCACCACGCAACCGCAGATGTCATGCTTCTAGCCAGGGCTCTCGGAATGTTGGTGTCCACCATCCATATTGTGCCATGGGCTCGAGCTCATACTCGCCAACTCCAGTGGGCCTTGTTGCCGTTTCAGCAGGACATTGCCAGGTCAAATCATTGAGCAATTCCCGCACTGCATCTTTCATTCCGCTGGTGGACGAGGGTCCAACATCTCACCCAGGGCACTCCGTTCAGAGAACCCCGCAGGACTGTTATCACCACAGATGCCAGTCTCCTCAGCTGGGGAGCCCACTGCAACTCCCAGTTCGTTCAAGGGGTTTGGACCATAGCAGAGCAGACTCAGCATCAATTGGCTGGAACTGAAGGCTGTCCACTTAGCTCTGCTCCATTTTCAGTCTCTGTTCCACTTGGACCATGTTCTCATTCGAACGGACAACACGTGTGCCAAATCTCATTTAAACAGACAAGGGGGGACCAGGTCCTGTCCTCTGCAGAACCTAGCTTCCCTCATATTCGACTGGGCAGAGCAACATCTGCATTCCTTAAAAGCAGAACATCTCAGAGGAATTTGGAATGTGACAGCAGACTGGCTCAGCAGACAACAGGTCTTTCCAGGAGAATGGAAACTTCATCCGACCATTTTCCATCTTCTCCAGTGTCGGTTCGGCATCTTCTCAGTCGATCTATTTGCCTCCAGTCGCAATTGCCAGCTACCCAGGTACTTCGCTCGATACCTGGACACGACAGCGGAAGTGGTGGATGCCCTGTCGCTACTGTGGCCGGATGGCCTATTGTACGCCTTCCCTCCAATACCACTGTTAGCCAGAACCTTGAGGAAGGTGCGACGCAAGAGGACCAAACTGGTTCTGATAGCTCCATATTGGCCCCGTCGACTGTGGTTCTCAGATCTCCTTGCCATGTCAGTGACGGACCCTTGGACGCTCCCAGTCAGGCCAGACCTCTTATCCCAGGGCCCAATATTGCATCAGGATCCCAATTGGCTCAAACTAACAGTGTGACTTTTGAACGGGGACATTTAAGGTATGCTGGCCTGTCTGACGCTGTTATTGACATTATCTTGGCCTCGAGAAGACCATCCACCACCCATATATATCAACATACTTGGGTGGCATTCTCCAGGTGGTGTCAGTCCCAGCACCTCGATCCTTCCCAGGCCACAGTACAACAGGTGCTGCAATTCCTTCATAGGGGCCTCCTGATGGGACTTAGACTCAACACCTTACGTAGACATGCATCCACTCTGTCGTCCATTCTCTCAGTGTTCTCCACTGGTGCTCCTATTGCCTCGCACCCGTTCATCAAACGTTTTCTGAGGGGAACCGCGCTACGCTCACCGGCTGTATTCCACCATTTTCCCTCATGGAGTTTGTTGAAGGTCCTACAGGCTTTACAACGCCCTCCGTTCGAGCTCCTTAGGACTGTGCCTTTACGTCTGTTGTCATTCAAGGTCCTGTTCCTGATCGCGATCACCTCTGTGAGACGAGTTTCGGAACTGGGCATCTCTCGCATCTGGGCATTTCTGCCTGCCATCTCTGTGTCTTTCATAAGGACTCTGTTGTGCTGAAGACTGATCCTTCCGTCCCAAGGTCAATTCAGTTTTCCATTGCAACCAGGACATTGTTCTTCCTTCATTTTGTCTGAATCCTACCCATCCTCTAGAGAAGGCTTGGCATTCATTGGATGTTCGGAGGGCTCTCAAGACCTACCTGTCTAGGACCCAGGATATACGATGAACTGAGTCTTTGTTTGTATCCTTTCATCCACGTTCTATGGGGCATAAAGTAGCTAATTCCACCTTATCCCGCTGGTTGCGTGCATGTATTACCTTAGTTTATGAGTCCCTTAAGCTTCCAGTTCCAGCTAGTATAACAGCTCATTCCACTAGGTCAGCGGCCACTACGGCTGCTTTTGCTACCAACGCTCCTGTTGCTGATATTTGCAGAGCTGCTGTTTGGTCTACCCCACACTCGTTTAGAAGGCATTACAAAATAGATCGTTATGCCTCTGCGGATGCCTCTTTTGGCAGACGAGTGTTGCAACAGGTTCTTAATGATGATTAGGATGTGGGTGGTCCCTCCCTGTTATGGGCTGCTTTGGTACATCCCGCTTGATGGCAGTCCTCCTATGGAAAGTGGACCATTGGTCTCACCTGAAAGGTGATTTTCATAGGAGGACTGCCATCACGACCCTCCCAGTTGGAGGATACCTAGATATTTTTTGGGTTTTTTCATATATTCCTGTTACGCTATTATATTTTGATTTACTAGTGAAGTCGAGACTGCTATTACTGTTATATCGCTATGTTAGAGTCATATTATTATGAATATTGCTATTGTGTTATGTTCTTGCTGGTAGGCCCGTTGGCCTTTTTTCCTGCATTTTTAGATATCTCTCTTTGGACTCGCTGCGAATGAACTGGAGAGTGGGAGGGGCCTGACGCCCCTAGTCTTGACTTCAAAACATTCTTGCCTTCAGACGATAGGTGGAGCTATAACCCGCTTGATGGCAGTCCTCCTATGAAAATCACTTTCAGGTGAGACCAATGGTCCATTTAGCTTGTGTAATGTTTCTTCGAAAATGAGAAATTGGTCAGCAGTGACTGGAGGATTGGAATGAGCAAAGGAAAGACTGGTAGTAGTGGGCTTGAAAGGTGGTTTGGTCAAGAGACTGTGCACAGCACCGGAATTCCATTTTCTAGCTGCTGGAAGTTCTGTTCAACTTCCCTCTGGATTTGGAGATCTCATTAGGCACTGCCTGCCAAATTTCATAAGTTTTTCTCTGCAGCACAAATGGCCAAAGCATTTTGTGGTGGTTGTTTTAAAAATACATGAAAGTTTTGTTTCTCAGTATCCTGAGTTTTGTTGCAAATTGTAGAGCATTGAAGGTGCAGGATATAAATTTTACAAATAAATATTTGATTTTGTATCCTTTAAAAAAAAATTAAGGAGTCGATGCAAGGAAGTTCTGATGAAACAGCAAATAGTGGTGAAGATGGCAGCAGTGGGCCAGGTAGCAGTAGTGGCCACAGCGATGGATCCAGCAACGAGGCCAACTCCAGCCATGCAAGTCAGTCCGCAGGGAGCCCAGGCAGCGAGGTGCAGTCAGAAGACATTGCGGATATTGAAGCTCTCAAAGAAGATGAAGAGGAGGAGGATGAAGACAGAGGCCATAATTCCCAGAAAAATGGTCGGAATGCAGAGTTACGGAGCCGAAAAATGGAATCTCAATCAGGCATTTGCTTAGGGGACTCACAGGGATCTGCAGAGAGGGGTGGTGTGAGCAATGGAACTGGAAATGACCATGTTTTTAATACTGACTCTGTGCCACCAGTAGATAATAGAATTAGAATGCTTGACCCCTGTTCTCATGCTGAGGATACAGAACATGACATGGCTGGGGAAATCAGCACGGCTCATATATCACAAGGCTCTCAAGATTCTTGTATAACACATACTGGGGACTTCCTTGGGGAAGCAATTGGAAATGAGTTATTTAACTGTCGACAGTTTATTGGGCCACAGCACCACCATCACCACCACCACCATCACCACCACCATCACCACCACCATCATGAAGGGTAAGTTATTTGCAGTCTTCATATACATTCTGCTCTAACACAAATTGGAATTCTGTGTTAAGGCAACCTTCATGTCTAGAAAAATGGGGTCCTAGAATATTTTTTATTTTATTATTTATTTATTTAATTACGCTTTTAAACCGCCCTATAGCAACGAGCTCTCAGGGTGGTGTACAGCAAAATAAAACCACATTTAAAAAACGAACAAGTGTGGATTAAAACATACAATATAAAACATATTTAAAAACAAAATTAAAATACGAATAAAATAAAAATACAATTACAGTTAAGTTTAAAATAAAATTAAATTTAAGTTTAAAAGTTTAAAATGCCTGGGCGAAGAGGTAGGTTTTTACCTGGCGCCGAAAAGATAACAAAGAAGGCACCAGGCGTATCTCATCTGGGAGGGCATTCCATAATTTGGGGGCCACCACTGAAAAGGCCTTAGATCTAATTGTTGTTCTCCGGGCCTCCCTATGAGTTGGGACCCGGAGAAGGGCCTTAGATGTCGAGCGCAGTGAACGGGTAGGTACATAGCGAGAGAGGCGTTCCATCAGATATTGCGGTCCGATGCCGTTAAGGGCTTTATAGGTAAGAACCAACACTTTGAATCTGGCCCGGAAACATATAGGTAGCCAGTGCAGTTGGGCCAGAATAGGTGTTATATGGTCGAATTTCTTCGTCCCAGTAAGAACTCTGGCCGCAGCATTCTGCACTAGCTGAAGTTTCCGAATCGTCTTCAAAGGTAACCTTACGTAGAGTGCATTACAGTAATCCAATCTAGAGGTTACCAGAGCGTGAATAACTGAGGCGAGATTCTCCCTGACCAGATAGGGTCGTAGTTGGGCTACCAGCCGAAGCTGGTAGAACACATTCCGTGCCACCGAGGCTACCTGAGCCTCAAGTGACAGGAGCGGATCTAATAAGACCCCCAAACTACGGACCTGCTCCTTTAGGGGGAGTGTAACCCCATCCAGAGCAGGTCTGACATCAACCACCTGGGCAGAGTACCCCCCCACCAACAGCATCTCAGTCTTGTCAGGATTGAGTTTCAGTTTATTAGCTCTCATCCAGTCCATTATCGCAGCCAGGCAGTGATTTAGTACATCAACAGCCTCACCTGAAGAAGATGAAAAGGAGAAGTAGAGCTGCGTATCATCAGCATATTGCTGAAAACGCACTCCAAAACTCCTGATGACCTCACCCAGCGGCTTCATATAGATATTAAAGAGCATGGGGGACAGAACTGAACCCTGCGGGACCCCATATTGGAGTACCAAGGGACTCGAATAATGCTCCCCAAGCATCACCTTCTGGAGGCGATTCCCAAGATAGGAGTGCAGCCACTGCCAAGCAGTGCCTCCAATTCCCAAGTCCGTGAGTCGCCCCAGAAGGATACCATGGTCGATGGTATCAAAAGCGGCCGAGAGATCAAGGAGAACCAACAGAGTTACACTCCCTCTGTCTTTCTCCCGACAGAGGTCATCATACAGGGCGACCAAGGCTGTTTCTGTACCAAACCCCGGCCGAAAGCCCAATTGAAATGGATCCAGATAATCAGTTTCATCCAAGAGAGCCTGGAGTTGGTGAGCGACCACGCGCTCTAGAACCTTGCCCAGAAATGGAACATTTGCTACCGGTCTATAGTTGTTAAAATTATCAGGGTCCAAGGAGGGCTTTTTTAGGAGCGGTCTCACCACTGCCTGTTTCAGGCAGAGTGGGACCACTCCCTCTCGTAAAGAGGCATTAATCACCTCCTTGGCCCAACCGGCTGTTCCATTCCTGCTAGCTTTTATTAGCCATGAGGGGCAAGGGTCCAGAGCAGAAGTGGTCGCCCGCACCTGTCTGAGCACCTTGTCCACATCCTCGAGCTGTACCAACTGAAACTCATCCAATAAAACCAGACAAGACTGTGTTCTGGACACCTCATTAGATTCAACTGCTACAATATTGGAGTCAAGGTCCCGGCGGATGTTAGTGATCTTATCTTGGAAGTGCCTCGCAAACTCATTACAGCGGGCTATCGATGGTTGTATTGCATCCGGAGGACCAGAGTGTAGAAGTCCCCGGACAACTTTATAAAGTTCCGCTGGGCGGTTACAAGATGACTGAATAGAGGCAGCAAAGTACTGCTTCTGTGCTGCCCTCACCGCCTTCACATAACGTTTGGTAGAGGCCTTCACAAGATCATAATTACAGCCGTCGGGAGTTCGCCTCCATTTGCACTCAAGCCGTCTCCTTTCTTGCTTCATCACTCTTAGCTCCGAGGTAAACCAAGGAGCCAATTGAGCTCTGCAACGGAGAGGGCGCACCGGGGCGATTGTGTCAACTGCCCGGGTCATTTCCGTATTCCACAGAGTGACCAGGGTTTCGACAGAATCGTCAGTTTTATCAGCCGGAAAATTCCCTAGAGCCCTTTGAAATCCCTCAGGATTCATTAGTCTCCGGGGACGGACCATCTTAATCGGTCCTCCACCCTTGCAGAGGGGAGAAGACAATGTGAGTCTAAATCTCAATAGGCGGTGATCTGTCCATGACAAAGGAATAGATGTAAAATTGCTCACTCCCAGATCACCATCCCCTAACCCAGTGGCAAAAATCAAGTCTAGAGTATGTCCTGACACATGCGTAGGGCCAGTAACAAATTGAGACAGCCCCATGGCTGTCATGGAGGTCATGAAGTCCTGAGCCGCTCCAGACAAAGCGGCCTCGACATGGATGTTGAGATCCCCCAATACCAGAAGCTTGGGGGATCGCAACACCAAATCCGAGACCACCTCCGTCAGCTCAGTTAGGGAAGCTGTTGGGCAGCAGGGTGGACGGTATACCAACAGTATTCCCAGTCTGTCTCGCTGACCCAACGCAATGTGCAGACGCTCCAGGCCATTAGCCACCTGGATAGGGTGCCTAACGAGAGGAATGGAACTTTTATAGACCACAGCGATTCCCCCTCCCCGACCCTCGGATCTACCCAGATGCTGGACCGAATATCCAGGTGGGCACAACTGGGAGAGATTAATACCTCCCAGATCGCTCACCCAGGTTTCGGTAATACATGCCAGATCGGCCGCCTCATCCATAGTTAAATCATGGATGAGGGAGGTTTTATTATTTACTGATCTGGCATTAAGAAGCAGCAACTGGAGATCCAGTTTATGCAAAACTATTATATTTACATACTTACTATTTATGTTGCACAATTCTTTTTGTGTGTGCTTGTCTTGGAAGAGTGCAAGGCGCTGAACTGAGCCCTGGATTTGCCTGACTGGTTGTTCAAAATGCCACTGGAATCTCTCCCCCCCCCCTTTTTTTCCTCGATTTTGATTTTTCACCAGACTGTACCAGATAAAATATTCTGCAGTTGTGCACAAACAAATACAATATACTCAGCTCTGACTACCAGCCATTGTAAAGAATATATTTGAAGTTGGACAGGTATTTCTTCAGCTGTCATATTCAGGATTTTTTTCCTAACAACTGTTTAACAGAAAGTGTTGGTTAATCAATCTTTTACAACCAATTCACCCTTCACCTTGCAGCTCCCTGTACCCCTAAATCTGCCCCAAAGGGATGGATGACCATTGGGAACTGCGTTGGAGGTGTAGTGAGGTGCTGCAAGGCGTAGGGGGAGTCATCAGGAATGACTTCCTCCAGCAGAAGGGTTCCATGAGCTGAGTACTGTTCATGGAAATTCTGGATCCTGTCCTGTGTTCACTGTGATGCACAGGTCATTACTTGTCTCATTTATCTTGAAACCTGACTTGAGTAGCATCTGCTGTGAAATGGGGAAGACGTGCTATGGAAATAAGATTAACACAATTTAATACTTTAACATGTGAATATCCCCGTATGATTTTTCCGATCGCAAGCAACAACAACAGACTTTGCTCTTCTTTCAGAACCAAATCATTTCTGGTCTGCAAATTAACCTAATATTAACATTTTCTCCTTGCATATTTAAAAGTACTGTTCATCTGTAGTCCACTGGGTTTTCATAGACTGAAAGCAGTAGTTTTAATGATTCTTGCCCGTATCTTACAGACACATGGTTGATGACATGTTAAGTGCTGATGATGTCAGTTGCAGCAGTTCCCAAGTCAGTGCAAAATCAGAAAAAAATATGGCAGATTTTGATGGTGAGGAATCTGGTTGTGAAGAAGAATTGGTTCAGATTAATTCACATGCCGAACTAACATCTCATCTTCAGCAGCACCTTCCAAATCTTGCTTCCATTTATCATGAACATCTCAGCCAAGGTAAGACCTAGCAAAACAGCAACACTTCATTTCAGTGAGCCTGCTACTTAAGAGGAAACAAAGCAGAGCCAAGTACCATGCCTCCTCTGCTAGAGATAAGCTCATGAGAATTAGTGACTTTACTAGTGATTTGAATCATGTACTAATACAGCTCTCCCCAACTTGGTGCCCTCCCGATGTTCTGGATTACAACACCCATCATCTCTGATCACTGGCCGTGTTGGCTGGTGTTCATGGGAGTTGTAGTCCAAAACGTTGGGAGAACACCAGACTGAGGAAGGCTGATCTAATGATTATTATTGGTTTTCCATCTTTTTTCCAACCATGCTCCTAATTACAGCCTAACATGCAGAAATTTGATGCCCACATCAGGAAATATTTCACCCACTTTGTCTGCGTGTCTCCAGGTTACTGTTGAAAGCACTAAAAACTGACACCTCCATGATCCCTTTCCCCAGTAAGCTTGAATAGTATGTATATTAAAAATTATTTCAGGGTGGCAATGCTGCAAAAGGGAGAACAGGCAAAGAAAGCCAAAGTCTTCCTTCACCATTATTGCTGCCATAAAAATACCCCTTTAAAAATTCTGTAGGAGTAGAATAATGGAAGGAACTAGAAAGAGACTATGAGGAGCTAGACTATGGTTTTTAAAGGCAGGTAGTAAAGCACTGGGCCTTCAGTGCTTGACTGATGCTTGGCTAACTAATGCTTGTGGTATAACTTGGTTATGTATAAGAACTGTCTTGTCGTCTCCTTGCCCTTAACCCATTTGTGTGGCTTCTGCAGCACTCTTCAAGAAAGGAATTTAATTTCTAGAGCCTTTTAGAAAGGAGAGCAGGTCAGCCCTATGTAACACCACAGCCCAAGTGCCATGCACAGCAAGAGTGTAGCATAAGAGCATTTATGGATTGGTAAAAGTAAATGTAGATAACTATTTAACCTACCAAGAAAAGTACATCACTGTAGCTTTTGTGGGAGGAAGGGCAGAAATGTTGTTGTTGTTGTTTATGGTACAAGATTCTTCTCGAGAGCGCAGCTAAAGGCTAGGGAAGGATCAGGCTTAAACCTCCAAATCATTTGGGTTTTTTGACACAGTCAGCTGGTGCTTGAACTTCTTCATGTGTTTGAGTAATGATTGTTTTAATTTTTAGAGGTCTGCAGCATATTGTCTGTTCTGGCTAAGGCCCACAAGAAAAGGTTTATTAAGAACCTGCTGTTGACGGTCAGGACTGTATCAATAAAAAGATTCCTTTGCTGCCTCCTTCCAATTTCCTGTAGACATGATACCTGATCCTGAGCTAAATAGATGCGTTCTGTCGTGTGTAAGTCCTGCACCTTGCAGCAGTTCTATACTTATGAAGAAAACTGCATTCATCCTACAGATGCGCATGTGTTATGACCCACGGATATACATAAGAAAGCCTGGAAAGCATTGCTCTACCACTTCAGTTGTAGCAACAAGGGCTTCCCCATTCGCTCAATTGGGAGGTGCCAGCTTGAAGTGGTCACAGTATGCCCAGAACTGTCCTCTCTGTTGAAATGAATAGGGAGACAACGAACACAGTTTTATATTGTTCATCACAGCAAACACAAACTCTGGACCGGGGAAATATATAGTAGGCTATATTGCATTATCATAACAGGGTCTTTTTTGCATAGGTATCTACTTATTTATTTTATTTATTTATTTATTATATTTCTATACCGCCCAATAGCCGTAGCTCTCTGGGCGGTGCACAACATAAAAACATCCAATATACAAGTAAAAACATATATCAACAACTTAAAAACAATATACCAAAAATAGTAGAACATAATTAAACATATAAACAACTACAACACAAGCCTAAAAATATTAAAACGTATTAAATCAGTTAAAAGTATTAAGATGTTAAGAATTAAAATTACTAAAATATTAAGAGCGTAAGTGCAAATGTAGGTGTTACAATAGATGTTAAAAATGTTGTTAAAATGTTGTTAAAAAGCCTGGGAGAACAAAAAGGGTTTTACCTGGCGCCGGAAGGACAGCAATGTTGGCGCCAGGCGTACCTCATCAGGGAGAGAGTTCCATAGTTTGGGGGCCACCACAGAGAAAGCCCGTTTTCTTGTTGTCACCTTCCGGGCTTCTCTCTGGGTGGGCCCCCAAAGGAGGCCCTTCGATGTTGAACTCAGAGTACAGGTAGGTTCATATCGGGAGAGGCGTTCCACCAGGTATTGTGGTCCCAAGCTGTGTAAGGCTTTATAAGTCAAAACCAGCACTTTGAATTGAGCCCGGAAGCATATAGGCAGCCAGTGCAAGCGAGCCAGAATCGGAGTTATATGTTCACATCTCCGAGTCCCTGTTAGCAATCTGGCCGCTGCGTTTTGCACGAGCTGCAGCTTCCGAACCATCTTCAAAGGCAGCCCCACGTAGAGTGCATTGCAGTAGTCCAATTTTGAGGTTACCAGTGCATGGACAACTGAAGCAAGGTTTTCCCTATCCAGATAGGGGCGTAGTTGGGCCACCAACCGAAGTTGATAGAAAGCATTCCATGCCACCGAGGCTACTTGTGCCTCTAGTGACAGGGATGGTTCTAAAAACTCCCAAACTACGGACCTGCTCCTTCAGGGGGAGTGCAACCCCGTCCAGAGCAGGTTGAGCCTCTCCCATCTGGTCAGGGGAACCACCCACTAACAGCATCTCAGTCTTACCTGGATTGAGCTTCAATTTATTCGCTCTCATCCAGTCCATTACCACAGCCAGGCATCGGTTCAGCACCATGACAACCTCACCTGAAAAGTATGATCAGGAGAAGTAGAGCTGCGTGTCATCAGCATACTGGTGGCAACGCACTCCAAAACTCCTGATGACTGCACCCAGCTGCTTCATGTAGATGTTAAAAAGCATGGGGGATAGTACTGACCCCTGTGGAACTCCGTATTGGAGGACCCAGGGTGCCGAGCAAGACTCCCCCAGCACTACCTTCTGGAGATGACCCGCTAAATAGGAGCAGAACCACTGCCATACAGTACCTCCAACTCCCAAATCAGCGAGTCTCCCCAGAAGGATACCATGGTCGATGGTATCAAAAGCCGCTGAGAGATCAAGGAGAATCAACAGGGTTACACTCCCCCTGTCTTTCTCCCGATAGAGGTCATCATACAGGGCGACCAAGGCCGTCTCAGTGCCAAAACCGGGCCTGAACCCCGATTGAAATGGATCTAGATAATCGGTCTCATCCAAGAGTGCCTGGAGCTGGTCCGCGACCACTCTTTCTAGAACCTTGCCCAGGAATGGAACGTTCGCTACTGGCCTGTAATTGTTAAAAATTTCTGGGTCCAAGGAAGGTTTTTTCAGAAGTGGTCTCACCACCGCCTCCTTCAGGCAACCAGGGACCACTCCCTCTCGTAATGAGGCATTAATCACCTCCGTGGCCCAGCCGGCGGTTCCAACCCTGCTAGCTTTTATCAGCCAAGAGGGGCAAGGATCTAGTATAGAAGTGGTGGCATGCACCTGTCCAAGCACCTTGTCAACGTCCTCGAGCTGTACCAATTGAAACTCATCCAACAAAACATGACCAGACTGTGCTCTGGATGCCTCATTTAAATCCACTGCTATAACATTGGAGTCCATGTCCTGACGGATGCAAGAAATTTTGTCTTGGAAGTGCCTGGCAAATTCATTACAATGGGCTTCAGATGGATCTATTATGTCCTTAGGGCCAGAATGTAATAGCCCTCGGACAATCTTAAAAAGCTCCGCCGGCCGGCAGATAGAAGATTTAATGGACAATATAAAAACTGACAAATCACCGGGCCCGGATGGCATCCACCCGAGAGTTCTCAAAGAACTCAAATGTGAAATTGCTGATCTGCTAACTAAAATATGTAACTTGTCCCTTGGGTCCTCCTCCGTGCCTGAGGACTGGAAAGTGGCAAATGTAACGCCAATCTTCAAAAAGGGATCCAGAGGGGATCCCGGAAATTACAGGCCAGTTAGCTTAACTTCTGTCCCTGGAAAACTGGTAGAAAGTATGATTAAAGCTAGATTAACTAACCACATAGAAGAACAAGCCTTGCTGAAGCAGAGCCAGCATGGCTTCTGCAAGGGAAAGTCCTGTCTCAGTAACCTATTAGAATTCTTTGAGAGTGTCAACAAGCATATAGATAGAGGTGATCCAGTGGACATAGTGTACTTAGACTTTCAAAAAGGGTTTGACAAGGTACCTCACCAAAGGCTTCTGAGGAAGCTTAGCAGTCATGGAATAAGAGGAGAGGTCCTCTTGTGGATAAGGAATTGGTTAAGAAGCAGAAAGCAGAGAGTAGGAATAAACGGACAGTTCTCCCAATGGAGGGCTGTAGAAAGTGGAGTCCCTCAAGGATTGGTATTGGGACCTGTACTTTTCAACTTGTTCATTAATGACCTAGAATTAGGAGTGAGCAGTGAAGTGGCCAAGTTTGCTGACGACACTAAATTGTTCAGGGTTGTTAAAACAAAAAGGGATTGCGAAGAGCTCCAAAAAGACCTCTCCAAACTGAGTGAATGGGCAGAAAAATGGCAAATGCAATTCAATATAAACAAGTGTAAAATTATGCATATTGGAGCAAACAATCTTAATTTCACATATACGCTCATGGGGTCTGAACTGGCGGTGACCGACCAGGAGAGAGACCTCGGGGTTGTAGTGGACAGCACGATGAAAATGTCGACCCAGTGTGCGGCAGCTGTGAAAAAGGCAAATTCCATGCTAGCAATAATTAGGAAAGGTATTGAAAATAAAACAGCCGATATCATAATGCCGTTGTATAAATCTATGGTGCGGCCGCATTTGGAATACTGTGTACAGTTCTGGTCGCCTCATCTCAGAAAGGATATTCTAGAGTTGGAAAAGGTTCAGAAGAGGGCAACCAGAATGATCAAGGGGATGGAGCGACTCCCTTACGAGGAAAGGTTGCAGCATTTGGGGCTTTTTAGTTTAGAGAAAAGGCGGGTCAGAGGAGACATGATAGAAGTGTATAAAATTATGCATGGCATTGAGAAAGTGGATAGAGAAAAGTTCTTCTCCCTCTCTCATAATACTAGAACTCGTGGACATTCAAAGAAGCTGAATGTTGGAAGATTCAGGACAGACAAAAGGAAGTACTTCTTTACTCAGCGCATAGTTAAACTATGGAATTTGCTCCCACAAGATGCAGTAATGGCCACCAGCTTGGATGGCTTTAAAAGAAGATTAGACAAATTCATGGAGGACAGGGCTATCAATGGCTACTAGCCATGATGGCTGTGCTCTGCCACTCTAGTCAGAGGCAGCATGCTTCTGAAAACCAGTTGCCGGAAGCCTCAGGAGGGGAGAGTGTTCTTGCACTCGGGTCCTGCTTGCGGGCTTCCCCCAGGCACCTGGTTGGCCACTGTGAGAACAGGATGCTGGACTAGATGGGCCACTGGCCTGATCCAGCAGGCTCTTCTTATGTTCTTATGTTCTTAAGATTGAATAGAGGCAGCAAAATGTTGCTTTTTTGCTGCCCGTACTGCCACTAAATATAACTTAGTATAGGCACTTGCCAGTGCAAAGTTGCATCCATCAGGAGTTCGTCTCCATCTGCACTCAAGCCGTCTCCTATGCTGTTTCATTGCTCTCAGCTCCGGAGTATACTATGCAGCTGTATGAGCTCTACCCAGGAGAGGGCGCTCAGGAGCGATCATGTCAACTGCCCGGGTCACTTCAGTGTGCCACAGTTCGACCAGGCATACCCCGCTTAACGTTGCTTTACTTAACGTTGCCTCGCTATAACGTACATGCTCCATACGTCCCCATACCCTGCTTAACGTTCGCACGCTTTGCAATAACGTACATTTTATTGGCATGACGCTGCTGCCATCTAGTGGTGATTGCGTGCAGTACAAGTGAAGACAATTGCTTCACTTAAAGTTTATTTTCGCTTAAAGTATGCTCTCCAGTCCCATTGCAAACGTTAAAGCGGGGTATGCCTGTACTTGTGAAACAGTTTCACTTTTTAATTAGATAACTTTCCTGGCCACACAGTTTTACTAGCAAATGCATACTTTTGCAGTTGCAATATTTTCCAATGCAAATTTGTTGGTATGGTTTCTATATTGGCAGTGTAAGGCCCTGCTTTGTACATGTTTTTTAAATCAGCTTTACCTCAGAAAGTTGTGTGTTGAGCTGTTACACAGCGGCAAGAAGGAAAAAGAGAAAAGTTTCATATGGTTCTCACACCACAGTGTCTGGTAATAAAGGATAAAAGGCCTTTAAAATATTGAGGAACCCCAACTTTCTGACAATATTCTATTAAATAGTACTGACTTTGCATGTGTATTATATTAGGTCTCCTGCTGGAACGTTTTTTATATAAGTGAATTTGTTTCAACAATCTGTAGGGTTGTGTCTTTAGCCATTATTAACAGCTGTTGATGGACAAAGTCCATTCAAATCAGGATACACATTCCATATTTTTAATAACACCTGTCTTTTGCTCAGGGCCAGCAGTTCATAAGCACCAGTACAACAGCAACGCAGTGACAGATATTAACTTGGATAATGTTTGTAAGAAGGGAAATACCCTTTTGTGGGATCTGGTCCAGGATGAAGATGCAGTAAGTTAAATATCACACAAGACTATTTGCCAAAGAAAATGTAATAATAATTGTCAATAACTTTTCTCTTACTTATTCTAGATTCATCTCTCTGAAGGTTTGATAAATGAAGCAGAGAAGCTTCTTTGTTCGTTAGTATGTTGGTTTACTGATAGACAGATTCGAATGAGATTCATTGAAGGCTGCCTAGAAAATTTAGCAAATAACAGGTAAATGAGCTTGACCTGCACTTCAGTGTGTCAGCACTGATCGGTTTTTGTTTGTTTGTTAAATCTCTAAAATCTGCTTTATCTAAAATCACGTTTGTTTACGTGTTCATAATCTACACTGTCCTAAGAATATATCAAGGTGGAATACAACATATAAGAATAAAATTCAAACTGCAAAGTTCTGTATAAACAAGATTAGTTTTCAAAAGACAGCAGAAAGAAGAGACTTAGAGAGTCCCTGCCAAACTTCTACTGGTAGGGAGTTCTGCATGGCAGGGCCTGCCACATTGAAGGCTCAGCCCCAGGTGAAGGCCAACCAAACCTTAGGGGCATGGAGAACCACCAAAAGCCACCCCATCAGAAGACCTCAGTGATCGAGGTGGAGCATAAGGTATGAAACAGGCCTTAAGGTACTTTGGACCCATGTTGTTTGAGCTGCATTGAGCAGGGGGTTGGACTCGATGGCCTTGTAGGCCCCTTCCAACTCTACCATTCTATGATTCTATGTTTAGGGCTTTGTGAATTAACACAAGTACCTTGCGCCTGGCCTGGTAGCAATTTGGCAACCAGTGCAGCTCTCTCAGATGCGGAGTGACATGTTGCCAGTTACCTGCTCCTGGAAGCAGCCTGGTCGCTGCATTCAGCACTAGTTGAAGCCTCCGAACTAGGTATAAGGGCAGCCCCACATAAAGCACAATACAGTAATCAAGTCTTAAGGTTACTAGTGCATGGACCACTGTGGTCAGGCTGGCGCAGTCCAGGAATAGCCAGAGCTGCTAAGAAGCACTTCTGGCCACAGAGGTCACTTAAGCCTCTTAAGTGCAGGTGGGTCAAGGACTACCCCCAAACTGCATACTTGCTTCATCAGAGGGAGTGCAACGCTATCCAGAACAGGCAGTTGACCTATCTCTCAAACACAGGAACCACCCTCTCACAAGGCCTCAGTCTTTGGAAGATTCAAGCACAGTTTATTGACCCTCATCTAGTCTACCACTGCATCCAGGCACTGGTCCTGGGCTTGCACAGTCTCTCCTGACTCAGAAGTAATGGAGAAATGGAGTTCTCAAAAAATAGTTTGAAAAACAGCTTCTCAATTCAGATTACATTAATTTGCTTCAGTGAGTATGTGGATAGTGACCACAAAGTCAGTGTCATGGGCCCTGCGGAGCACTACTGGAGTGATCTGGAAGGGGAAGAGGAGAACTGGGACCCAGGAGAGGGACCCAGTGGGTTGCAATGGCGAGAGGCTGAAACAGGAGTAGGCTTTGGCTTTTTAGACAATGATAGCACCACCCCCTTAGTCCCAGTTCCTCCTGAAGAGCTGGTGCTGTCAGACAGTGAGGAGGCTTCTGATCCTCCACTTCACCTCCACTCGTCACCCCCACTGCCGTGCCCGCTAAGGGAGAGGGAATCAGAGGCTGGAGCTGAGGCAGTGTCTCAGAAAGACCTGCCTCTGCTCCCATCACTGAAAACATGGCAGCTGATCCACAGATGTATGAAATTAACATTCACTCATCACCCAGTTCGTAGAAGTGCCCACTTATTAGCCCATCCCTCTCAGAGACACCTTCCTCATGCAAATAGAGAGAGCCCACCCTAAACCTTCTTAAAAGGTTTGAAGGGTTGTGTCTAGTTGCTGCAATAACGTCTTAGCTTGAGGAGTCATGCTTTGTACTGCTGTGTATTGATGCAGAATCCTATGTAACACCACCATACCTTTCGCTACTGTTCTCCCTCCAGTCCAGCTAACCTGAGCAAAAAGCAACAAAAATGTTGTCAAAAGGTCCCTATCTCCAGTGAAGTCTAATTCCCATTAGAAGAGCAAAAATGAAGATGAGGAAAAACCAAAAATAGAATTGAAAAATCTGGTATCTATGAGGGTTGTCCCAGAAGGGAGTGTATATCTTCTCTTGACAACCTGATAAGAAAATACCTTAGGATAAAGTTTAACAGATAAACTCTGATAAAGCCAGTGTGCCTTCAGGGAAGATACTGTTGAGAGAGTGGGGTGAAGAAAAAGGTAATGTCAGCGAAAGGTTAAAGAAAGAGATAGGGATCAAAAAGTTAAGTAAGTAGCCCTTCTTTGTGTGTCCCTAATATAAATATTATGATGAGATACACGTGGCGCCTTCTTTGTTATCTTTTCGGCGCCAGGTAAAAACCTACCTCTTCGCCCAGGCATTTTAAGCTTAAATTTAATTTTATTTTAAATTTAACTGTAATTGTATTTTTATTTTAATTTGTATTCTAATTTTGTTTTTAAATATGTTTTATATTGTATGCTGTACTCCACACTTGTTGGTTTTTAAATGTGGTTTTATCTTGCTGTACACCACCCTGAGAGCTCGTTGCTATAGGGCGGTTTAAAAGCGTAATTAAATAAATAAATAAATAAATAAAATTCCTGTCATTTCAAATCTTTTCCCACACTCTGGCTGCCTCTAGTTATACCTTTGAATACTCATTCAAAACTATGCATTCAATATGTGTTTAATTATGTCTTAACTTTTGTATAATTAATCTTATTTTAATTGATGATATGTGGTTTTAATTGTATGTTACTGGTTTTGTTTGTTGTAAACCGCCCAGAGAGCTTCGGCTATGGGGCGGTATATAAATTTAATAAATAAATAAATAGTCCATCATTAATTTATTACCACAATCCCCAAAATTTGGATTGTTTCTTCTCTTCCTCCTCATTGTGCCCTAAGAACCTTCAGCTTTCTTATCACAACTTGGTTGTATTATTGTTGAGATCAAGAGGAATACTGGTGCCTCCTGGCCTCTTTACCACTAGGGGAAGACTGTACCTCCATCATGTCTTACCCCACAGAGCTACCCTTCTCAAGCCAGTTGCCCAAAGTGAAGACTTGTACCTTGAAACAGGGAAAATAAGTTGTTTGAGACAAGTATTTGTAAAAAGGGGCGGGGTCACTTAATTTTCTAAGGGTCCCTTCGGCACTGTTATTATACCTGTTTTCCTCATCCAGATGCCCCATTGTCATATAGGGCCTGTTTCTGTGTTTATCTCGAAGTATTATGGCAGGAGGAGTGACCCCTTGCGCTCAAGAATGTTTGGCCAGTATCTTTTTAGCTTTCATGGCCTTTAGCTTAGGCCTGGTGGATCAATATGGCTTCTGATACCAAACTTTGGTTCAGACAGTGATTAGGTGTGCTTGTTCTGTACAGCAATCCAGAACCCCAAAAATAGTTCCAAAGAGGACATAAGTAACATCTGTTATCTAAAATTTAGAGAAGGATTTGGGTGCCATATCTGGTCCTCTGGGCTTGCAGTCTGTTCCCCATCTGCCTCATAGAATCATAAAGTTATAGAATAGCAGAGTTGGAAGGGGCCTATAAGGCCATCGAGTCCAGCCCCCTGCTCAGTGCAAGAATCCAACTTAAAGCATACCTGACAGGTGGCTGTCCAGCCACCTCTTGAATGCCTCCAGCATTGGAGAGCCCGCCACCTCCCTAGGTAATTGGTTTCATTGTCATACCGCTCTAATGATTAGGAAGTTTTTCCTGATGTACAGTTGAAATCTGGCTTCCCGTAACTTTAGCTTACTATTCTATGTCCTGCACTCTGGGACAGTCGAGAAGAGGTCCTGGCTCTCCTCTGTTTAACAACCTTTCAAGTACTTGAAGAATGTCATCCTGTCACCCCTCAGTCTTCTCTTCTCAAGGCTAAACATGCCCAGTTCTTTCGGTCTCTCACTGGGTTTTGTGACCATTCTCTAGTACCTGCCAATGGCTAGCACTCATGCCTGCCTTCTCATGGGGTTGTGGAACTCTAGAAGAGGGGAACAAAGTGCTGGGATGGGGTAGGTTTCATGAATTTGGGCACTGTGATGTCTCTGAAATGTCTGCCTCTCACCCACCCTTAGAGATGTGAAGGCCCAGGTGTGGGGGATGGCTGAAAAATTGGGGTGTGGGGATTTTTCCTGTTTCTTCCAAATCTTTTGGTTTTTTCCCTTGGGGAAAAACGGGGGGGGCACACACAGCTGTTTCCCCCAAATTTTCCTATTCCCCCCCAGCTCTTCATATATCTACCGACACTGCTCTGCCCACACTGTTGCCCTGTGTGAAATTGGAATACACCTCAAAGTCCTCTTTGCCATTTTAAAGAGACATGCACTGCCTTTGTGACGGTCAGTTGCCTTATGTGGAGTGAGAATATGCTCCCGAGTCTTCTGGGATAGTGCATAATATTCCCAACTTGATGGTTCGCACACCCTTTCTCCCGCCTCTCACTCATTTTAACCTCAAGACTTAGTCTGTGTTATTTCTCCATTCTTTCATTCCCTTCTTGCCATCCACCAACTCTATTCATACCAAAAAGCACCCCTCCATTGCAAAAACAAAATAATGGGGGAAGGGAAATGCTTGCAAGTTAAATTCATGCAGATCTCTTTTTTTTTTCAATTAATTTTTATTCAGATTTTCAAAACCAAAACAATACAAAAAGAAAAAAACATAAATCAATAACTAATACAATATAAAAATAAAAATATTGACTTCCGGTTTGTCGTAGTTCAGCTATAAATCTATAATATATAACAAGCCTGTCTCTTAATAGATTATAAAATCACCTTCCTCCAGCGGTTATCTTAATTGGTTTCAAATCTCATTAACATCATATCATTTTATTCTTCCACAAAAAGTCAAAGAGAAGTTTCCAATCTTTGAGATATATGTCCATCAATTTTTTTTCTAGATAAACATGTCAATTAATCCAACTCATCAAGTCTACTGAGTCCAGTAATTTCAAATCGCTCTTCTTCCATTATCCATATTGGTTCCATCTTTACACACCCAATAATCTTGCTGTCATAGTCATATAATAAGAGTCTGATAGGAATTTCCTTTATCACAGATATTTCCTTGCCATCAATTCCGAACGTATCACTGAAGTATTGTTGCAAAGCTGCATCTCTGTTCCTCTTTTTTACATGATACACTAGCACATCTCTTGAAGATTTTTCCATTGACACAAAACAGGGATTAATTCTGTTAACTTTCTCCATTTCAAGTTCCATCAAATCCTTCCAATCCAGGAATTTTTTTGAACCGATAATATCTTTATCTCCAATCTCTTCAATTCCTTCAGGGACAGCGCTGATTTCCAAACCATAATATTTGTCTCCAGGATCCATCACAGCCAGGAAATCCAAATCTTTTTCCATGTCCATATTTAATCCAATCTCCATAGTTTGAACCTTGCCTTTAATTTCTCTTTCATCCTTTTTTGGTTTTCCAGATCTATCTTTATTCTCCTTTCTCATAGAATCCTGAATTTCTTTCAGCTCCTGTCTCATTTCGTCAAATTCAATTCTCCACGCTTGTCTATTATTTCTCAATTCTTGTTTTATTGACTTAATCCCATTCATTATTTTCTGAAACATGTCTAAAGATAAAGTCCCTTCTTGTACATCCATGATCTTCTTAATTGTCATTCTTAAAGCCAAAGGAACTAAACTCCTTCAATGTTCAATGTCCCAAGCAAAAAGCAGTTTATTTCTTTATCCAGTTATAAAGGAGTTAATCTTTCAAACCAACTGGCGTCACGCTCTAGACAGCCCTTATCTCTTATATGCCCAGACGTGCAAAAACAACTTTAGTTCACAGCGTCCTAATGACTAGTAGCAAAGAGAATGAGCAGATTCGTCAAAAAAGAAAAAGTAGATCAGAAAAAATAGTCCCAGACATATATTACACAAAAGTCTTATAAATCAAAAATATTTTTCTTTTCTCTTCCAATCAGAAACCCCTCATCCGTTGTAATCTTTACAATGCCATTTTCCATGTCAGCTTTTTGCAATAGGAAAGAGATAGGCTATTTTTATTTTCCTCCCCCTTAGTTCCGTGAGTAAAAAAGAAGGAAAGTTTTGGCTCACCCAGGTTTTCTTAATTGCTGATCCTTTGACAAATCTCTTTAGCTGTATAGATAAGAAAGTGATAAGCATAGACAGGAGGATGCTTGCCTGTTAGTCCGTTTTTT
Organism: Rhineura floridana; assembly: GCF_030035675.1. NCBI lineage: Eukaryota > Metazoa > Chordata > Lepidosauria > Squamata > Rhineuridae > Rhineura > Rhineura floridana. The sequence goes on along the minus strand of NC_084483.1, from coordinate 201,176,301 downwards.
TAAAAAAGGGGAAAAAAGCGGGTCACTTAATCAGCTGAGCTAGCTAAAAATCCTTGCTCCATCCGAGCTGCTGGAAGACCTTCTTTCACAGACGATTCTGACGAATTCCAGTCTCCCACAACCACAACAAAGCTGTGTGGGAAATCTCACGTTTCTTCCTTATCCGGAAGAAATTATCCCCAGTCAAAAAAGACCCTTCTGACTGGATTTAAGGCTGAAAAAGTTTCATCCAAGACGGGAGCCCGTCTCAGAGCTGCACAGGCGGAGGGATCCTCCTGGGAAGTCCCATGCAGATCTCTTTTAATTTGCGCACTCAATTTGGTGTATAAAATTTTGTGGGGAAAATTCAAGTCTGAACTGACTACATAAATGGGGATAGTTTCAGCTATAAGAGAGCCAGTGTGGCATCGTGTTGGACTACGACCTGGGAGACCCGGGTTCTAATCCCCACACAGCCATGAAGCTCACTGGGTGACCTTGGGCCAGTCACTGCCTCAGAGGAAGGCATTGGTAAGCCCCCTCTGAATACTGGTTTCGATGAAAACTCTATTCATGGGGTTGCCATAAGTTGGGATCGACTTGAAGGCAGTCCATTTCCATTTTTTATTCAGTTTCAGCTATTTTCCTGATTGCCAGTGTCCTTTTTTAAGCTGCTCTAGTTACAGAAATGACCGCAGCTTGTCCACATTTAACCTTTTGTTATTGAGCTACAAGCTGCTGATATATAAGGAACCTAACATCTTACAGATGTTTTGTACTCTCCCAGGGTCCCTTCCCATGAATTTTTTAACAGTTCCAAAGGTCTCCTCACTTTTCTAGCAAACATCAGTTCAAAGGGTGAGAAGCCTGTTGACTCCTGAGGGACTTCTCTGTATGCAAATAAGAAGCACCCCAAACGTTCATCCCAGTCTTGTGGGTGATCTTGAACATAACTTCTTATCATGCCCTTCAGAACCCCATTGAATCTCTCAGTTAACCCATTAGTTGCTGGATGGTAAGTAGTTGTCTTTAAATGTTTTAGACCACAACACTTCCACATACATTGCATCACTTCTCCCATGAATACACTGCCTTGATCCGTCAACACTTCATGAGGAAAACCCAGTCTCATAAAGATTTTTAATAAAGCCTCTGCCACTACAGGGGCTTCCACGGATCTTAGTGCTTCAGCGTCTGGGTATCTGGTGGCAAAATCCACCACCACCAATAGATATTTCTTGCCATGCCTTGTGGGTTTGGAAAAAGGGCCCACCAAATCTATTCCCACTCTATAAAAGGGTTGTCCTATCATAGGAAGGGGCTTCAATGGTGCTTTTGTCTTTACTCCACTTTTCCCCACCTTTTGGCATATGTCACAAGATAAACAATATTGTTTTACGTCTTTAGAAATATTTGGCCAATAATAGTGTGCAGCCAATCTTTTCTTGGTCTTCTTTATTCCAAGATGCCCTGCACATGGGACATCATGGGCTACCTCTAGCAATCTGGCTCTGTATTTGCTAGGTACCATCAATTGTTTCACTGGTTCACATTCATTCTCTCTCTCAGCAGGCATCCACAGTCTATATAAAATCCCATTCTCACACACAATTTGATTCCTCAGATTGTCAGTAAAGGGAATCTTTTGTGTAAGGGCTTGGTCCTTCATTTGCTTCAAACTTGCATCCTTATCCAGCTCTTCCCTGAACTGCTCTGCCTCTTCACTAGAGACCATTCGATACAGTTTGTCTCTTTTAGCAGGCCTGCCAGGGGTTGCTATGGCGACCTTAGGCTCGATAACAGGTTCCACCCTGTTTTCTTCGGCCTCTGTTAACATGGTTTCTGTTGCTTTGCCAAGTTGTTGTCTGGTTACCACATATATTTTTCCTTGTGCCCCCATAACATCTCTTCCCAGTGTCACTGGTTCTTCTTGTTGGGCATTAATACCTACTTTACATATTTCCTCCTTTCCTCTCCACTTTAATTTTATCAGGGCCATGGGTATGGTTTCTGGTTCACCCCTTACTCCTTGGATTGTCACCGTTTCCTAAGGTAATATTTCCTCAGATTTTATCAAATCTGGCCTCAGTAACGTCTGAGCGGCACCAGTATCAAGCAATGCCCAATAATTTGCCCCTTGCACACTCACTTCTTCCCTCATACTCGAATCAAAGTCTTTTACATTTGTCCAGTTTATCTGGCAGAACTGAACCTTCTTCGTTTCTAACTCCCTTGGTTCTGTTTTCACTGCCCTTCCCTGAGCAGGATTACCAGTGGGGTTGGCAACCTCACATTGAAAATGTAGGTGCCCCGGTCTACCACATTTATAACATAATTTCTCCTCCATTTTAGGGTACACAGATCCACTCTGGGGTGTCCTGTGCCCTTCAGACTTTATTGGAGGACTCACTCACTGTGGTACCACATCCTTTCTGCCACCATTATATGGTCTGGGTTTAAACTCTCTTGATGTTTTCGCCACCCAGCCAGTTCTATTGGAGGCAAAGTGATCTGCCAACTCCGCGGCCTCTTGAACAGATGTAGGGGAACAGTCTTTGACAAGGAGCCTTATTTCTGGTGGTAACTGATGGTATAATTGATCCAGTATCATGAGGCTTTTCACCTCTTCCACTGACTGAGCTTTGGCACTTCCCATCCACTTTCCAAATATGTCCATCAATTTTGCTCCCAGTTCAACAAAAGACCTCCCTGCTTGGATCTGACAGTTTCGAAATAACTTCCTAAAGTAGTCAGGTCCCAGTCTGAATCTTTTGAATGGAGCAGGCCAACCCGCTGGTGGAGAGGAAGAGCATAGGCCCTGGTTGGCTGCAACAACCCCAGGCTCTGGTTCCTAGTGTTCAGCAAAGAACTCAGCAAATTCATGTGCGGCAGGAAAGATCCAGCATTCAAGATGGTTCCCAGGCTTATAAAATGTGGGTCCTAAGTGCCATCTTTGGGATCCCCTGGGAACCCACTTTTTTGGTGAGACTTTGGGGGGATTTGTGTTTGTTTGGGCCCTGGGTGAGAGCCAGGGTGCATTGGTGGAGTCCTGCGTGGGACCCAGGAGGTGGAGAGGGGAAGTGTGAAGGAATTTGTGTTGGTATTTATTTATTAATAATTTGTATCGTGTATGTATTTTTTGTATTATTGTTTTATTGTGCATTTTTGTAATACGTACTTGTTTTATTTCTCTGTACACCGCTTAGAGATCTTTTTATATATTAAGCGGTATAGAAATAGTCTAAATAAATAATAATAATAAATAAATAAAATAATTTTGTACACTGCCTCTTTAAACTCGGCATGTGTGACGGGCCTGTCTGAGGGGAAATACTGGTATACCTCTGCCAATTCCCCTTTGATCAGATTTGATAAATATTGCATATATTTATCCTCCGGTAGCCCCCACATCTGAGCTGCCTTTTCGAAGGTGTTGAGGTAAATCTGTGGGTCTTGTCCAGGTTCAAACACCGCAAAATCTTTTGGTGTAACCTTTATTTTGGTTTCATTTCTGTCCTTCCTTGTTTCATCAGAATGAAACTTCTCTCTTTCAAATTTTAACTTTTCCACCTGTATCTCAGCATCCAATGCTCGTTGCTTCTCCCTCTCCTCAAACCCCATTCTCATCCTTTCAGTATCCATTCTCATTCTCTCAATTTCCAACTCCCGCTGTTTTTCCTTCTCTACACCTTCCATCCTCAATCTCTCAGTTTCCAACTTTAACTTCTCTCTCAAATACTCTATATAAGCGGGATTGCTTGAGTACCCTTCTGGGTTCTCTTCTCTGACAGGTTGTTTTTGTTGAACGGATGCGAATGCTATCAATGCTACTCGCAATTCATCTACCCGTTTACCCTCGTGAGGTAAATTGAATGTTATGCACTTCTCCACCAGCTCCTCTCTTTTCATCTTTATATATTCAGTCATGTTTTTAGGAGTTCACTCGCACTTTGCCACACACACTCTTTGCCAGTCACTCTCACAAGTAATCTTTATTTGTTATTTCTTTTAGCCACACCACTTTTAGGGACTCTCTAGGGTTTGAATCCCACCGCTACAGCCACCACATGTGATGTCCTTCCCCTGGTTCTCCCTGTCAGGTTCCCACCTGCTTGTGGCTACTGCCTTTCACTAGGCACCACCAGGGATACCACCAGTCCGGACCGTCCTTTATATGGTTTCTCACTCCGCTCTAGCACAGATCTCACTAGATCCCCCTGCTAGGTGCACCACCAGTCACGTCCTATAACCAGTACTCCCAGAGACTTTGCCTGAGTCTCTCTCTAGCTGGTTACTTTTGTGACTGCGTGCTTATGCTGTTCCCAACCACCTTGTATCTTTATAGATAACGCATACAACTCTGGGTTGCTCTGGATACTTGAATTGTTATTATTCCTCCCTTCACCGCTGCCACCATTAGATACTGTTTCTGTTCAGCCTTGGTAATTACCTTGCCCTCCCTTCGGGTATGTATATCCCCCAGCCAAGGATCAGGCCTTTGGTAAACCGAATAAGTATTTATTAAATATCAGAAATAACAAGATTAGTTTTAGAATGTTTCACAAGCGTATGGTTTCATCTATTCCTGTTTTGTACTTGACTTATTATTAATCAGAACTCCAACTCCCTCTTTCTCCACACTCCTGACCTCCACCCTCAGAGACCTCTTTCTCCACACTCCCTACATCCACCACCAAACACCTTCTTCTCCACCCTACTAACATCCACCCAGATTTAACTGTCATTCTTCCATTTATACTCCCAGCCATTCAAACGCTCAGCCAATCATCCAGCATTCTACTGCTCATGTACTCCCCCCTCCTCTTTCACTCCACTTACCATATGTCTTCTATATAAACAGCACGTACCATATTTACACTATAAGCAGGAACATCACACCCCTCTGAATACTGCTTTCGATGAAAACCCTATTCATGGGGTTGCCATAAGTTGGGATCGACTTGAAGGCAGACCATTTCCATTTTTAATTCAGTTTCAGCTATTTTCCTGATTGCCAGTGTCCTTTTTTAAGCTGCTCTAGTTACAGAAATGACCGCAGCTTGTCCACATTTAACCTTTTGTTATTGAGCTACAAGCTGCTGATATATAAGGAAACTAACATCTTTTTTTTTGTCAGTTCTTGAGGAGCAGGCTGAAAACAAAGGAAGTCCCCCCCTCTCTCCCTCCCTCTCTCTCTCTGTCACACACTCTTATATATTTATTTACTTCATATCCCACCCTTTCTCCCAAAGGATCCTGAGGTGGCAAACACACAACAATAAAACATCAAAAACTAAAACGGTGATGATGATGATTTATATCCTTCACCTTCCACCAAAGGAGCCCAGGGCAGCAAATATATCAGTACTAAAACAATACAATCAAAACTTGTAAAAACAGTTAAAAATCGCCTTCTAAAATAAATTAAAACCAGCATTCTCAAAAAAGTTAAAAACATCTGAAAGCAATTACATCTCCTCCAGTCCTCCATGGTGTCAAGGAGACATAAAGGACTCATTTCCATATTCCATAGAAAGAGCTAAGAAAAAGGAGGAGTGGGGAAACCAAGACTCAATGAATAGTATATGAAATTTAATCATTTTTCTCTGTCAGTTTCCTCTGTTATCAGTGTTGCTCTGTAGCTTCTCCCAGCCCTTTGAGACCAAGCTAAGAGAAATACTGTAGATCCACTAACTATGCTAAGAAGAACAAGCCCACAAGCAAAGAAGGCAATGAATCGTTCTTCCTTCCCTTTGTCAATGGTAGTGCCTCCTAGAGGCAGAAATGCATCTTTCTTGCTTTTGAGAATTGTGGTATCTGTGTACAATTTAGGACTTGCTTTTTCTCAGTTAACAGGACTCGTAATAGTGTACATAATCTTATTTGAAAGTCTTCCTGTTACCTAGTTTTCACAAATCATTTTTGGTGAGTAAATATATGAACACCTTGTCTTAAAACATTTTATTTAGCATTCTAAAAGAAAATATTTTCTTATCCAAAATTTTTCAGAAAAACAAAACTCTACCTGTAAGGCTGGTCATTATTTCGGGGGGGGGGGGAATAAAGTGTTCCCTGTTCATTCATGAATTATGCAAGAGCAGATTTTCTGTAAATGTGCCTGCATGATAACATTTTAATTTAGAGTCCATAAATCTTTGAAAACATTTTGCCTGTGATTCAAGTTGTTAATTTATGTCCAGTCATTTCTTCTTTCTCTTCTTAGATCAGTGGTAGTTTCTCTTCGTCTTCTTCCAAAGTTATTTGGTACCTTTCAACAATTTGGGAGCAGTTATGATACACATTGGATAACGATGTAAGTACAATATGCTCCGTCAGGGCAGAAGAGGGTGACTGATTGTTGAGGGACTTGTGTTCTGATACTGGCTCCTCCCCATCTAGCTTTACTTCTTCAAATGTAGAACACAAATGATTGTGCCCATCATGTCCTGAAATGTTAGGGCCATTTATAATATTCTAACATTTCCTTTCCCTTAGCTATCCTTTCCAGTCCCTTGATAGTTTGTTTTTTTAGAAACCCAAATAAAACAAATTTCCAGTCAATTGCTTTTCTTCCCATTCCTCTTTTTCTTTCTTTATTTATAAAAATACTTGTATACTCCAGTTTTATTACAAATTGCAGTGGTTACAACAATTAAATACAGTACAAATTAAAACAGATCACTAGCTGACTATTGCAGAGCATGTTTTCTTAATTGTCTGTGTAAGTGTCGGAAGGCAGAGCTGGGGTCCCAATCCCGGGGAGCTGGATCCCGGAGAGTTGGGAGAAGAGTATTTGGATGGATGGCAGAGGGAAGGGGGAGGAACTTCCCCCCTTTGGAGCGAAGACGAAACAGAGGAACTGCCAGTGATAAGGTCGCTTAGCGACGGGGAGCCTGAGCCCTCCTTGGACATTCTCACGCCTCCCCCTCTTTCAGGCTCAGAGCAAGAGGGGAAAGAGGGAGGGCTGCTCACAGCCGAAAAGCGGGGAGGCAGTTTACCATCAGCCCCTCCCCTATCCCCCATCCTGGAATCGGAAACTTCAGAAGAGGAGGGGGTGATGCTTTCCCCCTCACCGCGCACACGCAGACAGCTGAAAAGACAGGAGAGAAGGGGGGGAAGGCGGGCAGTACCTGAGGGGCAGTTAAGGAGGAGCGAAAGATTGCGCGCCCGTTTGGCCCCTTCTTAAAGAACAGGCGGGAAGAAGTCCCTTGCTCTGTCAACTTTCTCCCAATGCCGCAGGACCTGTATCCCTGTATTGCTTCATGAGAAAACGCAGTCTTTGTTTGGACATTACCCTAATAAAACACGAATTAACTACAGCCGTTGGTCTGGTTCCTGAGTCACATCCTGGGCCTGACAGTAAGCCTGCTGGTATTCTTCTGATATGATGCATTGCCAATTATCCATGCTCACAGATGTTGGGGTATAGTCAGATTAGTCATACTCAGAGTAGACCCTTTAAAATGAATGCCCAAGTCCATCCCTTCCTTTTAGTGTTAAATGAAACCTGGGTCTATTTAGGTTCTCTTTCCACCCCCACTTCCAGAAAAGCATCAGCCCAACCTGCAGATTAAAAGATTCCCCCCCATCCCAAAAAGCATAAGCCCAACTTGCAGATCATAAGATGGCTGCACCTGGAATAATATATCCTTGTGGCAGAGAGTGTGTCAACCAAAGGTATTGACGATGGCTTCTTGATTGGTCCTTCTGTGTTTTTAATAGGTTTGAATGTCTCCATGTTTTGATAGTGTTGTCTCAGGGTCAGTGGCTTCATGCAGTACAAAGGCAATATCCGAGGGTTAATGACTTTGCATGGAAAAGAGCTGCATCATGGATTTCTCCCGCATGCCTTTGGTCTTGTTATTACTTTTGAACCGCATGAAAGACCCACATTGCAGCACTTCCCACGGCATAAAAGTAACATCAGAAGCCTTAAACTTACCATTTGGGGCACAATGTCCTTTGAATGCCATATGTAAAGTAAATCAGTTTACTTTTCAGTTTGTCAGGAATATATTGAGAAGGAAAGGGAAACTTACAGTAATAGGGGAAAGGTTCACTCCAGTAAATTTATTTGCGTTCCTAAAAATAGTTTTTAACAAATATTTTTAGTACGTTTAGCAAATATTTCAGTATTCTTCTGTTTGAGATTCAGGTTCACAATTTCTGTTAATCACTTTCATTCCAAATTGCTGTTTTAAATTAAATTAAATTCAAATTGTGACAGTATGCCTGAAAATAATTATTAATAGAGATTAAAGCTGGTTTTAAGTGTCATTATCTCATGTTATTACTATTTCTTTGATATGGAGTTATTGTAATCAAGATAATTGTTTCCAAAACTTTAGTCAGGCATTCTTTCTTGTGTTCCTAAAAGTTGCTGGCTGGCCAGAAACAGACACAGCTGCATGCAGGAGTCTCATCTCTTTTGCCAAAGATGGTCAAATATTAATGCCAGACTTACCATTTCCCTGACAGGGCTATTTGTAATTTTAATTTATATTAAATTTGCTAATCCTTTTTAAATACTGGAAATGTGTAGATTTGACTTGAACGAGAAGGAGCAAGCTCTGATGAGGACAGGCAAAACAAACTAAGTTGTGCATAACTCTTCTTTCCCCTGATGTCCTGGGCAGTAATGGTTGGATGAATCGCTCTTCAATGAATTGTGGATAGTTGAGCGAGCTCCAGATTTCTGAGCTGAGAAATACTATAAGGAATCCTGGGAAGCCCAATAGTTACCTTTAGAAAAAGATTGCATTGTTTGTATGCATTTTTTCCTAACACATACTGATGTGACATAATAAGTGACTCTTAATTTGAAACAGGTGGGCTGAGAAAGAACTTAATATGATGAAGCTTTTCTTTGATAATTTGGTATACTACATTCAAGCTGTCAGGGAAGGACGTCATAAGCACGCATTGTAAGTATAATGTTGCAGAGCTCCTTCACGTGACCAAAATTTGCTTTTGATCAAACAGTTTATTCCTGCACCTGATTCATCAATGCCCATTCACTCTTTAATATCTCTCTTGACCCACATTATGGATTATGTAGATCCATTTCAATCGGGCTTCAGGCCTGGACATGGGACTGAAACAGCCTTGGTCGCCTTGGTGGATGATATGAGGGCATGGGATAGGGGCGAATGCACCTTCCTTGTCCTCCTTGATCTCTCAGCGGCTTTTGATACCGTTGACCACGCTATCCTCTTGGACCGCCTGAGGGGATTAGGTATAGGGGGCACTGTATGGCAGTGGTTCCATTCCTTCCTCTCCGGTAGGTACCAAAGAGTAGCATTGGAGGAGGAGGTTTTGGATCTGTGGCCTCTCACTCACCTGTGGGGTGCCACAGGGTTCTATCCTCTCCCCGATGCTATTTAACATCTATATAAAGCCGCTGGGGGCAATCATCAGGAGATTTGGGCTGCAGTGTCATCAGTATGCAGATGACACGCAGCTCTATCTCTCATTTAAATCTTCACCAAGGTTGGCTGTAGAAACCCTGTCCAAATGCCTGGAGTCGGTGAGAGGCTGGATGGGAAGGAATAAGCTGAAGCTGAATCCGGATAAAACCGAGGTACTATTTGTGGGAGATAAGAAAAGGTTGGGGGATATGGATCTGGTGCTCAATGGGGTACGTTTGCCCCTGAAAGACCAGGTCCGCAGCCTGGGGGTCATTGTGGACTCCCAGCTGTCCATGGAGGCTCAAGTCTCGGCTGTGAGCCGGATGGCGCTGTATCAACTCCATCTGATACGGAGGCTGCGCCCCTACCTTCCCACCCATCTACTGCCACCGGTGGTACATGCCCTGGTTACCTTTCGCCTAGACTACTGTAATGCGCTCTACGTGGGGTTACCTTTCAAAACGGTCCGGAAGCTGCAACTGGTACAGAATGCGGCGGCTCGTCTGATTAAAGGCAGCCGCCGGCAAGATCACATCACTCCTGTGTTGAAGGAGTTGCACTGGTTACCGGTTGCTTACCGAACCCAATTCAAGGTGTTGGTTCTGACCTTTAAAACCCTATACGGTTTTGGCCCAGTCTATCTGAAGGAGCGCCTCCAGCATCGCCAGGGTTGCCGCTCAACAAGATCAGCCTCAGAGGACCTTCTCTCGATCCCACTGGTAAAAACAGCAAGACTGGTGAGGACTAGAGAGAGGGCTTTCTCAATAGTGGCCCCCACCCTATGGAATTCTCTCCCAAATGATCTCCGTCATGCCCCCTCTGAGATGACTTTCTGCCGGACTTTGAAGACTTGGCTCTTCAGGAAAGCTTTTAGGATGGGTTAAGCTTTTATTGTTAGGTTTTTAAATTTTAATGTTTAATGTATCGTTTTTATCGTGTACGTCGCCCAGAGTGGCTGGTCAGCCAGCCAGATGGGCAACTAATAAATTGAATAATAAAATAATAAATAAATAAAATAAATTGTAAATGAAAAAGGTTTTTTTGGAGGGGGGGAAATCCCCATTTTGAGCTGAATGAGATTGCAATTGGCAAAGGAAAGTACATTAAAGCAATCTAAGTGTGTAAAAGCTTGTTTATACTTCAGTTCCAATCCCATCTCCATAACTGTCTTCCTGTCTCCAGCATGAAAAAAATATGGTTGGCTTAAATTATCTCTGCGTGCTGAGCTTTCTTGCACATCTGAGCACTGGGTGCTGAGTGAAAATATGTCATTGTTGGAGGGTTGTTTGTGGCAGGGGGGTTAAGATGAGCAGGGTTTGTGGTTGTGGGATACTGAGATGAATGGAGATGAAGAGCAGGTTCATGGGGAGCACTTGTGGGGAGGGAAAGAGAGTTGTCATGAGAGTGAGTGAAAAAGGATGGCCAAAAGTCTGTTCCAAAATAGGCCATGTTGACCTGATCTGAGAGGATGTGTGGATGGAATTTTAATGCGTGTGTTTGTTTTTACTAGCTTTGGATCAAACTACTCTAAATGTGCCAAGTGGGAATTTTTGACTTTGAACAGCAAAACATCCCCTCACTTTTGTAGTTTTAAAAGTGTTTTGACATGTTATTTTGGGGGCTGCTGTTATACTTGAGCATAAGACTCACTGGGCATGTAGAACTAATTGCACTGTAGAGCTAGCCACTTTTTTGAGTCCTGCCTCCTACCTATTAGTATTGTTGCCTTCCTAATGAACGAGATGGGCTACAAATGTAATAAATAGATCAATATTTTAAATATCTTCATAATTAATTTTTAAATTCAATTTTAACCCATTTGTTTCCAGTTGCAGATCTTGTTAGATTTGCTTCTACATTAACATTTTGTATCTTTAAATTGATCAAAGCTGCAGGGATTGCCAACTGGCACCCATGGGTGCCATGTTGTTGAAAGCCTTCGTTTGTGCGCATGGGTACCAAGTTGGTGACTTGTGATTTTGGGTTTTGTGGGGGATGGGGCAGGAATGGCTTTTATGAATGTATGTAGGGGTGCGGGTATGATTGAGAGGCATATTTGGGCAGAGAGAGAGAAACATGGTATAGTGTGAGTGAGGGAGTATGTATTAATGTATATTCTGAGCGAGGAAGAGATGCACTTGCATAGAGAGAGAGACGCGGGGGGAGGGAAGTGTGTATGCATGAAGGTGTCTGTGAGAGAGGGAAAGATGCATTTGAGCAGAGATACCATTATTATATGATCTCCTCAATTGGGACAAGCAGGACATAGCTGCCTTCCTACAGCAAGCATGAGATTGTCCAGGGTGGGGTGAGACAGCAGCAGTGACTGTAATTTTGTGTTTTGCCATGCCTCACAATACAGCCATTTTGTGCCATGCCACACTCCTGTGGGAGCCATTTTATGACTATGCCCACAGCACTTTCTCAAAATTCAAAATTTGTCCACTTGTCCAAAAAAGATGTCAACCCTTACCTACATGAAGGCTATTCTGAATGCTTTGGTGATGCACTGGCTTAGTTTTAGTTCAAATGATGCATTAAAAATATACAATTGAGAAATTAAAAGTCTTGGTGTGGTTGGTTGGTTGAGAGTTTTTAGGCCTCCTACAATTGTGACAAGTACTTTACTAATCCAAAAATAGGTTAAATTGACCCCATCATGTTATCTGGGATCTATAACAACTCCCAGTGTTAATTTTATGACAGAGTCTTTCAGACCCTTTATATCTTCTAATTCACTTTTCCATTCAACTCAAACCCTTCTGAAAATATGACTTAAAAAAAACCCCACTGAGTGGTTAGTCTTTTGTTGGTGTTATTGCTCTATCAACATAAAAGTAACTATTTGTAAATAAGAACATGGTGCAGTAATTTACACTCCAAATAAATAGGGCCTGATTTGATGCCAATCTCTAATAAGTGAAACCGTCAGTAAAATAAATTAAAAACAAGAACGTTAAAAATGCACAGAACAGGTGGAGGATGGGGTGGAGGATTGGAACATGACAATATGTGGCGTATGAAATGACGTGGGTAGAAGAAAATGTTTTAAACATATTTTCAGTTCTTCTTTGGGATCAATTACAGCCCCAAATCTGAAATAAGATTTTGATTGAGAATGTACTGAAATAACCTATACCTTCAATGACAGGTACAGCCACAGCGCAGAAGTTCAAGTGCGGCTTCAGTTTTTGACATGTGTCTTTTCAACTTTGGGATCACCAGATCATTTTAGTAAGTTCTTACTATATAGCAATTTATTAAAAAATAAAATGTCAATTTGCCGAAACTATGTAACAGAAATATCAGGGTTAAACCAGGTAAAAAAAACAAGGGAAGAACCAGAATGGCGCCATAAGGAAACTGCTCCTTTCTTTAAAGGCAATGAAAAACTAATGCTGAAAATGTGAGTAGGCAAGCTATGTAAAAGATGTGTAGCCCTTTAGTGCTTTCAGGGCTGTTCCAGGTGGGTGTGATTTGGGGGACTAAAGACACCATTTCAATCCAGACAGTAATACAGGTCAAGCAAGTAGACAGAGGTGGGCTTGGGATCAGGTTGTCTTGCCGTGTTTACTTTGGGCAGGGCTTAGGGGAAAAGAAACTAGTTGCCTTTTTACCAGGATTTTGTCATATGTTGTTTTGAATCTCTAGGGTTGAGTCTGGAACAAGTAGACATACTATGGCACTGTTTGGTAGAAGATTCTGAATGCTATGACGATGCTCTACACTGGTTCTTAAACCAAGTACGAAGTAAAGACCAACATGCCATGGGAATGGAAACTTACAAACATCTTTTTTTAGAAAAGGTAGAAGGAAAATCTTTTCTGTTTAAAAACAAGGCTGATGCTTTTCTTTCTATCCTAATCAAAACATGCTTTTCTTTTATTAGATGCCTCAGCTAAAGCCCGAAACCATTAGTATGACTGGATTAAACTTGTTTCAGCATTTATGTAATTTGGCTCGATTGGCTACTAGTGCATATGATGGCGGTTCAAACTCTGAGGTAAGCACGAGTATTAAGTTTCTACTTCTTTCAAGATCTGCACAACTCTTCAGCTATTCAAGAAATAGATTTTAGTGTATTCAGTGAATGCTTGCAAACAGTACTGTTCAAGAGATGCAATGTGACCTGAGGTTCTTTTGTAAGGTTTGCCATCCTGCAAATATATAAACACCTTCTTATTTGACAAGGGAATTATAACGATCAAAGGTCTTGAGATTGTCAGTTACATCTCTGTGGACTAGGAATGCTGCTGTTTCTTGTTGGAGGGAAAATAGTTTGTATAACTTTGGTATGAAACTGGCTGAAGTTGTATCCTGCTTACGCAAGAGTTGAAATGTTGGTAGCAGACTCTTGATCTTTGAACAAAACAGGACTGCTCAGTTGAGTTGAGATTTTTTTCCTACTCAGTCCTGTTAATTGAAGGCAAGGATTCTGAAGTAGGGGAAGTGGAGCGGCAGCAGGCTAAGGAAGTTAAATTCAAAAAAATCCAAAAATGTGAATTAGTTTTGCTGTGCCTGAGGGTCAGGCTACAATCCATTGCTTGAGAAGCCACATTGAACTACTAGTCACAGCTGCAGACTAGCTATGAAGAGAATGGTTGGACTTGTCAGAAGTTTCTTGAGTTCTCAAAAGGAGGGAATGGGTAGGATTATAGTGAGATTTTAAACATCAGATCAGTTGTATCTGTGAGAGCTCATGCGGTCCCAGCAGGTAGAATGGTGGAAAACTTCACTTCAAGTCTCATCTCAATCCCAGTTGTAATGGAAAAGGTTGGTTTTGAATCCTTTTATAGTGTGTAATTGACACAGTGGCCTGGTTTGGATGTAATACTAAATCATGATTTAGCCCATTGGTGGGGAGAACCTCTTCTCCCATGCATGTAAGGTGATCTCAGGTGGACTTTGACCTCTACTTTGTTGTTGAAGGCAGAATAGCACTGCTGTATTTTTTCAGAGTCTTCAAGCTTCCCCTTAGACTCAAGGAAAAGTTCTATTCTGCCTGCACTGTGTGTGGCTGTGTTTATGCTCTCTGCTAACTTCCGTGAATCGGGGCTGTTGTTCAGTGAAACGGCATCTCCTGGTATCTTTGTGTGGCTCAGTGCATCAGTCGCTACCTTCATGATTAGTACTTGGGTACTAATAATAATATTTGGGTGGTCAATCAAACAAAAGAAATAACTAGTTTCTCATTTCTTTTTTTCAGTTGTGTGGTATGGACCAGTTCTGGGGTATTGCTTTAAGAGCACAGTCTGGAGATGTGAGCCGTGCAGCCATACAGTATATTAACTCCTATTATATTAATGGTATGAGAATTCAGTTTGTGGTATTATACTGTGCTCAGTCCAGTATTGCACATCAGTGATACTGTACATCATCATGTTTTTTCTTACGAGGACAGAATAAATTTCATCATGATTATGGGACATTTCCTTCTAAACCATATTTCAGGTAAAACGGGTCTGGAGAAAGAGCAAGAATTTATTAGCAAGTGTATGGAAAGCCTAATGATAGCATCCAGTAATCTTGAGCAAGATTCTCACTCCAGCCTCACCATTATTGAACGAGGACTCCTGATGCTAAAGACTCATTTAGAAGCTTTTAGGAGAAGGTAACTATATCAATGTTATTTTATTGAATAGAAACTTACTGTGTAAGGAGCAATGGCAGATAGCGCTGAAAGATATTAATGGGACCACACAGGGGACTTGCACTAGCTCTGTGGAATTTGTTTAAAAAATATTTTCTTTTATAGCACATGTTTTCCATTTATATAGTATCACCAGAATATCTTGGCATAAAATTCTATGAACACAAGTATCGGATATGACAGAGATCTGCATGATGATTAACATTAAATAGATTTTAATAAAATAATTAAAACATGGAGGAAAAAAAGGAAATGAAAAAATGGAAGTTTGATAACTATTTGTAAAGATATTAGCTTTACAGTTCATGTAAGAATTTACTCCATTTTGTAATGTAATAAAGACACTCCAGTTCTCAATAAACTTATTATCTTGTAAGAGGCAGAGGCAGACAACTACGTCTGGCAGCTTAATCATGTACAACCTATTCCAAATTCTTATTATCCATTCATGTATTGATTGTGGTTTATCCATTTCCCAGTTACAGTAGGGCCCCGCTTTTCGGCACTCCACTTTTTGGCATTCCGCTAATACGGTGGCGACAGCGGGGCGATCAACTGGAGAACGGGGAGCTCACACGCTATAGCTGATCGCTGTCAACTGGAGCACGACAGCTGGAGCTCCCCATGCTCCAGCTGATCAATCGCTCCAGCTGACAGCAATCAGCTATAGCATGCAAGCTCCCCACGCTCCAGCTGATAGTGCACTACAGCTGATTGCTGTCAGCTGGAGCACGGCGGCTAGAGCTCCCCGCACTCCAGCTGATCATGCGCTGCAGCTGATCGCTATCAGCTGGAGCACTGCAGCTGGAATACAGTAGGGCCCCGCTTTCAGGCGGTTTTTGCTTTTTGGCGGGGACCTGGAACATAACCTGCCATATGAGTGGGGCCCTACTGTACACCATATGATTAAGTCATGTGGGCTGCTGTTATCAGAGAACGACCCAAGAAAGTCCTCAACGGCAGAACAGGCAGAGGATAACAATGTGTATGTTACACCAGCTGTGAAGGTGGATGAAGGCTGCAGCAGATAAAGGACTTCCCATCGTCATGGTACCCATGCCATTGGATCAAAGCCTTTTTCTGTCAAGATTGTGTGTTGATCGTGGTGCACTGATCTCGCCACATAAAACAAATTCACGCACAGGTGTCTTCCATAACAAAAGTCGCATGGCGATTGACAAATGGCGACGGGGGCAGGACTGTGAAATCCAGAAGCCCCTAGTCACGGTTTGGTACATCGGTGGTGGATACAGATTCAGACGGATCCATTGTTAAAGACTGTATTTTGGAAGACAATCTTACTCGGTCACAAGTGATTGCCAAGAATAGAAGAAAAAGAAGAATGTTATCAAAATGATGGTGAATTTGCTATCTTCATAAAAATATTCAAAACAATCCTTTTGAGATAACAAAATAAATTTGTCAAAGGGATTCTTGAAAGCTCACAACCAGTGATATATTCTTGTTTCATTAAAATCAAGTGTCTTTGGTCAATTGTCATATTCATGCATATAATACATTTTTCTTTTGAACAGCTATCTCCGTGCCATATATCAAATTACTTCTGACATGCTCCTCAGTTTCAAATGCAGTTTGCCGTGTGGCATTGGGTGAACTACTGTTCAAATGAAACAAGACTGAATGCTCCCTTGGGCTCATGGACTTTGCTTCATGGTTATCTGGATCCTGGCCAGCATTTATAAAAGACTGGAAAGATTCAGAAATCCATGGAGTCTACGTCCCCTATATCTAGCCCCCAAAGTGAGCCTGAACAGGGAAGTCAAAAATGTTTCCAAGAAGAGTGTTCAGCTGTAACTTACACCAGCTGAACTGTTGAACAGCTTTTTGGAAACATTCACTGCCACTGATTTTCCTCATCGTTCATTATTTCTTCCTCAGATTTGCATATCATCTGAGACAATGGCAAATTGAGGGCACTGGCATCAGCAGTCATTTAAAAGCATTGAGTGACAAACAGTCATTGCCTCTCAGAATTGTTTGCCAGCCAGCTGGACTTCCAGACAAGGTACGCTCTAGGAAGTTGTTTGCCATAAGACCATTGTTTTACGTCCCTGTTTTTTCATTATTTTCAACTAAACTAATTTGTTATGCTTCAGATGACAATTGAAATGTATCCAAGTGATCAGGTAGCAGATCTAAGAGCTGAAGTTACGCATTGGTATGAGAATTTGCAGAAAGAACAGCTAAACCAACAGGCTCAGCTGCAAGAGTTTGGCCAAAGCAGTCGGAAAGGAGAGTTTCCAGGTATGTTTTAAAGCATGTTGACTTAACTTGGGCATTGCTTATTTACTCCCGATTTAGAGTACTTCTGAGGTAAATTCTACTACAGCAAATAGTATATACAGTGTGGATGCCCTTGTTTTTTTGTTTTTTGCAGAATTCAGTGTTCACGTAAGGTAAGGGGTTTTTTTGTTGAAAAGACTTCTCAAATATTTTTAACTAATTCATACTAATATTCACTAATAGGCAAAAAAAAAAACCTTGTGGTTTAAGAACGTACCTGTAGCCAACAGATATTTCTATCAAACTTGAAAAAGCAGGGAAATTGGACAGCTATAGTGAATGTACCAGGGAAGCAGGAGATGTGACCTCCTCTCTGAGATATTGTACTGCCCTACAAATTTGTTAAAATTCAAATACAATTTGGGTTGGTCTTTCACAGTCCAATCCACCTTCTGTGTAGCTTGGAAGAATTTGATAACATACCTCTGAGGAGGAGGAAGGGCAGGAGGAGGAAGGGGAGGGGGAGAGGGGAGCAGGCAAAATTTGATCATTTACATGCTTATTGAGTTCAGTGGGATTTACTCCTGTGCAGTCATGCTTAGCATATGTAAAACTGACCATGTGGGGGGGGGAGAGGAGAAGAGGGAGAGAGGGAGGGTTGGAGTGGGCAGGGGAGGAGAAAGAAGGGAGAGGGAAAGGAGGGGAACGGCAGGTCTGATTATTTGCATGCTTATTGAGTTAAATGTGATTTATTCCCATGCAGTCATGGTTAGGATAGGTAAAACTGACCTTGGGGAAGGGGGAGGGGAGAGGGGAGAGGATAGGAGGGGGCAGGAGGGCATGTTTGATAATTTGCATGCTTTTTGAGTTCAATGGGATTTACTCCTAAGGATAGGTGAAACTGGCTTGGGGGAGGAGCAGGGAGGGGGGAAGAGGGAGAGAGTGGAGGAGGAGAGTGGGAGGGGAGGGGAGGAGAGTGGGCAGGTGGGCACTGGGCAGAGGGGAAGCCCCTTTTCTTTCCAAAAGGAAAACATTGTGAACAGTATCATTGTTTTTCAGCGTTTTCCCCACCTCTTTATTCTACAGCAGGCACAGGAAGTCTCCCACCCAAATTTAAACCAAAGCTGTCACTGACCACATCTACACCAGACCTTTATTACACTTTAGACAGTCATGGCTTCTTCCAAAGAGTCATGGTGTCTCCCAAAGAATCCTGGGAAGTGGAGTTAGTGAAGGGTGCTGAGACTTGGTAGGAGACACCCTGTTCCTCTCATAGAGCTTCAATCAGAGCAGTGACTCTTAAACCACTCTGGCCACTAGATCTCTGTCAGGGGAATAGGAGTCTCTTCTCAGCACCCTTCACAAACTATACTTCCCAGGATTCTTTGGGGGAAGCAATGACTGTGTAAAGTGAAATAAAGGTCTGGCGTGGAGGTAGCCACCTCATTAGCCAACCCAAGCAGCTGTGAGTCCGGCTTTTAGAACACTGACAGTTGGTTCTTACTAAGCATGTCCAGGCTTATCATTGACTTTAATGTTAAATTTCTTAAATTAATTAAAAATCAGCTAGGTATTTTTTTAACTTTGAAACTGCAGAAGATGAAGGTCAGAGTACGGGGTAAGGTCAGTAATAGGATTACAGGTACTCTGTGAACATCGTTGATTTTTAATTTCAACAGATTATGAGAACACTAACAAAAACATCCAAAGGGGTCTGGTTTTTCTCTCCTTTTTTACACTTTGAAGTCTCTTGATTCTGACTATTTTGTGTATTGCCATGAAAATTTAGAGGGTTGTTAAGCAAGTGTTTCTGAGTTCAGGACTACAAGTTTTGTAAGATTTTGTTTTGAAATGATCTTATGGGAAGGATCAGAATGGCATGGGGAGTATTTTCAATTTAATATTGCGGAATGCGAAAAATCCACGCTGGCTATAGTATACAGCCACTGTTGTGGCTGTATAATTAATATATTAATACAAATATTACTGTGTTGGTTTGATAAAAGAAATAAGCTGAGTCCCAACCAGCATGAATAAAAAAAGGTTAATTTCAGAAAATAATCACACACACACACCCATTGCTTAATGGTCAAATAGTAAAGCAAGTTGTGTTTTCTTTTCAGGTGGTCTCATGGGACCTGTGAGAATGATCTCTTCTGGACATGAACTAACAACTGACTATGATGAAAAAACTCTTCATGAACTGGGATTTAAAGATATGCAGGTATTGAGAACCATATTAAAGAGGCCATATTATAGCATTTTGCATGGTTACATGGTAGTGATTTTCATTTGTACAGTGCCATCAGCGTGCATGCTGCTATACAGGGTCTCATAATCACCGCCCACCCCACCCAACCTCCCCAAAACCCACCAGACAGGTCTCAAGAAACCTACAGTGTAAAGTAGACAATGGGAGAAGTTTAGTTTCCTACTCCAGCTAATCTACATGTAAAAATAGAAATGCTACTCATACATAAATGAATGTTGCTGCTATTTTGTTTCCTTGGGAGAAAAGGCATGTTTCGAAGTAATGTAATTATGAACATAGTACTTAAAGATCCAAGCAGATTTTTTCCTATGTTTTCCAGATGTGGGTATTCAGGAGAGGATAGTATCCTCTCTTGAAATCTAAAGTCAGGATTAAATTTTGTTGGCCATCTAGATCCCAAGGAGGAGCAGTACAATTTTTAGACCATCAAACTGTTCACATCCTGGTGAAGCAATATAGTATTGGCTTTGTGCATACTAACTTCAGAGTTGATGGGGTACAGCTTTTCTTAGTGGCTCTGTTACGCTTTTAAATTGATCTCTTTATAATTACCAGTAACTATGATTTTTCATTGTACCTTCTCTGGTGTCCATGTTATCCTTTACTTTGCCACTTTTAAGATAATTGCCATCAAGGACCCTTTCTGGTGTACTGATTTATCCTTTGCCAGGTGACTGTTTTTCCCCAGGTAGCATGCCATCAGGTGGGTTATAGCGCTGCCTAGTGTTTGAAGGCAGGAATACGCAGTAGTCCAGACTTGAGCGGCTCCTTCCGGTCTTCACCCCAGTTGATTCCTACCTTTGTCCTAGGTTGTTCCTTACTGCCTTAGCTCTGCTAATTCTTGTCTACTAGTCCTTGTTTTGCAGTGAGCCCTGCAGAGTTGTGTTACAAGAATTAGCAGAGCTAGGGTAGTAAGGAACCACCTTGGACGAAGGCAGGAATGGACTGAAGTGAGGACTGGAAGGAGCAGCTCACGTCTTGACTCCTGTGTATTCCTGCCTTTAGACACAAGGCACACGATGGCATGTTACCTGGGAAAACCACCTTTCATGTGAGACCAGTGGTCCTCTACATCACAGATCAAGCAAAACCATAATAGTAGTATTAAAATGAAGGGCTTTTTTTTTTTAGCAAATGTGAAATGCAACTGAATAAAGAAAATAAACCACCAAAATGCCCAATCATCTTCTGAAAAGCTGTCTTACAAATATGCTAATTACAGTAATGATTACTATGCTTCTTTTTTAAAAACAAAAACAAAATCCTCATTTGTTACTTCAAGATGGTGTTTGTATCCTTGGGAGCTCCAAGGCGAGAACGAAAGGGAGAAGGTGTTCAGCTTCCAGCCTCCTGCTTACCACCTCCTCAGAAAGACAACATTCCAATGCTCTTACTTCTGCAAGAGCCTCATCTTACCACCCTCTTTGATTTGCTAGAGATGCTTGCCTCCTTTAAACCTCCTCCTGCAGAAGTGGCTATGGAAGATAGTGAGGTAATTAAGTTCTTATGTAAGAATATGAATTGTTGGAAACAGTATAATGTGGTGCTTCATAAAAAGGTGAGGTTGGCTTTTGCTGTGTTGTCTGCATCCCAGTGTTTTAGCCAGAGTGTGCAGTGTGCCATGATGTTGGCAGCCAAGGATCCGGCTATGAACTGAGAAGCATCTAATGTGGCATCTGTGATGAAGGCTGCTGTCTTAAGGAGCTTTAGCAGCGACTGTCTGATCTGCTCTGGGTCCTGGTCGGGATTATCCAAAAGCTTGTCCAGCCAGACCAGAACTGCCTTGGTGAAGGCTGAGGTGGTGTTGGCAGTTCTGAAGGAGATGGCATTTGCCTCATGAGCCCTCCCTATGGCATAGTCCAGTCAGTGCTCCGTGGGGTCCCTGAGGTCCCTCCTTGGGGAGGATGGATCTTGACACAAGGTTAAGGACTGGGTTGCCCATGGTCGGGACTTGTAGTAGCTCCATGAAGTCTGACTCGATGGTGTAGAACCTGTTAGCCTGTGCCCTTCTACTACAAGAATGTAGAGGTGTGCTCCATTCTGCTAGAGCGTTCTTGCGAACCAGGCCTGGCGTTGGTGCTGTAGTGTTGGGTAAGGGCTGCTCCTGCTTAAGGGGCCCCGCTTCCACTGAGGCACCCTTGTCTGTCCCTGGGTTCTTTGCTCCCAAGGCGACCCAAACTCTTTTCAGGAGAGGAAGGTAATTGGAGGTCTGAAAAAGCTGCTTTGGGGGTGGTCCCGGTGTCTCCGTCTCTGAGTATGTGCTCCACTCTGCCTCTGAGAGGTCCTGATCCAGTGAGGGATACCTTTTCCGTAGGGCTTCCCTCGTGGTCTGTCAATGCGTTGAAAGGACTTGGAGATAATTCCCCATCCTCGTCTGAGGAGTGTGGGGGCTCTGCTGTATGATTGGTCTTGTGCTTGGCCTTTTGCCTCCTAATGGTGCTAGTGTTGGTAGGCCGGTTGGATGTAGACACTTGTGTGGAGTTGGTGCCGCTGTCTAATGACCCAAATAGAGCTTCCTTGAGTCTCTCTCTATCAGCTGATCCAAGAACTCCAATGGGGCTCCCTGGCTCGAAGTTGACTGGCTCGATGATTGTGTGGAGCGGGCAGTTTGTGTTGGAAGTGGGGCAAGAGCAACTCCTGTTTTGTTCTTTTGTTTATGTTCCGGAAGGGAGATAGAGTTAGGGTCCTCCAGATGGCTAGGCTTGGCTACCTTTACCTGTGATGCTCTGACTGACTTCCTTCCATCGCAGACTGATATGTCTTAGGGAGTTTATCTGCCCCTCCTCCTTCCGCCCTTTCCCTCCTTGTCTTCTTCAACTGTCTGAGAGAAAGGAGACACCTTTGTCTCTGCTCTCTCTCTCTCTCCTGAGCCGTGAGGGAAACCCCCAAGTTAGTTAGTTAGAACTAGGTATGCCTTCGTATCTACTCTGCATTTCTATAGATAAAGTAGCTTTTTCTTATTTTACTAAGTCTTAAGTCTCAGTGATCTCAATGCAGGGTAAAAGCCTGCTACTTAGGTAAATACACACACTGACACACAAGCATCTCAGACCGTTGACAATCTCTGCTACTATCTATACAAACTTACATAACAGTTTGATGGGATATTCCACTGGACGTCATCTGAAGTCTTAGGGATAGCTGGGTTGGCTGCTTTCTGCCCTGTTGAACCTGGATCTTCAAGGAGTTGCTGTTCTTCCCACAGGGGTCCTTGCACCTGCTCCTCCTGGCCCGTGTACCTGGCCCTATGTGTGGCCTGGTCACATTGCCCCTTCTCTCGCAACTTCCTTGCCTTCTTGGGCCTGGGAGGCTCTGCCTGTGTCTTGTTGGCTGTCAAGGTCTGTGGGGCACTCTGAGTGAGGGAGGGCTCTGGACCACATTAAGTGTAGTTACCAGCTGACGAGCAGGGCTGTTAGGGGGTGTTTTGCTTTGCTGCCATATCTGTTGGCCATGAAGGCTTGCTCTGCCCGCTGCTGTGTTTGGCGAGGGAGGAGAGCATAAAGTACAGGCTGTAGCCATTAGCTGTCCTCTCTGGGGACTCTGCTCTGCCCGCTGCCGCGCTTGGTGAGGGAGGAGAGCATTTAAATCCAGGTTGCCAACAGGTGGGTGTCCTCTATGGGGTCTCTGTCCTTTCTGCAGCCTGTCCGAGGGTGAGGGAAGAAGAGAACACCCCCCCCCAAGGAGAGTGGTGCTAGTATTAGCAGTAATGATAGTAGTAGTAGTTATAATAATTAGGGAGGGCTGGGGGGCACTGTGGCTGCTGGCTCTCTAGGTGACATGGGGTAGAGGTCCCTGTGTGTCAGGAAAAAATCCCCTCCTGCAAGAAGCAGCAGGATAGAAGAGAGGATCGGCAGACCTGCTGCTAGAGCCACGCAGGTGGGGGAGGAAAAAAGAACCAGGAAGCAACAAAAAACGGAGAAATGCTTTTGTCTTTAAAGCTGATTATAGACCCCGATGAGGGGGCGCGATACTCGCACGGCCGCTAATCTCTGTGGACCTGCTCCTTACCACAGGAGCGCCAACTGCTGGCAAGGTGGGGGGGGAGCGGTTAGGTGGCAGCCGGCAGCAGATACCAAGTGTGGCAGGCTAAGGGAACAAAGTGTGGCTGGCTAAGGTAGTATGGGGGGGAAGAGTAAAGCCCGCCCACTGGGAAGGAGAAAAAATGCCCCGCTAAGGGGGAAGGGGATGACAAATAATGGTGGGCACTTTGTGCCAAGACAACCCAGTCAGGGTAAAATGGCGGTTGCGCCTCAGTGCTCTTGCTCCGCACCGTGGAAAAGGGGGGCAGAGAGCTAAGGAGTGGGCAAGATCCCTGAAGGGGAGAGGTGTCGTGGGGACTGAGGTGCCCAGAAGCGAGGGCGATGGAGCCCCGGGGGAGGGAGGGATGGAGAGAGAAATAGCCAACCCCCTGGCAAGAGAGAGACTGAAAGGAGAAGATTAATATATATAACAACTGCAAAAAGATAGAAGAGAGGAAGGTAAGAGAAAAACAGAAAAACATCTAGGAAAGTGGGAGTAAGGACTGAGACATCCGCCTTGGACCAGGACAAGAAATGAACTGAGCTCTGCAAGCCAGCAACACCTAGCTACTTCCTCAAAGCTGCAAGCTTCAGTGCATTTCCTCTCCTTGGACACTAGATGACTAGTACCCACGTGATGGACTGGCATCCAGTAAAATCACCTTTCAGGTGAGAACCAACAGTTCATTTTAAAGCCTGGGCACACAGTAACTTCATCATTGATGGAGTAAACATCATATTTCTGTAATACATTCCAATAGCCTTTTCAGCTTTGTTTATCGAATTAACTCTGGTGAGGCTTATATTGGTCTGGTTTGCACATAATGCTAACCCATGGTTTGATGTGCAGCCATGTTTTTTTGTTGCCATCTAAACAATGAGGAGGAGAGCCTGGCTGGGAGTCCAGAGTCTGTGAGTTCAAATCCCCGCTCGTGTCTCCTGGATGTCAAGGGCCAGCTAAAGATCACCCCCACAGTGAGTGGCTCAGGGGTTACATGCCCTGCCATCTGTGCAGCCGTGGGCAGGTGGCATCGTCCCAAGGAGCCCAGTTGCCCCCCAGCTGGCAGTTGCGAACAAGGAAGGGGCTGGCTTGTGCAGCTGTGGCAAGCTGAGCAGGCCCAAGCCAGCTGGGGAGGACTAGCCTCAGAGGGAGGCAATGGTAAACCTCCACTGAATACTGCTCACCATGAAATCCCTATTCATAGGGTAGCCATAAGTCAGGATCAACTTGAAGGCAGGTTATTTCCATTTTCAAACAATGGTTTGTTCTAATTGTGGTTTGGTGTTCATGTCTAACCTACAGCCTTTTTACTATGGTTTCTTTGGCTACCTCACCTCAGACACTCACCAGGTTACATAAAAACGAGGCAGGGGCAGTTGGAAAGTGAAACTAATTGCAAGGCTGAGCAATTCTTGCTGGTGCTTTTCCTGAAGAACCCCTCACTCTGGAACTCTGGCTGGCAACTGCCTCTTTCCCCCACTCATCTCCTCCATAGCAAGCACACACTCACAACCCAGACCATGGCTGTTCTGCAAGAAGAGGATAAAATTTAAAGGAACTGTTCAGCTGTCTTAACATCCATGCAGGACTGTATGTGAAAGCACTGGTTAAATGATACCCACCTACCCTGATTTGATAAGCTTACTTACCATAAAATAATTAACAAGGCATTGACATTTCACACAGTGAGGATGAGGATGATTAATCTGCCAAGAAAAAAGCCTGTTGCTCTGACTACAGGAAAGGTTAAGGATTTCTGTTCCCAAGCTCGCATTTGGCATGCCCGTGATGGGGTTAGGAGGAAAGGAAGCTGGCTTGACTTGGGCCATGCTGAAAGCTTGTGAGGCTTCCCTACCTGGTTTGTGCAACAGTCAGTGTTGAGTTGGTGACAAGGTGAGGTAATGCCGGTACTTGGGCACTGTGAAGGTGTTCGGGATATCAGATGGCTCGTGAAGGAGGGGCTAAGGAGACACAAGGCAAACTTTTGGAGAAACAACCCGTGATTTGTTTGCTCATCAGTAGGGCAATTTGTGGCTTGTTAAACAGCCACAGGTTAGCATTATGCATGAATGCAATCTTGCATTTCTGGCTGTAAATACCATTTACTATTTCGTTAGATTGCCTTATTGATGACTTGACATAAGATATTTTTGTGTGCCTGTCCAGAGTGCAAAATGTGAAGAACTTCATCTTCATGCGGAAAATCTGTCAAGGCGGGTTTGGGAGTTGTTGATGCTTTTGCCTACATGTCCCAATATGCTTCAGGCATTTCAGAATATTTCAGATGAACAGGTGAGTGAAGAATCAGTCCTTAAAGATTTGCATCTATCAACACAGGAGGCTGCATCATAATTTTGGTATTGGGTGTTGAAATGACTGTGTTGGCATGCCTTCTGTGTGACGATCCATTTAGGTATAGTGTTGACAAGAAAGAATCAGAAACATACCTAGGAGTGTGTCAACTTGTTACTGTACAGATCAGCTCAAGTGAAAATTCATTTGGGTGGACATGTGAATTCATTCACCTTTTACACACAGTGTGGCATCAGGTTGTGATCTGTACAGTAGTGCAGCAGTGATGTCTACTGCACTTTAGGGGTGTTGTGCATAATGAATTACTCTGGCCCAGATAGAAACTCTATAAATGTTTACTTATTTATTTATTTGATTTATATCCTGTCCTTCCTCCCAGTAACTTCTACCTCTTTAGCGTTTTCCTCTTTAAAGTTCATGTTAGCCTCTGGGTCTACCTAAAACTGAACCAGGAGCCACTGGTGATCCCTAGACCACAGCCTAAGAATCACTGAATCGTGCTGTCAGCACCAGTATTTCACAATTTGAAATGTTATTAAACTTCGTAACCGTATCATTAGCCATAGTTACTTATGACTATAATTTATTTACGACTGTGATTATTAACATGAGAACTTGTGGACATTCAATGTTGGAAGATTCAGGACAGACAAAAAGGAATTACTTTTTCACACAGCGCATAGTTAAACTATGGAATTTGCTCCCACAAGATGCAGTGACGGCTGCCAACATGGATGGATTTAAAAGAGGAATGGACAAATTATGGAGGAAAAGGCCATCAGTGGCTATCGGCCATGATGGCAATGCTCTGCCTGCATAGGTGGGAGTAGTATACTTCCAAATACCAGTTGCTGGAAACCACAGGAGGGGAGAGTGCTCTTTGTACTCAGGTCCTGCTTGTGAGTTTCCCATGGGCAACTGGTTGACCACTGTGAGAACAGGATGCTGGACATTAGAAGGAACTTCTTGACAGTAAGGGCAGTTCAGCAATGGAACCGACTGCCTAGGGAGGTGGTGGGATCCCCTTCGCTGGATGTCTTCAAGCAGAGGCTGGACAGCTATCTGCGGGAGATGCTGTAGCTGTGGATTTCCTGCTGTGAGCAGGGGGTTGGACTAGATGGCCTACAAGGCCCCTTCCAACTCTATGATTCTATGACTAGGCGGGCCATTGGCCTGATCCAGCAGGCTCTTCTTATGTTCTTATGTCAACCTTTTTAACCTGATGTGTTGGTGTTGTTTATTTCCTCGCTTACAAGTTAAACTCCTTTGATTTTTTTTAAAAGGGCAATGATGGATTCAATTGGAAAGATCTTTTGAGAATAAAAAGTGCCCATAAACTTTTGTACGCCCTTGAAATCATTGAAGCTCTTGGAAAACCCAACAGACGAATAAGGCGGGAATCCACGGTAGTGTCATTTTTGTTTCAAAATTCTACTTCTTATGCATAGCATGACGTGCCTTTTAAAATATGTGTATCTTTTATAATAAGTATGTTCTTGTTGTTACCCTTAGGGAAGTTACAGTGATCTGTATCCAGATTCTGATGACTCGAGTGAAGATCAAATAGAAAATAGTAAAAACACATGGAGCTGCAAGGTTTGATTCTACTATACTAATATGCTACCCTGGTGACGATATCATGTATATAATCCTTATTCTGTTGGAAGTTAGTGGGGCATTTTGAATTTACATCGACAAAGTCACAGTTTCAAGGCAGAAAGATCTGCCATGCTGCAAATGAGCATCTTGCTCGCTGGAACCATGGTTTCATAGTCAGTAATGTGAAGGATCCAGTCCATGAGGTATTTTACAAGTTAACCCAGAATATGTTGTTTGAGCAAGATAGGAGAGGACTATTCCTCTTCAGACAGCGTGTGTTTGTATCAAGGCAGGGGTTGTATTTTTGAAAGTATCCTTGTGCAAAATAGGTTGTTTTTCTTGAGATAGTAAAAAGATGTTCCTTGATGTGTGTGCACTTGTGTCCTGCTACACAAATGATTATTATTTTTTGCTGCCTTTACTTATTGTTTACAGTTTGTTGCTTCTGGAGGGCTTCAACAGCTCCTGGAAATCTTTAACTCTGGGATTCTAGAGCCTAAAGAGCAGGAATCATGGACTGTGGTAGGAGACTGTTCATTATTATAGCCTTTCAGTAATCATAGCTTGCTAAGTCTTACTCATAAGATGGTTACCATGACACAGGCATTCTGCTGTTGGAAGCTTGTTTCCCTCTGTCAGCCATTATCTGCCCATGGAGTGTGTTGTCAGAGCTCCTCTGCTTGGAAGGCACCCCTTATTAATTTCAGTTGCAGGTATAGCTTTGTGTACATGGAAGGGAATGTATGTACGGAGCTGCTTCCCTCTGTTGCAGTGAACACAGGAAGCCAGTATGCTGAGGAGCTCTGGGAAGTATGCATTGCAATGCATATAGGAATCTGAGTTGTGGAAATTTCTACAGTGTTTTGGTAATGCTGTTTTTAAAATGTCCTGCTGTTAGCTGAACACATTGCAAAGGTAAATCAAGTTAATGCTGGATTTTCTTATTTGCAGTGGCTACTAGACTGCCTTGCATGCTTGCTGAAGTTGATATGCCAGTTTGCGGTGGATCCTTCGGATTTGGATTTGGCTTATCATGATGTCTTTGCCTGGTCGGGAGTAGCGGAGAGCCACAGGAAAAGAACTTGGCCAGGGAAATCACGTAAGACTGCTGGAGATCACACAAAGGGCCTTCATATACCCCGCCTCACTGAGGTGAGAAATGGTGTAACTCCAGGAAATTTCAGCACAGCTTTTTTTAACTTCAGGCAGATTTTCTTTTGTCTCATCCCAATACTGACTGAGTCGTGGATTGTGACTTTGTGACTTCCATTCCCAAGACCTCCATTATGAAAGCACATACATGCTTGCAGACACAAGCATACAAACAGATTCCGGTTTTTTGGAGACTCCATAGCATAGCTGAGGGGGGGGGGGGAGGAGAATTTTTGACAGGGCTTGGATTACAATATTAAATTTTTTTAAAGGGTTTTTTCTTACCCGTCCCTATCCAGTAGTCCAAATGCTAGGGTGCTGTCCTACTCCTTGCATACTTTGTGTGCAGAAGGCTCCACTTTTAATTCCTGGCATCTCCAATTTTAGTTTTTTAAAAATGAGGCAGCAGGTGAAGGCAAAGACTGCCATTCAGAGTAATAACACTGTCTTAGACAAATAGTCTAACCTGAAATAAGGTGGTTTTCTATGGTTCCAGGTTATATATTAAAATTACTTAGTAGGAAACAGTGACAATAGCGTTCAGCAAATAAAGAAGTGTGTTCTTTGAACAAGAAGCGTAAACAGTGCTGTGTATATATACCAGTGCGGACCAGAGCATTATTCCACATTAAACAGAGGACTGTTCCGCTGCACCTTAAGTTAGCATAAAGCCAAATATAGAGGTATCCTTCACAAAAAAAGTCTTTTTATATTAATGAATGTGATGACGCAGGCTGCACTGTTGGACCGATGGGAGGCAAACCAACCAACCTCTCCTTTTTGTTAACTTCATAACTGCTGCCAAATGGATATATTTTTTTTCTAGTTGCTCTTTAAATAGCCCTTTAATATTCTGGATTTTTACTGGTCCAGTCTACTCTCAATACTGTGGTTTTCCCACAGGCATCTAGTTGGCCACTATGAGAACAGGATGCTGGACTGGATGGGCCATTGGCCTGATCCAGGAGGCTTTTCTTATATTCTTAAGGATAGTACGGCACTCGGGTGTGGGATAAATAACAGTGCCCCAAACCAATTTTTTTTTCCAAAAGAAATGCAAGGCAACAAATTTTAACCAGTTTTGATACAATAGTTTTAGAGAAAAAACTAATTTTACAGTTTCAGTAATTACCCATAACAGCAATTTATTTATTTATTTATTTAAAGAAGAGATAAGCCCATCCAGGTATACCTAATCTAGACTGTTTACCTAACTAAGCAAATATATTTACCGATTTGCATTCCTCAGTTCACCTTCTAGGTTCTTCTGTGATCTTCTCTTGGCTCCTCCCTGCTGCAGTGCCCACCTGTACTCTTAACACTTTCCAGAATTCCATCTCTTACAACGTTTTAGCTCTTTTTTCCTCTTGCAGCTGCTCAACTCCAGGTCTTCAAGTGTCCCTCTTTCTGACATTCCAACTTCCTGATCTTTCAACCCTTTCAATTAACTGCCCTGTTTCCAACTTAACATATACATAATATTTCCATTCTTCCATTCCCAAACTTTTATCCAGTCAGAAGGAGAGTAGAATCTTGGTTAAGTTTCTGTTGCTCCTTATTTGCCAGGTTCCTCCAATGCAAAAAATCCCGAGCAAAATATTTCCTTTTAAACTTTTGACCTTCCTGAAAAAACGTCATTTTGTCCTTTTAACCTTCATGTGAACTTTTTATCCTCCTGTACCTGAGAGCTTTTAAAGCAAAAAGGCAACTCTTTTACAACTCAAATTTTATAGCCAAAAGCCCAACAAAAAAAGGTTAAGTCCTGTACTTCCATAGTGGCAAATTTCTCATATTTAAGGGCTTTTACAGGAAATGACTGTTTTTGCCAAACAGTGTTTTCAGTATCTCTAGGTAAGATAATGACTTTACTGGAAGTACTAGGATGGCAAACTATCTCAAACTAAAAATAAATGTTTCATTTATAAGCATACTTTAGTTTTCAGCTCCTTGTAAGTTTTTAATGTGAATGTATTAGTCCTGAATCAGCCTTAATTCACTCATTTACGGTCATAGGCCTTTTATATGAAGTATAATAAAAATATATGGCAGAAAGATATAAATCCACATCAATATAACCTCATAAGGTATTACAGAATCATAGAATCGTAGAGTTTAAGGCCATCGAGTCTAACCCCCTGCTCAATGCAGGAATCCAAATTAAAGCATACCCAATAGGTGGCTGTCCAGCTGCCTTTTGAATGCCTCCAGTGTTGGAGAGCCCACCACCTCCCTAGGTCATTGGTTCTATTGTCGTACCTCTGTGGCAGTTAACAAGTATTTCCTGATGTTCAGTTGAAATCTGGTTTCCTGTACCGAGCCCATTATTCTTTGTCCTGCACTCTGGGATGAAATGGTTTTGCCTGGTGTCTAAAGATGGATAATGATGGCACCAGGCATACCTCCCTGGGGAGAGTGTTCCACAAATGGAGGGCCACCACTGAGAAGGCCCATTTTCATGTTGCCACTCTCCACACCTCCTTTGGAGGGGGCACACGAAGAAGAGCCTGCAATGCCGAGGCAGGGTCTGGGTTGGTACATCTAAGAAGAGGAGGCCCTTTAGGTATTGGGGTCTTGACCCGTATAAGGCTTTATAGGTCAAAAGCAGCACTTTTAATTGAGTCCAGAAAGTAATTGGTAGCCAGAGCAGTTGCACAGAATTGGTGTTATGTGCTTAGACCATCTTGTCCCAGTAAGCAATCTGGCTGCTGAATTCTGCACCAGCTGCAGTTTCCAAACTGTCTTCAAAGGCAGCCCCATATATAATGCATTGCAGTAATCTATTTACACTTCTAAAAATCACAAAATATATATATATAAACATCAGGATTCTTCCCACAGGGGAGTTGGTGATAGAAAGGCTTGGGGGAGAGGGTAGTCTTGCTGGAGGTGATCTTTACTTGTGTCTCTCTCCTGGAATCTTTCCCACAGGACAGTTGATGGTAGATAGCCCTGGAGGGAAAACCCACCAGAAGAGTCTTTCAGGTGGTCTCAGGTGGTCTCAGCCTGTGTCCTTCTGTGCCCATTTCAGATGCCAGCCTGCTGCTTGCCCAGAACAGATGTTTCTCCTCACCCATGGGAAATAAGCAAATTATATGGTTGTGCCAAAGGGATTGAAATATTACTAAATGCTCAGAGTTTCTGGAGCAATTTAGCTTAGGATATATGTTTGCCTGTCTCATTGAAATGAAATAGGCTCATGGTTTAGCAAAGCTGGTTTAGAGAACTGCTGTGTAAAAACTATTAGGAGATGGAGCAGTTTACTCCAAGGCAAATTGTGAGAACTCTGTCGTTGTCAAATATTAACAGAATATGTGAATATGCATGTATGGCTGGTTGAAGTTCAAGATACTTTGCTTGTTAGTCCAATACTGCAATTTGTACAGTCAATACAACTCTTTTTCCGGTTTGTTTTAAAGCATAAAGAACATGATAACTTTGAAGATAGCAGTTGCATTAACTGTTTTCTTTTGACTTCAATTTTTTTAAAGGTATTTCTTGTACTTGTCCAGGGAACCAGTTTGATTCAGCGACTTATGTGTGTTGCCTATACATATGACAACCTGGCTCCTAGGTACAATAACCTTTTTATAATATCTTTGGTAAGATTTATAGTATATATATATATTTGCATTAAAGCATCATGCTGAACTTGACGATTTCCCAGTTTCAGCTAGGATAAGGAAGTTACAAATAGAAGAGCATATTTGGGGGGGGGTTTAAGCACCATTTTAGTATCTTGCAAACTTGAGCCACAATTCAGCTCTCAAGAACAGAGGAAACAGTGAGCAACTGCACAGGGGGTCTTTGTTGTTGTTGTTGATTGGTGCCCAAAGGCTGGCCAAAGAAGACCCAGTTACGGCCCAGGGGCCTTCAGCGATTGAAAGATGGTTGGTAGGCCAGCCCAGTCTTGCCTAATCTGCCAGCACAGCCACTGTTCTGTGTTGGTATTGGGTATCTTGCTGGTTGCTGGAACCACTTGAGTTGGCCTTTCCACTCATCCCTCCCTCATCCCTGATAATGGGATGCAGCAAGACTACTGTTCTTTAGCCATGCTAAACGTATTTCTCCAGGTAGAAGTAAGATAAGGTCAATGAAACTATTCTCCTTGCCAAGCCAGAAATCGGCTTGGCTCTGCAAACTATCTGTGCCACATACAATATGATCTCTCTGCTTTGCCCTCTGACTGTGCCCTGTTTCCCCTCACTTAATATTATGAAGGCTACTACATTTTGTATAGTTACTACATTTGCATAGTTTCGAAAAACGATTGCATTTTAGTTTGCCCTTCACTAGTTTTGTTGAGCATAGTATCCTGAAGAAATTTTTCAAGGGAACATAAAGCCCACCACATGATATTGTGTTTTGATATTTTGATAATCTGTTGAGAGTGAATGAATAATATTTTGAGGAGTAAAAAGAAGCATCAGTTTTCATTGCTTGGTTTTACAGGAGTATTTGTTAGATTTTGCTCCAAGACCTTACTGGCTTGATTTTCTCCCTGTACAGGGTATTGAAAGCTCAAGCTGATCATAGGTCAAGACATGAAGGTTAGTGAATAAGTAAAGACATGAAGATTACTAAATCCCTAATAGCTTTCTCATATGTATAAAATCTTTTTTCTTGATTCATAGCTATTTGTGTGTATCATGTTATGAGTAGTAATGGGTTTCAGAGCAAGCTTTCTCCTTGCAGTATAGTTGCACAACAAGCTTTCTTGCGGATGAAGAGCATTTATTAGATGGAAGAAGTTGTCAAGCTGCTTTGGAAAAGTATTTAAATCTCAGATCGATGCATGTTAAAATGGAAACATTGCCAGCATGGATTCTTGTTTCTACAATAACAAAGTTACTTCTTTTTTGACAACAAAGCCTTCTGTTCTTGGGATAGCCCAGTAGATTGAGGAGGGCTGCCCTGTTTAAGACACTTTTGAAAAAAGAGTCGGGGTGTGTATGTTTGCTTTGGTGGTTGGTTTTTGCTGTTCAGAGCACTTTTCAGTTTATTTTATTTAAAAGTTTTTGCTCTTTAACCAAAAAGGACCCCAGAACAGTTTGCAAATCAGTAATAAAGGTTTATAATCTAAAGGGCATGGCACTTCTCAAGGCAGACTTAGTTCTGATACATTAATCTTTTTTACTGAGAGGATTAGGAAAATTTTAAAAAGCAGCTCACAGGATATACTTTTATGCACCATTAGGGAATTTCATGTCTCCTTCAATGATGAGCATTATCCTGAAGTGTTTTACTCCTCCCACTTGCTTTAGAGCAGGTGCTGGGAAGCTGTGGGCCTCCAGATATTGCTGAACTACAACTCCATCATCCCTAGCCATTGGCCATGCTTGCTGGGGCTGATGGGAGTTGTTCAGCAACATCTGGAGGCCCAAAGATTCATCTACATAACCCTTTATGGGTAAGGTTATTCAAGACTTTATGCTTGCTCCACTTCAGTGTCAGGAACCTTCCTCAGTTCCAGATCTACTTTGAAACAACTTCAGAATTGAGGTGTGTGAATGTGCGTGCGCATGTGCTAGCAGCTGGCTACAAGGTTTTTCTTTCCCACCATCCTTAATTTGGATTAGTGAGCAAGGAATGGAAGAAAGTCAAACAGTCTTTATTTATCTGACATGACAACAGCTTCTACTATATATGTGTGTGCTCCATGGAGGAGAGAACAAGAACTGACTCCAAAATGGAGTAGAAGGAACTCCTGGGCCAGTTCTGTGAAGAAGGCATGCATTTTGTAAAGGCCAGCATTGCCGCTCAGATATGAACAAAGAGACTATACTGACTTCCAGTTTACTATGATGAATAAGAGTGAAGGGCCATAGCTCACTGGTAGAGCATCTGCCTTGAATGCAGAAAGTCCCATGATCAATCCCAGGAATTTCCAGGTATGGCTAGGAGAGAATCCTATCTGAAATCTTGAAGAGGCACTGCCTGTCAGTGTAGACAATACTGAGCTAAATGGACCAATGGCCTGACTTCGTATAAGGCAGCATCTTATGTTCCTAGAGTGTACATATAGCTGAGGGAGCACTTTTTGAATTCCTACTATGTGCAGATTGGCAAAAGACAAAGGTATAGTAACACACAGTTTTAGTTTTGACTTGAAGCTGCATGCTTCCTTACAGCAATTCAGTTCTTCTGTTAGAATTTTGTGTATTTTGTTTACCATCCAGACCTTGAGATTGGTAGGTAAAGAATGGTTCATTCAGTTCAACAATTTAGCAATTTTACCATAATGAGGACAGTGCATATTCAGGTTCCTCCCACAAACAATAAAATGGGAGTCTAATGTGGATAATCATGGGGGACTGAAATGCAAAAGGTGGGAACAGAAGAACTAGGAATTGTAGGAAAATGGGGCTTAGGAGATAGAAATGAAGCAGGAGAAAGACTTATTGAATTCTGTGAAGCCAGTAATTTCTTGCAAACACATTTTTTGAGCAACCGAAAAGCCGACTGTACACGTGGACATCACCAAATGATCCATATAGGAATCAAATTGATTATATAATTGGTAGCAGCAGATGGAGAAGTTCCATACTTGCTGTGAAAACAAGACCAGGAGCAGACTGCAGTACTGATTATGAACTGGTAATATCAAAAATCAGGGTAACGCTAAAGAAAAAGAACAAAGCAATCACAATGCTAAAATACAATTTAAATAACATCCCAGAAGAATATAAAAATCAAATAAGGAACGGATTTGAGGCTTTAAACTTAGTTGACAGAGAACCAGAAGAACTAGGGAGTGAAGTTAGAGATATTATCAGGGAAGAATGCAAAAAGACAATACTTCTAATTAAAAAGAGAAAGACCTCAATGGATGACTGAAAAAACCCTTAAAATGGTTAATGCAATAATACAGCGACTAGTACATAGGGACAAAGAACTATTACAATAGTTATTGTATAGAAATAGAAGAGGACAACAAAAAGGGAAGAACAAGAGCCCTCTTCCGAAAGATTGGAGAAACGAAAGGGAAATTTAAACCAAGAGTAGGGATGAACAATAAACAGGGGAACACATTGACTCACTGAGATAAAAAGGAAGATGGAAGCAATACACTGAGGAACTTTATCTATAAAAGAGATGTAAGGATGACAAATTCATTCATGGAGGAATTGTATGTTAAAAGAACTAGAAATTTTAGATTGTGATGTTAAACCTTTATTGCTCAAAACTATCAACCACCGCAGGAAGTCAAAAACACACAAAATACACAAAACACTACAGGACATACCAAAAACGTCCAAAAATATATACACTCATACACAAAAACCCACACTAATAGACACATGCATGTAAATTTAAAATCCACGAAAACAATATCAGGCGGACTCTAATTGTTTTACGTGATTAGCCCTGATCTTCCCGGCTGCTAAAGCAAAGTTGACGACCCGAAATGTTATATGAGCACCCGTACTGGCCAGAAGAATGGATATTTGTTCCGGCATGGGCCTATCCGACATAGGGTGGATTATGGGAAATAAAATTTTAGACCTGGGATCTTTGTAAAGAGGGCATCTCAGAAGGTAGTGGGCCACATCCTCCACCTCTCCCGAGTGGCATATACAAACTCGAGAGTGGGGGGGAATGTTAGCATAACGACCAAGGATAGCTGAAGGCATGGTTTGGAGGCGTAAGGCAGTAAAAGACCTCTTCAACAATGGAACAGAAAGAAAGGAAAAATATGGCTCCATGCTAAACGTCGTCTTGTACCAAGGATACCATAAGGAGAAGGACAATGGAGAAGCTGAATAAAGCGTCAATTTTTGGGCATATAAAAAGATCCTGCCCTTCAGCAGTTTTTTTGCCCTCAAAGAAAGGTGTGAGGGTAAAAGGGCTATGGAGATCCCATAAGCGGCCAATTTAGATTTGGTTCGATTTAACCAAGTAGAGTGATAAGATGATTGAAGTTGTTCGAAAAAACACTTTTTGGGTAAACAGGAATCGTCCATGCTGGCAAGCCGCAACCAGTAGGATGCCAAAGCGGCATGGGCCAGTGATTCTATCGGGTACGAGCCAGTCTCTAACCTTAATAGAGAAGCTGGCGTGCCACGGGGGATAGTCAGAATAAACCTGAGGTAAGCGTTCTGAACTTTTTCAAGAGAAGAGATGTTGCCATAACCCCAGATCTCTGCCCCATATAATCCTACGAAAGATTTCCAGGGCAGGGAGAACCAAACTACCACCCTTGCGGGTAAAAAAACAGCATAGCTGATGTATGGAATGGGCAGCCTTCAGCCTGATGGAGTCAAGATGGGAATTCCAGGACAAGTTGGAAGTGAAATTAAGGCCCAGGTAACGATGTGAAAGCTCAAAGTGGTGAAAGCTTAAAATACTTGTAAGAAACAAATTGAGGAGAGACTGAAAGAACTAGGCATGTTTAGCCTGGAGAAGAGAAGACTGAGGGGAGATATGATAGCACTCTTCAAGTACATGAAAGGTTGTCACACAGAGGAGGGCCGGGATCTCTTCTCGATCGTCCCAGAGTGCAGGACACGGAATAATGGGCTCAAGTTGCAGGAAGCAGATTTCATCTGGACATCAGGAAAAACTTACTAACTGTTAGAGCCATATGACAATAGAACCAATTAGCTAGAGAGGTAGTGGGCTGTCCTACACTGGAGGCATTGAAGAGGCAGCCAGACAGCCATCTGTGGGACATGCTTTGATTTGGATTCCTGCATTGAGCAGGGGGTTGGACTTGATGGTCTTATAGGCCCCTTCCAACTCTACTATTCTATGATTCTGTGAAATCACCAGGAACAGATGGATACTAATAGAGTTGCTACAAGCTACTGAGACAGAATCTGTCTAGATTTTGACAAAAATTTGTCAAGAAATATGGGAAATGGAACAATGGCCCACAAACTGGAAGTGTTCGATATATATCCCAATTCCAAAGAAAGGGGATCCCAGGGAATGCAGTAATTATCGAACTATTGCCTTAATATCCCATGCAAGTAAAGTAATGCTCAAGATTCTACAACAAAGGCTGTTATCATATATGGAGTGAGAGGTGCCAGATGTCCAAGCTGGCTTAGAAAAGGAAGAGATCATATCGCAAACATACGTGGGATAATGTAACGGACCAAGGAATTTCAGAAGGAAATCACCCTGTGCTTGATAGATACAGCAAAGCCTTTCATTGTGTAGATCATGAAAAACTATGGAATGCTTTAAGAGAAGTGGGGGTGCTACAGCATCTGATTGTCCTGATGCGCAACCTATACTCTGGACAAGAGGCTACTGTAAGGACAGAATTTGGAGAAACCAATTAGTTCTACATCGGAAAGGGTGTGAGACAGGTATATTTTATCACCTTATCTGTTTAATCTGTACGCAGAACATATCATACGGAAAGCAGGATTGGACCAAGAAGAAGGAGGTGTGAAAATTAGAGGGAGAAATATCAATAATTTAAGATATGCAGACAATACCATACTACTAGCAGAAACCATTAATGATTTGAAATGAATGCTGGTGAAAGTTAAAGAGGAAAGCACAAAAGCAGGACTATAGCTGAACATCAAGAAGACTAAAGTAATGACAACAGAAGATTTATGTAACTTTAAAGTTGACAATGAGGACGTTAAACTTGTCAAGGATTATCAATACTTTGGCACAGTCATTAACCAAAATGGAGACAATAGTCAAGAAATCAGAAGGAGGCTAGGACTGGGGAGGGCAGCTGTGAGAGAACTAGAAAAGATCCTCAAATGCAAAGACGTATCACTGAACACTGAAGTCAGGATCATTCAGACCATGGTATTCCCGATCTCTATGTATGGATGTGAAAATTGGACAGTGAAAAAAGCAGATAAGAGAAAAATCATCTCATGTGAAATGTAGTGTTGGAGGAGAGCTTTGCGCATACCATGGGCTGTGAACAAGACAAATAATTGGGTGTTAGAACAAATTAAACCAGAACTATCACTAGAAGCTAAAATGATGAAACTGATGTTATCCTACTTGGGACACATAATGAGAAGACATGATTCACTAGAAAAGACAATAATCCTGGGGAAAACAGAAGGGAGTAGAAAAAGAGGAAGACCAAGCAAGAGGTGGATTGATTCCATAAAGGAAGCCACAGACCTGACTTACAAGATCTGAACAGGGTAGTTTATAACCGATGCTATTGGAGGTTGTTGATTCATAGGGTTGCCGTAAGTCGTAATTGACTTGAAGGCATATAACAGCAACAATGTGGAATTCAGGTTTCTTT
The DNA here is from genome assembly GCF_030035675.1 of Rhineura floridana. Classification (NCBI taxonomy): domain Eukaryota; kingdom Metazoa; phylum Chordata; class Lepidosauria; order Squamata; family Rhineuridae; genus Rhineura; species Rhineura floridana. Next base: position 201,137,431 of record NC_084483.1, on the reverse strand, counting down.
GAAAGAAAGAGAGAAAATACACCAAGCTTTGGACCTCATGGCTGCCGTGATTAGATTTTAGCAACTAGAGTGTGTCTGATCAGGTCTTCCGTTAGCTTAATGCCCCTTTCACCTTGGTTTAGCACCTTACCCTTTTACCACAGTTTACCTCTTCAGCAAAATCTTCATCCTCAGTCTAGCGTAAGGGGGGCGTCCAAGAAGAAACTGTCTTCTTCTACCACCCAGGATGGGGAATCATGTGACACAATTTTGTACAGATGCTCTGTCTCAGAAGGCTAGTCCCTCTTTTTGTATTTTTCCCTTGAAAAAGAAATAAAATAAATCTTAGGAGTGGAATGGCATGCACACGCCATGATAGGAGTAGTGAAAGAATTGAATTGTGTCTCTGTGGCCCATGAGACCTTGAAAAATGAAATGGACTACCTTCAAGTCGATTCTGACTTATGGCGACCCTACGAATAGGGTCTTCCTGGTAAGCGGTATTCAGAGGTGGTTTACCATTGCCTTCCTCTGAGGCTGAGAGGCAGTGACTGGCCCAAGGTCACCCAGTGAGCTTCATAGCTGTGTGGGGATTCGAACCCTGGTCTCCCAGGTCATAGTCCAGCACCTTAACCACTACGCCACACGCAGTAACAAATTTGTTAGCCCATGCAATGGTACTGTTAGCATAACCACTCATTGAGAGAGACCTTAATGTGTCACGTTGCCTTATACTAAACTGACACAATTACCTTGCTTAAGAAATAGGATACTGCGATTGTTTTTGTATATTATGACTAGGTCTTAGTCTTTAAAGAAACCAAATAGCATTTTATATGTTTGATGTATAATGACTATGCTTGGTTCTTTCTTTTAGTTACTCACTATTCAATGTGGCTATTAGTGAGCTGGGCTCACTGCTGCTCTTTAGTGAAATCCAGCCTAGCAGATAGTGATAATTTACAAGACTGGCTAAAGAAACTTACCCTTCTCATTCCTGAGGTAAGCTGAAGATGAAAAAAAGTGATTCTTGTTACATTAACTTGTGCCAGATTTAAATATTCCATTCAGTTCAAACATCTTAACTTTGCATATCTCATTTTTATAATTAACAGCAAAGCCTTCAGCATATCTTCTTAAGGATTGTATCCAGCTATCATATTCAAAGTAGACCCACTGAAATCAGAGGTTATGACTAAGTTTTAAGTCAGATTTCAGTATGTCTGCTCTCGAGTATGACTTCACTGGATACGACTACAAAGTAAGATATGTTTTGTTCAGTGAGACTTACTCCCAGATAAGCATGTATAGGGGTTTCCACCTAAGCCTTTTCTCATTAGTGTAGAAGATCATCGGGTTGAGATTTGGCTCCACCTTGTGGTCAAAGGCAGGAAAGACTCTTTTGAGAAAAGTAGGTGACTTCCTGAATCCAGTGTGCACTCCTGGCTTCGTCAAAGCAGTTGTGTTTTCCCTTGGGTCTCAAAACCTTTTTTCTTCTCTTCAGGCCAGTGTTTTTTGTTTCTGTGGCTGTGCTTGTTTGATGATTTTCTGTCTTAGGTGTAGTGGTTGTTGATTCCGTCAATTGCAAGAGTGGATTATTTTGTTTCAGAACTTTCTGTTTTTCTCTGTGTGTGTGCAAGAGTGAGATGGTGTATGGCCACAGTTTTTACAGTTGTCTGTTCTGTCTAACTCTAAAAAAAAAACCAATAGTATTCTTATTTCTTCTACATCTCTGTATGGATTGTTAGCCTTTCCATATATCATCCCTCTCCTCTTGTTTCTTAATAGCTGTTTCTAAGTAGTAATTTCTGTCTTCCTCCGACTGTCCTCCCCATTTCTGCTCAGCCCAGCCCATCTTGTTTGCTTTAAACTGCCATTTTTTCTTCGGTATTATGCACTGTCTCGCACTAACCATTTATTTGTAAAATCATTACCCATACTTATCTGTGTTCCTTTGTCACTTTTTTTCAACTCTCTAGTGCTATTCCCAAATATTTTATTTTCTTGTCAGCGTTGTTTCTGTATCTTGAAGATAATGGGCAAAACTAATAATACATGGTCCACTATACCCATAAGTTTAGTGTGTGTGTTGCACTGGCCACTGCAGGAGGTAGCAGTGGCAAGCCACTCTAACCTGTCCCATCCACAAGCTTTCTGCAGAGGCAGCTTCAGGCAGTGGTGGCAGTACAGTGTTCTCAGGGTGAAAATGGTGGACCACAGAGGCAGCATTTCACAACTATAACAGCTCTTGAGTGATGTAGAACTTGATTCAAGGAGGCAGTGAGCGTCAGCAGAGCAGGGCAGCACCTGCACACTCTTGCCCAAAGATGGAAATGCTCAATTGAAGGATGCATTAGAATGCAGAATGGATTTTGCATTGCGCAGAGCACATGAGGCAATGCTAGCCATCCAGGTGTCACGTGCAGCTTTTGTATTCACAAGGGTTTCCTTGATGCGGATGGATGAATTGTTGGATAGTCCACAACAGAATTTGGATTTGGCTTTACCTTGTGGTTGAAGGCAGGAAATAAGCTTTTGTGGGAAATAGGTGGTTCTCCCAGAATCCAGTCTGCATCCTCACCAAGCTTGAGCACTATTTCTGTACATCACTTACACCCTAACTACTGCCTACGTTGGTAAGACTTGCTGTAACATTCTCCTCCTGAAAGCTGCCTCAGTAGAGGCATACTGATCAATTTTATACTGCTTCATGAAAGTACTGGCAATGCCCATGTTGCAGTCCAGTGTACGTCATGAAGAGGCGCGTTGTAGCATACACTGGTGAATTTGCCACTTTCCTAGTAGAATGTGCTGTCAGATTCTTTGGAGCAGGTGATACATACCTTGATCCGCTAGACAGAATGGAGTTTGTCACCTTCCGATTCAGTGTGGTGGAATGAAAAGAGACGACTGTCCCTCTAAAACGCTTAGTCCTAAAAATACACACTCTAAGTGCCCTTTGCCTGCTCCAAGTGATGTGCTGGCGAAGGCAAAATGTTGGTAGAACAAATTCTTGCTGTGTATGAAAGTGGGACCTAACTTAACAAAAGAAAGGCTGGATCAGTCTTTAAAACTATTATCTCTGTGAAAAATACACATACGTTATGCAACAGATAGAGCATTTAATGCAGATATCTTGCAAGCTGATGTAACCACCAGGTATAAAACTTTCAGAGACATCAGCTGGAGAGACACCTTTTTAAAAGATTCAAACCATGGTTTCTGTAATGTTAAGATCTTGTGCAAGTCCCAGGAAGGATATCTGTGCACAGCTGTAGGGCATGTACTGTAACATGCCTCCCTGTAGAAATCTTTTTAGGACTGGCTGAGAGCTTGTAGACCTTGCTGAAAAGTCAGATAGAAGTGAAAAAAATGTGCCTGTCTTCATAAGGTGTTAGGCTTAAACCCATGTGCAACTGCTGCTGAAAAAATGCTAGAAGCTCTGATATGTTTGCCTTGTGTGGCGCTAAGCCTTAATGTAACACCCAGAAAATGACCTCCACGTTTGATAAATTTGGGTAGTTAATGGTCTATAAGAAACAATGATAGTACTAACATCATCTGAAGAGAGAAATGATCACACTAAATGTTGCCATTCCGTTTCCATGCAGTCAACTGCTGCTAGTCTGGATGCTGTGAAAGACAAATCTGACCTCTGAGGAAGGGTCAATGGAGGAGCCACTACCACCAATGTCAGTGACCCATGGCCTGTGCCAAAATGGTGCCACTAAAATCACTTGAGCCTTTTTCTGTCCTTTCTTAATGCTCTGTACAGGTGAGGTGTTGGCAGAAATGCATACAATAGTCCCAAAGGGCATGAAGTCATCAGGACATCTATCTCTGCCCCCCACTGACTGATAGCAGGAGTAGTAACTTGGTACCTGATGATTTCTTTCAGAGGGAAAGAGGTCTACATGCATCTTTCCAAATCAGACCTATAACTGACGAAGAACATCTGGGGCTAATTTCCATTCTCCGCCACTAATGGCTGCTCGTGATACTCTGCCCAGTCCATCAACAGAGTTGCTTCCTTCTCCTTGTTGATTCATATGCACTTTGGTTATCATATTGTCCATTTTTAGCAAAATGTGTGACAGGAAAAAGCACTGAATAAAAGTCTTTACTGAGCCACCCTTGATTTGATCCAATTGATGCTGTGAGCCACTTTGTCTCATGCCGGTTGACCCGGAATGAAAAGTCCTTTGCAATGCATGCCCCAATCCTGGAAATTACAGTTACTCTTGGTGAGCCCCTGAAAGCAATCATTTTCTGAAGAATCCTGTATCCACCCCTGCATGGACGAGCTGCAACCAGAACGTGAAAGTGATGGCTGCTCACCATGACCGTTTGATGGGGGAGAAGTGGCTTCTATAATGAGCAAGTGTGGTGACCAGCCTGTGGGGTAATCTGTATGGCTGATACCAGAAATCGAAGGACTTTTGCAAGATACATCACATCCACTTTCTGCGCTATCAGCAATTACTGGACTGCCTCTTTGATCTTAGTGACTCATTCTGGTTACAATGAAATGCATCCCTTGCTTGTATCCACAAGAGCCCCCAAGTGCTGAAGCTGCTGTGTCAGTGACTGGTGGCTCTTCATCATATTTACTAGAAATCTGTGATCTTCCAGACACTATTACTATTCTCAACTTCCCACAGAGCTGAAGCATGGGGAATCCCACAGAATCAACAGGTTGTCCAGCTAGGGATAAACATATATACCCTGGAGGTGAAGATGGGTCACCAAGGTAATCATGATTTTTGTGAAAATACGAGCTGCTGATGCCAGACTGAAGGGCAGGGCCCAATACTGAAAGTGGTGTTCCCTGCAGGTGAATCTGATATATTTCCAGTTATCTGAATGAACTGGGACATGGAGATAGGCCTTCTTCAGGTGTATTGATGTCAAATGATACTTGAAGGACTTCCTTTATAGATGCTAAATTTTCCATTTGGAACCATCTGTACAGGACCAATTTGTTGAGAACCTTGAGGTCTGTTACAGCCCACCAGGTCGTATCCTTCTTTGACACAGAGAAGAATATGGAGTACAGTAGGGCCCCGGTTTAGGGTGCCTCGCTTTAGGATGCTTTGCTAATGCGGTGGTCTCAATTAGACTAAAGCTCCGCTCATATGGTGCTTGTTCCGCTTTTACGGCGGTTTTCGGGCATTGCATGCCATTCTGTTCAATGAGTTCCGCTTTTCGGCAGGGGTCTGGAACGTAACCTGCCGTATGAGTGGAGCCCTACTGTAGATGCCAAAGAAAGCCTCTCCTGGTGGAACCTATTCTATGACTTGTCAGATGAGGAGGATGTGCAGGAGCAGCACTCAGTAGTGGAGGTAGTAAAGTCTCCTGATGGTTCAGAAGATGGGTTTTTGGGCTTCTAAGATTTGCTTCATTTTTATTTCCAGATTTGCTTCACTTACTGCTTCATTTTTTCTAACATTTCTGAATGTAAGCAGCCTGGGTCACTTTTGACAGTCCAGGGGCAACCAACATTTCACCTTAATGCTGATGTGCTAAAGCAGATCAAGGTGGCTTTATTGGGGGACTTACCCACTGAGTTAAGGGCACCTGCCTTCAACCACAAGGTGCAGCCAAATCGCAACCTAATGACCATCTGATCCTAATGGAGAAATACATTTCAGATAAGAACAGTGCCTTTTAAATGGCCTTTCTGTGCATCTAATGTATAAAATGTTTTCTTCAGCATTCATGATTGCAGATTGATTTTCAATATAAATTGCTCTTTTTATATGATTCTTTATCTCCCAAAACCTTGTCAGAAACCCGTATGTTTTGCCTTCATTGTGTGTGACACTGGCACAAATGATTAGTTTCAGGATGCAAGTAACCAGCAGACATGTTGAAAGCAGCTTAATAAATAGGCTATAAAGGGAAAGAGAATAAGAAAAAATTGTTTTCATTTAAATTGGCTCCCTTTTCTTGTATTTTCTTTTCATTTCAGACTGCAGTTCGCCATGAGTCCTGCAATGGTCTGTATAAATTATCACTGTCAGGTTTGGATGGAGGAGACTCAATAAACAGATCTTTTCTGCTGCTGGCTGCCTCAACATTGCTTAAGTTTCTTCCTGATGCCCAGGCTTTAAAGCCTATCAAGGTAAAAAAAAAGAGTTATGCAAATTCACTTGCATGACAGTTGTATTCCAAAGCAAATAAAACACATTTCTCCCAATGAAATTACCATAGTTCTTAAATTAGTGAGTCCAGCCTCCCTAAGGAGGGGGAAGCAACAGTTGCTAGAAAAAGAGCTACATTTTCTATTCCCACTTCTCCAAGTCCCAGTGATTTGTTCATTTTGATTAGATCAGCAATTAAAGGTCAGCTGGCTTGGCTAGTTTTCCACATTTTGTAGCATTAACTTCAGTAGGTGTGGAAAGGATAACAGATGGCTCCTGATATTTATTGATGTGTTTTTCTTGTAAGCCGCCTTGAGGGCCTTTCGGCCATAAGGCAGGGTATAAATAAACTATAATAATAACAGTAATAATAATTTAAGGGGAGGGAATTCCAAAGGGTAGGTGCCACAACACTAAAGGCCTGCTTCCTATGTTGTGCGGAACGGACCTCCTGGTAAGATGGCATTTGCAGGAGGCCCTCACCTGCAGAGCACAGTGATTGACTGGGTATATAAATGATAAGATGAACTTTCAGGTATCCTGGTCCCAAGCTATATAGCTTTGTACACCAAGACCAGCATCTTGAACTTGGCATGTTTTTATTCACATGTTTGTTGATCAAAAGTGAAAAACTAAACAAAGACATTTATTTTCTCAGATTGAGGATTATGAAGAAGAACCTATTTTACAGCCTGGCTGTAAGGAATATTTTTGGTTGCTGTGCAAACTAATAGATAATATACATGTAAAAGATGCTAGTCAGGTAGGTACCACTGATTTTGTATTGAAGGGTCTCATGCATTCACTCACTCACTCACACTCTCTCTCTTTCACACACACACACAATATTATAGGCCTTTTGATCTCGAGTTAGGGCATGGATAGATAATCTGATCAGCATAAAAGACTATGTAATGAATCACCTAACCAAGGATAATGTCCTGGAGAAGGAGACTCAGGACTCGGGCTGTGCAAAAAGCTTTATTCTAGAAGTCAGTAGAGGAATGCCCATCAGACATTCTAGGCATGAATCGGGATACAGAACTAGGCATGGAAACAGCAATGGAGAGTTGTCACAACAACTTATCACATGCAGACACTAAATAAAAGAGGTGCGCGGCCACTTTATTTGCCTGAGCTACCTCTAGCACTTTAAAGGCTTTGCTGCAAGATGGGAACTCCTTCTGGGAGAGATGCTGATTCCTTTAGCTGAAGCCTCCTTTTCTCTACTCTGCTTGACCTTGGAGAAATTGTAATCTCAGGCTCTGACAAATTACTTTCATCCTCATCTCTGTGGAAGAGTCCAGTTGGTTTGTTAGAGTCTATCTGTTCAAAAGCTAGGTCTGGACTGGGCATCAGTGAGGATTCCTTTCTCTTCATCATAGGTGAAGGGGGATTACTGACATCAATTAACTCACTAGATATGGAGCTGATAGAGGTTTCTAGAAGCATTTGTCCTGTGTTTTCCTCAGGCCTCTCCTCAACATCTTTAACCCACTCTCTATTCTCCAAGTGCTGCCAAAGGTTCCCCATGGGGCCCATGACAGATAAATCACCACACTTGATTCTATTATGAATATGAATATTATAATATGGATTCAAAACACAGTTGATGGACCATGCTAGACAGTATCAGCTTCACAAATTGCCAACTGTTTCCCACCTGCCCCACATGTGTTTGTATTGTGGCACATTGTACTATGTCCTGAAGCCCTTTGGAGAGTCCTTACCCCTATCTTAATCTGTCACCCAGGGAATGATAGCTTGGTATATCAGTTCAGATTAGTATTTAGTTACTCCAGCTGCCCTGCCCTAGCTAGTAGAATTCAAGGAGCAAAGCCTCTGCTAACTCCCAAATGAAGACACCTAACAGAACAAAGATTTGGCTATATGTAGAAAACTCGGCTGTGAAATTAACGCGAGGTCATAACTTGATTCTTTCAATTCTGTATTTGTTCCAGTTGATGCATGTTCATTGTCTGAGGTGGACAAAAGATCAGCCAATGACAACTCCATGCAACCTTGCCCCTTAGAATATGAGGCAGATTTGACTATACTTAGAACATGGGTTAAAAAGTCTCAACAACTGAAAAATACAATCCTCATAATGCAGCTCCCTTTCCCAGAAAAACCGCCCGTTCATTTCAAGAAAAGCAGTTCTATTTGCTCACTCGTTTGTATGTACAGACAAAAATTGCATTCTTTGGGAACCAGAATGGGGTTTGTCTATATACACTAGACATACAGGGCTTTGGGCTTTGGCCTGGAGCTCGTGACTTTAAACGTCTAAATTAAACCAAACAAAACTTACCACTTCTAGTTGATATACAGCTCCTCCCTGTTGGTCTTCAATCAGGTAGGATTAATTTGGGTCTGTAAGAGCTTATCGATGCTAGAGTACAATCAATTAGATAAAACCTTAAGATTCTAAGTATTGGAGAAGAATATACTTACATAAGACTTGTTTAAGAAAATGCACTCCAAATTTGGTTCCAGTAACCTGAATGGCTAGCTTCATTAGCCCAAATAGGCTTGTTTTTCTTACAGCAGTTCCCTGTGTCACAGGGGATGTCTCTTGATTGATGTGATAATGGCTTGGGTGGCTGCTAGTCAATGGGAAAATGTCTAACATTGCACAACACATGCTGAAGACCTTGGGTCCACCTAAAGGAACAATTTGAATACTAGCTTCTTCAAAGAAAAAATATAAACTCATTTCTCTATACAAATGTGATACTAAAATTGCACATGGTGTTTTTAATTGTTACCAAGTTCTTCCTGTGCAGCTCATCAGCTTGTTTGCATTTATATTCTCATTTTGCTTTGTCTTTCAATTTAGACAACATTGCTTGATTTAGATGCCTTAGCAAGACATTTGGCAGATTGCATTCGGAGGTAAGCTTCAATTATGCTAGTTTGCTTAGAATGTATTTTCAGTAAGGTAATGTTTGTTTTAGTTGACAGACCCTCAATTTGTATTACAGCAGAGAAATCCTCGACCATCAAGATGGTAACATAGAAGATGATGGCCTTACAGGTCTCCTCCGCTTGGCTACAAGTGTTGTCAAACACAAACCACCTTTTAAATTTTCCCGAGAAGGGCAGGTAAGAGCTAAGTGTTTAGCTTGGTCCCCACCACATGGCCTATATGTCTAAACTGGCAGAGCACCACATGGCATTGATGTTAATAATACTGTTATGCCTTTCTTGTTTTCTAGGAGTTCCTCAGAGATATCTTTAATCTTCTATTCTTATTGCCAAGCCTAAAAGACAGGCAACAGCCAAAGTGCAAGTCGCATTCTTCAAGGGCTGCTGCTTATGACTTGTTGGTAGAAATGGTAAAGGGTTCTGTTGAGAACTACAGGCTGCTCCATAACTGGGTTATGGCACAACATATGCAATGTAAGGATATTTTGTTAGTTTGTCAGCATTTTGTGAATAAGCAGATAGTTTTTAGTTTCTTGTTGCGCCATAGTCTTATTGGATGTTTATTGATAAAATGTTGCAGTGCCCTTTGTTAACTCCTTGCCAGAAGCCTGTCATTCCCTGAATCCTCTTAAGCAGAAATCTTGCCCTTTAAGGAGAAGTCTTCGCTGTTGCCATTTTCTGGCCAAACTGACAAAATATTGGCATTTCCTAGTGGTTCTCCCATTCCATGTTCAATAGGCAATGCCTGTTCAACAAGAATATCTCGATGAGGATTATAAATTTCAGAATGGCACTGGCTCATTTGAAGAAATAACTTTTAATTAGCAAAAGTAGACCAGTGCAAGAATCTTTTTGGGTTTTCAGTGGCTTATTTTGGTTCAGTAAATGGAACTGCCAGGTAATTGCCAAAATAGAACGCACTCTTCCAGCAAATTGATCCATGCTGGCTTGTACAGTGCTCATAAGAGATAGCATGTAGAGGTTGCACAGATGTTCATATTAGTGTTGTGCAATGCAAAGGAAAATAGTGCTAACATTCACTAAACCTCAACTGGAGCTGCTTGCATGTTTTCCTCAGGTAGCCTGCCGTCATGCGGATATAGCGCCATCTAGCATCCGAAGGCGAGAATGGATCGAAGTCAAGACCAGGGGCATCAAGCCCCTCCCACTCCAGTTCATTCTTGCCTTCGTTCAAGGCGTTTGTATCTCTAGTATAGCGTTTTGTAGCTAAGAGGTTTTTGTGTGAGTGATAGAGTGTGTGGGTCTGATTGCGTCCTTGTCTTGTCATTCCCTCCCCTCTTTCATTGTTTTTCACTGTTTTTCACTGTTTTTTATGTTTGACTGGGTCGTTTGTTGAGGGATTTTTTTCCTTGGTTGTTCCCCCCCCCCTTAGTATCTTTGTTGGGAGTTCTGGCGGCTGCCGTTCTCCCGTTGGGAGTTTTTTATCTCCCGTGAAACAACCCTTGGCTGGGGACCGCAGTGGCAGTTCCCCCTTTTCAGCTTTTTTCTCCTTTTTTCCTTTAGCTGTTTCGTTGGGAGCCGTGGCTGCAACTCCACGTTAAGCTTATTTTCCCTCACCTCAGCCCGCTCTGAGGCTTTGGCAGCTACCGTTTTGTTTCCTTTTCAGTTCAGGCATTTTTCCCGAGATGTGCCTTGGCTGGGACCACGCGACTGCGGCTCCCCCTTGGTACTGTGCCACCGGCTTTGTTTCTTTTTAATCCAGGCTTGGGTGGCGCTTCCAGGCTTAGCCGCCTCTCTGGAAGTCTGCGGCTGCGGCTCCCCTTCTTGCTTCCTCCGCCTCCTTAGCTTCTCAGGCGGCGGCAGCGGTGCTTATTTTTACAGGCAGCACTCGGAGTTCGCCCTTGTGCCTCCTCTCCTAACTGTTTGCCTGGCACCCACCGTGGCTGTTACAGGTCTGCCCCGATCGTTGGTAGCACGTGGAGCCCTTTTGCCTGCCCGCCATTGCTCCTTTTCCTTCCCGGCCGACATTTTGTTATCAAGTTTCCCACACTTTTCACGGGTGCCATTTTGTTTTGCCCTCTTTTCCCGCCTTTTCTGTTCTCACTTTGATTGCATTGACTGTACTGTTGCTTAGTCAGGCTCTCCAAGTTTTTGGATTTTAAACATAATTTTTAGAGAAATCCTGCAAGGCTCATCTCTACAACAGTCTCCTACAGTTCCTGGCATTTGGGCTGTACATCCCCCCAACCTGTCGGTGTGTACAAAGCTCTTTCCCCACACAACTTGTTTGCATTGGGACTTATCTGCACAGCAGCTGCATATTTGGGACTGTACATTCTCCCCCTTCTGTGGGCGTGTACAGAAGTTGAAGTGGCCACATCACTGCTGCACCGTGCATTTGAGACTGTACATCCTCCCCCACCTGTGGGCATGTACTAAAATTCCTCGCCACACCTCACCCCCCACCTCTGCATGTGTCGGTGATAGTCCCTCGTCACACCGTACCTCCCACCTCTGTGCGTGTGTTGGTGATATATATATATATATACTGCAACTCTGGGCATGTATAATGGTGGATCAACACCCAGAGGCACATTCGTCTGGGGCAAAGCGACCCTGCAAGGCCCTGCATCACAAGTCTGCTAAGCAAAAACAACCCAGACTGCATGCCAAGTCCGTGGCTAAAACCAAACACCTGTCTAGCCACAGTGCCATCAAGCGAGCACATTACATTTCTGTTCTGCATTCTGAGGCTGCTGGCCAAGAAAGATTGACAGCGCTCTTTATTCCCCAGCTGAATCATCTGAGGATGACTTCAAGGGTTTCCTTGACCAGCCCATGGTCTGCCCTCTCAATCCATTTTGGAATTGTAGTGGATCGCAAGTTGAACATGACCCAGCAGTGTGATGCTGCGGCAAAAAAGGCAAATGCGGTTTTGGGCTGCATAAACAGAGCTATAGTTTCCAGGTCGAGGGAAGTAATAGTCCCACTATATTCTGCATTAGTCAGGCCTCATCTGGAATACTGTGTTCAGTTCTGGGCGCCTCATCTTAAGAAAGATATAGACAAGTTAGAGCGGGTTCAGAAGAGGGCGATGAGGATGATAGCCGGTATGGAGAACAAGTCTTATGAGGAAAGGTTGAAGGAACTTGGCATGTTCAATCTGGTGAAGAGAAGGCTGAGGGGTGACATGATTACACTCTTTAAGTACCTGAAGGGCTGTCACATAGAGGAGGGTACAGATTTGTTCTCTGCTGCCCCAGAGGGTAGGACTAGGTCTAATGGTTTTAAGTTGCAGGAGCGAAGATTCAGATTGGACATTAGAAGGAACTTCTTGACAATAAGGGCAGTTCGGCAATGGAACCAGCTGCCTAGGGAGGTGGTGGGATCCCCTTCGCTGGATGTCTTCAAGCAGAGGCTGGACAGCTATCTGCAGGAGATGCTCTAGCTGTGGATTTCCTGCTGTGAGCAGGGGGTTGGACTCGATGGCCTACAAGGCCCCTTCCAACTCTATGATTCTATGATTCTACCAGTCCAGTGAGCCCCCTGCAGTCGCACCTCAACAAGGGCAACCGCCTGCATCTTTACTAGGACTGCAGTTATCTCCTGAATTCCTTTTGCAGTTAAAGGATATGCTGAGCTTTTTATCACAAGAACAGTCGAGAGCCCAAACAGCTCCATTTCTACAGCACAGTGAGCAACGACTTTTCTGTGCCCCGGCTCCGTGTGGCTGTACTGATGCGGTACCTCCCCCCTCACCCAACCCATTTGATGTTGTTAGAGGCAGGATTGGAGATGAGATTCCTGGTTTGGAGGATCCAGAGTATTCTCTTCAGGCCGAGGGAGATGAGTGGAGCGATGAGGCAGAACACGAGGAGGACACGTCATATTGCCTATTTGATGCGGCCGGCTTTCTTCCCCTAGCTCGTAGAGTTCTGGGCACGCTAGGTCTTTAGACTCCACAGCTTGAATCTACCACCCCTCCTATGAAAGGTGCCAAAGTCCTCAAATCTCCAAAATCAACAGATCACTACCTTCCTGTGCCAGACCCCATCGGCAAACTGGCCAAGGAAGAGTTGGATCACCCGCTGCAGGCACGCCACTTTTCTGTTATGGCTTAAAAGACTCTATGCACTGGCCCTGGACTTTATGAATCGCTTGAATGTCCCAGGCATCGACGAGCCAGTCTCTAGTTTGATTTCAAGATCCCTCCTACCAAAACAAGGGGACTCACAACTAAAGGACCCCTTTGAACACCGCATGGACTACGCTCTTCGTAAAAATCACAAAGCTGCTGCTTTCACTATTCAGGCATCCGCTGCAGCTTCATCTTATTAAGAGCGTCTATGATGTGGCTGGACGAACTCTTGGATGATCTCAATCCAGACCCTGTAAAGCTTAGAAAGGGCCTGGTAAAATTAAATAAGACTGCAGCATTCGTGGCAGATGCCACGTTAGATGCCACTCAGCTGGGAGTGCGAGCCCTGGCTTCACAGGTGGTACCTCGGCATACGCTTTGGCTCAGGCACTGGGATGCTGATTCTACGGCCAAGGGCAACTTGTCAAGGGCGCCTTTCTCTGGGTCATTACTGTTCGGAGAGGAACCCCTCAAGGCGGTCTTGGTAGACCCTAAGGACAGCCGATGACTGGTGTTGGCCACATCCAAGAGGGAGGATCGTAGGCCGTTTAGACGTTTCACCCCTTTCCACTCCTTCCAGCCCTTTCGGGGAGCGCGGCCTGGGGGGGCGGGGCTGCAATTATCAATCTTCCGATTTCCATCCCTCCAGAGGAACCTGGAACAGACCACGATTCCAAGGCAGAATCCAGAACTGAGGAAGTCAAGGGGCCTCAGCTTCATCATATGGCAGAGGAGCTGGTCAGCGTAGACAATACTGATGCATTCCCAGTTGGGGGCAGATTGGTACGGTTTGCAAGTCACTGGTTGCGTATGACAGAGGTTGCTTGGGTCAGAGATCTCTTCACTCACAGTTACACACTGGAATTTTGGCTAATCCCGCCAGACAGATTCATCCCCTCCCTCCTACCCAGAGTTCGAGACAGGCGCCGGATCATGCGTGAAGCCATCGCCCATCATCTCGACATTGCAGCAATAGAACCAGTAACATTGGTGGAGAGAGCGCAGGGCGCTCACTGTCTCCTGTTTGCGGTCCCAAATGAAATCTGTCATGGAGGGCGGTGTTGGACCTCAAATTTGTCAACCGTTTTGTGAAATATCGATGGTTCAAGATGGAGTCCCTGGCATTAATTATAGAAGCTCTACACGAAGGGGACTTTCTGGCTTCCATAGACCTGAAGGAAGTATACCTTCATGTGCCCATCTGCCCGGCCCACAGATGTTTCCTGCGATTTGCCTTCGGCCCCCACCACTTTCAATATCGGGCAATGCCTTTCGGACTCTCGTTGGCCCCAAGAGTCTTCACCAAAGTACTGCTCACCCTGGTGGCTTCCCTCCACCTCCAGGGCATTCACCTTTACACTTATTTGGACGATTTGTTAATTCGGGAGGGTTCCATGGATCTGACCCTCTCTCACATTCGCTCTGCCCTCATGGTTCTGCGCACCCATGGTTGGCTTGTCAACCTCGACTAAAGTCAACTTCAGCCAACTCAGTGTCTGCAACACCTGAGTGCCCTTTTAGACACGCACAGGCCATGGTCTTTTTATCACCAGATCGGATTACAGCCATCACAGAGATGGCTTTGGACCTCGTGTGTCGATCAAGCATGGACATAATGCTTCTGGCAAGGGCTCTGGGGATGTTTGTCTCGACCATCCACATCATACCATGGGCTTGACACCACACTCGACCCTTACAGTGGGCCTTACTCCCTTTCCAACAGGACATTGCCACGTCCAACCACCGGACAGTCCACCTGCATCCGACTCTGGGAGCCTCCTTCCATTGGTGGGCGACAGTCGAAAATCTAAGAAAAGGAACCACGTTCCGAGAACCAGACAGAACTGTAATAACAACAGATGCCACTCTGTCGGGATGCGAGGCCCACTGCAATTCCCAATCTGTTCAGGGTGTCTGGTCCACCACAGAAGCAAGTCGGGATATCAATTGGCTGGAATTGAGAGCAGTCCATCTGGCCCTTCGGCATTTTCAACCTATATTCCTTCTGGGCCATGTACTGATTCACACGGACGATACCTGTGTGAAATCACATCTGAACAGGCAAGGGGGAACCAGGCCACAGTCCCTCCAGACGGAAGCATCTCAGCTCTTCGACTGGGCCGAAATACATCTGATTTCACTGAGGGCGGAACATCTCAGTGGTGTTTTCAATGTTACGGCCGACTGGCTCAGCAGACAACAGGTGATCCCAGGAGAATGGAAGCTTCACCCCATGGTGTTCAGCCTTCTCCAACGATGGTTCGGCATCCTCTTGGTGGACCTGTTTGCCTCCAGTCACAACTACCAGCTACCTCACTACTTCTCCAGGTATCTGGACACCAATGCGGAACCGGTAGATGCACTGTTGACACAGTGACCAGCAGGCCTCCTATATGCCTTTCCCCTGATACCGCTACTGAGCAGGACCCTGAGGAAGCTACGATGCGAAAAGGCCCGTCTGGTCCTGATAGCCCCGTACTGGCCTCGCTGGCCGTAGTTCTCCGATCTGCTCTCCCTTTCAGTGACGGACTCTTGGAGGTTGCCTCTCAGACCAGATCTCCTCTCTCAGGGTCCGATTTGGCATCCGGACCCCAAATGGCTCAATCTGACAGCGTGGCATTTGAACGGGGACATTTGATTAGTTCCGGACTTTAACAGGAAGTTGTGGACGCAATCCTCGTGTCTCGAAAACAGTCAACCTCTCGCATCTATCAGAGCACTTGGTTTACCTTCTCTAAATGGTGTGACTCTCAGAACAGCCAACCATCCCAGGCTAATATTCAACAGGTGCTGCACTTTCTGCATAGAGGTCTGAAGATGGGACTTAAACCTAACACCTTGCGTTGCCACACCACCACCACCATATCATTTATTCTCTCTGTCACACCTCCTATGTTCCTATGGGCTCACACCCACTCGTCAAACTTTTTTGAAGGGAGCCAGCCTACTGTCGCCAGCAGTTTGTCACCATTTTCCTTCATGGAGTTTATTGAGGGTCCTCCAAGCCCTGCAGCGGCCTCCTTTTGAGCCCCTTTGATCTGTGCCATTACGACTTTTGTCCTTCAAAGTCCTGTTCCTCGTGGTGATCACCTCGGCGAGAAGAGTCTCAGAGTTGGGGGCACTGTCCTCGGCCCGCCATCTCTGTATTTTCCATAAGGACTCAGTGGTACTGTGTCTAGATCTCTCCTTCCGTCCCAAGGTCGATTCGGCGTTCCACTGTAACCAGGACATTGTTCTTCCCTCGTTCTGTCTGGATCCTGTCCATCCATTGGAGAAGGCCTGGCACTCGCTAGATGTCCAGAGAGCCCTCAAGACCTACCTGTCTTGAACCCAGGACATATGGTCAACAGATTCACTATTTGTATCCTTTCACCCTCATACTCTGGGGAAAAAGATGACCAGTTCTTATGTAATCTCGTTGGTTGCGTGCCTGCATTGCATTTATGAGTCACTTCAGCTGCCAGTGCCTCATAATATAACGGCGCACTCAACTAGGTCAGCAGCCACTACAGCTGCTTTCACAACCAGCGCTCCTCTGGCAGAGATTTGCAGAGCGCCTGTGTGGTCTACCCCAAATACCTTTATAAGGCATTACAAGTTAGACCGTTACGCTTCTGCCGATGCTTCCTTTGGGAGGCGTGTTTTACAACAAGTTCTTTTCGACAATTAATCAAAGGGTGGTCCCTCCCTATTTGGAGCTGCTTTGGTACATCCCACATGACAGCAGGCTACCTGAGGAAAATGGACCATTGGTCTCGCCTGAAGGGTGATTTTCTCAGATAGACTGCCGTCATGGCCCTCCCTGTTGGCGGCTATTGGGGTTTTTGGTACCTTGCAAATTATCACTCTTTAGAGTTATGCTGTTTAAACTATTTAGCCAAGTCAAGACCCTTTTGGAACTGTTAATATGCATGTAATCTTTGGGTTATTATTTGGGACAATGTTTCCTTGCTGGTAGGCCCGTTGGCCTATTTTGTCTTCTCAGATATATCTCACTTCGGTCTCATCACAAATGAAGTGGAGTGGGAGGGGCTTGATGCCCCAGGTTTTGACTTCGATCCATTCATGCCTTCGGACGCTAGATGGTGCTATATCCCCACATGACGGCAGTTTACCTGAGAAAATCACCCTTCAGGTGAGACCAATGGTCCATTTTCAGAAGTGGACAGGCAGCTGCCTGTGGAGCTATCCATCTTTCCTTTCTAGGAAACAACCAGGGCATAGCCCTCATACACTGCCTTCAGAGCCCTATCCTGCATTTCTTGTTCTAAAAAGGGAGCTAGCTCCAAAGGCAGTGCAGAGGTAGTGCGTGAGTGCTGGATTTCTAGATGCTGTGAGACAGTTCCTTAAGCGGCTTTCAGAACATAGTCACAAACACATTATGTTCAGGAGAAGAAAAAATGGGAGCTCACTTGGTCACCTTGCGGCAATTCTAATTTGTCATAAATGATCAAGCAGGTATCTGAAGCCCTGTATTAAGAAATAAACTTTTATTATTTTCCAGCTTCCCATGCACCTTACAAGTGGGATTATTGGCCACATGATGATGTCAGGGCTGAATGCAGGTTTGTGGGTCTAACCAACCTTGGAGCAACATGTTACTTAGCATCAACTATTCAACAGCTGTATATGATACCAGAAGCCAGGCAAGCCGTCTTTACTGCAAAGGTATGACTTTCCTGGTTTGATACCGAGCAAGTTTACTATTTTAAATAGTGTGGTGCATAGAATCAGCAGAGAGGTCATTTGGCTGTAGCAAATAATAGTCTTAAGCAATATTGTTCACTGATGAAGCACTCTAATTAAAAGAATATTAAGTAGCTGCCTGCCTGAGACCCTGGAGAGCCTCTGCCAGTCAGAGTAGATTACAGTGGGCTACATGGACCATTGGTCTGAGTTGGTTTAAGGCAGCATCATAAGCTCATTGTAACATTTACACCTCTCAGAATCTACCCATTTGAATCCAGTACTGCAGGGATGGTATTGATCTCAGTGTAACCAAATTAATCGAAGTAGAGCGTTTTTCAGAAAGTTGGTCAACTGCCTAAGCCAAGTGTATTTTCTGCTAGAAGACATAGAACTCCCATATATAATATATATTGACTCAATAAGTAAATAGAAAAATCGATTCCCCTTCACCCTGGCTTAAAATAATTAATTCATTTACTTATTCAGTTTATTGATCAATTCAATAAATTGAAGTCTGACTTTTCTGGAACAGTTTTAATCCAGATACATTGTGAAACGCTGTGATCCTATCGTTTTCTTCAACATTATATTTAAGAATATATTTGTTTTTGTAACCCACAAACTTCACAAAATAACATCACCCTTTCCCGCTCTTATATTTTTTTTAAGTATTCTGAGGATATGAAGCACAAGACCACCCTCTTAGAACTTCAGAAAATGTTTACACATTTAATGGTAAGTTTGGGAAAGCGCTTATGAAAATATATGCTTATAGTAGATTTCTTTATTTGAGGACCTATTAGTCTACTACTGCATGTTCCGGTGGTGGAACATCCTAGGTTCTTCTGTTTTGACTGGAGATATCCATGATGTTGGTTGTATCCTTCTGATTCACCCAAGGCAAGGAAAGGCAAGGATGTGTAACTGAGCTTTTAGCGTAGCCTCTTCCCCTTCCAATGGCACCTCCAGTTTTCATTCCTGCCTTCAGCCAAGCAGATGCTATTCCTCTTCTCCTCTCTTCTCTACTCATAGCTCAGGCTTGTATATCTTTTCCTCTGCTACTGCTTTTTCATCTACCTTCTGTGAGCAGCTTCCTTCCTAGCCCTTGCCTTTTATATTTAAAAAATAAAATCCTTTGTAGTTAGTCCATTGTAACTTTACAGTTGACAATGAGGACATTGAACTTGTCAAGGATTATCAGTACCTCGGCACAGTCATTAACCAAAATGGAGACAATAGTCAAGAAATCAGAAGAAGGCTAGGACTGGGGAGGGCAGCTGTGAGAGAACTAGAAAAGGTCCTCAAATGCAAAGATGTATCACTGAACACTAAAGTCAGGATCATTCAGACCATGGTATTTCCGATCTCTATGTACGGATGTGAAAGTTGTACAGTGAAAAAAGTGGATAAGAGAAAAATCAGTTCATTTGAAATGTGGTGTTGGAGGAGAACTTTGCGCATATCATGGACTGCGAAAAAGACAAATGATTGGGTGTTAAAGCAAATTAATCCAGCACTGTCACTAGAAGCTAAAATGATGAAACTGAGGTTATCATACTTTATACACATCATGAGAAGACATGATTCACTAGAAAAGACAATAATGGT
This sequence comes from Rhineura floridana, assembly GCF_030035675.1. NCBI lineage: Eukaryota > Metazoa > Chordata > Lepidosauria > Squamata > Rhineuridae > Rhineura > Rhineura floridana. Next base: position 201,117,985 of record NC_084483.1, on the reverse strand, counting down.
GTGAAAAACAGCAGGGAGTAGAAAATGAGGAAGGCCAAAGAAGAGATGGATTGATTCCATAAAGGCAGCCACAGACCTGAACTTACAACATCTGAACAGGGTGGTTCACGACAGATGCTCTTGGAGGTCGCTCGCCATAAGTTGTAATCGACTTGAAGGCACATAACAACAACAAGTTATTCCATTTGCTTCTTCCCCACTCTGTCTGCCCTTATTTGTCCCTCCCCTGCTTAAGTGATGATTCCTCCAGAGAAATGTGTCTCCAGACCTGCAAGGAATAGCATATTAGAGTCCTCTGCAACGCAGAGTCCTCCTAATGCCTGACCACCAGAGCAGCCCCAGCCAGACCTCCATGTCTCAAGGGAACATTCCAAGCAGCCAAAAAAGCCCCAGAAACAACCTCACTAATCCTGGCCATTGTTGGTATGGCATGGAGAATGCTATCAAAGCTGGAAGACCCTCTGGTTTGGATGCCAACCACTGACAACAGTACTGCAGTTGGAGCTTTTTCAAGCAGCAGGGACTTAACACCACATCATTTTTTGCAGCCAAAATAGAAAGCGCTGTACTGCTTGACCAGTAAATGAACGCTGTCACCTGAAGTAGAGATCCCTAGAAGAAGCCCAAATTCACTGGAAAATGTATTTGAGCCAACTCATTTTCCTTCCTTTTTTCTTAATGATATACTGCAAAAATGTAAGGAATCCCTTCTTGCAAACATAACTAAAGGAGCTTAGGGGAAATTAGGAGCTTATCTGAATGAGTCTCCTGACCCACATGATACCTCCAAAGGAGAAAAGCATGAACCTAATGCCACATCTATCCTAAGTGTTCTGCTGCAAACAGACAAAAGTGGGGACTGGCATATTCTCTCAGGTTCAAATAGCCCCTATTCAGGAAACCTCTTCTTCCCACACTTCAAGCAACTAAGATGGAAAGTGGAGTGCCATGTCAGACACAGACAGATCGTAGAGTTCTGGACTATTTAAAGATTCTGAGTATGTACCTTCGTTGACAAAAGCTACATCTACCCTAAGATTACAGGCTGCTGGGCAGGATTCAGCCAAGGTGACTCCAGTGGAACTTAGATGCTGTCAGCCACTAGCTTACCTCAGAGATTGGTTCCTTTCTTTGCAGAGTGGGCCACCTCTATTTCCTACTGGAGAGTAAGAAATCCTAACTTTTTTGCCCAGGTTTTCCTCTTTTGACCAACAAGTTTGGATTTCTTTAAAATGCCCCTGTTGGATGCACCTATAGCTCTGCTGCTTTCAGGAGCTGTTATGCTAAAAGATAGAAATACCCACTCTTGAAGGTTTCTGGGGAGAAGAAATCAGGGCCCATAAGGTGGCAACTTTTGCTTTACAGCAGTCTCAACCTCCTCCCTCATAGCCAGGGCTTGTTTCCTATGGCTGTAAGACCTATCCCAAGACCCAGACCTGGATTCAGATAAACTACACAGATACCTTTCTAAATTGTCCAGGATGTCTGAATTGATAGCTGTTGCCACAATGGATGCAGTTGAATTTGTGCCCAGGTCCATTGCAGCCTATGTAATATCTAGGTGGTCAATGTGGCTCAAACATTGGAATGTGGATTCAGCATCCAGGATCAGTCTAGCCTCAGTTCCCTTTAAAGAGTTTTCCTGTTTGGTAAAGAGGCACTGAAGGAAGGGTTGATAGAAGCGAAAGACCAGCACACTGCTATGCTTTCTGCCCCCAAGAGCACAGAACTAGGTTTCCTAATAGGTGTGGGCTTCTCCTTAGCCAAGCCTGGCAGCAAGCAAGCCAGATCTGGCAAATAGCAGTTCTCATGCCAACCAAACTCCATTTTGGGAGGTGAGATGGCTGTTGCAGTTTCTTTCTGTGAGGGAAATGTCTACCATGAACAGCTATCCCTACAAACAGTGGAACATGGGTGCAAGATAGAATTTGTTCAGATACCTTAGAACAGATTCTGCTTGTTCCTAACCTCCCAAGTCCAAGGAAAAACAAAGTATCAACCACAATAAAAAAAAAGCTTCATGAAATTACTATTCCTGCGTGCAATCAACTATGGAAGAGTCTAATCTAAGTGCCCTAAGAGCTAGACTAATGCTGACATTAGCAGTTCAAGTTAAATATCCAAGGGTTCTAGTCATGGGATTTCAGCTGTTCCAAAAACATCTGTTAAGTCTTGGAAGAAATGTCCTCCGCATTAGAGTCTGAAATAATATAGCCTAAAAAAAAATACAGTTTTAATTCTAACCATATCCTCTGCTCTAACACTAGAAGATGGTCGCTAATAAACCTCTAAGGGATTTATATTGGGCAGTTTGAAGAAGGGCCAATCTGCTCGATCTCATGTTGAGACCTTGGCATCTCCAGGTTGGGCTGAGATTGTTCCATGTCTGAAACCCTGGAGAGACACTGCCAGTCATTGTAGACAGTACTGAGCTAAGTGGACCAATGGTCTCAGTATAAGACAGCTTCCTAAGTATGCAACAGAAGGTTTGTTTGAGCCACATTCCAAATTTCTGCCCTGTAGGTCAATTGTGGGAGCACCCTTCTATATAATCATAGAGCTGGAAAAATAATTACCTGTTTCACTTCGAATGAAGCTCAGAACTGGTTGTGATGATCTTCAAGCCTTTAGAGGTGAAGGGCCATACAGCCATATGGCTGTTAGAGCCATACGACAATGGAACCAATGACCTAGCGAGGTAGTGGGCTCTCCGACACTGGAGGCATTCAAGAGGCAGCTGGACAGCCATCTGTCGGGAATGCTTTGATTTGGATTTCTGCATTGAGCAGGGGGTTGGACTTGATGGCCTTATAGGCCCGTTCCAGCTCTACTATTCTATGAGGGCCATAGTTCAGTGGTAGAGCATCCAACTTTGCATGCAGATAGTCCCAGGTTCAATCCTTAGCATCTCCAGGTAGGGCTAGAAGAGGCTCCCTGTCTGAAACCCTGAGAGCTGCTGCCAGTGTGAACATTACTAAGGTAGACTTAGTACAGGCATACCCCGCTTAATGTCGCCTCGCTATAACGTACATGCTCCATATGTCCCCATACCCCGCTTAATGTTCGCGCGCTTCACAATAACGTACCCGCTCCATATGTCCCCATACCCCGCTTAATGTTCGCGCGCTTCACAATAACGTACCCTTTATTGGCATGACGCCGCTGCCATCTAGTGGTGATTGCGTGCAGTACAAGTGAAGACAATTGCTTCACTTAAAGTTTATTTTCGCTTAAAGTATGCTCTCCGGTCCCATTGCGAACGTTAAAGCGGAGTATGGCTGTATAAGGCAGTTTCCTGAGTTAACTCAGAATCAGCCAAAATGATAACTTTGGATAGATTCAGATGCCCCTATCTGTAAGTATTTTTATGTGTATTCTTGCTTTTAAGTTTTAAAAGTTAATTGCTTCTTTTGCCTGGTTCTTTCTTTCTGTCTGCCTCTGTTTTAAACAAAGGAAAGTGAATGCAAAGCATACAATCCGAGGCCGTTCTGCAAAACCTACACCATGGATAAGCAGCCACTTAATACTGGTGAACAAAAAGACATGACAGAATTCTTTACAGATCTAATAACAAAAATTGAAGAAATGTCTCCAGAATTGGTAAGCTTTTGGGAATTGTTTTTTAAAAATGAGCTTCAGGATTTTTTTTTTTTAATGTCCTGTGTTAACTGAAATAAATTAATTCATCCACAGAAGAATACAGTGAAAAGCTTGTTTGGAGGTGTTATCACAAACAATGTTGTTTCCTTGGTGAGTTGATGCTTATTTTGCCTGCCCGTTCATCCCACTCCCCAAAGTCAACCTGTTCCTTTTCAAGTAGGATTAAATTCGTTGACTCTTGTTACTTTTGTGTTTTTTGGTCACTGTTCTTAGGACTGTGAACATGTTAGCCAGACTGCTGAAGAGTTCTACACTGTGAGGTGCCAGGTAGCAGATATGAAGAATATTTATGTAAGTAGTACCATGCTGACACTGGTTGTAGTCCTTTGTTGAGAAAACATTTGAAGCAACTGAGTACTGAATCAGATCATCTATCCATCTAAGCTCAGTATCATCTAGGTATGACCGGCAGCAGCTCTCTAGGATCTCCGATAGAGAGCTGCACTCATCCCTTTTCCAGGAGATACCCGAGATTGAACCCTGGGAGCTTCTGCATGGAAAGCATGTGTTGTACCACTGAGCAATGTCCCTCTCCTTATAATAATGTAATGTTTTAAATAAGTAAGTCATGCTGACTAAAAATGAGTGGATGGTGTCCCCGCTGCTGATGGAAGGCATCTGTCAACGGAAGGGAGGCAATGTGTGGTGATTTTCTACCCTTCCTCCTCTGTGCTCCCCCCCCAATCTCTTCCAGAGGGTGGGTACAGAAGAAATTGGAAGCAGGGCTGTGGAGTCAGAGTCGGAAGCAATTTTGGGTGGAGTCAGAGTCGGAAGCAATTTTGGGTGGAGTCAGAGTCGGAAGCAATTTTGGGTGGAGTCAGAAGCAATTTTGGGTGGAGTCGGAGTCGGTAGAAATGTACTGACTCCAACTTTAAAATAAAATTAATATATTAATTTATTAAATATTAATACATTAATATGCATTTGCCATTTATGAAGGAGTCGGAGTCAGACAGTAGAAACATTAATATGCATTTGCCATTTATGAAGGAGTCGGAGTCGGACAGTAGAAAAATAAAGGAGTCGAAGTCGAAAGGCTTGACATACCAACTCCACAGCCCTGTTTGGAAGTACAGCAACTGCAGTGAGAAGAAGAATAGCTGGAAATTGCCCCCCTCCCCATTCTGCTCACTGATGCCTGCCATCCTCACAAATGCAACCCAAAGCAACTTACAAGGATGATAACTAAAACCAGTGTAACAACCAGTTTTAAAAAATAGTCTCCCGTTATCTCCAGGCATGTAATATTTTGCATGTAGCTGCTGAAGAAATTGCACCTGGTGATTCTGTAGCAAAGATTAATGTGTTGTTATCCTCTCTGTACCAGAACCATTGCTGACAGCTTGAATCTGTAGCTGTTTTGATATCTAAACAGGACATATACGTCCAGCCTTAGATGGGCAGACACAGTGTCATATATTGCAGACAAATATTGGTGTGAGAGTTTGCATTGCCTGTGTTAAAATGTGCTTTTTTCTGTGGAGACTACATGTCATTCCACGTAATGAATTTAAATCCAGTTTTTGTTTCTTAATTTTAAAATATTTCTACCTGTACAAATGAAGACACAAATTATGATCATAGTTTGTAGTTAAACCTTTTTTCTGTCATGTTCCATGTACAGGAATCCCTTGATGAAGTTACAATTAAAGATACGCTGGAAGGGGACAACATGTATACATGCTCTCACTGTGGGAAGAAAGTACGGGCTGAAAAAAGGTATCATTGAGGAAAAACACTTGTGGAGTATTTTCTTGTTGATATTTAATTTTGGTAAAATTTATCAGTTTAAACAGGCAGATCTAGTTCACATGTGATGCTAAGCCAAACCATGACTTAGTGCAAATAAGCAGGCATGTTGGTTTCTGGAGCAAAGTTTGCAGCTGCTATGCTTGTTTCCTGGTCTAGCTGCTGCCACACAACCCAGGGCTAAGCCATGGCTGGCCTTAGCATAACACAAGCTCTGCTGCCCCAGATAATCCATGAGGGGTAAACCCCTGAATAAACCTTGATTTAAATTCATGGTTTGTCTGGAATGACAAGTTCTCATTCAGATGTAACACTAACCCAAATCCTGGGTAGTGTGTCAGCAGCAGCAGAGGGGTGGGAGGGAGCCATGGATTGGCTTAGTGTTACGTGCCAACCAGGTCGTAGATACCAGGACCAGATCTACTTGTGCTATATAAATGAGTACCATTTTCTTGTTGAAATAGCACTAGTCCTTAAAGAAGGCACCACCAAACAGAATTATTTAATTGTGTTGTCTCTAGGGCATGTTTTAAGAAATTGCCTCGCATCTTAAGCTTCAATACAATGAGATACACTTTTAACATGGTCACTATGATGAAGGAGAAAGTCAACACACACTTCTCATTTCCCCTGCGTTTGGACATGACTCCTTACACTGAAGATTTTCTTATGGGAAAGAATGACAGGAAAGAAGGTATTTGAATTTAGTTTATCTACACATTTTTCTGCCAGGCAAACTGTTTCAATTTTTTAAATATATTTGGATATTTTTGGGTGACATGGTTTCTGCTTGGATTGAGTGAACATTGTAGTACTTGGGCCTGTCAAGTGAGGCTTTCTGAGCATTTCACACAAACACTTGAAAGGTACAATTGATTGCCAGCCACTTCTCCTTCCCTAATGGGAAAAACATGCTTAGCTATTTTGTCTGCTGGGGATCATGGGGCTCCTTGATCCACAGCGGAAAGAGCAGCCACTAAGCCTTTTGTGTGTTCAATAGAGACCTCTGCCATCACCTGCCCCCTTTTTCCTTGGGGTAGAGGAGGGACTGTCAGGAAGGTCAGGAATGGGAATCAATTTGAGGTAGACATATTCAAGGGCTTGCTGTGCCCACCTTGGGGCCATTGTAATTACTCAGTTCTGCAAGCACGAATGCCTCTGTTTTGGTCAGCATACACTTTGAATTATCACTGCCCTTAGCTTCTTTCTTCCTGAAAGTTAAAGAATAGTGTATCATCTGGGAAGCATGATATATATTTGTGTTTCTTCCCACTATTAATATCAAATAGAAGTTTGGTGTCCCCCTCCCCCCAAAAACGCAAATTATGAACTTTTTTCTTATTGAGGTGAAAAGTGCTGACTTGAGGAACCAAAGTAGCTCATTGAAGCCTCTACTATTGACAAACACACACCCTACTCCGCCGAGAGCCCTCCAACTACTTGTCCCTAATGTAACAATGTAAGCTTGGGGCTAGCTTGGGTTGTTTGGTGTCTTTGTACAGGGCTGCCATGTATGTTTTTAGTACTTGATCTATTCCAGTTATTAAAATAATAAGTTGCTAAATGCTGTAATAAATTACTTAAGGTTTCAAGGATGATGGCGACAGTTCCAAAGAGACCAAGAGTTACGAGTATGATTTGATAGGAGTAACCGTCCATACAGGAACAGCAGATGGGGGACACTACTACAGTTTTATCCGAGATATTGTTAACCCTCATGCTTACAAAAACAACAAGTGGTGAGTAGCCTTCCAGTCGGGTTTGGAGGCAAAGGCATTAACCGTAATTTGACAGTAAATGATTTATTAGCAGAAACCAGGGAGTTGAGGAGGAAACCTGTATGCAGAAGGGGAAGAGAGAGGATTCTTGATCATCAAATAATAGTGTGGTCATCTGTTTGAACTGAGCCGTAATTTCTTTTGAATAGATTTTTATTTTTGTTGGCTCAGTGAACCTTAACATGTTTTCAAATGTAGTTAATTAGCTTTATTTAATTAACGTGATACACATTTATTCTGTCCTGGCTTTTGTAGTATTTGGCTAAAACATGTCATCCTATTTAGCTGTTGAAATTTATTTGGCATGCTCGTATTATTTTTTATTGCTTGTAATTTCACAGTGAGATCAAGGATTCTGCTGAGTTACAGCCATGTTACCTGCAGTGGAGTAAAAAAAATTTTGTTCTAGTATAAATCAGCCTGATGCATGGGTATAATGTGTTGTGTCTTCTAGGTATCTTTTCAATGATGCTGAAGTAAAACCATTTGATTCTGCGCAGTTGGCTTCTGAATGTTTTGGTGGAGAAATGACAGTGAGTTGTAGTCTGCATCTCGTTACAATAAAAAGCAACCTACTGTGCTGCAGATCTCTGTTGATAACTTTTCTTTCAGTGTATTTAAAACATCAGAAAACTGGTTCTGTGCCTCCTTTCAAACCATTATGCTACTCCATACAGCCCATAATCAAGCTATGAAATGCATAGCCTGATTATGTTAGGGAATGCAAAGGGTTTAAACAAAGGTTGCAAAATTGTAAAGTGTTCCTGTAGCCCAATGGTGGGCAAGTTATTGGGGTCCTCAAGTGCCAGCATAAAGGCTTTTTCACCCACGTAGGAAGTCTAACCTCTGACAAAAGTCTTACAAACTGCAATCAGCGTGATTCCCTCAAGCCTTTTCCTTTCTCAAAGATTACAGAAATGAAGATGCCACTTCACAGTTGTAGGATACCCCTGAGCTTTTTGCCATGACGAATAAGTAGGTACACCTGTGCTTGTCAGGTCCAGTATTTCATCGATTTTAATTGCAGTATAGGTGCCAGCTTATTTCTACATTTTACTGTTGCACCAACTCATAATAAAATTGAACAGAAAGGTTAGAGTCACTTTTTGCTTGTAAGGGCTGTAGTAAATTACCATACCAATGATCAAAGATACTGCAGCTAGAAGATCAACACGAGCCTATGAAGAAGAGTTAAATTACTTCTGTGCCAGTATACAAGTATAAAATTGTTGTTGGCCCTTGCACTTGCTATTGTGCTTGTGAAACATAGTGAAGATAGAAAGAATGAGTCCTTCTAAAAACGTTCCTTTTCTTTTTCCAGACAAAGACGTACGATTCTGTTACCGATAAATTTATGGATTTCTCCTTTGAAAAGGTACTTTCTTTTATCCTTCAGTTTTGAAAATAAATACACCTCAGTGTTTCTTCCTCTTTCTGTTTCTACATAACGTTGTTGGTTTTTTGGATTCCTCAGACACACAGTGCATACATGCTCTTCTATAAACGGATGGAGCCAGAAGAAGAGAATGGCCAAGACTACAAATTTGATGTTTCATCTGAGTTGCTAGAGGTATATATGGCTGCATTTAAAACAACAAACTTTTAAGGATCCCTGTTCCGATTATCATCATCATTGGCTTTACTCAAAGCATATTGATCACTTTCAAAGCTTTGTGAAGTATGGTAAATACTCCAGTCATCAAAGTTTTAGCTGACTTGCTGTATACCCTGAGCCAACTGTTTACTATACACGTGACAAACTGCTTTTTCTTTTCTCTTCTTTGCTTTTCTCTTCCCTTATGGAGCTACAAGATGGGATGCAATCAAATTGGTGGGTTATAGAATCATAGAATAGTAGAGTTGGAAGGGGCCTATAAGGCCATCAAGTCCAACCCCCTGCTCAATGCAGGAATCCAAATCAAAGCATTCTTGACAGATGGCTGTCCAGCTGCCTCTTGAATGCCTGCACCGTCGGAGAGTCCACTACCTCTCTTGATAATTGGTTCCATTGTTGTACTGCTCTAACAGGAAGTTTTTCCTGGTGTCTAGTCTAAATCTGGCTGCCTGCAACTTGAGCCCATTATTCCGTGTCCTGCACTCTGGGATGATCGAGAAGAGATCCCGTCCCTCTATGTGACAACCTTTCATGTACTTGAAGAGTGTTATATCTCCCCTCAGTCTTCTCTTCTCCAGGCTAAACATGCCCGGTTCTGTCAGTCTCTCCTCATAGGGCTTTGTTTCCAGTCCCCTAATCATCGTTGCCCTCCTCTGAACCTGTTCCAGTTTGTCTGCATCCTTCTTGAAGTGCGGAGACCAGAACTGGACACAGTACTCAAGATGAGGCCTAACCAGTGCTGAATAGAGGGGAACTAATACTTCACGCAATTTGGAAACTATATTTCTGTTAATGTAGCCTAATATAGCGTTTGCCTTTTTTGCAGCCACATCACACTGTTGACTTATATTCAGCTTGTGATCAGCAGTACTTGCTGGCTTCTATGTCCCATATTGCCCAAGGGCTGTGAACTTGGGCCTGTATTAGCCAGTAGTCATTGTACTGAATCGCTGGAATGGCATTATTCTAATAGAAGGTAGATAAAATATCTACTCAGTAGATCCCCAAAGGCAATGGGTTATTTATTTTTTTCAAAATTCATATTTTTTATTTCATTAAATTATCAAAATTGGATGATGGCTGGTTGTAACATAATGGAACTGGAATTTCCAAAACAGAAACATTAAAAAAAGCTAAAGCGTACATTTAATAGAATAATTTTAATTGCTGTGTAGCTGAGAACTTTGTTTTAGACAAAAAGTTGGGAAGAGCCTATAGCTTAGTGGAAGAACACATACTTTGTATGCAGGGAGTTTTCAGCCTTTGGCATCTCAAGTTCAAAGGCTCTCTGGGGGCAGGGCTGTGAGAAACCTCTGCCTGATGCATTGGAGAACTGCTGCCAGACAATGTTACTGCTGAGCTAGGCACACCCATTGGTCTTACTCTGTATATGAGAGTTTCATATATTTAAAATATTATGGCTTGGATCCTAAGATAAACTAGCTTTTCATCCCCTCCCCGGCCCTTTGCAGCCCTGCATTTCCCTGACAAAAGCCTCTCCAGGGACTTGGGCAAGTATGAGATGGGAGGCGGAAAGGGGCAGGAGGGAGCAACATACTTTCCTGCAGTGAACTTTCTTAAATTAACTTGTCACTATGGGTGAATCCCAGTTGTTGTTAAATTTATATCCCTGCCTTCCTCCCAGCAGGAGCCCAGGGCGGCAAACAACAACCCTAAAAACACTGTAAAACATCATAAAAACAGACTTTAGAATATACTAAAACATCTTTAAAAACATTTTTTTAAAAAGCTTTCGAAACATCTTAAAGAGGAATTCCAACACAGACGCAGACTAGGGAAAGGTCTCTACTTAAAAGGCTTGTTGAAAGAGGATGGTTGTAGCATCCCACTTGTGCAAACATGATTTCCCCTTCCCCTCCTGTCCACTTGCATCCCTGTGTTTCCCTAAAATGTGCTCCAGGTGGTTGGGGGACCCTCCAGAACAGCTTGGGGAGGTGTGCAGTGCTGCAGGGGAGGAAAGGAAAGAGAAGTCCCATTGCATCCATTGGCACTACATTGGATCTCACCTTATGAGTTCAGTCTTTTATTTCTTAAATAGATACAGAGCATGGCCTAATAGGTCCAGCATATGAATTGTATGTTAGAAACTGAGTAGACCAAAGCATGAATTGTGGGGATTTTCAGCAGTTACGTATTGCGTTTTAAACCCTGACTTCTCCAGATATCCCTAGGACAGGGTACATGGTTGGTTTCTCCCCCCGCCCAGCCACCTTTCTCTAAAAACCACCAGGTGAGATACTGGGCCTGAGCTCATCCAGTGAGCTTCATGACTGAATGAGGATTTGAACCTGCATCTTTAACTATCACTGATCTTACCACTTGCATATACATCAGTGATCTTTGAACTGATTTTTTTAATTGCAGTGTGAGTGAGTTTCCTTATTTAATGCACTGGCTCTTTTAGTTTTGAAATGGTAACTATGGCTCTGAATGAGTAAACAGCTTTGTATTTGCTTTTTCACTTCAGTGGATATGGCATGATAACATGCAGTTTCTTCAAGACAAGAATATTTTTGAGCATACATATTTTGGGTAAGCTTTGTTTTGACTTTAGGATTTTCTTTTAAATAATAATGTTATCCAGGTTTTAAAATTCATTTTAAGCAACTGACTACTATTTATCTGGCCTTAGGTTCATGTGGCAATTGTGCAGTAGCATTCCCAGCACTTTACCAGATCCAAAAGCGGTTTCTCTGATGACTGCCAAGGTAGAATTCCTTATCACACTTTTAAAAACTCATGTTTCTGTGTGCGCTCAGGGAACTCTGTGTGACTATCAATTATTGTCTTACAGTTAAGCACCTCTTTTGTCCTCGAAACATTTATCCATTCAAAAGAAAAGGTATGTTGCTGCGCACCTGAATATAATACTTGGGCCACATTAATAAAATTGCCCTTCAGTTTATGGAAGTAAAACCGAATTTATAATGAAGTGTTGGTTTTGCATCAAGCTGCATTTCTTCAGGCTCCCAGTGTATGGCTTTTTGTAGAACCCCTTAAGCTGGCATGGACCAGTTCGTTGTTACATGTACTTTACCTACCTCAAGACAGGGTCATCTTTACTTCAGACATCCTACAGATTGATCCATATATAAATTCAGATCACACTGATTGATAAAATAGATGCATTATTGCTGTGGTATATTTACGCCATATAGCCCCAGATGACTCTATCATATGCAACAAACCATTTTATTAAAGCAAATGCTGGCTTGCTAACCCTTCTTGGGGGGAGGTGAAAGGGTACAATTTTTTGTGAGAACACTCTGCCATTCTTTGTGCATTGTGTCTGGTTCTTTTAGCTTAGAAGTTGCATTTATTTCTCTCTTTAGCCTACAATGCTTCAGTGGATTGAACTATTAACGAAGCAGTTTAACAACAGTCAAGCCGCTTGTGAGGTAAGGCAGAAATGAAGGATTTAGTGAAGACGTAATCTATGCAAAATACACTTTTTTGTGTTAAACTTATTAGTGTCATAACATAAATTTGTGGGTTTAGTAATGTGGAAAAGAAACTGTGGCATTTGGTTCTTCAGGGTGCATAGACTTTGCCAAACATACCTATACCCAAGCTACAAGGAAGCACTTTCATGATTGCATTTTTGTCGTGTTATGCTCCTTGAGTGTTTGTCTTGTAGTTAGTGCTCAGAAGAAGAATATGATAGATTCAGAGACACTACTGCCTCCTAAAATTATTTATTTAAAGCATTCATACATCTCCAGAGGTAGAGGTGATATAAAACAATAACTTAGGCATTTGCTGCCATTTCTTGGAGGGAAGATGCTTGCATTGTTTGTATGGGATAAAAGGAAGAGGCTTTTGGTGAACATACTGAACGAAACAACACATTGTAAGAAGAAAGTGTTGACAGTTCTGAACAGCTTTTGGTGAAGCGCTTATGTTTGAAAAGTAAAGAGAAGCTGCAGACATTTTGATATGGTATAGTACAGCCTTCACCAATCCGGTATCCTCCAGCTGTTTTGGACTACAACTCCCATCAGCTCCTGCCACCACATGTTCAACAATCAGTTGCCTAGCATAAACTTGGTGCTGTCCCTATCCCTCTGTTATTTTACTTCAGACTAATACGTTTCAGCAATAACCCGTGCTTATTTCCTGTGGTGAATTTGCTATCATGTTCTGTTTTCCGACTCAAGACAGAAACTTCATTATATCCAGCCTCCTTAGGCAGGTCTGCATTTCACAGACCAGAGTGCTGCATAAGCAGAGAGCAGCAGGTGGATCTTATTATATAGAAACACTTGCAGAACGTAACCAATGTTCAGACTTTAGATTTAGCTCATCGCTATCCATATTATTTTAGAACGCAATGGAGGCTGAGTTCTTGTTGTAAAGAAAACTCCATTCCTTGCAGACTACCCAAATCAAAAAGAAACCTGCAAGTTCTGTGTTGCCTGGCCATTATGGAAGATAATTTCCCCCCTTCTGCTATAAAACTTTGAGATAATTACCTCTTCCCCAGTTTTTCCTTGAGTGGTAAATAATTGCTAGATTACTCTGGGGTTTTTAGACAATGCCCCCCCCATTACTGATAATACAATACATTATACCTTTATTAAAGGATATCACAGTAGAAAAGGCTCTCCACCTAATACAGAGCACAGATTAAAGCATGAGCAATGTGCATTTTTTTTGCAGTGGTTTCTGGATCGTATGGCTGACGATGACTGGTGGCCCATGCAGATTCTAATAAAATGCCCCAATCAGATTGTGAGACAGGTAAGCAAAATGCAGAATTGGATCTGCCATGTAAAATTCTTGTTTCTATTTGACAGTCTTCTTTGTGTGTGGCCATTTTTATTTCTTTCTCTTTGCTCTTGTTGCCTTCCAGTGTTTGACAATCGTGGGGTGCTCTCTTCTCTGGCCACTAGTAGCCTAGAATTAATTTTAGTGCGGGAGGTGATGGCCTCCTGCAGATACCATCTTATCAGGAGGTCTGTTCTGTACAACATAGGAAACTGACCTTTAGTGTGGCGGCACCTGCCCTGTGGAATTCCCTCCCCTTAAATATTAGGCAGGCGCCATCTCTGTTACCTTCTCGGCAGCTATTGAAGACCTTCCTCTTTCAACAAGCCTTTTAAGTTGAGACCTTATGCCACTCTGTGTCTGTGTTGGAATTGCTTTTTAATGTTTTTAAATCTTTTTTAAAAAACTATGCTTTTAACTTTTGTTTTTAAAGATATCTTGAAAGCTTTTTAAAAAAAATGTTTTTAAAGATTTTTGTTTTAATGTATTTTAAAGTCCGTTTTTATGATGTTTTAAATGTGTTTTTGATGCTTTTGCTTGCCGCCTTGGTCTCCTGCTGGGAGGAAGGGCGGGATATAAATAAATAAAATTTTAGCTGTTTAAACACTTGAAATTGTAAATGATAATGTCCTGTGGGCCTGCACAATTGATCCCTCTGCACAGTTTCATGGTCTTACAAGTCATTAGTTCAGACGCCATTTGGCAACTTCGGCAGTGGTTATGCTGAGGACAATGGGGGAGAAAGTGCAAGTGCTGATATTCTCTTGGAACTGCAGTCTCTGTATAAAAATCAGATCCAAAAGAGTTACTTTAGGTGCATCGAAATGATTGGACATTGGTGGTATTTTTGACTTGGAGCAGAATCCCAGCTTTTAAAGGCATGTGGAGACAACAGGGAAGAGGAGGGGAGGGGGAAGTCTCTTGTGCAAGCTGAAGTCTATTCATGCACACAGCACTGGATAGAACCCATTAAAGCCATTCAACCATGGTATCCTGTTGGATCGCCTGGAAGGATTAGGAATAAGGGGTACTTTTCTACGGTGCCTCCGTTCCTATCTCTCAGACAAATGCCAACGGGTGGCATTGGGGGATGAGGTCTCAGACCCTTGGCCTCTCAATTGTGGAGTGCCACAGGGTTCTATCCTCTCCCCCATGCTATTCAACATCTATGTAAAGCCGCTGGGGGGCATCATCAGGAGATTTGGGCTGCGGTGCCACCAATATGCGGATGACACTTAGCTCTATCTCTCATTTAAGTCCTCACCAGAGTTGGCTGTGGATACCATGTCCAAGTGCCTGGAATCCGTAAGTGAATGGATGGGAAGGGATAGGCTGAAACTAAATCCCGACAAGACCGAGGTGTTGCTCGTGGGAGATAGGGGCAGGTTGGGGGATATAGACCTGGTGTTCAATGGGGTAAGGTTACCCTTAAAAGACCAGGTCCGCAGCCTTGGGGTCATTCTTGACTCCCAGCTGTCCATGGAGGCTCAGGTCTTGGCAGTGAGCCGGGCAGCTTGGTATCAATTGCATCTGATAAGGAGGCTGCAACCCTACCTTCCTGCCCATCTGCTCCCACGGGTGATACATGCCCTGGTCTTCTCCCTCTTAGACTACTGTAATGCGCTCTACGTGGGGTTACCCTTGAAAATGGTCCAGAAATTACAACTGATACAGAATGCGGCGGCACATTTGATTAAGAACAGCCGTCGCCGTGATCACATCACTCCGGTGTTAATAGATCTACACTGGCTACCAGTTGTTTACCAGGCCCAATTCAAGGTGTTGGTGTTGACCTTTAAAGCCCTATACGGTTTCATAAGAACATAAGAAGAGCCTGCTGGATCAGGCCAGTGGCCCATCTAGTCCAGCATCCTGTTCTCACAGTGGCCAACCAGGTGCCTGGGGGAAGCCCGCAAGCAGGACCCAAGTGCAAGAACACTCTCCCCTCCTGAGGCTTCCGGCAACTGGTTTTCAGAAGCATGCTGCCTCTGACTAGGGTGGCACAGCACAGCCATCACGGCTAGTAGCCATTGATAGCCCTGTCCTCCATGAATTTGTCTAATCTTCTTTTAAAGCCGTCCAAGCTGGTGGCCATTACTGCATCTTGTGGGAGCAAATTCCATAGTTTAACTATACGCTGAGTAAAGAACTACTTCCTTTTGTCTGTCCTGAATCTTCCAACATTCAGCTTCTTTGAATGTCCACGAGTTCTAGTATTATGAGAGAGGGAGAAGAACTTTTCTCTATCCACTTTCTCAATGCCATGCATAATTTTATACACTTCTATCATGTCTCCTCTGACCCGCCTTTTCTCTAAACTAAAAAGCCCCAAATGCTGCAACCTTTCCTCATAAGGGAGTCGCTCCATCCCCTTGATCATTCTGGTTGCCCTCTTCTGAACCTTTTCCAACTCTATAATATCCTTTTTGAGATGAGGCGACCAGAACTGTACACAGTATTCCAAATGCGGCCGCACCATAGATTTATACAACGGCATTATGATATCGGCTGTTTTATTTTCAGTACCTTTCCTAATTATTGCTAGCATGGAATTTGCCTTTTTCACAGCTGCCGCACACTGGGTCGACATTTTCATCGTGCTGTCCACTACAACCCCGAGGTATCTCTCCTGGTCGGTCACCGCCAGTTCAGACCCCATGAGCGTATATGTGAAATTAAGATTTTTTGCTCCAATATGCATAATTTTACACTTGTTTATATTGAATTGCATTTGCCATTTTTCCGCCCATTCACTCAGTTTGGAGAGGTCTTTTTGGAGCTCTTCGCAATCCCTTTTTGTTTTAACAACCCTGACAATTTAGTGTCATCAGCAAACTTGGCCACTTCACTGCTCACTCCTAATTCTAGGTCATTAATGAACAAGTTGAAAAGTACAGGTCCCAATACCGATCCTTGAGGGACTCCACTTTCTACAGCCCTCCATTGGGAGAACTGTCCGTTTATTCCTACTCTCTGCTTTCTGCTTCTTAACCAATTCCTTATCCACAAGAGGACCTCTCCTCTTATTCCATGACTGCTAAGCTTCCTCAGAAGCCTTTGGTGAGGTACCTTGTCAAACGCTTTTTGAAAGTCTACGTACACTATGTCCACTGGATCATCTCTATCTATATGCTTGTTGACACTCTCAAAGAATTCTAATAGGTTACTGAGACAGGACTTTCCCTTGCAGAAGCCATGCTGGCTCTGCTTCAGCAAGGCTTGTTCTTCTATGTGCTTAGTTAATCTAGCTTTAATAATACTTTCTACCAGTTTTCCAGGGACAGAAGTTAAGCTAACTGGCCTGTAATTTCCAGGATCCCCTCTGGATCCCTTTTTGAAGATTGGCGTTACATTTGCCACTTTCCAGTCCTCAGGCACGGAGGAGGACCCAAGGGACAAGTTACATATTTTAGTGAGCAGATCAGCAATTTCACCTTTGAGTTCTTTGAGAACTCTCGGGTGGATGCCATCCGGGCCCGGTGATTTGTCAGTTTTTATATTGTCCATTAAACCCAGAACTTCCTCTCTCGTTACCACTATTTGTCTCAGTTCCTCAGAATCCCTTCCTGCAAATGTTAGTTCAGGTTCACGGATCTGCCCTATATCTTCCACTGTGAAGACAGATGCAAAGAATTCATTTAGCTTCTCTGCAATCTCCTTATCGTTCTTTAGTACACCTTTGACTCCCTTATCATCCAAGGGTCCAATCACCTCCCTAGATGGTCTTCTGCTTTGAATGTATTTATAGAATTTTTTGTTGTTGGTTTTTATGTTCTTAGCAATGTGCTCCTCAAATTCTTTTTTAGCATCCCTTATTGTCTTCTTGCATTGCTTTTGCCAGAGTTTGTGTTCTTTTTTATTTTCTTCATTCGGTCAAGACTTCCATTTTCTGAAGGAAGACTTTTTGCCTCTAAGAGCTTCCTTGACTTTGCTCGTTAACCATGCTGGCATCTTCTTGGCCCTGGCGGTACGTTTTCTGGTCTGCGGTATGCACTCCAGTTGAGCTTCTAATATAGTGTTTTTAAACAACTTCCAAGCATCTTCGAGTGATGTGACCCTCTGGACTTTGTTTTTCAGCTTTCTTTTTACCAATCCCCTCATTTTTGTGAAGTTTCCTCTTTTGAAGTCAAATGTGACCGTGTTGGATTTTCTTGGCAATTGGCAAGTTACATGTATGTTTAATTTAATAGCACTGTGGTCACTGCTCCCAATCGGTTCAACAACACTTACATCTGGCACCAGGTCCCGGTCCCCACTGAGGATTAAGTCCAGGGTTGCCGTCCCTCTGGTCGGTTCCATGACCAACTGATCTAGGGAATAGTCATTTAGAATATCTAGAAACTTTGCTTCTTTGTCATGACTGGAACACATATGCAGCCAGTCTATGTCCGGGTAGTTGAAGTCACCCATTACTACCACATTTCCTAGTTTGGATGCTTCCTCAATTTCATATCTCATCTCAAGGTCTCCCTGAGCATTTTGATCAGGGGGACGATAGATCGTTCCCAGTATTAAGTCCCTCCTGGGGCACGGTATCACCACCCACAATGATTCTGTTTCGGCCCAGTTTATCTGAAGGACCACCTCCAGCATCACCAATTATGCCGCCTAACGAGATCAGCCACACAAGACCTTCTCTCGGTCCCGCCAGTTAAGACAGCGAGGCTGGTGCGGACCAGAGAAAGGGCATTTTCGATTGTGGCCCCCACCCTCTGAAACTCCCTTCCTTTTGACCTCCGCCATGCCCCTTCCTTGATAGGTTTCCGCCGGGCCTTAAAGACCTGGCTGTTCAGGCCGGCCTACGGGACCTCTGGGGTGGGTTAGTTTTTGATATGGTAATATTATTATTGTTGTGGTCCTCTTTGGCTTTTATTGTATTTTTACTGTGAAGTTGTACGTCGCCTAAAGTGGCCGTTAATTCGGCCAGATAGGCGACTCACAAATAAAAATTTATTATTACTATTATTATTCTGCCACCACCTTTTCTGTTGTTTTGCTCAACATCCGTCCTGAAGAAGAGTTCTAAAAGTCAGAAGCTTGCTCGCTATTTTATTATATTTTAATTGGCAGTAATAAAGGTATTTCATTCCTGTGTCTTATCAAAACATCTGTGACATTCCACAGAAAGTTGTCCTCTGGCTCATTATTTTGCAGATGTTCCAGCGCTTGTGTATTCATGTGATTCAGCGGTTGAGACCAGTCCATGCTCATCTATACTTGCAACCAGGAATAGAAGACTGGTAAAATATTTGTACCTGATATGTTTTCTTCTTAAGATTACTTCACCTGTTCAGAAGACTTAATTTGTTGTAATGAAAAATTATCATTTTAAAGCATTAAACCAATATAATCAGAGCTTTCTGTTTCAGAGTATTTCCTGTGTTTTATACTGCTCTGTGGTCACAAGACCAAGTAAAATGGGATATGTTCTCAACTACCTCCCTCTGTAGATCACAGGTGGTATTCAACTAAATATTTATTTATTTATTTATTGAATTTTGTATCCAGCCCATCCTCCCAAAGGAGCCCAAGGCAGCAAGCACATCAACACAACATTTTAACAACAACGAAAGGCTCGCTGCTAGCACAAAGTGCCTTTGCTGCCCCCAAATTTGCTCTGGAGGCTTGGGGGGAAACCCAGAATAGATGAGGGGGGCAGAGGGAAGAGATAGGGGAACATTCCATTGCATAAAGAGAAACCCTTGTGCTGACAAAATGAGTGACTTAGCGCTTATGTTGAATACAAACCCATGAATTTGATGTCATTATCTTACTCTTCAGTCTTATCCTGTGCATTTTATTCTGAAGTAAATCCTATTGAGTTCAGTAGGACTTACGTCCCAGGTAAGCGTGCATAGGACTGTAGCACATAGAACGCCTAAGAATAATGCAATATGCAGGAACATGGAATTTTTGAACATCACTTTAGATTGGTCTGAGATCATTTTGCCTGCAGAGACTTTAATATATATACACTGAGTGATGCAAATTGAAATGTATTTTCAGTTCGGATGACATGGATGGCCCTGTGGAAGATATTGGTAGTCGCTCATGTGTAACTCGCTTTGTGAAGACTCTGTTGTCAATTATGGAGCATGGTGTTAAACCTCACAGTAAACATCTCACAGAGTACTTTGCCTTTCTTTATGAATTTGCCAAAATGGGAGAAGAGGAGGTGAGTATAGTTTTGGTTGCTTTGATTCTCTGCAGTTTATATTTGGGAAATTGTGTCTCTGTGTGTAACTTGTCTCAGACTTTTGTTGTTGTGCTGAATGCATTTTTAAATGTGTGTGCTATGACTGTATTTCTGTTTTTATAGTAAAGCCACTCTGGGAAAGGGAGGTGGGTCACAAATAACTAAAGCCAATAAATGAACAAACCATATTGCTTACACATTCTAATAATAATGTTGAACTGTTCCCAGAGCCAATTCTTGCTTTCACTGCAAGCGATATCGACAATGGTCCATTTCTACATGGGAACCAAAGGACCTGAAAATGTAAGTCTGTAAAATTGCCTTGCATAGAAAAATGTAGACTTTTCACTTTTCAAACCAAATAATGTTTTGATTCCCCCCACCTCACGTTGACCATATAATAAATTAACATTAAAATGATGGAAATAGATTTATTAGTTGAAAGCTTTTTTAAAAAAGGTAACTTTCAAACTGTGTTTTGGGGTTCCTTGGAAGTTCTTAAACAAGAAAGTCATAAATAGGGACAAACTGTGACTCCTGATTTTTTCCCCTGCAGTGTTGGTCGATAGCAGTGGCTCTTAACCTTTTTTGGGTCACAGACCCTTTTGAGAATCTGATGAGAGCTATGGGCCCCCTCCCCAGAAAAATGCACATAAACACATGCACACAACATTTTGCATACAATTTATTTTATTGCATTGGAAATTGGGTTTTGGGTTTGTTTGGGGGTTTTTGAGAGCTGGTTCAGAGACCCCCTGAAGCCCATCCATGGACCCCAGGTGAAGAACCCTCTGGTCTATAGGAGCAGCTACAGGTGTACAGGGCACTCTCTCCATAATGTGGGAAGTTGGCTGCAGCCCAAGAGGTCTGCCCATTGCACTTAACTTAAAAAGCTTATATTCTATAAGTGTCAAAAAGATAATAATAAAGACAACACGTGCCAAATATATAGTGGGAGGGAGTTCCAAAGAGTAGGTGCTGCCACGCTGAAGGCACTATTCCTACATCGTATGGAATGGACCTGCTGATCAGGTGATATCTGCAGGAGTCTCTCTCATTGAACTACCCAGGTGGTACAGTCCTGATGCAGAGTAACTTGATGGATTATTATAATACATAGCATTTATAGTTAGGGCTATCTGAAAGTTCAGAGGCTTTCACACAGATGATCTCAGTGGTGTTATCTCTGTGGGTCAGTATTATTATCTGCTATTATGGATGAGTTCAAAGCTGAGAGAGTATGGCTTGTCTAAATGGCCACAGAGTGTATAGTTATAAAGCTAAAAAGTTCAGTTTTGTGTGTGTCTGTATAAAGAAATAGATCGTTATATTTTTTAAATGTATATGCCCTCTTTTAGCCTGCATCTAAATGGCAACTTAAAGAAATCACCCTGCAGGTCTGATTAAGGTCTGCGTTAAGAATTGTATGCAAGATGTTTTTTCTTTTCCTGCCTGTCCTTCAGCCACAAGTTGAAGTGCTATCAGAGGAAGAAGGAGAAGAGGAAGAAGAGGAGGAAGACATTCTTTCTTTAGCAGAAGAAAAATACAGGCCTGCTGCACTTGAAAAGATGATAGCTCTGATAGCTCTTCTGGTTGAGCAGTCTCGCTCAGAGAGGTAAGGAGTGGCCACGCACAGACTCAGCTTCTCACTTTGGTTTAGACTCGTGTACGTACAGTGCATGCATTCGATGCAGCGCTCGAGGTGGACTCCTGCCTCTGTTCTTTTTTATTGGGCCCCCTCCCCCATGTACAGTAAGCTGCTGACTAATGGAGGTGGTGGTGAGACTTTCAAAAGCTGTACCAAAAGTAGTGAAGAGATTGCATTTGTCAGTAGTCCCCCCCCCCCCATTTTGCCTTTAGCTATCACACGTATCTAGCTGTTCCCCTGTGAGGTGATTGTGACAATGTCACATTATACATCTTTGGGGAGGGGCGTAGGTAAGTGGTAGAGTGCATGCTTTGCATGCAGAACTTTCCCGGTTCAATCCCTGGCACCTCCAGATGGGGCTGGGAAAAATCCTTCTCCCTAGAGGGTGCTGCCAGTCAGCATAGACAAAGCTAATCTAGACTGGTCCAGTGGTCTGGCTTGGTATAAGGAAGCTTCTTGCATCCCTGTAATCACATCCGTTCCCCCCCCCCCAATATTCCTTGATACTCCTCTGGACTACCAGGTAGGGCTGCTGCAAATCAAGAGACTATTCTCTGCTCTCAAAATGCCTGTGTGGGTGTCTGTGTGGCACCACTCAAAAGGGAAAATGCTTCCTTGCAGGTCACACACCTCCCTGTTTAGGACCAAAATGTCATCTTGCTGCCTCGTTTTGGGGTTCGCATTTCTCCTCTTGTCTTACGTAAGCCCACCTGCTGCCAAGTGGCACGGCTTGCTAGAATGTCTGACCATTTGTCCTCTTGATTGATTTCCTGTATGTGCATTACTACTACTGCTGCTACTACATTTATATCCCACCTTTCCTCCAAGGAGCTCAGGGTGGCGTATAAACACAGTTTTCCTCTGCCCAGTTTTATCCTCACAACAACCCTGTTAGAAAGGTTAGGTTAGGCCCAAGGTCACCCAGTGAGCTTTGTCACTGAGTGGGGATTTGAATCCTGGTCTCCCAGGTCCCAGTCCAGTACACCACACCTTATATGCATTGCTGTGAGAGTATGAAAGTTAAAGGAAAGCAACACTTATTTTTTCTAGCCTAGTTGCTGAAATGAATTAGTCAATTTTTGTGTGTGTTTTTAGGCACCTGACTTTATCTCAAAACGACATGGCAGCATTAACAGGAGGCAAGGTAATATATTTGACATGGAAAAGTACAATGACTGTTTTAAAATGTGCCTTTTAAAAATGCCAGCAGTAGTAACACCTTTGAATTTGTTTCAGGGATTTCCTTTCTTGTTTCAACATATCCGTGATGGAATAAACATCAGGCAGACCTGCAATCTTATTTTCAGCCTTTGTCGGTACAATAACAGACTTGCAGAACATGTAGGTATCACCTGCTGTCGATTGTGTTCATTCCAGGAGCTTTACTGGAAAGGTTGCACTGGAGTTGCATATATAATTGAAGATTTCTTTCTCTCTTACAGATTGTATCCATGCTTTTCACATCTATAGCCAAGTTGACTCCTGAGGTGTGTAAGAGTAAACTATTGTAACAATTTAATGGCAGTTTTGACTTGTCTAACATTGGTGTTTATACTGCTGGCAATTAATCCTGACCTGTTTATTATTTTAAGGACTACGTGCACATCAATCAAAGTGAAAACTTCTATCTATAAACTTTCCTCAGCCAGTACCTAACAGTTTTCCTATTGGTTGCTCTCTGGCATCACCAGTTAAAGGATTGGGTAGCAAATCATGGGAAAGATCTCTACCTGAGTCTGCTACCAGTCAGAGAAGATGAAACTGGGCTAATGGGCAAATATACCAGCAGTTTCTTAAGGCCAAGATTTCACCACATGAAAAAATTGAATCTTAGGTGGGATTGCACAGATAGGGGCTGGTATCTCTGATTATACCCTATCCCTTTACTTTCTTCTGTATAATTCATTCTTATGGGGGTAAGTGCTGCACTTGAGGTCAAAGTGTGCTCAGCCTGCCCTGATAGTGAGTACTGACAGGAACCCTGTGAAGGAGAGTGTGTGGAGTGCACAGACAGACCATGCACCTTCTCTTCCTACCCTCATCTTCCCCTGCCCCCTGGTGTCTGCAGTACACCGGCCTCCCTCCATACATAGGGACACAGGAAAGTGTCTTATACTAAGTCAGACCACTGGTCCATCTCGCTCAGTATTGTCTACACTGAGTGGCAGCAGCTCTCCAGGATTTCAAGAAGGGACATTCCTATCCCTACCTGGAGATAGATACATAGATTTATTTGATTGATTGATTGATTGTACTTATATACCGCCCCATAGCCGAAGCTCTCTGGGCGGTTTACAGTAACTAAAAACATTAAAACAAATATACAAATTTAAAAACACATCTTTTAAAAACAATTTAAAACACAATTTAGAAATTTAAAACAATTTAAAAAACACACTAAAATGCCTGGGAGCAGAGGAAAGTCTTGACCTGGCGCCGAAAAGATAACAGTGTTGGCGCCAGGCGCACCTCGTCACTAAAATCATTCCATAATTTGGGGGCCACCACTGAGAAGGCCCTCTCCCATGTTGCCACCCTCCCAGCTTCCCTTGGAGTAGGCACCCGGAGGAGGGCCTTTGATCTTGAACATAGTGTACGGGTGGGTTCGTATCGGGACAGGCATTCCAGGGATTGAACCCTGGGCCTTGTGCATGCAAACCAGATGCTCTCTCACTGAGCTGTGGCCCCTTCCCGTGTGCACATGCACAGAAAAACAAACGAAGAACCATGTTGGATCAAGCCAGAGGACTATCTAGTCCAGCATTCTTTTCTCACAGTGGCCGACCACATGTTGATCGGAAGCCCACAAGCAGGACCTGAGTCCAACAGCACTCTTACCCCCTTGTGATTCCCAACAACTGATATTCATAGGCATTCTGCCTCTGACAGAGGAGGGAGAATGTAGCCATCGTGGCTAGTGCCATTGATAGTCTTATCCTCCATGAACACACACGCACCATCATCATGCTGGTTATAAATTATGCACTGTTTCCGATTGTCCTTGTGAAGTGTGCACAGGCATCATACTTTCAATCGTAGAAGGGCAAGCTGAGTAGATTCTTGACATCAGGGATTGGCTAAGCACAACTGCAGGTTTTGCATCTTTAAACAGTTCTCAATGTGCTTTGTATTAGCTGCAGAATATAGCAGCCATAAATCTTACAGCTGCTTAAATGCATATAAACTCCTCACAAGATAAAATCAATCATGGGTTAAAAGTTTGGCCTTGCAAGGCAAGTCTATAGTTTTCTGATCTGATTTATATTCAGTACTTCAGTGACCTTTTGTATTTGTTTTTATATATTACAGGCAGCCAATCCTTTCTTCAAGTTGCTGACCATGCTTATGGAATTTGCTGGTGGCCCTCCAGGAATGCCACCATTTGCTTCTTACATTCTCCAGAGGATATGGGAGGTAAAGCATGCAGAGCTTAAGCAAAGATTCATATCCTCCCTACCCATATTCATATATTTCTACCAAGCTGTCAAGAAATAATGGCCTTCAAGGAAATGTTTACACTGCAAATGTTAATAGGCTTAATTCTTAAGCCTTTCCCCCACCCATCAAGAAGCTCTGGAAATAGTAGCAGAAAACCTTGGTGAACTGTTTCTTCATTAGACAAGATTCACTAGACAAAAACCCTGTTGGTTTGCCTGTTGATGATCTTTCTTCTTTGGGGATATGAGTTACAGTTCACAGCTTTTTCACAGTGAAAATAGACCAGAAATCTTACAGAATTCTCAGCATTTCCACAAATGCTGAGGACAGTTTAATAGGATTGAAGCCAAATAGAAAGATTTCAAACAAAGGAGGAGCCATAAATTGCTGGTTTGTTTCCTTATTTGAGGGTAATTGCCTCAAACACAGTGGAATTACTTGTGTGTAGATCTGCATAGGATTTGGAATTCTGATCTGAGTTTAGCCATGGTGAAAATTAAAACAGGACAGTCTTTATTCCAGATTAGATAATGTAAAACCCTTGCTTTTTTTACTTTGCCTATAATTGGTTCTGACTCCACCCACTGCCAGCGTGCCAGATTACTTGCAAGTGAATGCAGCCCTCAATAGAAAAAAAAAGGTTGCCCACCCTGCCTTATGGCTCTGGAGATTCTCCTGAAAGCGTAAGGCCAATGGCTGCTAAAATTTCAAAGGAGAGAGAGGAACCCAAGTATCATGGTTAGTTAGATTCTGCTGGGAGGAAGGGCAGGATATAAATCAAATAATAAATAAATAAATAGATCCTAAATATGAAAGTAAAATCTATACATTAAGTCTTCCCAATTTAGTGTGTGTGTGTGATCTTTCAAGTAGCTTAATGCATTCAGAACTACCTTGCCATCAGGATTGTTTCATGTGTTCATGGCCAGCCAAAGAATTCACATGTGCGTGCTCAGATACTTGCATCTGGTACCAAATGTGGAAGACTATGCACCCGCTTGCAGAAGAGAGCACATGGAGCCTTGTTCAGCATCTGTACTCTTTGCCATATATAGAATGCAGTCAGTAGTCTCCGGGGGGTTTGGTGATGTTTCCCATTTTCCCCCACAGGTGATTGAGTATAACCCTTCTCAGTGCCTGGATTGGCTAGCAGTGCAGACTCCTCGAAATAAGCTGGCTCACAGTTGGGTATTGCAGAATATGGAGAACTGGGTTGAACGCTTTCTTTTGGCTCACAACTACCCTAGAGTGAGAACTTGTAAGTGGGAGGCAAGCAGCCTTTTCTGGTTTTAACCTTGATATAATTGTTTTGTCGTGATTATGAGTGAAAATGTGGATTCTTCTGTTTTGCTTATTTCACTTACTATATTTGAGTGACAAAACGGGAAAAGTGGACAGAAATATTTGTGACTGTCCATTTCAGCTCTGCCGAGAACTCTTTGGAAATACAGGACCAGGAGCCGTTAGTACTTTTTTGCCACTGAATTAGTGTGTCATCTTGATTGATCTTGCTGTGTTCTTTACTTACCTGTAATATGTGTGGTTTGATGAAAATGAAGCTGTGCACTATTTCTGTTTTTAAAAGTGTATGTTCACAACCTAGAAAGATTTTACCTGTCTGCTCACATCTGTGTTTGTCCTTCGCAGCTGCAGCCTACCTTCTGGTCTCCCTTATTCCAAGCAATTCATTCCGGCAGATGTTCCGATCCACCCGCTCACTCCACATCCCTACTCGAGACCTTCCCCTTAGTCCAGATACTACTGTTGTCCTTCACCAGGTTTATAATGTACTCCTTGGGCTGCTCTCACGAGCTAAGCTCTACGTTGACGCTGCTGTTCATGGGACTACAAAACTGGTGCCCTACTTCAGTTTTATGACTTACTGCTTGATTTCCAAAACGGAAAAACTGATGTTTTCTACCTACTTCATGGACTTGTGGAACCTTTTCCAGCCTAAGCTTTCTGAGCCTGCCATTGCCACCAACCACAACAAGCAAGCCCTGCTCTCTTTCTGGTACAACGTCTGTGTTGACTGCCCTGAGAATGTGCGCCTTATTGTACAGAACCCTGTGGTGACCAAGAACATTGCCTTCAATTACATCCTAGCGGACCACGACGACCAGGATGTGGTGCTTTTTAACCGCGGGATGCTCCCTGCCTACTATGGCATTCTGCGGCTGTGCTGTGAGCAGTCCCCTGCATTCACCAGGCAGCTGGCTTCACATCAGAATATCCAGTGGGCTTTTAAGAATCTCACACCACACGCCAGCCAGTACCCTGGGGTAAGTCCATTTTCCCCAGGTAGTGTGCCATCAGGCAGATAATAGTGCCACCTGGTGTCCAAAGGCAGGAATGCACAGGAGTCAAGAATGGGGGTCCATTCCTGCCTTTGTCCTAGGGGGATCCTTTCTGCATTAGCTCCTTCCAGTGAGTCTGTTCCTTGTTGTTTGGCCAGCATTGTTGTTGTTGTTTTTATTAAATTATATCCTGCCCTTCCTCCCAATAGGACGAATGTCAGATGTTGATGTCTCTAATTGGGTTTGTCTCTTCCTGTCATCCAAAGGCAGGAAACTCTGACTTCAAAGGAAGCTCTCCCTTCCTGCGTCTCCTGCCTCTGCAAGGGCAGCTAGAGGCTCATTGGTGGTACTGAGAGGGCTGGAATTGGTCCTGGGGTCTCCACTTGTTGGTCCCTAATTTAGAGAGGGTGAAGGAAGCAAAGAGCTTCTTGAATCCCAGGCATCATTCATCTTTCCCATCTCTCTCAATTTTAGAGCGCTTGCAACTTTTATTTTTCTTTTGTTTATTTTTTTAGGTTTTTTTTTAAATGGCTTCCTATTCATCAGCTCCCACTTGTGGTACATGCCCTGGTTACCTCTCGTTTAGACTACTGCAATGCGCTCTACGTGGGGTTACCCTTGAAAACAGTCCGGAAACTACAACTGGTGCAGAATGCGGCAGCTCGTTTGCTTACAAACAGCCGCCGCCGTGATCACATCACACCAGTGTTATTTCATCTACATTGGCTTCCAGTTGTTTTCCGGGCCCAATTCAAGGTGTTGGTCTTAACCTTTAAATCCCTATACGGTCTCGGCCCAGTTTACCTGAAGGAGCACCTCCAGTACCACCAACTAAGCCGCCCGACCAGATCAGCCACACAGGGCCTTCTCTCCGTCCCACCAACGAAAACAGCTAGGTTGGTGGGGACTAGAGAGAGGGCATTCTCAGTGGCGGCCCCCACTCTCTGGAACTCCCTCCCGTTCGATCTTTGCCATGCCCCTTCCCTGGATACATTTCGCCGAGCCTTAAAAACCTGGCTCTTTGGACAGGCCTTTGGGGTCCCCAGGGTGGGCTAATTTCTTTATATTGTTTTAAAATTGTCTATTGATGGCCCTGTACTGCCGCTTTTTAAAATGGTTATTGTTGACTGCGCTGTATTTTATTATGTATTGTATTATTATGTATTGTTGAATTTAATGTTGTACGTCGCCTAGAGTGATTTCGGCCAGATAGGCGACTCAAAAATTAAATTTATTATTTTATTTATTATTATTATTATAGCAGAGGTAGAAAGGGAGGTAGACGGGGTATAGTCATCCAGGGTTGCATGGGGGGGGTGTCATAGACTCCTTACTTTGGGGGGGGCAGGGTATTAGCTAGGTCCCTATGTGTAAGCCAGGCAGCATGCAAAGGGGAGCATGTCAGCTACTGAGAAGAGTCCTTGTCATTTCGGGCTGATTGGAACCAATCAGTGAAAGGAGATGAGTCAGGCACTGACAAGCCTCTTCTCAGTAGCTAACACACAGCCTCCGCTTTCATGCTGATTGGCTCCGAGGGACATTTGTTGTGGTGGGGTGTGGACTCAGAGATGACACAGGGAGCAAGGGAGACAGGAAAATGGAAAAGGGGGCATGACAGCGAGGGGGCATGATGTGACTATTGTGAAGGTACTATACACTTCTGTATTTGCAGCTACACTACTGGAGGTAGAACACTAGGTTTAAACAGCACATGAAACCAAGAGTGCATTTTTTAAAAGGTGGCATTACAAAATGAATGCTCAGATGAGTAAATTTCCTGCTTCTTGAAATGTTCCCTTTTATAAGAGCATTTCGCTTCCTCTGCATTAATGATCAGAACTTGAGAATTGTTCATTAAGATGTCTGTTTTAGCCTGATGCTTGTTCTGTTTGTTTAGGCAGTGGAAGAGCTGTTTAACCTCATGCAACTGTTTGTAGCTCAGAGGCCAGATATGAGAGAGGAAGAACTGGAAGACATTAAGCAATTTAAGAAAACTACCATAAGTTGTTATCTTCGCTGCTTAGATGGACGGTCATGCTGGACTACTTTAATAAGGTACTTCACTTTTGGAATATTGATGTTGTTATGGGCTTTCCCCATTTATTCTTATAGTTAGTGTATTTAATGTTAACTTCCGCTCTAAGAGTCCTGAAAATGTATGTATTAATCCTTATGTATGGGATATCAAAGTCTGAGGCTCTCCTTTCTTAGAGTACAGCTAAAGGATACTTTTTCCCTCTTTCCTTCCCCTCCCAGATATTCTGGGAAGACAACCAGCTTTCTCTCTGTTCTGTAAATATAAGATAACACAGCCCAGGCAGCAGGCAGTGAGAGGTACCTTATTTGGAAAGTCCAGAAATGCACCTGCTTTCCAGCTAGTTTGGCTAGTTATCGAGATGCAGTTCAGACAGCTGTTGAGCGAGGTCATAACCTTGAACACTCCTATAAGTGGAGTAGATTTTGTGTAGTAAGAGGCCAGTCTCTCTGGAGACTTGGTCAAAGACACATAGCCAGAGGTCTGCTCCCGCAAAGGTGAGATGATTCCATATTTTTCTGGATAAGAGATAAAAATGTATTGAATTATACTAACAGGAAATGTAACTTGTTTGATGTTACAGATATTGCAGCGTAGCTTGTATAAGTCTGAACTAACAGAACATTGTGCTTTAAGAACATAAGAACATAAGAAGAGCCTGCTGGATCAGGCCAGTGGCCCATCTAGTCCAGCATCCTGTTCTCACAGTGGCCAACCAGGTGCCTGGGGGAAGCCCGCAAGCAGGACCCGAGTGCAAGAACACTCTCCCCTCCTGAGGCTTCCGGCAACTGGTTTTCAGAAGCATGCTGCCTCTGACTAGGGTGGCAGAGCACAGCCATCATGGCTAGTAGCCATTGATAGCCCTGTCCTCCATGAATTTGTCTAATCTTCTTTTAAAGCCATCCAAGCTGGTGGCCATTACTGCATCTTGTGGGAGCAAATTCCATAGTTTAACTATGCGCTGAGTAAAGAAGTACTTCCTTTTGTCTGTCCTGAATCTTCCAACATTCAGCTTCTTTGAATGTCCACGAGTTCTAGTATTATGAGAGAGGGAGAAGAACTTTTTTCTATCCACTTTCTCAATGCCATGCATAATTTTATACACTTCTATCATGTCTCCTCTGACCCGCTTTTTCTCTAAACTAAAAAGCTCCAAATGCTGCAAATGAAATCCCTTTCCTCGTAAGGGAGTCGCTCCATCCCCTTGATCATTCTGGTTGCCCTCTTCTGAACCTTTTCCAACTCTATAATATCCTTTTTGAGATGAGGCGACCAGAACTGTACACAGTATTCCAAATGCGGCCGCACCATAGATTTATACAACGGCATTATGATATCGGCTGTTTTATTTTCAGTACCTTTCTTAATTATTGCTAGCATGGAATTTGCCTTTTTCACAGCTGCCGCACACTGGGTCGACATTTTCATCGTGCTGTCCACTACAACCCCGAGGTCTCTCTCCTGGTCGGTCACCGCCAGTTCAGACCCCATGAGCGTATATGTGAAATTCAGATTTTTTGCTCCAATATGCATAATTTTACACTTGTTTATATTGAATTGCATTTGCCATTTTTCCGCCCATTCACTCAGTTTGGAGAGGTCTTTTTGGAACTCTTCGCAATCCCTTTTTGTTTTAACAACCCTGAACAATTTAGTGTCGTCAGCAAACTTGGCCACTTCACTGCTCACTCCTAATTCTAGGTCATTAATGAACAAGTTGAAAAGTACAGGTCCCAATACCGATCCTTGAGGGACTCCACTTTCTACAGCCCTCCATTGGGAGAACTGTCCGTTTATTCCTACTCTCTGCTTTCTGCTTCTTAACCAATTTCTTATCCACAAGAGGACCTCTCCTCTTATTCCATGACTGCTAAGCTTCCTCAGAAGCCTTTGGTGAGGTACCTTGTCAAACCCTTTTTGAAAGTCTAAGTACACTATGTCCACTGGATCACCTCTATCTATATGCTTGTTGACACTCTCAAAGAATTCTAATAGGTTACTGAGACAGGACTTTCCCTTGCAGAAGCAATGCTGACTCTGCTTCAGCAAGGCTTGTTCTTCTATGTGCTTAGTTAATCTAGCTTTAATCATACTTTCTACCAGTTTTCCAGGGACAGAAGTTAAGCTAACTGGCCTGTAATTTCCGGGATCCCCTCTGGATCCCTTTTTGAAGATTGGCGTTACATTTGCCACTTTCCAGTCCTCAGGCACGGAGGAAGACCCAAGGGACAAGTTACATATTTTAGTTAGCAGATCAGCAATTTCACCTTTGAGTTCTTTGAGAACTCTCGGGTGGATGCCATCCGGGCCCGGTGATTTGTCAGTTTTTATATTGTCCATTAAGCTTAGAACTTCCTCTCTCGTTACCACTATTTGTCTCAGTTCCTCAGAATCCCTTCCTGCAAATGTTAGTTCAGGTTCAGGGATCTGCCCTATATCTTCCACTGTGAAGACAGATGCAAAGAATTCATTTAGCTTCTCCGCAATCTCCTTATCGTTCTTTAGTACACCTTTGACTCCCTTATCATCCAAGGGTCCAATTGTCTCCCTAGATGGTCTCCTGCTTTGAATGTATTTATAGAATTTTTTGTTGTTGGTTTTTATGTTCTTAGCAATGTGCTCCTCAAATTCTTTTTTAGCATCCCTTATTGTCTTCTTGCATTTCTTTTGCCAGAGTTTGTGTTCTTTTTTATTTTCTTCATTCGGACAAGACTTCCATTTTCTGAAGGAAGACTTTTTGCCTCTAAGAGCTTCCTTGACTTTGCTCGTTAACCATGCTGGCATCTTCTTGGCCCTGGCGGTACCTTTTCTGATCTGCAGTATGCACTCCAGTTGAGCTTCTAATATAGTGTTTTTAAACAACTTCCAAGCATTTTCGAGTGATGTGACCCTCTGGACTTTGTTTTTCAGCTTTCTTTTTACCAATCCCCTCATTTTTGTGAAGTTTCCTCTTTTGAAGTCAAATGTGACCGTGTTGGACTTTCTTGGCAATTGGCCAGTTACATGTATGTTTAATTTAATAGCACTGTGGTCACTGCTCCCAATCGGTTCAACAACACTTACATCTGGCACCAGGTCCCGGTCCCCACTGAGGATTAAGTCCAGGGTTGCCGTCCCTCTGGTCGCTTCCATGACCAACTGATCTAGGGAATAGTCATTTAGAATATCTAGAAACTTTGCTTCTTTGTCATGACTGGAACACATATGCGGCCAGTCTATGTCCGGGTAGTTGAAGTCACCCATTACTACCACATTTCCTAGTTTGGATGCTTCCTCAATTTCATATCTCATCTCAAGGTCTCCCTGAGCATTTTTGGCGGCATTTTCGAAACAGTCGGGAGGCCCTCCTGCATCGGCCCGTATTCTGCAATGTATACTGAGATACAACTCTGATATGTAATCCTGAGCTCTAATAAAAGACATATAGGCTAAGGCCAAGTGTATAATCATGAGATACTGGCTAAGGCCACTGTAATATGAATGGCATTATGTGCTTGTAACCAGTCAGGACTTTGATCCTGACTTACATGATTTTCATCTACTGGCTGAGGCCAGACCTATATGTGACTTGTGAAAATAAATAAATATTAAAGAATAAGTATTTTAAGAAATATAAGGACAATCTGTTGTTGAACTCCCATTTATTTTCCCAGTGTCTCCCAAGCCACAGTAAATCTTGGATGGGAGCTTCAACTTAGCTTGCCTATTCAGACAACTGCTGTTGGAGACAGTGCCAGCTCAGGCAAGCACAATGTCTGACATATAAGGTCTCTGACAGCAATGGGGAGAATGTAGGAACCCTAAATCTTGTGCATTCACATGAGGGAGGGCATCCAGGCAGTTTCAGTGTAAAAGAAATTCATGGTTTTTAGAATTGGAAATATCAGAAAACATTTCTGATGCTTTTCTGGGTTTTTCTTTATTTTTGGCATAACCTCTGCTAACATAAACAAATCTTGGGGAGGGTTTGGATTGGTATAATACCAGCTGTCATCACAATGATGCTTTATTGCTCCTTGGAACAGAGGAAAGCCATGATATTCTCACTTGCAGTTCACAGGGGAGACATTTGGGGCTTCTGCCTCCCCCTGCAGGAGGAAGCTGTCAGTGCCGTTGTCACATCAGCAGTTACTGCACCAATCCCCACATTCTAGCCTGGCAAAGAAACACAGCAAACTTTCAGAAAGGGGTTAAAGGGTGCTTTTTCTTTTCCTGTCTTTTTTTTTTTTGCAAGCAATGGTTGAGAAGAGTTGTAAAGCTTTTAATGACTAGAAGCTTGAACTTGATGTAGAATGAAAGGGAATTAATGTAAGGACCTGATGTGAGCACAGTGATGAGAGAAGAAGGTGTGTTGGAACAGAAATTGAGACAAATACTTACTTCCTTCTTGTGAAACATCAGAGCTCTTTAAACGTCTGGCTTTTAAACTAGCACACCTGTTGTAGGAAAAATTCTACCTTCTCTGCATTCAAACTAAATACATTTATTTTGGGGGGAAACATTTCTTCCGCTCGTGTATCTTTCGTGATAATGAGTGCTGTGTGAAAAGTGGTTATATGGTTTTTGGAAGCGTTTATGGAAGGTCCATAGCTCAGTGGTACAGCACATGCTTGGCATGCAGAAGTGCCCAGGTTCAGTCCCCAGGTGAGTTTGGGAATAGCCCATGTCTGAAACCCAGAAGAACAGTGTAGACATTAGAAATCTAGATGGGTCAATGATCTGACTTGGTATAAGGCAACTTTCTATGGTCCTATGAATAGTATTTGTTTCAGCTCCTGGCCACATCATTTTATACATTTAAAAAGTTTGGGGGTAATTTTACACAGAAAGGGGAAGTGTGAGTGCACAGGAGCAAGTGGTGAACATCTCTCTGTCTC
This sequence comes from Rhineura floridana, assembly GCF_030035675.1. NCBI lineage: Eukaryota > Metazoa > Chordata > Lepidosauria > Squamata > Rhineuridae > Rhineura > Rhineura floridana. The sequence continues at coordinate 201,083,904 of NC_084483.1, read as the reverse complement.
TGCTTATTCATGGTACTTCTGTGCTATTTTGTAAAGCTTGTTTCTTTTGTTATTTGGTGCCTACAATGCTGGGATCTTTTCTGCTGATGTGCACCCCTCTCTTTTATTTTTAGTTTGCTAGGTGACAAACACAAGTTTGGGTATTTCCCCCCCCTCCCCTGCATCCCCATTGAACACTGGAGAGAGCATGCTGAAATTTGCTCGTGTATGCTTGTGTATGGCATAAGTTTCTGCTTGAGATGTTAAACGATCACTCCCCTGCCCACAACGTACATTTTCCAGAGTAGGAGAAAGATACATAATAAATTTTAATGCAAAATCTGCCTTGAAGATCACAGTAGCGTAACTAAATTTTGTGTGCTGTGTCAGGACACAGTACAATATTTTGGGTTCCAGTACCATCTCAACCCTCACACGTATATTCAAAATTGCTAAGGACAGATAAATGTAAGGTACATGTTAATCCGATAATTGTGGTTTGAATGTAGATGTTTTGGAGTGATGAGATCATAGCTGATTTTATTTATTTATTTTTAAAACTTGTGTCCCACCCTCCATCCTAAGACCCAGGGCGGGTTACAACAATACATTAAACAATCCCTAATGATTTTTTTTTTAAAAAAAATCAACAGTATGGTAACAACTTCAAGCTTACATGTTTAATTCCTTACTGTTTTCTTCCTCAGTGCCTTCCGAATATTATTAGAAACTGATGAGGACCGGCTTCTTGTTGTGTTTAACAGAGGCTTAATCCTGATGACTGAAGTAAGAATATTACTCATATTGTTTGGGTTTGTTTGTTTACTTTTGTGCTGAGGAAACAATCTCCGGCTAAAGTAAATGAGGACACAGTATTTATATGAATGCTATTTTAAATGTTAGTAATGTGCTTATTTTACTTTTTTACAAAACATTTTGGCAGTCCTTTAACACATTGCACATGATGTACCATGAAGCCACAGCTTGCCATGTAACTGGAGATCTGGTGGAGCTTCTGTCCATATTCCTTTCTGTTCTCAAGTCCACGCGGCCATACCTGCAAAGAAAAGGTTTGGATTTTATTTATTTTTTAAAATTCAGATGTCTCTTTTTAAAATATAACAAAAAGCCAAGATACAATTGCCGCTATAAACCAGCAATTTGTACGGGCTGAATGGCAAACCATGTTAACCTTATGGTGTATTGTATTTGCAGATGTGAAACAAGCACTGATCCAGTGGCAGGAGCGAATAGAATTTGCCCATAAACTTTTAACTTTGCTAAATTCATACAGTCCTCCGGAACTTAGAAACGCTTGTATAGGTAAGGTATATTAAAGTTAGTGCAGTCCCAAGGGCTAATGAACAGTTAACATTTAAAAAAGCTTTCTATTAATCTACTTGCTGTGCAGACCCAGAACACACAACAATTTGGAGGGGGGGATAGATTAGAAAAAGGTAGATGGTAGAGACCTACTGCCCTTGTAGGAAAATAGCAAAGGGTAATAACAGGATCGCCACCCTTGCCTCATATGCGTGCTGCCCTGATGCGACTTTTTAAAAGCCCACTTCATACCTCCCTTCTCACTCAGGGTCTTTTCAGGGACAAAAGAGCTCAGTCTCCTTCCACCTCTGAAGCAATCATGGGAGCTGGTGGTGGGGAGGAGAGGGATTTGGCTTAGACAAAGCATTTAAAAACATACATGCCTGTAATGTCTGTCTTCCAAAAGGTATCGCACAGAATAGCTTTGGTAGCTACTATATGGGTGGTCTCAGAGCAGAAATTAACACAGAGTGGGATCCAAAGGTGTTTATGTGACTTCATAGGCCTTTTCTTTCCCATCACAACTGCCCACTCTGGAAAGTTGAGATGTTTGTGTGGGAGGGGAAGAATCCTCTGAGCAGCCTTTGACTCAGTCAGAAGTGCAAGCTACACAAAATCTCGATCCTTGCAGCCTATAGACAGATTCCCTTGAGAGTGCAGGGGGAAAATGGGATGCTATACTGGGTGCATAATTGAACTTCTTGAGGATCACAGTTTATAGCACTTACGACTGCAGATGTGATTGAAAATGGGTGGGCGACGGTGCTAAAATCTTTGAAGAAGGGTGGCTGAGTAACACTTGGCAGCAGTCAGGGGTTGCCCTCCCCATGCCTTGCACAATCAGAGTAAATGGTGCAAAATAGCAAATGTTGCTGAGTTAATCACATGAGATGGGAGAAATTTAACACATTTGCAGAATTCAGAAGATTTATACTGGGTACTGAATTTTGTTTATCTATGCTAAGTGCACAGTCCACGCAGACCTATCTCTAGGAAAAATACAAAACCAGTGTTTGCTTTGCAGATGTCCTCAAGGAGCTGGTGCTCCTAAGCCCTCATGATTTCCTGCACACGCTGGTTCCATTTCTGCAGCACAACCATTGCACGTACCACCACAGCAACATCCCAAGTATGTATTTTCAGTTGACAAAGTCTGTGCTTACTGTTTGTGTACGTGCTTTCGGCTTTAGGATGCTCTGAGATTTCAGATTTACCTTGAGACAAAAGGCAATGCAGGGGGGTGGGGTAGGGGGAGTCCTCCCTTGGACCTCAAGGGATATGGCAGATTTAAGTAATTTCAGGGATCCTTTTACTAATGCTGGCATTATCAATAGGGGAATTTTGGGAGACAAGACATAAGAAACAGCATGGCAAATAAAAAAGAAAGCAAAACAGCTTAGCACATATTACCTAGTACCTATTGGACTGGCAGTTACTAGGCATAAGGCTTTCTCAGTGGTGGCCCCACTCTTTTGGAACTGCATCCCTATGCAGATACATACAGCCTCATCACTGCAGATTTTTTTTGGGGGGGGGAACCCTCAGAAGTCACATTTATTAATTGTGTTTGGCTGAATTGTGCTATAGTTGGAAAAAAATCTTTAGCTGGTATGTGTGCATTTTGTAATTGTATTTTAATTGTAAAATGAGTAGAAACCCCCTGGGATGCTTTGGGGGGGGGGTTGAGATGGTGGGGGGATGCCTTAGCCTCAAGGCCTGCTGTCATCACCATCATCAAGCATTTTCCCATTCCAAGGAGCTTAGAGAGTAGCTAACAGGCAAATGGTAAGCCCACTAAGAGATGGGAATTGTAAAAGTTACAACAGGATAATGGAAGCCATTGCAGTTGGGTTGGACTTGAGGACTGGAGATAGTGACGTGAAGTTTCAAGAAGCATTTCTGCTGAAGTGAAGAAGCAAGGTTTTGAAAAAGAGAAGAGGTGACAGTGTGGAGCAGGGTAGGGATGAGGGGGCAGGCAGGATGACTGTTCTGGCAAACGTGGGTGTAGTAGATTTTGGAAATAGTCGCCTCCATGGCAGATAGGCTTACAGGTGTGAAGATCCCAGGGTGGAACTAGATGTTTGGCAGCAAAGAAGGGATTATTTCATCTGTGGTTGCCTCTGATGTGCAGTGGTCAAGGAGAAGGCATTTGCCAGGATGAAAAAGAACACTGTAGGGAAATACTTCATCTTGATGCTTCCTCTCAGCCTTGCTTCAAGAGCAGATTTCCTAGTGCAAAGCAGCTGGAGGGGAGAGATTGCAAAGAAAAAGCAAGGGTTAAGCAACCTCTTCTTTTCCTGTCAGAGGCTAACTTGAAATGAAGAATCCTGCTTGCCTCTGACCTTCTACTTCCAACTTAGGTTGGGATATTATAACAGAAAAGAGCTAAAAATTTGAATGGGATTAGATCTTGTAGTACATATATAAACAAAGATACATTATTTTGATTATTGTTGTTAAGATTGTTACTGATTACATCATCAACAATGGTAGCATTTCAGCTTTGCCATTAAAAGATGGGGCGTCTTACTTGGTTGTTGCTTTTAAGTGCCAAACTGCGTACATTTGGTAAATACCTGTTTTAATTTCCATTTCAGTGTCTCTTGGCCCTTACTTCCCATGCCGTGAAAATTTGAAATTGATAGGAGGCAAAAGTAACATCCGCCCACCTCGCCCTGAGCTTAATATGTGCCTCTTGCCTACAATGGTTGAAGCCAGCAAGGTACATCTATTGGGGAATTGGCTTCTCTTCAAAATGGGGTTGAATGAGGCTCCAGAGGTGCCGTGGGAGTTGGGCTTAGCTCACCAAATGTTATGCATGTAACAAAATTCTGACAGCTGGTTTGCTATAGTGGAGTGTTAATAAGAAAGAAACAGCTTTGGAAGATACCCTGTTTGGAGCAGAGAAAAGAATACTTGACCTCTCATTCATCACTTCTATGCTCCAAATCTCTCTCTCGCACACACATGCACACTTTCACAGTTATTTTTGTTTTTGCACAGGGGGTGGGGGTGCCTGGGGTGTGATCAAGAGTGAAGCAGAGAAAGGGTAAAGCACATACACACACAACACGCACCCCAGTTGCTTTCTGATTCCCACTCCCAGTGGTGTCCCTCTTGAAACTGATTCCTGCAAGCACATGGGCAATCTGTCTTTTAAAATCCTTTGATTTTGTTTTTGTTTTTTTAAAATTGTCTTTGGGAAATGTTTCTTTTCTGAGCATTTTAGGCATCTTGCCCCATTTATTCATTTATTTATTTAACAAACCAAATTTCCCGTACATCTTCAGGGCAAGGATGAAGTCTACGACCGCATGCTGCTAGATTACTTTTTTTCGTATCATCAATTCATTCATCTGCTGTGCCGAGTTGCCATCAACTGTGAGAAGTTCACAGAAACCTTAGTAAAGATGAGTAAGTACAGAAATGAAGTTTTGAACCCTGCCTAAAGGATTTCAACACCACAGAAGGTCTTTGATGACAGCTAATTTAACAGTGTATTATACAGTGACAAGAGTGGCTATATACTATAGCCAGCGTGGATTTTTCACATTCCGCAATGTTAAATTGAAAATACCCCCATGCCATTCTGATGCTTCCCATAAGCTCATTTCAAAACAAAGCCTTACAAAACTTATAGTCCTGGACTCAGAAATGCTTGGTTAACAACCCTGTAAATTTTCATGGCGATACACAAAACAGTCAGAGAGAATTGAGAGTTCAAAATGTAAAAAGAGAGAAAAAAACCCCAGAGCCCTTTTAGACTTTCTTCTGTCAGAGTTCTCCTGGTTTGTTGAAATTAATTAAAAATCAGCCATGTTCACAGAGTACCTGTAATCCTATTACTGACCTTGCCCCATACTCCAACCTTTGTCTTCTGCAGTTTAAAAGTTAAAAAAATGCAGTGCTAATTTTTAATTAATTTAAGAAATTTAACATTAAAGTCAATGATAAGCGTGGGCATGCTCAGTGAGAGCCAACTGTCAGTGTTCTAAAAGCCAGACTCACAACTGCTTCGCTTGGCTAATCGGGGCCACAACCATGCCAGACCTTTATTTCACTTTACACAGTCACAGCTTTCCCCAAAGAATCTTGGGAAGAGTAGTTTGTGAAGGATGCTGAGAGGAGGCTCCTATTCCCCTGACAGAGCACCAGTGGCCAGAGTGGTTTAACAGTCAGCCCCTCTTCTGGGGATTGTAGCTCTGTGAGGGGAATAGGGCCTCTCCTAGCAACTCTCAGCACCCATCACAAACTCCATTTCCCAGGATTCTTTGGGGGAAGCCATGGCTGTCCAAAGTGAAATAAAGGCCTGGTGTGGATGTGGCCAGGGACAAGCTTTGGTTTAAATTTGGGTGGGAGGCTACATGTGCCTCCCCTCTCCTGTCCCCTTCCCCTCCTGCATGGTCGCTTACCTATCCTAAGCATGATTGCACAGGAGTGAATCCCACTGAACTCAATAAGCATGCAAATGATCAAACCTACCTTCCTCCCTTTCCCTTCCCGCCTGCTGCTATCCCCCCTCCCTTGTCCTTCCTCCCCTCCCCATCCCCCGTAGTCAGTTTCACCTATCTTAAGCATGATTGCAGTGGAGTAAATCCCATTGAACTCACTAAGCATGCAAATAATCAATCCATTCTCAGGAAACTTGCACAGGATCCCATTCCTTACCTCCCCGATTAAAAAGCAGAGACATTCACTTACAGGCAAAAAAACCCTTGCGGTTTAAGAACGTACCTATAGCCAACAGATATTTCTATCAAACTTTAAAAAGCAGGGAAATTGGGCAGCTATAGTGAATGCACCAGGGGAGCAGGAGACCTGATCTCCTTTCTGAGATATTGTGTTGCTCTACAAATTTGTAAACATGCAACACAAGATCGGGAATACCATGGTCTGAATGATCCTGACTTTAGTGTTCAGTGATACGTCTTTGCATTTGAGGACCTTTGCTAGTTCTCTCATAGCTGCCCTCCCCAGTCCTGGCCTTCTGATTATTGTCTCCATTTTGGTTAATGACATTGCTAAGGTATTGATAATCCATGACAAGTTCAGTGTCCTCATTGTCAACTTTAGAGTTACATTAATCTTCTATTGTCATTACTTCAGTCTTTTTGACGTTCAGCTGTAGTCCTGCTTTTGTGCTTTCCTCTTTAACTTTCAACAGCATTCGTTTCAAATCATTACTGATTTCTGCTAGTTGTATGGTATCATCTGCATATCTTAAATTATTATTTCTCTCTCCAGTATTCACATCTCCTTCATCTTGTTCTAATCCTGCTTTCCCTATATGTTCTGCATATAGATTAAACAAATAGGGTGATAAAATAAACCTCTGTCTCACACCCTTTCCAATGGGGAACCAATCGGTTTCTCCATATTCTGTCCTTACAATAGCCTCTTGTGCAGAGTATAGGTTGCGCATCAGGACAATCAGATGCTGTGGTACCCCCATTTCTTTTAAAGCATTCCATAGATTTTCATGATCTACACAGTCAAAGGCTTTGCTGTAATCTATAAAGCACAGGGTGATTTCCTTCTGAAATTCCTTGGTCCATTCCAACGTATGTTTGCAATATGATCTCTGGTACCTCTTCCCTTTCTAAATCCAGCTTGGACACCTGGCATTTCTTGCTCCATATATGGTAAGAGCCTTTGTTGTAGAATCTTGAGCATTGCTTTACTTGCATGGGAACAAACATACAAAAGTGTAATTGTCCATCTTTGGAGATGGCAGGTGTTGCCTCCACTCACCATATTATCAGAGGCACATTACCAAATTCTTCCAAGCTACACAGGAAGTGGATTGGACTGTGAAAGACCATCACAAATGGTGTTTGCATTTTGACAAATTGGTAGGGAGTACAATATCTCAGAGAGGAGGTCAAGTCTCCTGCTCCCCTGGTGCATTCAATATAGCTGTCCAATTTCCCTGCTTTTTAAGTTTGATAGAAATATCTATTGGCTATAGGTGCGTGCTTAAACCACAAGATTTTTTTGCCTGTTAGTGAATTTCATTTTTAAGTGAGCCTATGGTTGCCTTTTTACCCTTGAACAAATCTCTAGTCTTCAGGATCTAGGCCAGGGATAGGGAACCTTTAGCCTTCCAAGAGATTGGACCTCAACTGTCATCATTCCTGACTACTGGGCCATGCTGGCTAGGGCTGATGGGAGTTAGAGTCCAATTACATCTGGAGGGCCACAGGTTCTCCATGCCTGGCCTAGGCCAAGGCTTAGTGCATTTTGTAAAGGGGAAGGAGGCAGCTGTCTCTTCAGATCTAATGAGAGGACTTTGAGACCCACTCAAGGCAAACTAATATTCCACTTCTCAGTGAACATTGATTCAGAAGGGGAGGAGCAGCAAACTGAAGACACTCTATTAGCAGCTTCCACTTAAAAAAAAGTAATCTAGAGCAACAAGCTTACCGTTAGCTGATCTGATTTACAATAGCAAATGTAACAGTTCCTGCATCCACATCTCCCAAACAGCAGATGCAGCAAAAGTGCTTCTCTTGATAGGCTGTTACACGGCCATCTCATTGGGACATGGCCTTAAAAAGCAGCGAGAGCGGTACAGAAGTGATTTACTGTTAGAGTAAGCTATTGCTGTTTCAGTGTGTAGTTGTAAACAAACCATAACACTGCAATCCTATCTGAACATATTTTACTCAAAAGTGTGCATCGGGTTGACCTGTGAGTCGCATGCATCCAACCATATAATATGATAATACCTAACATGGTACCTATGTGGAGTCTGGAACAAAGTCAGTTCGGGCTATAATTATAGGCATGGGTTTATTTTATTTCTTCATTGGACGGCAGTTATGTATTATGGTTTTTCATATATTTGTATTTTTTATTGTCTTATAACAAAGACCAGAACTTATCCCCAGAACTTAGCCCGAATGGAGTCAGTTTGGTTTTTCATATGTTTTTGATAGTTTGTCATGACGTCTAGTCTTCCTGTTAATTATATAATAGTTCTTAAATCTTTGGAGAATGTTCAAACCTGGATAAATGGTCACTACCTCTCTTCTCAAATTCCAGGTGTCCTCGTTGCATACGAAGGATTGCCTCTTCATCTCGCTTTGTTTCCCAAACTTTGGACTGAGCTTTGCCAAACTCAGGTAAAATTAAATATATTTTAAAAAGAAATACTTGCTTTTAAGAAGTTTGCATTTATTTATAATAATCTTTAAATAAATCACTGCAGTGTTTAAATATTTGAAAAGTGGAGATTGTAGCTCATTGGTAGAGCACATGAGTTGCATGCAGAAAGGCTCCGATTCAGTTCTTGACCTCTTTCAATTGGGAGCAGAAGGTGTGAAAGATTTGCTTTGCCTGAAGGCACCTGGTAGGCCACTGTGAGAACAGGATGCTGGACTAGATGGACCACTGGCCTGATCCAGCAGGCTCTTCTTATGTTCTTATGTTCTTAAGGAGCTGCTGCCCCCTAGAAGGACAACACTAGGCTAGTTGGCTGTATCGGCTACACACACACACCCTCTCTCTCTCGCTCTCTCTCTGAACATCCCACTGGGTGCAGCTTTTGGCTATGCAAGCACTTTATGCTTGATACAGCAGGCTGTCATCGTTGAGGATTGTTGCAACTTTGGGCTGCACTTTCTCAGACTAGCATGTGAGATTGCAGTCATTCGTTCCAGGAGCATCACAAAACGGATACAAATTCTGAAGACTTTTGTTTTTTGTCTCCTTTCAGTCTGCCATGTCAAAGAACTGCATCAAACTCCTGTGTGAAGATCCTGTGTTTGCAGAATACATTAAATGCATCCTCATGGACGAAAGGACCTTTCTCAATAACAATATTGTGTACACTTTCTTAACACATTTCCTTCTCAAGGTATGGGAAGAGGATAGGGATTCTTGGTCTGAAGTCCAGAGTTGGGCCTCGAGTGCTCAGTGGGCCTCTTGCAAATCTTTGACTTTTATTAATTAGGCTGTAACCCTATGTAGTCTTGTGGGTGGTTCAAGATAAGGAACACCCAACAAAAAGCTGCTAGACGGAGCCCCACACTGTAGATGGGATGTTGGTTGTGGTGGAACCCACTTTTGTGGATGCTTAATCAGTCGTCATGCTTAAAGGAGGATGCTCCTGGTGAATAATTTCATTGAATAGGGAGTGGGAGAAGGTGTTCTTATCTTTGTCTCTCCAAGAAAGAAAATAGCCACACTACCTTGTGAATATGAGAGACAGAATAAGCAGATTACTGCTTCTACTGCAATCCACTGATCAACTGAAATAAGTCAGCACGCACATACACACACCTCAATCATATCCAACCCTAATTTTGTTTGCTGTGGCACTGTGATCACTTGGATAAATTGTACCACTTGAGCCAAGTGTCAAAATCATGTTTATATAATTTACAGGTGCAAGGGCAGGTGTTTTCTGAAGCAAATTGTGCTGGAGTAATAAATAATTTGGTTACAAATCTGATCAACCAGTATCAGAGCTTAGAATCAGATTTTGCCAATCAGCGAGTTGAAATTTTTAAAGCAAGCTCCACTTTAAATGGGGTAAGTTACTTCTCTCTCTCTCTCTCTCTCTCTCTCTCTCTCTCCGTGCTTAAAATAAATATTTTTCATTATGCTGCACCTTTGTATGTATCCAAAAGTTGTAACTGCATTATTTATTTTTTTAACTCTCTGGGATTAGTGTCTGTATAGGTCTACTATATTATTTTTGGTTTGGGCAGCAAAACTCACTCTCTGTATTCTAAGTTGGAAAAGAATGACACAATGCCACTGTACCAGGATTGATCCTGGTTTGTAATCAGTAATTAAACCACCACCTTCCCAGTTCAGACATCATGGGATACCGTGGTTTAGCAAGTGGAAATAGAAGCACCAAAGACAGGCATGTGAGGGTAGGAGCAGTAAGGGTATACAACTCCTTCATGATCCACTACGCCATGTTTTATTGGTGATACTGTTACTTCTGAACCAGAACAGTCAATTTCGTGGTATGATTTAGTAACATTTAGGAAAGGAAGTCGGCATATACATTGAATTTGTTACCTCATGCAGATACCCCTCACATGAGCCCTGTGTAGATGTTCAGACTGTGGTGGGTTGGCCAAGAGAATTGTGTGAGTTTTAGTTGATTTGTCATTCATTCAATTAGCATAAATTTTCATGAGTAAAAAAAAAATCCTGAAGCAGAAAGCATATTCGCTATGTGTTTAGATGATGCATGCATGCATATGTGATAGCACACATCATGCTATGAGAGATTCCCTCCTGTGTGAGAAAAGGTGGGCATGCTGTTGTTATATAAGTACACTTATAAATTAAAAATATTAAATATGTCTGATTAATCAGGTCACCTTTTTAATTGATTCAACATTGCAGCCCTAATAAAAATGTGCAATCAGTAATTTTCCCTGGATGCTAGTCCATCACGTGGATACTAGTCATCTGGTGTCCAAGGACAAGAAATGCACTGAAGCTTGCAGGTTCGAGGAAGTAGTCAGAGGTCACTGGCTTGCAGACCCCAGTTCATTTCCTGTCCTTGTCCAAGACGGATGGCTCAGTTCTTTCTCCCACTTGATTGATGGTGTGAGTTTTTAACCTTTCTGTTTTTTCCTACTTGCTTGTTCTGTCCTCTTTTTCGCTGGGGGATTGAAGAATCTCTTCACTTTTACCTTCCCCTCTGGGTTTTTTTAGGGGAAGCTTTCCCCCGTATGTCTCCCCTGTTTTTTAGCCCCCTTTCCTTTTGGTGTGAAACAGCGGCCATTTTTTAACTCCCCTAGCTGGTGCGGGACCTTCCTTTTTCCTCACCCGCAGGTTCCGGCTTCCTTGTTCTCCCCCCTCTTTGCTTCTGACTTTGTGGCGGCCACATGGCTTCCCCACTGGTCGCCACCAGTTTCCTTCTTCCCCAGGGGATCTTTTGCCAGCCACCACAAAACCATGCTAAAGCTAATGCCAACTGCGCTGAATAAACAGAATGCCCAAGTGCTAATGCCAGTGGGAAGCTGTTGTTTAAAGTTGTCATAGTGTAAAATGACTGAGGAATCTGTTCTACTGGGTTACAGGCCTCTTAAGGGTCTTCTGTAATATTTCAATGTTTGTATACAGGATCATTCTCAGTTAAGAGCTGAAGCTTCAGTAAGTGGATTTTTTTTTCATTTTCTTTTGCAGGACCTTCGAGCCCTCACTTCGCTGCTTTCCGTACACACCCCCAAACAACTGAACGCTGCCCTGATTCCAACCTTGCAAGAACTGCTAAACAAATGCAGGACTTGTCAACAGCAGAAGAACTCCCTGCAGGAGCAAGAAGCCAAAGAAAGAAAAACTAAAGGTTTGTTACTGAGTTCCCCCTTTACTCAAGGGACTAGCTCTTTCTTTGGTTTTTCTTAATTGCATTTTCAGATTGCACTTGCTCTCTTTACTGATTATTTGCTGCCACTTGAGGAACACCAGTAAGAAAACTGGGCAGTCCTATATGTATGGGTTAGTTAAATGTAAAACTTTTGGTGTTGATAAACGGATAAACAGAGGCTTTGTCAAATTAAACCTGTGTGTGTATTCTTTACTTGAAATAAATAAAAAAAATGCAGAGCAGCTTATGTCTTTTTGGATGCATATCCCACTTTGGATACTCTTAACTTGGCGAACCCCCAATATATGGGCAATGACATCTTCCTGAGTAAAGATGTTCAGGATGCAGTGCGATTCCCTCACATACGCAATACTATACACAACGTGGCTAGACGGTTGCTCAGAAATCATAGTGCCATTTCATAACCCATGGATGGGCAGCACTTTTTCTTGGCAAGGGGGACATAGCAGTGGGCAGGTCCAGAACCAGAAGTGGATGAAGCTGCCCCTCCCACCAGCCTCCTCCTCTCATTCTTTCCCACCCTGCCACCTGCATGAAAGTATGCCTTTATGCTGTCCACTCCTGCTATAATCACTTCCTCACCGGGCACAAGATTAAACGGGCTGTCCTTTAGTTGCAATGTAGGTGTTTGCCCATTGTTCTAGAAGCTGATGAAGAACAAATATGAATGTTTTTCGGTCTGAAAACACATCTAAGAGAAAAGGGTATCTGCCCCAGATGTCAGAAGTTTGGGAAACATCAAGAGGAAGGGTGGGATATAAAATGAATGAATGAATGAATGAATAAATAGAGCAAATCAGATGTGTATAATTTAGCATGCTGTATTTTAACCTAACAGATGATGAAGGAGCGACTCCAGTAAAAAGAAGACGGGTTAGCAGCGATGAGGAACATACAGTAGACAGTTGTATCAGTGATCTGAAAACTGAACCTAGGGAGGCCTTGACTCCAACTAGCACCTCAGATAATGAGACAAGAGACTCCTCAATCATTGATCCAGGCACTGAGCAGGACCTGCCTTCCCCTGAAAATAGCTCCATTAAAGAGTACCGGATGGAAGCTCCGTCTTCGTTCTCTGAAGACATGATGCTAACTGCCCGGTCACAGCATGGGGAGGAACAGCAAGGTGGCGGCCGATTTGAAGAATGTAAAGAGCTGAAAGAGCCACCAAGTGCCAAGGATTCCAACATTGTTGAGGACGATACTGAGTTCCCCTCCACGTCCATTTCTGCTGTTTTGTCTGACCTCACAGATTTGAAAAGCTGTGAAGGTCGAGCCTCACAGGACCCAGAGTCTGGCTTGCCGCTCAGTTGCAGCCATTCCAGAGGACTCTTGAGTCACATGCAGCAGCAGCAAGACATTTTAGACATCCTGTGCAGGACCATTGAGTCTACGATTCATGTGGTTTCAAGGATATCAGGCAAAGGAAACCAAGCTGCTTCTTGACAATAGAGGAGCATGTCTGCTTTTAAAGTCTTTTTTTCCCCTTCAAAAATGCTGTTTGTATAAGTTTTGCTTATTTCTGTTTTGTGCTTCAGTTTGTCCAGTGCTTTCTGCTTGAATGGCGAGATTAAATTTATATGCTTAATTCTTGGGTCAGGCAGAACTCCAGATTAAAAAAAGAAAAAAATTTAGCATCTACCGTACTTTCTTAAAGGGCAATCAGATAATGAATATGTTTTATGTAATTCAAAGTTCACTGTAGTGGCTTTCATTCAATATGGCTGTCTGGGAGAACAGGGTCTCCACACCCTGTATGATGTAATTTAAACTGATGGCATTTTTACTGTGTATAATATGGTGTCCTCTGTGCCAGTTTTGTACCTTACAATAGAGGCAGATTGCCTCCAATCGCTGTGGTTCTTATTATCAAAATTAAGTTTACTTGTATACTAAACAACCACAAGAAATTTGATTCTGTAAAGAATCCTCTAGCTGTGGCCTGACAGTATATATATAAATATATATATATGGTGCTTTATTTAACAGAATACCTGTGGAGGAAATAAAGCACACTTGATGTAAAATTAATTGTTTTATTTTTATTGACATGACCGATTGCTATTCTGTGCACTTCATTAAACTGATTGTGACGACTTTTCATTCGTTTTTATATATCTTGCCTCAGTGGTCCTTTTTTGTTTTGTTTTTAAACCAGAGCTGCAAGCTGAGATCCTCGCCTGGGTGACTCGTCTTGGATATGACCTTGCCTAGTTCTTGTTCCTTGTCGCCCCATTTTTCCAGATGAAGAGCGTACATATACCTGTGTAGCTGGAACCTTGGCATACAGTGGTTAGATGTAGAACAAGGTCCAGGTGCTTAGCAGTCAGTGCACTTGCTGCCTAATACATAGTTGCCAAAGGTAAAAGGAAGCATGACTTCAGGAAATACTGACTTAAATAAACCTGGCACCATAAGGACACACCATATTACATCTGTTCCTGATACTACACTAACATTAAGAATAATATGCATATGCCTGAGACTTGCTCAGAGATCTCAGAATACTAATAACGTAGCATAAAAATCTATACTAGAACCATCTAGTGTCAACCCCCCCCCCCAAAAAGAAAAAACATTTAACTTCAGTAAAAGCTCCATTCTCTGGTGTGTAAGTGAAGATGGGATGGAGGTGTTACTCAGGCTTGATGAAGTTAGGTTGTGCTTGGTGTAAAAAGACGTCATGTTACACCAAAGGGGGCGGCTGTTTCTGATGCCAGAGTGGGGCAGTCTTCACTTTTAGGGAAGACATTTGCCTGCCTTCCTGCTTGCCATCTCTGGCAAACTGCAAGCCATAGAAGAAAGGGCAGCCAGAAAGCCTAGAACAGGTGGGGAACCTGTAGCCCACAAAGCCCTTTCAGTCAAGCTTCATGTGCCTGCCCTGCACCTGATGTCGTAATGCCTGATGTGGAGCTCAGCCAAAAGGGGTTTGCAGGCACCATCAATCAACGGATCAGCCAACCCTACGCAGGCCACTACAAAGGGGTTTGCAAGACCTGACAAGCAGCTGATAGGTCTTGCAGAGCCCTTTGCTTTGCAGGGTGTGCATTTGCTGAGATCAGGTGACTGACACATGGACAGCCCCACCCATCTGTCAAAGTTGAGCCTCAGAGGGTGGGAGAAGGAAATGATCTGGCCAGATCTACTTTTCCACTGATAACCTAGAACATAAGTACTTGCCTGCATTTAAAAGATTTGAACTTGTGGTGGTGGTTTCTCCAATATGATCATTAGATCTGCTGTATTTTGGGGAACTGATGTTTTGCAGGCAGGTACGACCCATCTGTCTTATTTGCCCACCCCTCCAGCCACGCTCAATAACTATTTGTAAATGAAACTGATAATAAAGGGCACTGCAGGTCTCCAAAAGGAAAATTAATAAACTTTACAGTGGTAGCAGCCTCTGAAGTGGACAGAAGGTAAGGTTATGACTACAGTGCTATGAGGGCTTGCTCAGGTACAAAGATTGGGATGACAAATCCAAAGGCCACTAGAAGATCTATGCTGGCCACTGAAGAGTAACACCAATATTCATTTAGGAATCACTTTAAAGAATCCTGGCAGCTCCCAAATATAACTGATAATAAAGCCATTTATGCAGCCTGTTTCATGCATTCACAAACCCCCACCAATGCAAAGTTTGGCATTTATATCAATGCAATAAGAATTCAAAGTGAAGTTAAAGGATTTAATAGGACATGTATGTTACTGTTACTGATTGAATAGGACTTTTCTGTTACATGAGAAGTATACAAATATAAAAACTATGTCAAACTGACTTATGGTGGATTTTGACATGTAATACATAGCATTTTCACTTCATTGTTAATTTACTGTGATAAAGGCCAAATTTGTTTTAACTCATAATCATGAGGTTTGCCTCTTTTAAGTTTCAAAAATCCTAGCCAGAAGTATGCATGCAGTTTGGATTCCCTCTTGTTGACCACATTAAAATGCCCATCACAAAAAGTTCCTTATGCACACTATAAAGACCAATAATTTAAAGCTGTATTCACAATCTTTCCCTGTGGCATCATAGATGGGATTGTGATGGTGTTGCGTACTGATTGTGAGAAACTACATACTAATCTAGAAAGAGACCAGTTTACCTAGTTGGCATGCAGAAGGCAGTCAGTAAACATGAAGGTACAAACATCAGGAGGTGAATTGTTGGGGTTCCAGGAGTCCCCATCTCCCTCAGTCTTCCAAGCAATGTAGACCCCAGAAGGGCACATGCCTAGTCTGTGATTCACTCTTCAGAAAAAGAAGGGTCTCCAGCTCCACAGGCTGCCCCAAGGGGGTAGGTCCAGGAACGCAGAAAAAAGCCTACACCTAGAAAGCCTCAGTTTGGCTCAGAGGCAAAGCTTGGAAAAGTTAAACTACAACTCCCATCAGCATGGCCACTGGATTGGGCTGATGGGAGTTACAGTTCAAAAAAGTAACTTTTCCAAGCTCTGCTCAGAGGGCACTGCCCTTGAGTCTAGACAATTTTTGACTCCTGCGTTGGAGGAGTGAAGGATCTAAGACAGAGGAACATAGCTCTGTTAGGTTGTTCCAGAAGGCTTATTACTTACCATTAATGTGTAAAACACTGGTGGTTTGGGACCGAGTGCTTCTCTTGAGAAGCCCACACTTTCACTGTCTATCAAGGCCTCAGTCTTGCTAGATCCCAAGACTTTTGTAAAGGCAATTGTAGTGCCAGCCCCATTTAAGTAATGGTCAAAGCAGGATGGGATGTACTTGCACAAAGTAAAGGAACTGTAGCATATACTATCAAGTTTTGTTTTCAAGAGGAATCTTTCATGAATCAGCTGATATTGCTGGCCATGGATAGTCCCGTTGTAATTCTCATTTCCTGTGTCCTACTCCCCAAGTACGGGGATTCACAACTCAACAATCCCACCGACCACAGATTAGATCTCACGTTGCAGCATGGGCATAAGGACGTGGCACTTGAAGTCCACCACGAACCGCTGTTTGTGCAAAGAGCATATCTGTTATGGGTTGATGAGCTCCTAGACAACCTTCAACAGGACCCAGATCACTTGTTTAAGATGTTGCTACTGGTGTTAAGAACTACTGCATTTGTGGCACACAAAACTATGGCTGTCCTGCAGTTTGCTACGAGGTCCATGACTGCCAAGTGGCTAGGACCCTCTGGGAGGCTGATACCACTTCATGCATTAATTTATCTACAACACCTTTTGTAGGCAACAAAGTCTTTAAGAGAGAAGGCCATGAATTATGGGGGGAGGGTTAAGTTCAAGGAGAGGTACAAGACTGTGCTATCAGTGGTTAAAAGGGAAGCGAGAGATTCAGCTTGCCATCTGAGGGATGAGGATGGAGGACATTTTATGATAGGGGTAACACCTCCTACTAGTTAGAACAGAGATACAAGATACAAAAGCAAATCTCTCTGTAGAAAAGGCAGTGATACTAGCATTTGCATTTTTCAGCCCTGTACCCACCTTATTAAATGGTGCTTACTCCTAAGTAAAGTTGCATTGGAATGCTGCCTCACTCACCCTGTTGCCTGACAGAGCCTCTGTTCAGCAATTCAGAAAAGGCTAAAAAGTAGTTTTTGATACATACCTTTCTTCAAAATGACTGGCAGGCATCTCTCCACCAAAGATCACCCTACTTCCATCTCCCCAGGTATGGATATGTGTGTGTGTGTGTGTGTGTGTGTACGTATACCTACACACATGTGTATATATATATAAACATACAAACAGAGGCGCTCCCTCTCTCTGTGCATATATTCACTGCAGCGGGGGGTGTAACCTTTCCCCCCACTTAAGACTGATAGGAATGGAACAGCTACCCTGTCTAATGCTACCACAGCTTGCCAGGTCTCTAGAATTCACTGCATTTTTATTTTCTTTTTTAAAAAAGAGGTGCCAGCACCCAGGTCTCCATCATGTTCCAGCCTTTATCATAGAAGGCACCATTTCCCCTCTCTCTGATCGGATATGTGAGAATCGGTGTACTAAAGACACTTCTTACATGCTCAGACATGCTCCCTTTAGATAAGATGATTGACAGAACTGATAATATTGAAATCTTGATTTCTATCTGTGTTAAAAGTTGTATGATTTTTATAGTGCTGCATTGACTTTGTTGTGTTTTTATTGTTTTTACATTGATTGTGCATTTTTATTGTTTTTACTGTGTTTTTAAGCTGCCCTGAACTCTGTTTTTAACAGTGGAAAGGCAGGATATAAATCCTCTTAATAAATAAATATTCCATAATAGGCATTTAAGGTTGAAAATGAAGGATTTTTTTAAATCGTCAAATCCTCCCCCCGTTTTTGGTGGTAATTGCTAGGCACAAAACAAAACTGGACAATGCAACTTTTAATATGATTAATTTGCCTGATCAGGACATGATTTGCATACTATGCAAATTATGCAGCTAATTTATAATTTGCATAATATGCAAATCAGCCTGCCTGGATTTGTGAAATTGGAATATGGCAACCCTAGGCTCAAGGCCAGGACTTACAGCACAATCCTCCGCGGGTTGACACAGAAGGAGGCCCCACTGGACTCAATGGGGCTTCCTCCCAGGAAAGGATGCACAGGATGGCAACGTTACAGAGCTACACAGGCTCCCTCTTTTTCCCCAAGCATAGTGCCATTGGGTTCAGGAAAGCCCTTGTTCACCTTTGACATTTTGGAGGGTCGGTTTTGGTCAGTATCGGGACAGGTCACCTTGCAGCACGAATGGCTTCACTGCAGAGGCTGCCAGTTTCCTCCCTTTTGTAGTCAAAATTTCTGTGCCTATGTTATTATTTGAAAGAACTTTTCTATATTGGATGTTGTGGGAAGGAGTGAATCTGCGTGTCTCGCAGAGGAGGTTGCTTGCTCTTAGGATCAATGTCAGAATAGAAGATACCTAAGAAGTTGCCTTATTCCAAGTCCATCTAGCTCAGTATTGCCAACACTGACTTGCAGCAGCCTGCCAGGACATCAGACAGGGTCTTTCCTTCCCAGCCCTGCCTAGAGAAGCTGGGGATTGAGCCAGGACCTTTTGCAGGCACAGCAGATGCTCTGCCCCCCTGAGCCTCCAAATTGTGGGGCGATGAGTTTCCCACTGGGTATAAAAGGAGGCTGGGGGGACCGTCTCCCTTCAGAAAAGCTGTTTAATGGAGAACAACCCGATTCATTAGAGAAACAGACACATTTACACAAAAAGGGATGCTGAGGCAAGCCGGCCGGCAGGACAGCAGGACCTCCAAGTTCTGAAGACGCCTCCAGAAGACTCAGAAGGGGCCATTCCCCGGGGTCCAGGGAGGAGGGTTGCCAAGGCAACAGGTACCCACCCTCCTTTGTGACATCTCTGGCTGCCGGCTTAAAAGCCACCAACTAGGGATGTCCCTTGTGGGTTAGCCAGGAGGAGCGGGAGAAGGTGGAGGAGAGAGAGAGAAGGAGTGGATGGAGACAGAGGAGTGGTTGGAGTGCGAGGAGAGGCGGTTTTGGTTTATTTATCTTTTGGTTTATTTTTGTTTGTTGTTGTTATGTGCCTTCAAGTCAGTTACGACTTATGGCGACCCTATGAGTCAGTGACCTCCAACAGCGTCTGTCATGAACCACCCTGTTCAGATCTTGTAAGTTCAGGTCTGTGGCTTTCTTTATGGAATCAATCCTTCTCTTGTTTGGCCTTCCTCTTTTTCTGCTCCCTGCTGTTTTTCCCAGCATTATTGTCTTTTCTAGTGAATCATGTCTTCTCATGATGTGTCCAAAGTATGATAACCTCAGTTTCATCATTTTAGCTTCTATTTATCTTCTGTTGTCGTTACTTTAGACTTTTTGACGTTCAGCTGTAGTCCTGCTTTTGTGCTTTCCTCTTTAACTTTCATCAGCATTCGTTTCATATCATTACTGGTTTCTGCTAAGAGTATGGTGTCGTTTGCATATCTTAAATTACTGATGTTTCTCCCTCCAATTTTGAGAGCAGCTTTCACATCGCATTCTAAAATTTCTGGTTCTTCATCATATGGTTCCTCCGTGAATGAATCTGTCATCCGGGCATCTCTTTTATAGAGTTCTTCAGTGTATTGCTTCCATCTTCCTTTTATTTCATCTCGGTCAGTCAGTGTATTCCCCTGTTGATTATTCAACATCCCTACTCGTGGTTTAAATTTCCCTTTAATTTCTCTAATCTTATTTTTTTTACATTTCATTTTATCTTATTTTTGTTTATATTTTTATTTTATCTTATTTTGTTGATTTTTATTTTTATTTTGCTGCTTCTATTTTGTTTACCTTTTTGTTTATTTTTTCTTTGCCATTTGAATATATTTGTGTATATTGCTTTTGTATATAGGGGGTGGGGCCGGGTTAGGGGTGGGGGCTGGGGGAGGGGCTCAGGGTAGAATTAGGGCTCGGGTTAGTTTAGGTAGGTCTTTTAGAGTAGGTTTAGGTAGGTGCTTTACAAAGAGGCCTCAACACGTTCAACATGTAAGTAAGATTTCTTCACACTATTTCTATTTTTGTGTTGATATCCTGGGGGATCCCCTACATGGCCTTGGTCCCTGGAGGGCACTTAGGCAAGTTGCCCCAGTATCCTGCTGCTGAGCCCAGGGACTTCCCCCCACAACCCACCATGGCACCTGCCTCAACCCCCTCCTGAGACCAGCAGGATTCTCCCTCCACAATGTTACACAAAAGTGGTTCTTCGCATCTGGAGGAAGCTCCAAAACACACACCAGATGGGAGACCAAAGTATAAGTCAACACCTTTATTGATTACCAATAGCTTTTGCAAAAGGAGACTAGGTTCTTTGGCTCATGCCTGAGAACCAGTCTAAAGCATGATTACACAGTTACAAGTTATATATGCTCTGAAGCCCTCCTAACACAGCCCCTCCCGTCTTGCTAGTAACTTTCCAGGTTTCTCTATTGCCTTGCATTGGGCTTTGGTTATCAGTGTTTTTCGCTCATCCGTCCTGTCTCTGCTTTCTCCAGTTGACGCAATGCATTCCAACCACTATCTACTTGAATAATATCCCGTTACATGGGTAAGCTGACATTTAAGCATCAAGCACGAAATGAACATTTAGCAACCACAGGCACCTTAGGAATTTTGTTTTTCTGGTTCTATATTATATCAGGTTAACACATTCTATACTGTATCAAATTAACACTACATACACTACAATTCCCATACTATATCTGGTTGCACTACAATTCCCAAGCTGTGTCTAATTTCAGTACAACAAGACACATGGACACCCAGAGAAGGACACAGCTAGATTAAAACAGTAAAGGTGTGTTTATTTAAGCAAAATAATATTCAGAACTAGTCGTCCTCTTGTACAGAATGCTAAAATTAGGACTTTCACTCCCTGGCCACATCTCCCCGACTCCCCTCCTTAGGAGCCCCTGTCCACCCCCAAACTCTTCCCATGAGCCCCCCTCCTCCCCCATCTCCTTCCTTCTCCTTCCTCCTTCTTCCATCTCTCCAACGGTCCCAACAGTCACTCTCTCTGCCTCCCTGTCAATCACTCTCCATCGCCCTCCGTCTGCTCCCAACATTCTGCCTCTGGCTCTTCTCTCCTCGCGCACCTGGAGGTTTGCACGGCGATACCTGCCCTGAAAGAGGTTCAAACTTGGGCCAGTGCCCCTATTTCTGTCTTGCCTGCTCTGATCCTTGGCCTCTCCAGACCCCCCTCCCCTCCCCACAACCTTTCCAGCCATGGGCCTCATTCTGACCTCTCCCTCTTCTGTTCTAGGTTGAGGCAGCTGCGGTGGCTGCAGAGGCTTCTTTGGCACAGGCCTGGCAGGGTCACCGCTTCAGGGGCCAACAAAAAGCCCTCCTGGAGGTGCCCATTTCAGGTTGAGAAGAAAGTCAGAAGCCAAGCCAGGTGAGGTTGCCAGGGCGGAGTGTGAAAAGAGTCCCAGGGAGTGTCAATTGCAATCAAGCCTCTATCAGTTCCTAGTCAAAAGCCAAGACAAAGAGAGTGAGAATTCTGTCATGGCAGAAGGAGAGAGAGGGAATCCTGAGGATAGCATCCCATCTACATCCTCAAACAGTCTGGCAGCAGCAGGAGACAAAAGAGTAGACAATGAATTCAGTAATTCAAGCAATATCTCTTGACAGTGAGAAAGGACAGTCAAACGGGGGCATTGCTAGAGAAGCACAAAGCAGCAATCAAGCCTGGCCAGATTATTCTAGAAGGTTGCAGAATCTTAGAAGGGGAAGGACTATTACTTTCATGAAGGGACCGTGCACTTTGGAACTTGCCACCGCACCATTGAGATTCCCTCACAGGAAGAGCCCCGCTGGGTCAGAAAACAGGCCTGTCTGGTCCAGCCGTCTGGTCCCACAGTGGCCAACCAGATGTTTCAGGGGGACACTCTACCCCAGGACACCCTGACAGTCACCCTCTCCCACTTTGTATTTGTCCCTCCAGACATTGCTGAACTACAGCTCCCATCAACCCCAGCAAGCATGGTCAATGGCAAGGGATGGTGGGAGTTGTAGTTCAGCAACATCTGGAGAGCCAAAGGTTCCCTACAACTGCTTTAGAGGCACGATGGGGAAACAGAGAGCCCCCTTAGACTAGTTGCCCTCAAGGGCTTTGTCCCCCTTGAATTTTCTCTAATCCCCTTTTACAGCTGCCCAGGATGGCCCCCCTTGAGGGATGCAGCGCTGTGTGATGATGAAGAGTCCCCCCCTCTCGCCTGTCCTGCATCTAGGGACAGAGGAAGCTGCCTCATACCGAGTCAGAGCATGGGTCCACCTAGCTCAGTATTGTGTGCACTGACTGGCAGGAGCTCTCCCAGCCCTCCCACTCTTCAGCATCCCTGGATCCCAGCATTAGGAAAGAGAGAGGGAGAGGGAGAGGAGGCACTTTGAAGAAAGGCAAGGGAAGAGGCGGAGGGGGCTAAATGCAAAAGAGGGGGCAAAGAGTGGGTGCCCGGCCAGAGGGAAGGCCTCCCAGGGAGAGGGAGATGGGAGGAGAAGGGGGGAGGCAGGTGGGGGGGAGCAGAGCAGAGGGGGTCATCTGAGGAATGGCCAGCAGATGGGGAGCAGGAAGGTCAGCAAGAGGATGGCTAAATGCATCAAGGTGGGAAATACTAAGCAGTGCATGAACCTTCCTTCAAGGCCTTTCTTCCTCTTTCCGTTGCAGAACCGCAGATGCCGCAGGAGGAGGAGTTCATCCCCTTGCCCGAGGTCAGTATCTGGGGGACTGGAAGTGGGGGACTGGCAAAGCCCCTCAGCATAGGAGATTCCCTTCCACACCAACTCCAAACCAGGAAAATGCCCATTCTAGGTGTTTGCCCTTTGGGCTCTGGGAGCACACAAGGGTGTCTTCAGGGTGGGGGCAAGGGGGTGTTGTGATGCGTCCTTCCCTGGCGCTCCCTGTCAGGTTCCTACCTGCTCGTGGTTACTGCCTGTCTCTAGGCACCACCAGGGACTCCACCAGTCCGGACCGCACTCTCTTATGGTTTACCTATCCGCTCTAGCACAGATCTCAACAGATCCCCCTGCTAGGCAACCACCAGTAACGTCCTAATACTAGTATTCCCAGAGACTCTGAATACTGGTATTGTTATTCTCTTCACCGCTGCCACCATTTGTTACAGTTCCCCTTCAGCCTTGGTCATTACCTTACCCTCCCTTCTGGTCTGTGAAACCCCAGCCAAGGATCAGGCCTTTGGTAAACCAAATTAAGTATTTATTACAGATAACAAAGCTAACAAGATTAACAAGATTTCTTCTTAAGGCACATAAGCATATGGTTTTACTCAATACTAATCCGAACTCCACCTCCCTCCTGGCAAACAACTCTCTAAACCCCACCAAGCAACCCACTCAGTTCTCTTCTCCCCCCAGATTCCACTCTCACTCTTCCTTTTATACATTCAGCCATTTTAAACACTCAGCCAATCATCTCGCATTCTACTGCCCATTCACTCCCCCTCCTCTTTCACTCCACTTACCATGTATCTTCTAAACAACCAACACTTACCATATATACATTAATATAGGAACATCACAGGTGTCTCCCCAGAAGCCTGAATGTAGTGATGTGTGGAGTTCATAGACCTTCCTCCTCCTGAAACATTTCTGCGGACACTCTTGGGAGCACCCCTTTCCCCCCATTATTTTCATAGCTCTAATATTTGGAAAACAAAATGTCTCCCCCTGATGAAAATCTGTACTGTTTCCCTTTTCAGCAACTCGCGAGGGATGAATTCTTTCTCTTCTTCCTACGGAGCTGTGAGGAAGCCTGGGCAAGGGGCCAGGACACCCTCCCCTTTCCCAAGGGTGCTGCAGCCCGTGCGATTGGGGTGAGTGAGTTGCAGGAGGAGAAACCCTTTTGGGGGGGGTGAGGGAGCCCTGGGGATGGGATTTGGAGGACGTTCTGTGGGTCTGGAAGGGAGGAGGCCTTTGCAGGTCTGGTATCTGGAAAGACCAATGGCCAAGGAAGTCAAACCCTGCATTTGGGGCTGGAGCAGCCGCCCTGAAGTCCCTGGAGGAATGACTTTGTCTCTTCTGCTCTCTTCTCAGGACATCCTTGACAGATCCCAAAACTCAGGTATATTGCGGCCGGGGGTGTGTGTTTGTTATGGAACAGTAATTAGGGTTTTCTGCCATTGTGGGGAGGGGGGTGTTTTTGGGGGCCAGGGAAGGTCAGTAACTTGTCCGTGATGTTGGAAGTAAGTATGTGGCCAGCCATGAGGGAATGTCTCATTTAGGCAGGCTCTGGCAGGTAGACTCCGTGGCAGGAGCTGCCAGTCTGTGTCTGTAGCCCTTGATGCTGAGGTGCTCTTTCCCTCCACAGGAGCTGAGTTTTCATGTTATTTCGGAGGAAGAGAAGGAACGGGATCTGGCTGCCAGCAGCAGTGAACGGATGCTGGCGTACGCCAACAAGCTGCCCAACCTGACCATAAGTATCTCACCTTTATTCGTTTATTTTGAATATTCGATGCCGCTTTATGGCCCTGAGGGGCTTTCAGAGGAGCTTAAGATACATTCTCAGCAGAAGAAGAACACTAATGTCTTCTGTCAGGAACAGAAATGAATCTCCTGATGTCTCTGTGGGGCCAGGATGATCCAGGCACCATTTCCTGCCCTCTTTCTTGGGGTTGCCCTTCAGCCTCTGCCTACTAGGCAGCAGAGCCCACAGAGGTCCTCTGAGGCAAGGGAGAGGGGCTGGGCAGCTGGATCTCGCTTAGTTCTGATGCAGCATTTTCTTTCCTCTACAGCTGGATTCCATCGAAGCTGCTCTGCCCCCCAAAGAGAGAAGGTAAGATCTCCATCCTGGAGCCACAGGATGAGCCCATAGGTCTCACTGTCCACATGAAATCCACGATTTGTAGCCTATCTGAGGCCTGAGAAGGGTTCACCTCTCGGCTTTAGCACACCTGCCTCAGGCCAGGTCTTGAAATCCCTGCCCTGGAGAGGGCAGAAAATTGGGGTAGGGGGAGGAGGGAGGGAGTAGCCGGGCCTAAGTGGGAGAGGCCAGTGGCCACAGCAGGAGGGGCCCAATGGTCTGACAATGGTAGTGATGAGGGGTGATGGGCAGCAGCCCCATTGGGCTGTACCAGGGCATGCCCCCCCCATCAGCTACCTAAGTGTGCTGGGTGCCGGGGCCAGGCCTGGCTAAGTCACAGACTTCGATATAAGCTTAAGTACGTATATTGACTCACAAATGTTTAATTTAAGATGAATGTAATTATGGTTATTCTGTCCTTATTATGAGGTGATGCAGTTTTTTGGTTTGTTTTGCTCTCCTTCACATTTTTCTTTCTTGGTTTTTCTTTTTCTTTCTTTGCTAAATTTGCTAAATAGTTAATAAACCTTTGAAAAGGTCAAATGAAGCAGCTGTAATGGAGACTTCACTTGTCTTCCTTTCTCTTCCATGCAGAGGAACTCTAGGTAGAGGACTTGGAATGAGACAGTGTGAGAGAGGAGTTCTAAGAGAGGAGTTCCTCTTCTCGAACCCGGATCCAGGCATTTTGTGGACAGCGATGATGGAGGGACCACTGCGCGTGGTTTATGCTTGTGTGGTTTTCTTTGTTTTGAGGGTTTTGTGTGTGTATGTATACTGGTATGTAATTTTGTGTGTGTATGTATACTGGTGTGTGTATGTATAATGTCTTTATGTAATTAAATGTATAAACAGTTCTTCTGAGTCTGTATTTCTCATTTCTTAGAATACACAATCATAGAATAGCAGAGTTGGAAGGGGCTGGTAAGGCCATCCTGTCCAACCCCTTGCTCAGTGCAGGAATCTAAACTAAAGCATCCCCGACAGGTAGCTCTCCAGCTGCCTCTTGAATGCCTTCACTTTTAAATGAGGGAAGGACTGGCTATTTGTCCTGAGCCCTGCTGAGAACTCCTGGCAAAGTGGGCAGGGGGAGGGTTCAGGGGAGGGTCCCAGATGTCTGCAATGGGTGGGGGTTGAAACCAGAGAAGACTGCAGTAGCCAGCAACAGTTCCCCCCCCCTCCCTGGTGAGGTGCGACCTGCAATAGAGGAGATGGCAACTGAGGGTGAACGTGCCATGTCCGTGCCTGCAGGCTCTGCTTTGTGGTGAAAAGTTGTCACAGCCCGGGAGACTAGGAATGGAAGATCAGCTATTAAACAATAATATTTGTATGCCATTTCTAATGCTTTGCAGTTCCGTTTTTCATTCAACATACTGTAAAGTTCAACACAATGTTACATAACTGAGAGAGAGTATGACTGGGCCAAAGACCCATAGGAAACCCAATGATGAACAGAGACTCAAATCAAAGCCTTCCAGCTCCAAGATGCCTTGAATTCCATGCAAACAAATGTAGAACAGTTATCTTCAACCATTTTAGACAGGCAACCCAACTTTAATCCAAACATGCACTTAGGGACCCATCTTTTTTTTTTAACAAAAATTTGAATGGTGCTAGTGATCCTGTTGCAACCCACTTTAGTTCAGGCTGCAACCCAGTAGTAGGTCCCCACCCAACATTCAAAGACAAATCAATAACCAGTTTATCGCCTTATTCTGTAAGCACAATTCCTAATGCCTATTAGAATACATAATGAAGCATAATAACTCTTTACATCAAAGAACAAAGCAGGATCCGCCATTCTCCGTGCATCTTTCTGACATACTTTCTTGGAATAATAGTAAAGATACTATAGCATAGCAGGAACAGAGATTGTAAAATGAACCAACGGCGTATATGTAATATGTAGTGTGTGTAAGGACATATTCAATTACCGCTTGAAGCAAAGCACATGAAGTCTGTAAACATATTAATAAATCTTAGTCATCAATAATACATGTTGATTAGAAATACTAACATATGGATGCTTGTCCGGTTTCATTGGTTTCAGTTGTATTTGCTCTATCAATCCTGGAATATGAATGGTTGGATAATTATGGCAGTGAAGTCATTTTCACAACTTATATTTTCAAATTATTAATGAGAACTAGAAAATCATTGAAGATTACGGCATGTTTGCAAGATCACTTGATATGAATTAGGTGCTTCTTTAAAAAGAGTTGAAGCTCAGTGTGTGACCTTGTGCAAGTAACTGCCGCTGTCTCAGAGGAAGGCAATGTTAAGTTCCCTCTGAATAACGCTTACCAAGAAAACACTGGGTGAGAGTGCTGGCTACATTTTGAACCCTTTTGACATGACCCAAGAAAAAACTAAAAAACCTGTCCTTGTCCGCTGGCTGGCAGGGAGTGGGCTGCTGAAGAATTCAGAAAACAATGGCACCTCCAAGGGCAGCCACCCTGACGTCCCTGGAGAAATGACTTTGTCTCTTCTGCTCTCTTCTCAGGACATCCTTGACAGATCCCAAAAATTCCCGGACCCCCCAAAAATTGTCAAAATGGCCCTAGAGGCAGTTTATGAACTCAGGTATATTGCTGGGGGTGGTGGTTGTTTGTTTTGGAACAGTAATTGGGGTTTTCTGCTATTGTGGGGAGGGGGGAGCTTTTGGGGGCCAGGGAAGGTCCAAGTCAGCAACTTGCTCTGGCCAAGTCTCCCAGAGGCCAGAGGTTTTAATGCTCCCGGCACCACCTGACTCCTCCCAGTCTCTGCCCCTTGCTTGTGGAGGGTGAGCCCTTAAACGGGCAGGACTCTGGCGTGAAAGCTACAGCTTAATGGGTCCCTGGCTGGATGGCTGGCATGGGGGGTGACTGGATCCTCAGGGGGACATGGAGGCTTTCAGGGTTCAGACTCTGGAAGTCCCAACTTGAGAGGTCTTTGACTCAATAGCCACTGATATGTCGGCTTCAGGCTGTGGGTCAGGTGTGGTCCTGATTCCGGGGACTGGGCTGGTGTCTGCTAGCTCTGCCTCCAGTGCTAGTGGTCTGAGGGTCCCACTGGCTCCCCCTCATCTCTGAGACTCTGCACGGGGAAGGGGGGCTAAGAGGGGCCTGAGAGGAGGCTGGGGTTCCCACCATCCCTTGCAACTGTCTACAGGACTTTGGGAAACCCTGTGAGGCGTCCTTCCCTGGCTCTCCCTGTCAGGTTCCTACCTGCTCGTGGTTACTGCCTGTCTCTAGGCACCACCAGGGACTCCACCAGTCCGGACCGCTCTCTCTTATGATTTCTCTCCCCGCTCTAGCACAGATCTCAACAGATCCCCCTGCTAGGCAACCACCAGTAACGTCCCAATACTAGTATTCCCAGAGACTCTGAATACTGGTATTGTTACTCTCTTCACCGCTGCCACCATTTGTTACAGTTCCCCTTCAGCCTTGGTCACCTTACCCTCCCTTCTGGTCTGTGAAACCCCAGCCAAGGATCAGGCCTTTGGTAAACCAAATTAAGTATTTATTAAAGATAACAAAGCTAACAAGATTAACAAGATTTCTTCTTAAGGCACATAAGCATATGGTTTTACTCAATACTAATCCGAACTCCACCTCCCTCCTGGTAAACAACTCTCTAAACCCCACCAAGCAATCCACTCTTTCTCTTCTCCCCCCAGATTCCACAATTCACCACCTCACATTCCCCCAGATTTACCTGTCATCCTTTCATTTATACTGTCAGCCATTTTAAACATTCAGCCAATCATCAAGCATTCTATTGCCCATTCACTCCCCCTCCTCTTTCACTACTTACCATGTATACTCTAAACAACCAGCACTTACCATATATACACTAATATATAGGAACATCACATTTCCCCCCCCCCTTAAACAACTGCAGAGTATTATTCCTCTTCCAGGATTTATACGTCGCGTTAACAAATAAAAGTCTCTATGGGGAAAATGTCTTTCTTTGTTCCTCTGTCTGGTCACGTCACTGCAGTCCCAGCCACTTGCCTGGAAAGTACATTGTCCTTGCCTTTGATGAACTGGAAGTCCACTTGATAGTCCTGTAGGGCCCAGGACCACCTCTGCAGCATAGTGTTATGGTTTTTCATAGTCTGCAACCATAACAAGGCCCGATGATCCATAGTCACTGTGAATCTTCGTCCCCACACGTATGGGCGCAACTTGTTCAGTCCCCACACGACCGCTAGGCACTCCTTCTGGACCGACAAATAGTTTTTCTCCCTCGGCGTCAGCTTGCGACTCAGATACGCCACTGGATGTCTGGTGCCTTCTCTCTCCTGCAGCAAGACGACTCCCAGCGCGAGGTCTGACGCATCTGTAGCCACGATGAATGGTTGCTCATAGTCTGGTGCTATTAATATGGGTCCTTGACACAAGGCTTGCTTCAGCAGATCAAAAGCCTTCTGACATTCATCCGTCCATACCACACGCTCAGAACACTTCTTCTTGGTCAATTCATGCAAGGGGGTTGCTATTTCCCCAAAATTTCTCACAAACTTCCTATAAAAACCAGCCACACCCAGAAATGCCCTTACTTGTTTTTTGGTTAAGGGGATCGGCCACGCTTGTATTGCCTCCACCTTGCTCCATAAGGGGGTGATTTTCCCACTCCCCACCTTATGTCCTAAATAGATTACTTCCTTTAGTCCAAACTGGCATTTCTTAGCTTTTATTGTGAGGCCTGCTTTTCTTAAGGCCTCCAATACTGTTGTCAGGTGTTGAACATGCTCAGGCACCGACTTGCTAAAAATGGCCACGTCATCGATATAGGCCACTGCAAAATCTGACATGCCTCGCAACACAGTATTGATTAGCCTCTGAAATGAACTTGGTGAGTTCCTTAGTCCCATGGGTAAGGTCACAAACTCATATAACCCATCTGGTGTACTGAAGGCAGTTTTGGCTCTGGATTGCTCGTCTAGTTCCATTTGCCAAAATCCTTTACAGAGATCTAGTGTAGAGATAATGGTTGCTGCCCCCAATAACTCTAACATAGCATCTACCCTAGGCATAGGATACGCATCTGGGACAGTAATTTTATTGATTAGCCGATAATCAATGCAAAACCTTGTCGTTCCATCTTTTTTCGGAACCAGGACAATACTTGAGGCCCAGGGACTGATGGATTCCCTGATCACTCCTAATTCCAGCATATCTTCCACCTCCTTTTTGATCTCATTCAAAACTTTCCCATTCACACGGTACGGAACAGATCTGATTGGGGCATGATCTCCAGTATCAATGGAATGTATAACTATACTGGTTCGGCCAGGTTTGTTGCTAAAGAGATTCCTATAGGTTTTCAAAACTCTCAGAATCTCTTCTTTTACTTCCTCTTCTACCTCCTCTGACCATTCCACTTGATCTACCCCTCCTTTGTCTTTGCTTTCCTGTACCAAATCTGGAAGTTCAGGCCCACTTCCCTCAGGGAATAAGGTAACTTGCAACACCTGTGCATCCCTGGTATGGTAAGGCTTCAACATATTTACATGAACCACTTTGCTTTTGTTTAATTGGTCTGTCGTGATTACATATGTCACTGTGTCAAGCCTTTCTCTGATGGTATATGGTCCTTCCCAGTTAGCCTGTAATTTGTCATGTTTCCTGGGTATGAACGCCATAACCATATCTCCCACATCATACACACGTTCTCTGGCTGTTCTGTCATACCAGTAACTTTGCTTCTCCTGTGCATGACTCAAATTCTCTTTCACTACTTCCATCATTTGTTTCACTGGTTCACATTCATCCTTTCTCTCAGCAGGCATCCACAGTCTATATAAAATCCCATTCTCACACACAACTTGATTCCTCAGTTTGTCAGTGAAAGGAATCTGTTGGGTCAGGGCTTGTTCCTTTACCTGCTTCAAACTGATATCTTTATGCAGCTCTTCCCTGAATTGCTCTGCTTCTTCCCTAGAGACCACTTGATACAGTTTGTCTTCTTCAGCAGGCCTGCTAGTGGTTGCTATGGTGACCTGAGGCTGGTTAACAGATTCCACCCTGTTTGTTTCAGCCCCCCTTAATATGGCTTCTTTTTCTCTGCCAATTTGCTGTCTGGTCACTACATAGATCTTTCCTTGGGCGCCCATTACATCCCTTCCCAGTATTACTGGTTCTTGTTGCTGGGCATTAATGCCTACTTTATATCGGCCCTCTCGGCCTCTCCAAGTCATTTCCACCAGGGCCACAGGCAAACTTTCTGGTTGACCCCTCACTCCTTGGATAGTCACAGTTTCCTGAGGTAATATTACCTCAGATTTTATTAAATCTGGCCTCAGTAATGTCTGAGCGGCACCAGTATCAAGCAATGCCCAATAATTTGCCCCTTGTACTCTCACTTCCTCTCTCAGACTTGAATCAAGGTCTGTTACTTCTGTCCAGTTTATCTGGCAAAACTGAACCTTTTTCGCTGTTTCTAAAGCCTTGGGCTCTGTTTTCACTGCCCTTGTCTGAGCAGGATTACTAATGAGGTTGGCAACCTCACATTGAAAACGTAGGTGCCCTGGTCTACCACATTTGTAGCATAATTTCTCCTCACTTTTAGGGTACACAGATCCACTCTGGGGTGTCCTGTGCCCTTCAGATTTTAATGGAGGACTTACTCGCTGTGGTACCACATCCCTTCTGCCAGCACTATATGGTCTGGGTTTAAACTCTCTTGATGTTTTCCCCACCCAGCCAGTTCTATTGGAGGCGAAGTGATCCGCCATCTCTGCGGCCTCCTGCACAGATGTAGGGGAACAGTCTTTGACCAGGAGCCTTATTTCTGGTGGTAACTGATGGTATAATTGATCCAGTATCATGAGGCTTTTCACCTCTTCCACTGACTGAGCTTTGGCACTACTCATCCACTTTCCAAATATATCCATCAACTTTGCTCCCAGTTCCACAAAAGACCTCCCTGTCTGTATCTGGCAATTTCTGAAAAACTTTCTAAAATAATCAGGCCCCAGTCTGAATCTTTTAAACACTGCTTCTTTGAATTCAGCATAGGTGACGGGCTTGTCTGAGGGGAAATATTGGTATACCTCAGCCAATTCCCCTTTAATCAGGTTTGATAAATACTGCATGTATTTATCTTCAGGTAGCCCCCACAACTGAGCTGCTTTTTCAAAGGTGCTGAGGTAAATTTGAGGATCTTGACCAGGCTCATAGACAGCAAAGTCCTTTGGAGTAATTTTTATTTTTGCTCCATCTCTCTCTTTCCTTGTCTCCTCAGAGTGAAATTTCTCTCTATCAAATTTTAACTTTTCTACTTGTAATTCAGCATCCAATGCTCGTTGCTTCTCCTTCTCCTCAAACCCCAATCTCATTCTCTCAATTTCCAACTCCCTCTGTTTTTCCTTCTCTGCACCTTCCATCCTCAATCTCTTAGCTTCCAACTCCCGCTGTTTATCTTTTTCCTCAGCCTCCATCCTCAATCTCTCAGCTTCCAACTCTCTCTGCTTGTCTTTTTCCTCAGCCTCCATCCTCAATCTCTCAGCTTCCAACTCTCTCTGTTTTTCCTTCTCTGCACCTTCCATCCTCAACTTCTCTCTCCAGTACTCTATATAAGCGGGATTGCTTAAATATCCTTCTGGGGTCTCTTCTCTGACAGGTTGTTTTTGCTGGGCAGTTGCAAATCCTATAAGTGCTACCCTCAATTCATCTACCCCTTTACCCTCATGAGGTAAATTGAATGTTATGCACTTCTCCACCAGCTCCTCTCTTTTCATTTTTATGTATTCAGCCATGGTGTTTGAGTTCACTCACTCTTTGCCACACACTCTTTGCCAGTCACTCTCACAAGAAATCTTGTTTTGTTATTTCTGTTTGCCACACAACTATTAGGGATTGTCTAGTATTCGTATCTCACTGCTACAGCCAACACCTGTGACGTAGTCTCCTTTGTCACCACGTGTCTTTGGGACTCTCTTTGGTTCGTATCTGGATTCTCTGTTGTTCATATCCCACCGCTACTGACACCACATGGTATGCGTCCTTCCCTGGCTCTCCCTGTCAGGTTCCTACCTGCTCGTGGTTACTGCCTGTCTCTAGGCACCACCAGGGACTCCACCAGTCTGGACCGCTCTCTCTTATGATTTCTCTCCCCGCTCTAGCACAGATCTCAACAGATCCCCCTGCTAGGCAACCACCAGTAACGTCCCAATACTAGTATTCCCAGAGACTCTGAATACTGGTATTGTTATTCTCTTCACCGCTGCCACCATTTGTTACAGTTCCCCTTCAGCCTTGGTCATTACCTTACCCTCCCTTCTGGTCTGTGAAACCCCAGCCAAGGATCAGGCCTTTGGTAAACCAAATTAAGTATTTATTACAGATAACAAAGCTAACAAGATTAACAAGATTTCTTCTTAAGGCACATAAGCATATGGTTTTACTCAATACTAATCCGAACTCCACCTCCCTCCTGGTAAACAACTCTCTAAACCCCACCAAGCAATCCACTCTTTCTCTTCTCCCCCCAGATTCCACAATTTACCACCTCACATTCACCCAGATTTACCTGTCATCCTTTCATTTATACTGTCAGCCATTTTAAACATTCAGCCAATCATCAAGCATTCTATTGCCCATTCACTCCCCCTCCTCTTTCACTACTTACCATGTATACTCTAAACAACCAGCACTTACCATATATACACTAATATATAGGAACATCACAAACCCCTCTCATACTTTCCCCTCCATCCTCTCAGCTTCATGAACCCCCCCCCATTTGAGGAGCACCAGAGGGCCGCCCTGATAAATGTGCCCATCCAGAGGAACTCCAGATAGAAGAATTGGAATACGATCATGTCCATACCCAGAGAAGAGTTCCCAGAGATGAGTTCCTCTTTTTAGACCCAGATTTTGTGGGCAGCGATGATGGAGATACCATAGTGTGTGTTTTATGTTTGTGTGAGTTTTATTGAAGTTTTGTTGTATGTTGTCACTTTATCATGTATATTGCATTTCATCTAATAAAATTTATAAACAGTTCTGAGTCTGCATTTCTTATTTCTTAGAATATGGAATCATAGAATACTAGAGTTGGAAGGGGCTTGTAAGGCCATTTAGTCCAACCCCCTGCTCAGGGAAGGATCCAAGTTAAAGCATCCCCAAAAGGTGGCTGTCCAGCTACCTCTTGAATGCCTCCCATGTTGGAGAGCCCATCACCTCCATAGGTCATTGGCTCCCTCGTAGTACCACTCTACCAGTTAGGAAGTTTTTCCTGGTGTTCAGCTGAAATCTGGCTTCCTTGTAAGAGGAGTTTGATAGTGGAATCAGTGGCCTAGATGGGCAATGGGCTCTTCCTTCACTGAAGGTCTTCAGAGGCTGGCAGTAGCATAGTGACAAATTCAGACGTGCAGGATCCCTTTATGATAGTCACGCCACACTACCACATAGCCAAGCCGCCTTTTCCACTTTTCCTTGTCTCCCTTTCTCTCCCCTGTCGTCTCGCGAGTCCACACTCTACTACAACACATGTCCCTAAGAACCAATGAGCATGAAAGGGGAGTCTGTGTTAGCTACTGAGAAGAGTCTTCTGAGAGGCTGACTCACATCCTTTCACTCTGATTGGCTCCAATCAGCAGAAAAGGACAAGGACTCTTCTCAGTGGCTAACACACTTCAGGCTTTCATGCGGATTGAGTTATACATAGGGACCTGGCTGGGACCCTGCCCACCAAAACGTAATAGGTCTACAACCCTCCACCTGTTGAAGATACCCTAGCTCCTGATTTCCTGCATCAAAGAGATGGCACGATTAGATGGCTTCCAAGGCCGCCTCCAAATCTATGATCCTACACTTTTTATACCTCTAAAAATAGATGGCATATAACCGGTTATGAGTTATACTAGGGGGTAGTTCTTATGACACGTGCTCTTGGGAACCTGAGTGTGTGAACTTGCCACCCTCATGTCCCATGAAACACACCTCCTTGAGAGGAGGGGATCTTTTGCTAGGGATAAAACAAGCGCTTTGCCCTGAAATGTGCCTAAATGGTGTACCTATATTTTCCCCAAGAAATGCAGGTCCAAACCAAAATAAAGCAAAGCTTTCTTTTATTGAGAGAAAGAGTAGAAAAGCATTACAGAATTACTTGGGTGCGTGGCAGCATTAATCATTGATATCCTAACCCATTCATAACTTTAAAGAGATTAAAGAACCCTATTACTATAAAGAGTGACAGGTAGGAGAGATTACCTATCCTATACCCAGAGTGAGCAGTTGAACAAAGCTGAAGCTATATGGAAGAGCTCTGATCCAAAACCAGGAAGGAATCTCTTGGTATCAAGGTTTGCACCGAGACCCAGAGTCTCTCCCCGGTTCTGTCCTTGCAGTCCTTCGATGCATTCCTTGAGAGCGTAGTACACGTTTTGAGCTCTGATCTTCCTCAGCCCCCCTTCTCCTTCTCTCACTAGGTTCAAGCCTCGGTTTTTAAAAGACTTTTTCCTCTCTCCCCCTCCTGCCCAGGAGGGGTCTGAAAGTCTGGTGATTTTGTGTATGTGTGCGTGTATCTGCATGTGTATTTCCAACTGACCTTGAAAAACTTAGACTCCTTCTAACGAACAATGGGATTCACTGGAGGTGAGGGAAGTCTTCCAAGGAAGAAGATAACATGTAAGAAATGTCTTGATCTACTTAATCAACTTTGCCTGCATGTAAATCGTTTTAATTATTTTTTCAAAATGGAAATGAGCTATAAAGTGTACTGGGTGACCATGTGCTACTCACCATCACTCAGCCTATCCTCCCCTCAGGATGAAAACAACGGAGAACCATGACCACCCCAAGAAAGAAGGGCACACTTAAAATGTAGAGGAAAAAATAATCTACAACCATAGTGTGAAATCAAATAAACATTTAAAGCACATCCAACTCACATTTAAAGCACATGACTTCCCCTAAAGAATCCTGGGAAGTGTAGTTTCCCCCTCACAGTTATAGTTCTCATCACCCTTAACAAACTAAAATTCCCATGATTCTGTGGTGGGATTCATGTGCTTCAAATGTGTGTTGAATGTGCTATAAATGAATGGTGTGGATTTGCCCTAGGTATGATATGCATTCAAGAGTGAATTGCAAAGAACAATTTTAAAAGATACATTTTTAAATGGGGAGGGTTGTAGCTCATCGGTAGGGCATATGCTTTGCATGCAAGGTCCAAAATTCAATTCCTGGAAAAAAATATTGCCTGGAATCCTGGAGCACCAATGCTAGTCCATGTCATGAGTACTGAGCGAGATGGTACAAAATGGCCTGAGTCAGTATAAGGCAGATTCCTTGGTTCCAAAAAGTGGGAAGAGACTCAAGGGCCACAGTGACGCCAACATTTATTTATGTATTTTTATTTACAACATTTATATACTGCTTTATTGTAAAAAATCTCAAAGCGGTTTACAGAAAGAATTAAAACAATAAAATTATTGGCAAAAGGGTTAAGGACAGATACTTAAAAACATTCAAAATAATAAAACCAACAATGAGTTAAAAACAGATTTAAAAACACAATAGCTTCCACATGCCTGGAGAAGCTTGCCTCAAGAAAACTGCAGGTGCTGAAAAGAGGTGTCTGCCTAATGTCAATAGGCAAGGAGTTCCAAAGCATAGGTGCTGCCACTTTACAGGACTGATTTCTTACAAGAGCAGAACAAGTACTGTACTATGTGGCACCCATAACATGGAAAGCACAGCTTGAACTTGGCCTGGTAGCAAATCAGCAACCAATGCAGATTTCAGAGCAGAGGTATTATGTGCTGATAGGAGCTCACTCATGTCAGCAATTGTGCTGCAGCATTCTGCATTAACTGCAGTCCCCAGGTCAGGTTGTGCTGCATGGGGATTTCTGTGACCTTGGCTGACGGGCTGCTAGGATTTTTTTAGTTTGGGTTTTTGGTTATGAATCCTGACTGGTTGTGGGATGCTGACTTTCTGCCTTACTCATAGGAATCTTGTTGTGGTTGGTATGGTATTGCATTTAGGAAAGTGTAACTGCCTTCTGCGTTGTTTTTTTTTTCTATTTGCATTTCACTTATCTTTAACCTCACTCCGTTACAGCCATAGAAGCAATAGCAGTGGTTCCATGTGCTCAGGTCAACCCCCTTAAACCCATTGATGATGCACCTTGTCGGTTGCATGACAGTTTGTTTCTTGCCCAACAGTGGTAAAAGAGAATTCACATATTTGGAAGTGTGTCTACAACTGTTGTTCCCAAGCTGCTGTCTATGAAACCATGTGTGTTTTCTCTCTGTCTATTATTGCTCACTGGAATTGGGTTGGCTGTCAAAGTGAGTTTATAGCAGCCCACAGGGTAGACAGAAAGGGCAGAGAATCTTCTTACTCTTACTCATTTCTCAGACCTGTTTCTGAAGGGTCAAATCTGTTAAGAATTTTGGAGCAGCCATGTTAAAAGATAGGGGCAGGGCACTGCAGGCAGGGGGTTGCCAACCCTGCTTGGATATGGATGTCTTTCCAGAGGATCCCTAGTCAAGGTTTGCCAATAGCACAATCTATACTATGTCTACTCAGAAGTACGTCTTGTTGACTTCTATGGTGCTTAGTCCCTTAGTAAGTGTGTTTAGAATTGCAGCCTTCGGGGGGCATCCATCTTTACTCCTGAGTGTTTCCATCTAACATCTCCACACTAGGCTCCTTTCTTCCTACAATGGCCTTCTGGTGACTGGCCTGGCCTGGGGCACTTAAACCCTTCTTGCTGAAAGCAAATGGGCTAGATTAAATGTTCCCTACCCAGGCTCCATATTTTAGCTAAGATTTCTATTTTAATTTCCAATCAGAGAAATGTTTTTTTCCTTGTATGTTCTAAACAACTGTGATTGATGCTCAGTGTATCATGCTTAATGTCAGCTCTACACTGCATCAGCAGTGTCAGGGGGGCTGGAAATTCCTGGGTCTTTGGCAGGGAAGGAAAGTTCTTAGCCAGCTGTCAGGTTGTAAATCTGCCAGGCCTATCCGAAGCGTACTTGCCGAGTCAGAAGTCCAGAAGCGAGGTCAGTGGAGGTCCGGGATCAATTGCCAAGGAGGTCAGTCAAAGAGATGCTGCAGGGAAACTAGGTCTACACAAAGCCACGCCTGACGTTGCAGTCAGCAACAAGCTGCAGCCAAGGGGTGCCTTATAAAGAGCAGGATGGACAGCAGGTGTGAGCCCTCAGCGTTTGGGCCTTGAGACAGGCCTGCCTCTCTTCTGCCTGACCTTCTGCTGTCTACATTCTGCAGGTGAGGGGGGAGTATCCTGTTCACTGTCTGTGTCTGGCTGCAGGGCCTCTGCTGTCCCTGGGGTGCTCTGCAGCTGAGGGGCAGAAGGAGCTGGATTCTCCGGAGGCTCCTCCGTGTCTCCTGCTGCTCCTGGGTCTGCTGCTGTTACTCCCGAGTCGTCCTCATCTGAGGAGTCCTCTGACGGGGCCATAACACTTAATGACAGCACTAGGGCCCATCCCTATTACATCACTCAGGTGCACCCTCTGACATCACTCAGGAGTACCCCCTCTGTCCCGCCCCTGAAATTTCAGGGTTTGGGATGCTTCTGACCCGGCAACCCTAATTCCCGCCTTCCATTGGGACACCACAGTTGTCCTGGAAAAATGAAGAATTTTAGTCTGCTTGCCTGCTGCATCTGCAGAATCTAGCAGGTTAGAAAACTGCACATGCCCACTTGATCAACACATGCAGCTCCACCCCTTACCCATACACTTTCTGGTTGCGTCAGCAAGGAGAAGCAGCTTTCATCTCAGTTGCCTGTTTCTCAGGATATGTGCCTTAAGTGGTGAATGCAATGTCTGCCTGTCATCATGGAGGATGGAATAAAAGGGTTTGATTCTACCAAACACTCCCTCCTCTTAGCGCCTTTTTGCCTCTTCTCCAGGAGTCCCCCCACCCCGACCGATTCTGCCCTTGTGGTTGATGTACATTGGATCCTTTCGTGTTCTCAAGATCTTTCTCCCTTTGAGTCTTCCTGTTGGTGCTTTTCTGCAAGTTTTGCTAATCTTGTGCCTGTCTGTCTCTTCTCTCTCTTTAGTGTGTGTTTGGCCGGGAAAGTAGGGTGATTTGGTTATTATTCCTTTCTCCCCAAGTTAGTTTCCCCCGTATTTTTTTCCTCCTTGGTTACCACACAGGTCTAGCTTTTTTCTCCCATTGGCTGGCTGGGGTGAGGCATTTTCTAGTGCCAGTTAGGCACGGTTTGTAGCTGTTCAGGGTGCACCCCACTGTTTTGAGGCTAACAGCAAAGGAAACATGCACTGGGCGTGGCAGTCCTCACTGGCTGTGCTGTCTTCTGTGAGTCTGCCATTTTGGGTGAATGCCAGCTGCAGCCAGGTTGTTCCTCCTGGCAATTCGTGCAACCTTTTAGAACTGGGCTGACTCCCTCCCCCTTTCCTTCAGATCACTGCTTTTGTGGTCTGTGGGGGTTTGGCTTGTAAGCTCCCTACATCTGTTTCCTTGCAAACATCTGAAGGGGTGGTACCAGTGCCTTCGTTATCAGCAGCTCTGAAACATGTTTTGGCAGTTTCCAGCCTTTTTTGTTATATGCACAGCAGAGAACCTTTCACTATGGCTTCTTTGGCTTCATCTATAAGCATTGGCCAGGAGGGCAATATTTATGATTCCAGTGGTTCTCGACATGGCATGATTGTTCACAGTGATGACAAAGTATCCTCAGCTCCCAGCAAGGTCAGCCAAGGAATAGGTGGAAGTGCTTCTCAAAGTGATCCCATTTCCCATGGAGGGAGAATTCCCAACATTCCTAAACTGGGTGTGTGGCTACATTTCTCAATAGATCAAGGAGACTTCTTACACTCCTTGCACATGGGACAAGGATCATATGAGTGCCTACAAATGCCTAGCAGGCATAGTGGAAGGAGGTGTTACAGATCCTTCTCCTCCTTTGACAGTTCTGTGAAGCCACCTTTCTCTTCTCTCATGGATGACAGAGGTCTCCAAGCAGATAGTGTAGCTCCCCCTACAGCTCCGAGACAGGAATGCTTCAGCAAATACTTTACTCCTCCTCTCTTGTTGAGGCTCAGTTCGTTTCCTGTCTTGGCTCAGAGAACATCTTGTTGGTGACCTTTCTCTCCTCACTGAGTTCTTCCATTTTTCTACTTTAACTGTTTTTTCCTTCCACATTGTTATCTCTGTCTCTCTGATTATCATTTCCCTTAAACAAACAAACAAACAAAAATCCACCTCAGCTTTCAATAGAAACCACCAGACAAAAATGCTCTCTCGGTTCCTTGGCCAAGAGGACTACTTTATGCATTTCCCACACCTCCACTGCTAACCCAGGGTGCTCAAAATATCTGGTCAGAGAAAGCACGTGTAGTACTAGTAGCCCCCTATTGGCCAAGACACTCCTGGTTCTCAGATGTCATTCAACTCGTGATGTCACCACCTCATCATCTTCCTTCCCGTCCGAATCTACTCCACCGCTCCTCCATCCAGACCCACAGTGGATCCAACTAACCGCTTGGAGATTGAGCACAAGTGATTGCAGGGCTTGGGCCTTCCATCAGCAGTAGTGGATACCATTTAGGACAAGATGCCTTTCAACTATTTGTAGTTATCAGAGTATGTGGAATGTGTTCTCTCACTGGGGTAAAAAACAAGCCATTATTCCCGGATCAGCTACCATAGCCAAAGTATTATTTCTTCAAGAAGGTTTACAGATGGTCTTATGTCTTAATACACCAAAGAGGCAAGCGTCAGTCTTCTCTTCAATCTTACAAGTATCAGATTCTGAGCATCTTGGTTCCCACCCAATGCTGAAGAGATTTCTTCAGGGAGCTCGCTGCAGGCATCGGACCAGCACCATTCCCCACCTGGAATCTCCATACTGTTCTCTCTGCCTTACAGAAGCCTCCTTTTGAGCCTACGGGTTCACTTCCTTTAAGAATCCTTTCCTTTAAAGTAATCTTTCTAGTGGCTATTACAACACATAGTGTGTCTGAGCTCTAGGCTCGATCTGTTGAAAAGCTCCTCTGTTTTCCACAAAGACAGGATAGGGCTCTGCACTAACCCAGCATTTGTTCCCAAAGTAAACATGAGCTTCCACAGGCAAAAGTAATTCTACCTTCTTTCTGTCCTAACCTTTCTCACCCAAAGAAAAGGTGTGGCATTCATTAGACATCAAGATGTACACTGAAGGTATATATTAATAGAACCAAACCATTTAGATGATCCAACTCCCTTTTTGTGTCATTCCATCCTGCCGCTATGGGTAAAAAAGTATCAAGTTTAACCCTAGCACATTTGATCAGGGCTTCCATTTCTTTACCATATGAAACCCTACATCTCCAATCACCACTACATATTACAGCGCTCTCTACTAGGTCTGCTGTAATGTCAGCAGTTTTTTCTACGAACTCTCCAATTGTAGATATTTGTAGAGCAGCAACATGGTCCACTCCCAGTTCATTTACAAAGCACTATAAAATGGATCTCTATGCCTCTGTGGAGGCAGCATTTGGACACAAGAGTTCTACAACAGGTTCTGTCTTCCTCTGCACTTAGTTCTGCCCCCCCCCCAGTCTGTCATCCATGAGAGAAGCAAGAGTTGTTCTTATCGTAAACAGTATTTCTGCATGGATGACAAAAGGTCTCCCAAGGCCCACCCTTGGAGTTTTTCTGTGCTGCTTTATATTCCGGTGGCTGGGACTGAGTCAGTAAGTGCCATGATACTTTCCCTACAATAAGTTTGTTGATAGTCAATTGACCTTGTTCCGAACACATTTGTTGTATGGTTACGTGTTCTTATTCATGTGATGTGTGTCATTTTTTTATATTGAGACTGATCTCTACTACTTTTCCACAAAATGGGAGGGAGCAAAGTAGTTGCTGAAGCGTTCCCGTTTCTGAGCTGTAGGGGGAGCTGCACTACCCACTTGGAGAACTCTTGTCATCCATGAAGAAATACTGTTTACGCTAAGAACTGTTCCTTCTCCCCCACCCTCGAGAAAGCCCCCCAGTAAGAGATCCGGCAATGTGCCTGCTGCCCCTTGCACCTCCCACACTGCTCAGGGATGTTGCTCTGCTGTCCAGGCTACAGTTGTCCCCTGGCCTGGGGTTTTTGGTGATGGGGGCTGTGTTCCTAATTTGCCTTCCTCTCAAGTGGACAACCCTGGTGCAGGAGACACTTGGGGGGGGAGAACATGATAGTGTTTCTGCTTCAGTTCCCACTAGCCCCATGGTTCCTGGGGAGGGGAGTGAAGGTTCAGGGGAAGAATGTGAGGCTATACAGCCACAACCTTGACTTTTCACATCATGTCTTTCAACGTCTCTTGCTAAAGGCATGGAAGGTGCTTCAGCTCATTGGGGAGGTCATACATGCACTGGACTCCTGAGTGGCAGCTAAGATGGTTTTCTCATCTGCTTCCCACAAGCCAGCTACTGTGTCCTTTCCTGATATCTTCAGCACAGCTTGGAAAGCTGAATAGGGCATCTGAACTACTCTGAAGTGGTGTCTTGGGGTGACTAAGACGCATGTGTCTGATTAGCATATTATGCATCAGTTGTGTATTCCAGCAGTGGATCTGCCAGTAGTAGGTCCGGCTGCCTCTTCCGTGATTCCTTCTGTGGACAGATGATATTCTGGATGATCCATTGCAGGATCCTAACTGCTTGAGAGAGACTGCGCTTACAATTTCAAGAACAGCCGCATTTATCACTGATGTAACAATGGATGCATCTCAATTTGCAGCTAGAGCCACGTCTTCTGAAATTTTAATGAAATGCATACCATGGCTAGGAGACAGATGTGAACTCCAGACTCCTGATGGGAAGAAGCTAGCGGGCAATTCCCACCAATAGAATATGAGGCCAGTTGGAATGCCTAAACCATAAAATACTTTGATTTATATAAGGTTTCATATACCTATTTATTTTCTAGTTTTATTAACATATTAAATATAATAAAGTACTTAAGTGCATATAAAATATAACATTGCCTGGGAGGGGGGAGGGATATAGTTTAGGGGGATACAGCAAATATAATTTAGTAAGTTCTAATCTTTATGTGTAGATTGTATTTTGATTGATTTTGTCTTAAAGATTTGTAATATTCTAAAATGTAATAAAAAGTATATATCCTTTTACATGTGTTGAATTGTGGTAGCCTATGGCTTTGAACAATAAAGATTCATTTCATATATATAAATAAATAAATTAAAAGCTAGCGGGTGATGAAGACTTAAAGAAGATCCTGATTTAATCCAAGGACAAGAAAAATGTAATACCATCGACAACACACTGGTATCGTCCCTACTAGTCCTTTCGCCCATCATGCTTCTGAAACAGAGGCTAAGATTTTCAATCTTCCAGATCCTCCTGAGTTCGCCTCTGTATCAACCAAGGGGACAGCAACAACAGCAGAACTCCCAGAGATACTCAGGAGCATCATCAGGTACAATGGTAAGTAGAGTGAGAGTGGGAGGGGAAGTGAGTGAGTAGAATGTTCAAGTGTGCTGGCTGCTGATTGGCTGAGTGAATGGGGGATGGTATGTTTTAGCAGTGAGTGCAGGAAGTTTTGACAGTTGGGCAGTTTTAGACAGTTGGGTCAGCACTCGTTTTTGTTTTGGGAACAGACTGAGAGGGAGGAGTTAGGTTTGAAGAAGGTTGGTAGATTTGGGTAGGTTAGGCAGGTTCTTAAGAGTATAATTCTCTGGGGAGGTTGCTGAGAAATATATATATGAAGCACTGTTAAGAGCTGTACTGAAACCATAAGGTTTGAACAAAGCAACATACTGAGTGAGCTTGTTTTTATATTAACATCTGTTCTTTAAATAAATGCTGTTTATTTGTACGCACACCTGGTTATTGGCTATGCTATAAAGTACCAAGCAGAGAAAAAAATTAAATACAAGTATCTATGGAGGCAGCTAGAACCCAAGAAAGAGTAATTGTATCAGGTTACAGGGAATTCAGGCCACAGCTGTGGTCTTTTAAGGTCATAAA
This sequence comes from Rhineura floridana, assembly GCF_030035675.1. Classification (NCBI taxonomy): domain Eukaryota; kingdom Metazoa; phylum Chordata; class Lepidosauria; order Squamata; family Rhineuridae; genus Rhineura; species Rhineura floridana. The sequence goes on along the minus strand of NC_084483.1, from coordinate 201,039,995 downwards.
GATCCTCAGGGAGGTTGAAGCTTACCTGTATGCCTCGACATTGATAGCAAGGGCTGGAAAAATCAAAGTTCCTACAACAGTATTGCTACTTTGGGGTATGAATAATTGTGTCTTTACCTACTCAAGGCAGAGCGATAACAGGGAGGGCAGGACTGGACACAATAAGAGCCACTGACTAGGTCTGAAGTCCTTGGTTTCTGAGATCCAGGGTTTGTACCTGCTTGTATGCATGGACAACACCACAGCAAAAACATATGTGAACGATCAGGGGGCACTCATTCCAGAGCCCTGCTATCGAAAGCTGACTAACTCTTCAGATGGGTGGATCATCATCTTTTGTCACTGAAAGTGGAACACAAGGGATGTGGAGTGTGGAGGCCCAGATGAGTATCAATGTCCTGGAGTAGTGAGCCATTTATCTAGCCCTGAAGTCTTTGGCTTCAGAAATTCAGGGTGCCCATCCACTGATACATATGGACATGTCAGCAAAGATGTACGTGAACAGGTAGGGAGAACACACTCTTGAGCCCTAACAGTCAAAGCCAATAAGCTTTTCAGGTAGGTGGAACGTCACCCTCTGTCCTTGAAGACAGCATCGGCTGGAGTGGACAATCTGATGACAGACTGGTTAAGCAGGATGGAGATCAGGGGACTGTTGGCTGGTGGCAGATCCCTTTGCAACTCCAGAGAACGCCTGACTGGAGATTTTAATCTTGCATTACCCATACTTGACATAGCGCGGAATGAACATTGTGGAGTGGCCTAAGCTTGCTTTACGTGCTTCCACCTGATTCAGTGCACAATCTAAATAATATGGCATCGGAAAGCAGAGGTGATCCTTGTTGCTCCATCCTGTCTGAGGAGGCTGTGGTTCCTGGACCTCGTTAACTTGGCTGTGTAGAATCTGTGGAGACTTTCAGCCCAGGGAGACCCGTTGCAGGGCTCAGTCAGAGCTCTTCCATTTGACAGCCTGGAGGCTGAAAAGTTCTGGCTGACATAAATTGATTCTTGTGGAGGGGTCCTAGATACCTTTCTTTCTTCTAGGCAGGCTTCCACTAACAATGTACAGCACCACTTGGAGAGTTTTTCAGTTTCTGAGATGGATACATCAGCCAGGGATGTGAAGGATGTCCTGGGGTTTCTCCAGGTGGAAGTGGACAAGGGCTTGACAAGCAGCTGCATTTAGCAGTATTCTGGCCTGTTGATGGGGGGCAGTTTTGTCATCTCACATTCTTTACAAGTGTTTTATCAAAAGGATAGCTGTTATGGTTTTAATGTTACGAATAGTTTAATTCGATTTTAATTGTATATTTTTGTATGTTTTTTACCTATGTGTAGTTTTTAATCGTAAGCCAGTTTTCCAGTTTTGGAAAAAGGGCAGGGTAAAAATAAAGAGTAATAGTAATAATATCTTCCCAGGTTGAGCTGAATGGATATACCGCAAGGGTTCCCTCCACTGGAGCCCACATTCCTCTCTCTGTGGCACAACGCACAAAGCAAGATCCCTATTCGTAGCTTGGCTAAGTGATAGTTAGGTATTTTAAGAATCCAGCTGAGGTCAATGGGTACTTTTTAATTGTTTTTAAAAGAGCTCTTTTGAAAATTTTAGTGCAACGAGGGGATAGGAAGAGACATCACTGCAGACTATAAGGCAAGTGAAGCCAGAATTAATGCTACATTTCAAAAGGTACCTTTCATACATTAGCCTGGTTCACATGTTACATTAAACCAAAGTTAAAAGTTAAAATAAACCAGTTTTAATGTGAATGAGTAGCATGTTGGTGCATGCTGTTGAAACTGCAAGTGCTTTCCTCCTCCCTCACTCCTGCCAGGAAACAAGCCATGACCCGACTTCTTGTGTCGTTCAAATCTGGGTTTCATCGTTTCTATCCCCAAGCAAACCATAAGCAGTAAACAAACCTTGGCTTCCATTTGTGGCTTTTCAGTGAGAAACAAGCCACAAGCCTGGGTTTGGACAACACAACAAGCCAGGCTAAGGCTCATTTCTCAGTAATGAGGCAGCAGCAGGAAATGGGAAAAATCAAAGCACCCACAATTTCAGCAGCATGCAGTGGCACATTTTTTGTTCACATTCAACCACAGTTTATTTTAATTACAGTTTAATATGACATGTGAACCAAACCATTGCTTTAATCATCCAAATTTAATGCAAGTAGGTAAGGTGGCCTAAAAATCGAGACTGTTACTTTGAAGAGGTGTCCCCTTCTCCAGAGATTTCACAGGCAATTCACCAAGTGATTCTGCCATATAATGGGGAATTTTATGTATCCACACATATATAATCATAGATATTAAAAGGTATATGTTTTATAATCATAAGCATTTAATTGCAGGCCTGTTGGGGCCCTGATTCAGGTTCACAGGGAACCCTGAGTTTCCAATAGGCATCAATCAGGCCGGTAAGAGAAAAACAAACAAAATGGTCACAGTGAACTCTTGGGTTATTGCCAGATTCGGCTAAAGCGTGACTGTCAGAGATTGATTACTCTATTGTTTTAAACTCAAGCAAGCATTTTACCTTTGAATGTATGATTAATAATTACACCATTCTGTTCCAAGAAAATAATTTCTTGAGTATAGCAATAATGCCATCTAGAGGGAAAAGAGCTTTACAGCATAATCAAAGGGTTTAATGAAGGGAAATAGAAAGATTTTATAATGATTTTAAAAACAATCCAGTGCGTTATATCTATAACTTTCTAAGTGTTTTTTTTTATTAAGGAAAAGGTATTCTGGGTGGCCTGTCTCCTCTATATCTCAGAGGCTGAAAAATACTAGCTAGCCAGAGTTAACCAGTCCTTTCTTTTGTCTGTGTGGCTTCAAAATGAGCTCAAGTGTTTTAAATATAATTCCCTCTCTTGAGCTATGTATTTCATAAGCAAGGGAATGGGATTTCTGAGAAGGTATAAGGACATAAGAACCCCTATGGCAAAGGAATAGAACTGGGGGTGCTCATACATTCCCAAACACCCTGAGTTGAGGCAAACTTAACTCAGGGAAGTTGTCCAAATATTTCAGGTGTACCTGGGTCAACCTGACTGATCAGGAAACAATGGCATATGGAATGTACCAAGTATGCTTGAAAGTATATTCACAATAGTAATTGTTCCAACCAGTCCCAAAATTCATTAGTCTTAAAAAGACAGTAAGACAATGGAGATATTAACAAGGTGGACAGAATTTTGGAATCAGCATGGAGTTACTAGCGATAATTAGGAAAGGTATTGAAAATTGATAATTGATAATTAGGAAAGGTATTGATAATTGATAATTAGGAAAGGTATTGAAAATTGATAATTAGGAAAGGTATTGAAAATTGATAATTAGGAAAGGTATTGAAAATAAAACAGCCGATATCATAATGCCATTGTATAAATCTATGGTGCGGCCGCATTTGGAATACTGTGTACAGTTCTGGTCGCCTCATCTCAAAAAGGATATTATAGAGTTGGAAAAGGTTCAGAAGAGGGCAACCAGAATGATCAAGGGGATGGAGCGACTCCCTTACGAGAAAAGGTTGCAGCATTTGGGGCTTTTTAGTTTAGAGAAAAGGCGGGTCAGAGGAGACATGATAGAAGTGTATAAAATTATGCATGGCATTGAGAAAGTGGATAGAAAAAAGTTCTTCTCCCTCTCTCATAATACTAGAACTCGTGGACATTCAAAGAAGCTGAATGTTGGAAGATTCAGGACAGACAAAAGGAAGTACTTCTTTACTCAGCGCATAGTTAAACTATGGAATTTGCTCCCACAAGATGCAGTAATGGCCACCAGCTTGGACGGCTTTAAAAGAAGATTAGACAAATTCATGGAGGACAGGGCTATCAATGGCTACTAGCCATGATGGCTGTGCTCTGCCACCCTAGTCAGAGGCAGCATGCTTCTGAAAACCAGTTGCCGGAAGCCTCAGGAGGGGAGAGTGTTCTTGCACTCGGGTCCTGCTTGCGGGCTTCCCCCAGGCACCTGGTTGGCCACTGTGAGAACAGGATGCTGGACTAGATGGGCCACTGGCCTGATCCAGCAGGCTCTTCTTATGTTCTTATGTTACCTAATGCTTTCTGACTGGTTTGGAACGAGAGAGGAGGGACTGCAATGTTATGTGGGCAAGAACTCATAAGATTGGTGAATCACTATCACTTGCTGTAACTGTACTCTATAAAACAGCTTGCACACAGTGCCTCAGTGCAGTCTCTCCTGGATGTTTCTGAGGGGCTGACCCTGCATATGCTCGTAAAGAATAAAGGCCTACCTGTTTGCTTCAAGCTTGTGTCCTCAAATATTTTCTTTAAGAACCCCCAGCAAAAGATCCCAATGGAGAAAGAATTCTTATTCTTTTTTGGGGGGGGGGCGTGGGAGAGAGATGCCTGAGTAGGAGCACATTGTAGCTCTTTTCTAAGTATGATCCATGACCACAGTTCAAGAGAAAGACAAACGGACAATGAGGAAAGGAGAGACAGAGAGAAATCTTAACAGAACCAGCAAGGAACAGACTCACTGAAAAGAGAGCTAAGGATGAAAGGATCCCCCTAGAACAAAGGCAGGAATGGACTGGGGTCAAGCCGGAAAGAGCAGCTGAAGTCTTGACTCCTGTGCATTCCTGCCTTTGGACACCAGGCAGCGCTGATACCCACCTGATGACATGCTACCTGGGGAAAATTGAGACTGTTTATTTGAAGGTGTCCCTTTCCGCAGAGATTTCACCAGCAATTCACTAAGTGATTCTGCCATATTTCTCTTACTCTTTTGTGGAGGGCTGTGGGAGAGAGACCCCTGAGTAGGAGCATATTGTAGCTCTTTCTAAGTATGACCCATGACCACAGTTTAGAACGTTCAGCTCTTGCACTCATTTTCTGCCTGGTTAAAAAAGAAGGTATTTCCACTGAACACAAAGGATTTCCTCCTACTCCCTATACAAGAGTTATTATTAGCTGACTAACAAAAGAGATTGATGGATTCCATTTCTTCAGCTCAGTTGTGGAGTCGTTTATTGTACTCAGTTTGAAAAATCAAGGGAGCTTTAGGAACAGAAGGACAATCCAAGACCTTCATGCACAAACACCTCGCAAAAATGAACTTTGTGTAAAGAGGTGTACACATACAAAATGTGTGACATTTACAGCAATGGAAGGAAGCAGTTAGCCCCCTGTGCCAAAATGCAGACAAGGACCCTCTTGGATGGAATATAAAATAGAACAAACGAATGCATCATGAGCAGGATGCAAAGTAACTCTACAGTACAGGCAATAAAAAGTACTGAGTCAACTAATTGGCATATGAAGTGCTGCCTGTGATGTTCCTGTAGGTTAAGCATCTGTAAATATGGTAAGTGCGGGTCTATTAGGTGATGTATGGTAATTGACTGAGAGAGAAAGGGGGAGTACATGGGTGAGAAGCTGAAGTATGCTGGATGATGATTGGCTGAGTAGCTGGCTGGCTGAAGGTATAAATGGAGGTTTGTGAGTGATGAGGGGGGGAGAAGTTGTTGAGTTGGTTGAAGTGAGGTCGTTTGGTGACGGTTGGTTGGCAGAGTTCTGGGGGAAGTTTGGATTGTATTTGGCTGATATTTAAAGAGTATATATATGAACAGAAACATAAAGAGTGACCATATATGAAACCATGTGAAACATTCCTAAAGTAATCTTGTTATTTCCTGGTGTTATCAAATAAATACTTTTATTGGTTTACCAAAAGCCTGATCCTTGGCTGGGGATATACAGACCAGAAGGGAGGGCAAGGTAATTACCAAGGCTGAACAGAAACTGTATCTAATGGTGGCAGCGGTGAAGGGAAATATTGTAACAAGTCAAGTATCCAGAGCAACCCAGAATTGTATGCTTTATATATAAAGATACAAGGGGGTTGGGAACAGCATAAGCACGCAGTCACAAAAGTAACCAGCTAGAGAGAGACTCAGGCAAAGTCTCTGGGAGTATTGGTTATAGGAAGTGACTGGTGGTGCTGCCTAGCAGTGGGATCTTGTGAGATCTGTGCTAGAGCGGAGTGAGAAACCATACAAAGGACGCTCCTGACTGGTGGTGTCCCTCCTGGTGGTGCCTAGTGAAAGGCAGTAGCCACAAGCAGATGGGAACATGACAGGGAGAACCAGGGAAGGATGTCACACTGCCCACTCAGCTGGGGCCACAGCAGATAAGTATACAGCCTGGACGTAGCCTTCTTCTAACCCATAGTAGGGTTTCCTAAATTGTATTTTGATTAGCCCTCTGCTTATTCCCTGGTCACACTTCCTCAGACAGGTGTACAATTAAATCTATTTCAGAGTATTTACATCAGCTGCAGATTACCGGAAGCATTAACTCCTTAAAAATGGTCCAGGCAGAAATACATTGTGAGCTATACTGGATGTTGTCACATTGTCCATCTGCACCAGATTGCAGCCCAACACAGGAGATAGTTACAGGCTCGTCAAGGGTTACCTGTACCCACAAAGGATTGCAGAGAGTATAATGTTCTCCCATGCCCAATTGCTCTTTCAGGACTAGTTTCTTGCTTTAGCACTAAAAAGCCAAAGTGTGAATCATTTCTCAACATGCCCACCTTCCCTGTACAGAGGGTAAAACTCTTTGCTAAAGCCAGCAAGTTAGAGCAGAAAGTGGAACAAAAGTGTTAAGGAAGCTGCTTCTCCCCAAGCTAAATGCTCTCCGCAGGATGAGGAGACATAAAAGGGTACAAAAGGAGGGAAGGAGCAGCTAGCTGTCTGGTTCACTGTAAACATAATCTAGATCAAATAGGCAAAGGCATTGGCCTCCTTAGAGTCACCCCACAACCAAATCAGCACAAGCAAGATCTGCCTTAGCCACACTAGTAGAGTGCAAGAAAAAGCAAGGGCCACACTGGAGCCAGATAAACAATCTATAAAGGCCAAGGCTTGATTGAGTCGCAAAATTCAGTAGCACATGAATATGAAATACCCAGTTTGTTAGCACCACTCTTTCCAACCCTCAACAAAATGAGGGTATTAAAGTTGTTTTGTAGGTTTACAAATGCACCATTGTTAAGGGGGGAGAAATGCACTTGGTTTAGTATAAGAAATGGTGTATTTACAACTTAGTCATAGAAGAAAAATCTGCTTTCACTCATTAAAAAGAGAATAATTTACATGGCATTCAATAATAAATAAGTCACTCAAAAGCTTTAGGAAGAGGCATGCCCAGGTTCTGGAGTCTAGAGCAGTCCAAGGAGGCAGAAAAGTGCTTTGGCTTCTGTTTGATGGACGTGTGTGCATTTGTTCTTACGTTGGACGGCCTTGGCCAAAGCGATTTTTAGTCCTAGATTTAAGAGAAACACGTTTTAAAAAGTGGTTACACTAAAAGACATTCACAGTAACTATCATCATCATTAATGGGCATTAATTGCTAATTATAAAACAGTTCATATGATACCCTCAGTGACTCCTAGACATTTATACATTGTCATCAAGTGAATCAACATCAATATTAACTAGTACAGAACATTGTAATATTTTATAAGATTCCCCTTCTTCCCCCTCCCAACCAAAAGACACCACCCCTAACTGGTAGTTAAGTTTAGGATAGACCAAAGGAAACATTCAATTAGCATAAAGAATTCATTGGTACCAACCGTTTCCATGATAAATGCCCTAAGTGAAGCCCTAAATCAGCCCTGAGGGTGAAATGCAGGCTGCGCTAGCAGTTCACCAAACATTCTGGGAGATACTGTGCCAGTGCAGAGATACCCTAATTGTAAGGAAAGATGTTTGCCATTTCCCATAAACATTTGGCAAAGGAACATTTTATCAAGATGTATTGTTTCTCTTCTCCTTCCCACTCCCCCCCACCCCAATTTCAGTTAATAAGATTACCTCATATTTTTTTCTGGGATGTTCTGGCGAGTGTTTACTTGCGCTGTTGCCCTGATCTGAGCTTCAAGCCTTGCATAAATTCCAGCTGCAGACTGCAAGCCACAATAGCCAAATCAAGATACAGGTAGCAATCTAGCACTTTATTCTTACGGCATGCATTAGAATGCAGGTTGGGAGGAACAGACTTGCTAACCAAGTGTGAGGTAGGGTGGAGTACAGGAATGCTCTGGTTAGTCACTTATACTCTAAATAATGGTATCATTTATATATTCATTTTACACGCAAAGCCCTCATCACCTCTTTGGCTACTTTCACTGTACTTTCTAAGATGTGATCAGAGAGAGATTTGCTTCACACTGGCAAAGGCCTCAGGCTGCAACCCTTGCTTAAAAGCTTTCCATGAGGTTGCCTTAGACCACATTCACACCATACCTTTCTTCCACTATTATTCCACTTTAAACAACAATGGCTTCCCCCCAAAAATCCTGAGAACTGTAGCTTGTTAAGGATGCTAAAAGGTGTTTAGGAGACCCCCTATTCCCCTCATACCGCAACAATTCCCAGTGTGGTTTAACAATCAATCCCTCTTGTGAATTCAGACATGCTTGCTTAACAACCCTCTAAGTTTTGACTTCCGGGAAGGGTGACTTCGCTTGTGCCTGCTTTTGGGACGGGCTCCCGCCTCAAAAGAAGCTTATTCAGATATAAATCAGTCAGAACATTTTTTTTTTTTGACTGATGAAATTTCTCCCGGGCAGGGAGAAACGTAGAGATCAACCTCAAAGCCTGTTTTTGTTGGGAGGACTGGATTTCATTAATTTATGAGATAAGGTCCAGCCAACAATGCCGGACGGACTTCCTAACAAGCTCTATCTGCTTAAGCGATACGTTTATCTTTTCTTGAAAGAGAGAACGGACTAACAGGCAAGCACCCTTCTTTCTATTATTTTTTTTTACTTGGTTTAAATTGTTGCAGCAAAAGGAGATTTGTCAGATTGATCGGCTTTGGACAACTTCTGGGTGAGATATAGCTCTTCTCTGTTATTCACGAAATTAACAGCTTATCTCTGTTTCTGTCGCAAAAAGCTGTCCTGGAAGTGCATTCTAAAGATAATAAACAGAAGAGGGATTTCTATTCCTGATTTCTATTCCGAGGAATATTATATTGTCTGGGACTATTCTCTTTTTGGTCTATTTTATTTTGACGAATCTGCTTCTTCACGACGCCACTAACTGTTTTGATGCTGGGAACTAAATTTATTTTGCATTCTTGAACATAGAGAGATAAGGCAGGTTGCTCTGTTTATACTGTGATGTCATCAAGCCTGGAATATTAACCCAATTGTTGCTGAAATAAGAAGTGGTTCTTCTTTATTTTTGTTTTGCTTTGTTTTCGTGGTTTTAAAAATGGCAATCAAGAAAGTGGCTGAGAATCTGGAAGTAATTATGTTTCAGAAAATAATGGATGAGATTGAGATAACGAAACAAACCCTGCAACAGGGTAGTAAGGAGCTGAAAATTGAACTGAGCAAAATGACGCAGGAGTTTAAAGAAATAGGGGACCCTGTGAGAGAGGAGAATGAGATCAGAGATGAGAAAAGAAAAAATAAAGGGAAGATACAAGCCCTGGAGATTGGAACAAATGTGGAATTGGAAAAAGATCTGGAGTTTATGGATTTTAGAAATAAAATCTACTGTTTGGAATTTAACGTTATCTCCGAAGAAATTAATGAAGATATTAGAGATAAAGTTATCAATGGCTTGGATAATCTTCTGGACTGGAATGATGTGATGGAGCTTGATATAGAGAAAATCTATGGAATTAACTGCAGTCATGTGACAATGGAAAAACTCTTAAGAGATGAGCCAGTGCATTTTCTAAAAAAGAAGAACACAGATATGAATTTACAACAATGTTTCAGCAACTTATTCAGAATGGATGGCAAGAAAATATTTGGGATAGAGGAAATTCCCATCAGACTCTTATTATATGACTATGGCTACAACAGCAAGATTATTATGGAATACTGATAATGGAAGATTGGACACTGAAATTACTGGACTTAACAGGACTATTGAAGATGGAAGATGGAACTAATAGGGATAATGGAATAATGGCTATTGAAATTATTGGACCTAACAGATTCTGATGAGATGGATTAATCGAAATGTTTATTTGGACTATGATTATGACAATAAGATTATTATAATTATTAACGAGATGGATTAATTGACATGTTTATTTGGAGAAAAATTGATAGATATATTTCTTAAAGAATTGAAATCTCTCTTTGACTTTTTGTGGAAAGAATAAAGTAATGTTTATGAGATTTGATGATTAATTAAGATAACTACTGGAGGAAAGTGATTTTATAATATGATTTAAGAGACAGGATTGTTATATATTGTAGACCTATAACTGATTTGATATGTGACAAATGGGAAGTCAACATTTTATTTTTTTTTGTTTAATCATTTTTGTTTTGTTTTGTTTTTTGTCTTTGAATGTTTTATGATTTTGTTTTCTATGTTTTATGAAAATTTGAATAAAAATTATTGTAAAAAAAAAAACAACCCTCTAAGTTTTCATGGCAATACACAAAACGCTCATAGAGAACCCAGAGTTCAAAGTGTAAAACGAGAGGAAAAAAATCCAGACCCCCATCGAAATTTTCTGTCAGTGGTCTCATAATTTGGTGCAATTAATTAAAAATTAGCCATGTTCACAGAGACATGTTATACTATCACCGAACTTGCCCCATACTCTGACTTTAATCTTCTGCAGTTTAAAAGTTAAAAAAATACATGGCTGATTTTAATAATTTAAGAAATTTAACACTGCAGTCTATGATAGTGCAGACATGCTCAGTAAGAACCAACTGTCGGTGTTGTAAAAGCCAGACTAATAGCTGTTTCCCTTGGCTAATCAGGGGGCCACACCCACACCAAGCATTTTTCCACTTTAAACAGTCATGGCTTCCCCCAAAGAATTCTGGGAAGTGTAGTTTCTGAAGGATGCTGAGAGTTGTTAGAAAGCTCCTATTCCCCTGACAGAGCTCCAGTAGCCAGAGTGGTTTAACAGTCAGCCACCCTTCCTAGAGTATTCTGGTGACTGTAGATAAAAATCATTACTTATTGTTGTAATAATCTTCTGTAAACCACTTTGTGAGGTCCGCCTGAAAAGCGGTATATAAAAGCCTTAAATTAAATAAAGGTGTTCAGCCTGCTATGCTTAAACCTCTCCACTTACAGAAGGTGGGCATGGTCAATTAAAAACAAAGCACACCTAGACATTTGCTAGAATATATTTCACCTCCCACTGTTTTATCTTGTGCAAACTGAGACACTCCTGCAGTACAGTCTCCAGTGGACATGAGATAGTCAGTGCCATTATTCCACAATTGTTTTTGGAGGGTTTTTTAGTGTAAATGATGCAAAGTATTGTACTTCACATATTCACAGAAACAGAAAAGAAAATAATTTACTATAGGAAACTTCATTAAAAGTAAATCAAACATATTTAAAGTGACTGTCTGAACTATATTAACTGTCTTAATATTGTTGCTTCCTCCCTGCTAAAAGAAGATCAGCACAGCACGTCTTGTTTCTGTTATTTGGGCTGATTGCAGGTGTTGCCACCACTCACCATATGCTCAGAGGCATATGCTACCAAATTCTTCCAAGGTATACAGGAAGTGGATTGGACTGTGAAAGATCAAATTATTTTTGCATTTTTACAAATGTGTAGGGCAGTACAATATCTCAGAGAAGGTCAGGTCTCCTGCTCCCCTGATGCATTCACTATAGCTGCCCAATTTCCCCACTTTTTAGAAGTATCTGTTGGCTATAGGTACCTTCTTAAACTGCAAGGGGATTTTGCCTATTAGTGAATTTTGACACTAGTGCTCAGCCCCAAAGCATGCATGCAAAAGAAGACTCAACTTGTTCTTCATAATCCATCTGAAATTTTGGGAAAGGGCTTTTATATCAAGAGAGAAAAATATGGCATTCCTAAAGTTCACGTTAGTGAAGATTTAATTCAGAAAGCAAAGTTCCATGGCCAGATACCTTCTACCACTTCTCTGTCCAACATGCCCACTGGAGGAGTGACTAGACAAGTCTTCCCCAAACTTCAAAACGGCAAAGGCATAAGTTTTTCTTCCAAAGCACACTTCCCCTTTATATCCAAAGAGGTTTAGACTAAGGTGAAAGTATAAAACTATCCATCCTCAAGAAACACCTCATTTCCATGCTTGTTTGCATGACATATTATTCCAAGTGTATGATGCCCAACAGATAGATCAGCCAAGAGCAGTGACTGAAGAAGAGAGGCAATGGATAATCTCTGAGAATGTATTGGGAATGACTGAATGATGCAAGCACACACAGCACAGTTAAGTGACACAACTGTCCATCTCAGTGGAGACTGAATGGACAAGGTAAGGTCAGAGCACTGAATCATGCAGAGAGACAGCAGACAGCTCACAACAGCCTTTGCTTGTTTTTTCCCCATGACATAGTAGCAATTCTCTCTTGGAGCATCTCGGTTACCCCAGCACACAGGTTCAGGATGATAGGATAAGAGGAGAGCAACAGACTGAAGGGGATCAAACAAGTTGCCAAAATCCAGTGAGATTAAATAACAGCACATCAATAAGGCTCACTTCTTTGTTCTCTTTTGATTTTGTCCGGTCAAGTTCCCCCAGCCTCATTTTTATTAGGTGTCCAGTTATCTCAACCATTCTCCGCTGATCTGCAAGAAACATTGAATAGCAAAAGAGGAAAAGAAAAGGCTATTCTTGGTCACCCTAATACCACTGTTGCAAAGTACGGGGCAGAGATACAATTGCTTCTGCCAACCATTGCTGTAAAGAGTTATGGTTACATCCACCCTTATATTTCGGTTTCATATCAATTTTACAGTTATGGCCCCCCCTCTCTCAACATAATTCTAGAACTGTAGACTGGTAAGGCTGTTAGGAATTTGCTGTTGAGAGATCCCTACCCCTCACTCCTCCACCAGAGTTACAGTTTCCTTGGGAGAGGGAATGACTGCTGAACAGCATACATTTGTGTTGCAGATATACCTAGAGTTGCATGTTGAAAGAGCAAATGCCTCCTTCCATATGCACAAGGGGCTGCCTAAGTACCTGTCCTTTATTCTAAAATTTCAGCAGCTCCTCACTTAGCAGGCTCTTCTGTTAAGGTGTGGTGAAGTGACATCACCTGCGGAAGCTTCCTTGCAAAGGAGATGAATGTATGTGCAAGGGACATTTGAGTTGAGTTGGACAAGTTTCCATCACTAGAGTATTAAGGTTAGAATTACTTCAAAGAGGCTTATTCAGTCCCATTGGCACTGGCCTGGAGGGGGAAGTATAGTTATTTGCATGCTCACAGAGTTGCGGAACAAAGATTTATTTATTTCCTGTAACTACAGTTCACAAGCCAGTCAAATATTTTGAAAAGAAAATCTTACCCTCTTCTCTTTGAGCATCCTGGTTGAATCTAAGTGATCGGGAAGCATCCCACTTATTCTGCTGCATGCTCACGCTAATTAAGAAGCAGAGGAGCCATGAGAAATAAAACAAAAAAAATGACCAGAGCTTTTTTGTTCTAGAATAAGACAGGTGCTGTTCATATAGCCACCACTGTTTACTGCACTCACCTGAAGCCACTTCTTTCCGACTGCAGGAATCTTTGGATAGCAGGACAAAGGGTCAGTTCGGTCACCATGCCAAAACCATGGCTTAGCATTCCAGAAACAAGCCTTGTGCTCATGTGCCGCATGAATTTGCCATTGTATACAAACCAGAAATTGAAACTGCTGTTTGCAGCTAATCCTGGTTTGGAGAGAATGCACAAGCCACAGTTTGCCTATTCAGATGTAGAACATTTAGGCTGTCAAAGAAATTTTCCTACAAGCAGACTTTATCAGTGCTAAATTGACTGTGCTGGATTTCCATTTAATCTTCAGGAGAATGAAAGGTGTACTGGCCTAAACTGCATCTGGCATTCAGAGGTACACTGCCTCTGAACACGAAGGTTCAATTTAGCCAGAGCTTGGAAAAGTTACTTTTTTGAACTACAACTCCCATCAGCCCAATCCAGTGGCCATGCTTGCTGGGGCTGATGGGAGTTGTAGTTCAAAAAAAGTAACTTTTCCAAACTTTGAATTTAGCCATCATAGTTGAGACACCTATCCTTCATGGATTTGTCTAACCACCCTAATGGTACGTACTCAAACAATTAGCAGAAATACTTACATAAAAGGAGATGCATCTCGGGGATTAGACTGTCAAGAGAAAGGCAGAATAGAATAAACATGCTATTCTGAAATTCCTTGGATCAATTTTACTCATTTAGAATTAGAGGCTGCAAAGCCACATAGGATTTTTCCCAGGCCACAGGTGTTCACATCAAAATATAAAAGTATTTTTAACAGAAAAAACAGAATGTGTAGCAGTAACAAAACTAAATTTAGCATCTTGAGATACAGACTAATTATGAAGAGAAGTGTATCTAGATGGGAAGAGCAATCTTAAAGCAGATTGAAGGGAAGCAGCTTAACTGCTGAACCACTGGCAGAACAGGGCTTTTGCCCCAGGAGGAGCCTGCAGTATACCAGCAAAAAGCTCCACCAGGACAGATGTACTGCTGACTGTGTTCCAACAGTAGCTGGGCTCAAAAAGGAGCTGGCACAGATATTCCGCCCCCCCCCCCCCGGCAAGCTCCTGTCCTGGCTACAGCGAGCTGGCAAGACTGCGGATGTGGCAGAGCAACATCATGGAATCTCCCCATGGGGTTACAGTCTATGAAACGGTGCAATCCTATGCATACCTATTCAGAAGTAAGTCCCACTGAGTTATCACTCCCGGGTTAAAAGGATATAGGATTTTAGCCTCAGTGACTCATCTTGTGCAGCTTGATTTTCAGGATCAGATTGAAACATTAAATCAAAGTTGATGCTGTTCTCAGCAAAATGACAAACGCATAAGATGAATCCACAAAAGAAAAAGCAAGACTCCAGTCCTCACTAAGGTAGATAATATTTTGTAATACCTCTTAAGATATTACCTTCTCCAAATTCTTTTCCTTCTTTTGGACACTGGGTGAAGACATTTGTTTCTTTGGATGTTTGTTGGGTTTCTTTGGCCTCTCTTTTCTTCCTGCTAATTAGAAAGACTATACATTGATGACTTGTGCATATTACTAATCTTGGGCAACCCCCTCCCATTTATCACACTAAAACACAACAGTCAACTGAAGTTTGAGTTGGGATTCTGGAGTTTCTCTGCTTGGGAGATCTACAGAGGAAATATGAGCAGTACTGGAAACAGTGACAGATTTGTCTCCACATGCAGTGTTTTATCAAACAGAATAGCAAGTGTAACACTTAATTTATCACTTTTGTAGTATTAATCTATCACTTAATATCAAAGTAAATTTCTAATCCACTTAAACAAGCATTAAATACAAATATCCAACAAAGCAATCCCATTAAAAACACAGCAATTAAAAACAGGAGACTCAGGTTGAGAGATCAAGAGAATGCCTCTGTAAACAGGTGGATCTTCAAAAGCCGTAGGAAGGGCAAGACAGATGGGGCCTCTCGTATTTCAGCAGGGAGTGCATTACATAACACCAGCGCCACCAGTCAAAAAACCCCTCATCACAAGCTGATAATCATTATCTATTTTACACTTTTATAAACCGCATCAAAGCCAAACACTATTGAAGCTGTGTAAAACAAGATAAAATACGAGATACAGACTTTAAAAACAGTAAAGCCATTTCTACAATTGTATAGTTAATCCATAGAATGACTGGTTCACACTTCAGGAAGAGCCTTCATAAAAGAAAAGCATCTTTAGTAGCCACTTCAGTATCAAGACGCTAGGCACCTGTCTAATTTCAGTTGGTAACTGATTCCCCACCACTCCCTTTTAATTCCACTGTAAACCTGCCTCAGTGCTCCAGATAAATCCTCAATCCCCTAACATTCTGCAGAGTTAAAAAAAAATACACCCTTTCCAGCCCAACAGCAACAACACCTGAGAGTTTTGAGGATAAAGCATGTGGACCAGCACTGCACACAGAGGAACCCGTGGCATGGATTACAACCTTTTAAGCAAGATGCAGAGCTGTGCAGTACTCTGCAGAGTTCTGTTTATGCTCTCTGGCAACACACAAAGCTTCACTCCAACTTAACTTTTAATTTTATTTTTTTAATTAATTAATTAATTAAATGTTTAATTTAGTGCTGTATATTAAAATCAAAGGGCCTACTTGTGACAGGGTTTGTTTTTTCAATAGATATTCCTTCTATCAATTGTCCTTTCCCTCCCTTTAATCCCTAATTGCTAACAGAAAGCATCTGCAATGTGACAGACAGGGAAGGACATACTTGGTTTCTTGTACACTTCTTCTTCATCACCTACTTCATCCTCTGTGACCTCAGACCCTGTGGTATACTCATCATCTTCTGAGAGCAGCAATTGCTGCTTCTATCATTGTCAAGGAAAAAGTATAACAAAGATCACTTTTTTCTGCAAAATACCATAATTCTCCCTACCCTGCAAATTGGCAAGCATTTTAAGGCTGACAGCTTCCTCCTTTTTGATACCCTTCAACTGTTGTTGCTAAAGAACCCTTGCCTCCCTCCACTAGCTGATCTTTAGGGGTAAAAACCCAAACAGTCTGCCCTGCCCTACTCTGGAACAGAAACTATTCTAAGGAGAACCAACTATTTTGGTTGTTTAACTGGAAACAGCTTCAGACTCAACTTATGCAATACCCAATTATGTTAAATTTTAAATTTATTCCTATGCCACATTTCAGCCAAAGAGACATCATAAGTACTTCTGAAAAGATTAACAACAACAAAAGTTGAAACTGTACAATGAAATATAACTTTAAAAAAATGTAGAAGTTTGGAACAACGAAAGTTGAAATTCACAATTCCGCCTCCAGGCTGCAGTCAGTTGCCCTGCTGTGGCCACAGAAGGACTATCTGGCCACAGTCACCTACACTTAAAAAGGCAGGAAAGAATAAGCAGCTGGGAAGTCACACCTCCTTCCTCCCAGCAAGGGCAAGATCAGCCTGGTCCCTGCTTGCTTCTCCCCCTTCCACAACAAAGCCTGCTGCAATTAGATGGATAAACTTGAAATTTCTCTCTTTCTCATTTTTCCATCCTTAAGTTCGGATTGCCACATTTCTGCATCAGTTAGTTTGTTCTTTGTTTTTGTTTTTTTTAAAAAAGACAATCTGCATGAAAATTTGTCATTATTTAAAGGGATTATTTCTAATACATATGTTTTTATGAAATTTTGCCCAATATATACATTTTTGTAAGGACTTTTTACATAACACAATGAATTTTTGTGTTTTATTTTCACGAATATCTGCATGTTTATGCGTACTTTCCCCTAATGAACAAATTTTGAGGCTGGAGAACAGCATCACAAAATTCAGGGAAATGTGGATTTTGAAGGATATCGGCATTTTGGTTTGTGTATTTTTTGGGAAGCACAAATTACGCAGATCTGCATTAAAATGCAAACTGATCTGAATTTCTTCCCTATCCCTAGATGCTACCATCGGTTCCTCTGTGGCTGTAGAGGAAGAACAATCTGGCCCCAACTGCCTCTGGCATAAACATGCACAACAGCTATGCTAGGAATCGCTACCATAGACTAACAAACATTTTGGAGGCATTTCTGATTTTTTAAAAATGTAAGTTCCATTTCTATGTGTGTGCCTGCCCCACAACCAAATTTTAATTGCATTTTGGGGGGAAAAACTGAATATGTTGCTCAGTGACCTTAAGTATGACAGCTAGTGTAACTCCTGAGTAAATGCATATATGGAACATTTAAAAATGCAAAATGCATCACCACATAGAAAAGGGATAAATGGGGTAAACATACCAGCTGGAGAGTCCAGTTTTTCAGAGAAAGGAACTAGAGGACAGAGAAAAAGAAAAAACCAAAATGGGCAGAAGTGAGTATTAGGGATTGTGGTAGGATTACTGGCAGCATAATTTATGGTACCAATTTGTGCATGGAGAGGCAGCCCTCCTGCCCCAAGAGCAGCAAAAGGAGATTCAGGCATAATGAGTACTGCTGTAGAGTGCTAGCAGATTCTGTTACTCCTTAATTGGAGGAAGAGCTAAACTGAGAAATCTGCCATCAGTTGTTATTAAAAAGTTCACCCTGAGCTGCCTAATCATTTGAGAAGTGAATCAGGAAACTGGGTTTGGGATCAGGGTGTCGGCAACACAAGAGAGCAATACGCTCAAAACGTCATTCTACCATCTTTGGCTTTGCCAGCTTATTTGTATTGATCCAACTTTGCACTGCATGAATGAGCCTGATGCGCATGAGGTCTCCTTCCTCTCCTTACACAGTTCACTTTAATGAGTTACTTCTATTTCCATGGAAACCATTGTTTACCATTATATCCCAAACAGCAAACTATTAAAGCGGAGCATTTGGGCAGGGAAAGGGGAGATGAGACAGGAGGGAGCACAACAGCACAGGGCTTATTCATGTAACAGCAAATCATAGTTTGGTATTACAGATAAACCAACTCACTCAGGTGAGTCATTGAGCCTCAGAATTTATTTCTCCTTGAAAATGTTTCAGAGTGATTTCTCTGGAGGAACATGGATGGTCAAAGTTGGAAAACACACAGAGAGATCTGCAAATAGAAGCTAGAATTCTATTCATGTGGATTTTTCATTAAGACACAATATTTCGCCACTTATATTCATTCCCCCATGGGCGTATTTCCAAATCACTTTTCTTAGAGAATGCGTTATGTCTGAATTGGTTCCGCACAATATTCCAATCCATAATTTTGACACACAAGCCCTGCTGAGCATTTGTTGGTATTGCACACGCAAAGGGGCTCTCCAGATCATGCCTTGCCAGTCCCATGTAGGCCTCTCTGGCTCGATCTGAGTTCACACACCCCTGACTCCCCTTCTGACTGATGCAAAACAAATGCGTATCAGCTGGGAGGCATGCCTGACATGTCCATCGACATCTAGGGGTTGGAGCTGGCCAGCTTCATCCTAGAGAGGTCTTTCACATTCGGTACTCACAGGGACTGAATGCCTGAACCAGACTATAGCCAAGCAATATGAACTACGCAGAAATCAAAAGCAAAAGTGGAGGGGAATACTCACAGCATTAATTTCTCCTGTTTTGGGGCCCCATGGTGAACTTGGCTCCAATAGCACATCACATTCAATAACCTTCTCGTCACTCAGCCCAATTCCAGAATCACTTGAAAGAAGAAACATTTAGGAACATTATGGATTGGATTGTTATGAATTCCAGAGAAGCCTACACAAGTGGTGGTGTTTCTGTATGGGAAAGATTACGTCATACCTATTTTCTTACCTATTTTGGTCTTTTTCAAAAGGCACAACAATGACATTTCTGTGCTGAGTCAGATCATTCAATATTTTAACAGTCTGATAAGGTAGAGCATCGACACCTTCTCCTCCAGCAAGCAAACCAATCACATGGTCCCTTACTTTGCAACCCTTCCATTAAAACAGATAGATAGACAGAGAGAGAGAGAGAAATAGAGAGGGAGAGGGATTAGATATGATACTTGCTTAATGCAAACATAATGGCAAGCCATAGTTTGGAAATTGCTTCAAACAAGTGCTTCAAATTCTAATATTGAATTCTACTACTAGGATTCAATACCCAACCATGATTAAGCATTAGATCTCCAGAAGGCCACTTCAGCTCAGGCAATTATACATTGTGCATCAACGCATGAGGGTGTGGAATCATCCCACACTTTTGATGTGTATAAAACATGGTTAAGAGAACAAAGCTTTTCTGTTGCACTGAATGAAAAGAGCAGTGAGATTCTCAAGAATTTTCTTCTAAATACATACTTTTGGAAGAGGAGCAGGATCAAATCTGAGAACCTTTTGGTTACAGCAGGGATATACTCCAGTACCAGTGGAACCAAGAGTACTTGCCACACCAGGGTAGACAACTGGTTGAGGGTGGTATTGGCAATGTGAGAATTCAGTACACAGGAAAGTCTGCAAGCGAGAGGCAAAAAAAAAAAATCACTACTGTCAAGGTATACCTTTCTTGGTTTAAGAAAAGGATTTACAGCATGCCAGGGTATAGAGAGATATTTTAGCCAGTGGCTGGATACTAGGATGTACAAGTTAGCTGTTGCAGCTCTTTTACCTTGAAATGGGCATTGATGAAGTCTTAAGTGGAACGTTCCAAGGCATTCTTAAAATAGTTCACCAAATTAACCCAGCACAAACCATTTATGCATTATTCATCTTGAATGCACAAAAACTTGGTTCTACAGAACTTTAAAACTGTTACTTTATTAGCTTTAGAAGAGACAGTCAAGTGTGTGCAGAGGTTCCCAAAAATACTCACTTGATTACACCTTGAACAAGTCAGCCGGTTGATAGTTCCCCAGAGGCGCCAATATACATCTCGCCAAGATTTTAGTTCTTCAAACAGACTCAGCAAATACTCATGGACATCCCAAGATTTATCTCTGTAGACAAAGAGCAGCAAGTGTTCAGGAAGGTCTAAATGAAAGATATTAGTTCTCAATTCTCAGTGGTAACTTTTGTATACTTCTCCCTCAGTAACAAGTCTAATTGCATAGAAGAGTTAAAACATGGGCTACAACCTTTAACAAATTATTCAGGTTGCAATTTGGTTAAAAATGTTGCTCGCTTGAAAAAAAAAAGGCTACGTTCTATTATACCAAAAACAAACAAACACCTTTAATCCAATCTTAGAGGACAGGCATTCTTTCCTGGATGAAAGGAGAATACCTCTTTTAAGATAGCGGCTACTACAAAACATGCATGCATCATCTAAAAACAAAGACTTTATTTTTGATCCTTATAACAACTGTGGTTTCCCCCCCCCCTTACATGCAAACTTATGTCAATGTTATCAATTTGTTAATCAGATTAATTGACTAAGATTTCTTTTAAAAGCATAGTGGGCCATTCTGTGGTTACTGTATTAAATTGAACCAAAACATTGAGAATGTTGCATACTGTACATTAGTCTAGCAAATGGTGCTTGGAACAGAACGTTGGTCACTTACTGTGAATGGGCCGCCTAGACTGGCATATGGAGATATCCACTTAGAGGGTTGTGTGATTAAAGCTAGATTAACCAAGCACATAGAAGAACAAGCCTTGCTGAAGCAGAGCCAGCATGGCTTCTGCAAGGGAAAGTCCTGTCTCAGTAACCTATTAGAATTCTTTGAGAGTGTCAACAAGCATATAGATAGAGGTGATCCAGTGGACATAGTGTACTTAGACTTTCAAAAAGCGTTTGACAAGGTACCTCACCAAAGGCTTCTGAGGAAGCTTAGCAGTCATGGAATAAGAGGAGAGGTCCTCTTGTGGATAAGGAATTGGTTAAGAAGCAGAAAGCAGAGAGTAGGAATAAACGGACAGTTCTCCCAATGGAGGGCTGTAGAAAGTGGAGTCCCTCAAGGATCGGTATTGGGACCTGTACTTTTCAACTTGTTCATTAATGACCTAGAATTAGGAGTGAGCAGTGAAGTGGCCAAGTTTGCTGATGACACTAAATTGTTCAGGGTTGTTAAAACAAAAAGGGATTGCGAAGAGCTCCAAAAAGACCTCTCCAAACTGAGTGAATGGGTGGAAAAATGGCAAATGCAATTCAATATAAACAAGTGTAAAATTATGCATATTGGAGCAAAAAATCTTAATTTCACATATACGCTCATGGGGTCTGAACTGGCGGTGACCGACCAGGAGAGAGACCTCGGGGTTGTAGTGGACAGCACGATGAAAATGTCGACCCAGTGTGCGGCAGCTGTGAAAAAGGCAAATTCCATGCTAGCGATAATTAGGAAAGGTATTGAAAATAAAACAGCCGATATCATCATGCCGTTGTATAAATCGATGGTGCGGCCGCATTTGGAATACTGTGTACAGTTCTGGTCGCCTCATCTCAAAAAGGATATTCTAGAGTTGGAAAAGGTTCAGAAGAGGGCAACCAGAATGATCAAGGGGATGGAGCGACTCCCTTACGAGGAAAGGTTGCAGCATTTGGGGCTTTTTAGTTTAGAGAAAAGGCGGGTCAGAGGAGACATGATAGAAGTGTATAAAATTATGCATGGCATTGAGAAAGTGGATAGAGAAAAGTTCTTCTCCCTCTCTCATAATACTAGAACTCGTGGACATTCAAAGAAGCTGAATGTTGGAAGATTCAGGACAGACAAAAGGAAGTACTTCTTTACTCAGTGTATAGTTAAACTATGGAATTTGCTCCCACAAGATGCAGTAATGGCCACCAGCTTGGATGGCTTTAAAAGATTAGACAAATTCATGGAGGACAGGGCTATCAATGGCTACTAGCCGTGATGGCTGTGCTCTGCCACCCTAGTCAGAGGCAGCATGCTTCTGAAAACCAGTTGCCGGAAGCCTCAGGAGGGGAGAGTGTTCTTGCACTCGGGTCCTGCTTGCGGGCTTCCCCCAGGCACCTGGTTGGCCACTGTGAGAACAGGATGCTGGACTAGATGGGCCTCTGGCCTGATCCAGCAGGCTCTTCTTATGTTCTTATGCAATTGTGGAATAATGGCACTGACTATTCAGCAGAAGAGAGGGGGAGAAGGGATAGGAAGGGAGCAGGAGGGAGGGCAGGTTTGATCATTTGCATGCTTATTTAGTTCAGTGGATTTACTCCTGTGCAATCATGCTTAGGATATGTGAATCTGACCTGGGGGAGGGGAAGGTAGGGGAAGGAGAAGAAGGGTAGGGAAGAGAGGAAGGTGGGGAAGGAGAAGAAGGGTAGGGAAGAGAGGAAGGTGGGGAAGATTGGAAGGGTGGGCACTGGGCAGAAGGAAAGCCCCATTCCTTTCCAAAAGAAAAACACTGTTAACAGTATCATAATTTTTCAGTTTTCCCCATCTTTTCATTCTACAGCAGACATGTCTAGTCTCCCACCCAAATTTAAACCAAAGTTGATCCTGTTTAGCCAAGCTAAAAGCTGTTAGTTTCGTGTTAAGAACACGGACAGTTGGTCCTTACTGAGCATGCCTGCACTAGTATAGACTCCAGTGTTAACTTTCTTACATTAAAAATAAATGCATAGCTGATTTTTAATTCACTTTGAAACTGCAGAAGATGAAAGTCAGAGTATGGGGCAAGGGCAATAATAGGATTGCATGTACTCAGTAGACATGGCTAATTTTTAATTAATTTCAACAACTTATGAGACCACTGAGAGAAAAACGTCCAACGGGGTCTGGATTTTTTTTACTGCTATTTCAGATTTTAAACTCTGGATTCCCTGTGTGCTTTGTGTATCACCATGAAAACTTGGAGGATTGTGAAGCAAGGAGTTCAAGACTACAAGTACTGTAAGATTTTGTTTTCAAATGAACTTATGGGTAGCAGCAGAATGGCATAGGAGGTATTTTCAATTTAGCATGGTGGAATGCAAAAAATCCATGCTGGCTGCAGTATACACCACTCTCATGGCTGTATAATCTGTGTAATTTATCTGCATCCAGATCTGGGTCAGTTGCTGAGCATATGAGGCTAGCTTTAGCTTTGATGAAAGAGGTGGAAGCCACTCTTAAGACATAAAAAGGGCTAATGAGGCCATAACTTAAAATTAAATTACCATTTTCCCCTTCTGTTTCTCTTAGAATTGCATGTTCATCCCAGGGCAAAATGGCACCTGACAGAAGGGCTGAGAGAGGAGAGTCTACTAATGGCACCTTTAAGAAGTCCATAGCAGGTTGTTCAAAACTTTATAGATTCTAAAGAATGTCCCTTAGCATAGCTGATGTTTTGTTTAACTGCCCAATAGGGGGGTCCACTCTGATTTAACTAGCTTTTTTAATGCTCAGGGGGTGGGACTGCCTTCTGAAGCACTTTGGCAGACAAGGCAGAGGCTCCCCTGGGTGGTGCCAAGGCCAGATTCAGTTCTGCAGAAGGCAAACCTGCAGTAGACACTGCTTTGGTTATCAAGGGTAAATAATCTGAACCTTTAAGCAATCGCAATTTAAACAGAGCTTCCTCTGAGTCAAAGAAATCACTACACTAACCTTCTGTATCTGAAACATGCAGGGAATCAGCTTCCTGAGTGGGGAGGCTCATGAGAATGCATCTCCCTGGGATTGAAGTCCCTGGGTGGAGGGGAAGGTGGCTTGGAAGGACCCTTGCCCTTAACCACAGGGTAGGGAACAGAGGGCTGATATTCTGAGAAGTGCCCCTGCACAGTCCTAGTCCGAGATAGCACACCATCAGGCCTGGCAGACTTTATTCCCTTTTTTATTGTGGGGAGAAGTAGGGAGTAAGAAATGAAGGAGGAACATTTCAGCAGAGATTCCTTGAGGCTCTGTATGATGGAAGGGGAGGAGAAATTGATCAATCTCCAGGGTAAGTAGATTTTGGAGGACTGAATTTCCCTTCATTTGAAGCACAGAATCATGGAATAGTAAAGTTGGAAGGGGCTTATAAAGCCATCGAGTGCAACCCCTTGATCAGTGGAGGAATCCAAGTTAAAGCACACCTAATGGTGGCTGTCCAGCTGCCTGTTGAATCCCTCCAGCATTGGAGAGCCCACCACCTCCCTAGAAAATGATTCCATTCCAGTACTGCTGTAACAGTTAGGAAGTTTTTCCTGATGTTCAGCCAAACTCTGGCTTCCTATAACTTGAGCCCATTATTCCATGTCCTGCACTCTGGGATGATGATGAAGAGATCCCGGCCCTCCTTTGTGTGACAACTTTTCAAGTCCTTGAAGACTGCAATCATATTTCCCCTCAGTCTTCTCTCCTCAAGCCTACACATGCCCAGTTCTTTCAGTCTCTCCTCATAGGGCTTTGTTTCCATTCCCCTGATCATCCTTGTTGCCCTCCTCTGAACCTGTTCCAGTTTGTCTGCATCCTTCTTAAAGTGTGGTGTCCAACACTGGATGTGGTATTTAAGATAAGGCCATAACCAACGCCGAATAGAGGGGAACTAGCACATAATGCGATTTGGAACCTATACGTCTGTTAATGCAGCCTAAAACAGCATTTGCCTTTTTTGCAGCAACAACACACTGTTGACTCATATTCAGCTTGTGATCACACCTCCAAGATCCTTCTTGCATGTAGTATTGCTGAGCCAAGTATCCCCATCTTATAAATGTGCATTTGGTTTTTCTAGGTGCAGAACTTTGCACTTTTCCCTGTTAAGTTTCATTCTGTTGTTTTCTGCCCAATGCTCCAGCCTATCAAGATCACTTTGAATTTTGTTTCTGTCTTCTAAGACATTAGCTATCCCTCCCGATTTTGTGTCATCTGCAAATGTGATAAGCATTCCCTGCACCTACTCATCTAAGTCATTAATAAAAATGTTGAAGAACACTGGGCCCAGGACTAAGACCTGCGGTACCCAGCTCATTACTTTCCCCGTTTGAGGGGGGAAACCATAGATAAGCACTCTTTGAGTACGATTCTGAGCCAAAGTAGGAACTGACCAATTCTGCCTTTTCTTGTTAATTTATCATTTTGCCATCCTCACTGAGTAGCTGAACCACTATTTCTTTTCTGTCTTTTACTATACATATATCTGTTTTTTGTTGCTTTTAGCATCCCTTGCTAACTTCAGCTCATTCTCAGCTTTAGCCTTCCTGATGCCATCCCTGCAATTCTGTTCTACCTGTCTGTACCCCTCCTCTTCCGAAAGCTAAAGGGTACTCTCTTTTTTTTTTTAGAATGAGTAGAGAGTCATCTGAGAAGCTAAGAAAGAGGGGGGCAGCAAGAAGGCATCTGAGTTCAAAAACAGAGAAGAAAGGAAAGGAAAAACAAAACACCTTCATTTTTGGAAAATGCAGGGAATGAATGGAAAGAGGAGCCATAAGTGGGAGAGCACCAGTGAATCACTTAGTCACATATCTCTGCATTGGGTGAATCAATAGACATCACCTTCTAAGTTGATGTCTCCCATACCAAACTGAGAAAGTTTTATGGTGGCTGTTTTAACACCATGGAATGTCTTCCCATTTAGATTGGCTTTTGGAGACTACAGTTTAAATATACCAGAGAGCTTAGAGTGTTATGTTTCTAGCCATTTTAACTGGATATTTTAAGCAGGCTTTAAAATTATTGTACAATCCCCAAATCTTCACAATCATACTTCATATTCAAACAAATACATGAATATTATACCATCATAAATGTATGACTGTTGTAGCATGGGGATCACAGATTTGCTAAATGCGTTTTGCTAATTAAGCTCTTCATATGAGAGAGACTGACTGACTGACTCTGAGTTTGCCATCAAAGGCTGTTTCCACCAGTCTTGCTTCACTATGCAGCCTTAGACTTCATAGAGTTGCTAGTTCCAGAACTGTGAGAGGGGTTTCTGGGTATAGGTATAGATTTTTTAAAGATATCTTAAAGTTTTAAAACACATTAAAACATCTTTAAAAACATATTAAACAGAAACATCTTTAGTCTTTTGTTTTTAAGATGTTTTAAAGTGCTTTCAGTGGTTTTGTTTGCTGCCCTGGACTCCTTCTGGGAGGAAGGGTGGGCTATAAATTTAATGAATAAATAAAGGGGGGCACATATTACTAGGCACTAAGGCCATCAGCTTTGGGATATGAAGCTGTAGGATATTTCAACTAGTCTATTGGTAAGCTTTATGCTCACTTTTTGACATTTTAAATGAACTATTAATTACTGAATTGTTAATGCTATGCTGTGACTTAAGTCTTATGCATTAGGGTTATTGTGCTATTATTGTATTTAGGACATTTATTTTCTGTGAAAAACTCAGAGCACAAATTGATTTGACTTGTGGGAAATGTGGGATATACATAAAATGACTGTGACACATCAGATACATTTTCAAAGCCACTATTGCCTACTTGACTGGCTGCTGTTCTGAGAGACTTTGAAGCCCTGGAACAGAGAGCTCACATTTATAATTTAAAAGTCTGTTATTAAAAGGACTCCATGAACACACCCTGTAAAAATGGTACAATATGATTTATGAAGCACCTTATGTGGACATAGATAATATTTCCATGCTGATCGACATTGATCTTTCCAGGAACACACGGGATTCTTCTTTCAGTATCTTTAATTAAGAGTTTCTTACATAAACAGCACCTGTTTGAAAACAATGTTATAGCATGAGAGATTTGCAATGACAACAAGGAATTAAGTGCTGTAATAAAACAAATAAGCAGACAGTTCTGTACCTGTACAAGGTTGCTGCACTTCCTTGAGAATCTGGGTTCTGGTACTCGGGATCAAACAATCTCTCTATCTTCTTACAGAAAAGCTTGCTGTCAATAACAAGCAAATGTGTTATAAAAATGAGCTACCAACTAAGTTGCTGATACTCTAAAATTTAGATTAGAAACAAAAATGTAGCGTAATCACATCTCAACAAGTGATAGCAAGTTTTTTTTAAACAAAATCTTAGCCTAAATTACATTGTTTCCTTTTTCATTACTCAGCTCCTAATCCTATTCCAGAGATAGGGAAATCTGTGGCCCTCCAGATATTGTTGGACTATAACTCCTATTGTGCTGGCTGGGGCTGATGGGAGTCCACCAACATCTGGAGGGCCCCAGGTTCCCCATCTGTCCCAATAGATGGGTATCTGGAATCAAATACATAGGTTCACAACCTAAAATAATTCAATAAAATCCAACAATATGAACTGCAATGTCCATAAAGCAGTAAAACTGGTATTAAAATACCAGTGACCCAGGAATACCTGTGCAAATAAGTAAGTCTTTCGTAATCAGTGAAATGTATTCACAATTGGCACCTGCTGCACTTCTGAGGGGAAATCATTCCACAGAATGGTGCCACCACTAAGCAGGCCCTTCTCTGGGTCATGAGATGCAATGAGGTACAGCCCAGGAGGGCCTCCTCTGATCACTGAAGTGGTTGGGCTGAAATATGGGGAAGGGGGAGGTGCTCTTTCAGATGCTCTAAACAGCTTGTGTCAGGCTTTTATAAGCCAGGAACACTTTAAACTTGGCCCAGTAGCAAACTGACAGGCAGTGGAATTCCATTAGTTCAGATGTTGTATTTATTTATTATATTTATATCCCACCCTTTCTCCAAAGGAGTCCACGGTGGCAAACATATCATTATTAAGCAATACAATTAAAACTTCTAAAAACCGTTATGCGAACGAGTGGCAAGGTGCTACAATTAGCATTTTGCACCAGCTGCAGCTGCTAAACCAAGGGCAGCCCCACATAAAGTGCATTGTAATAATCTGAATGACAGTACAGGAAAAAGAACAGATAATTATTACATTATGAGGCAATACCAGTGTTTTTTTTTTAAAGAAATTACCTCTTAAATTTATCTTTTTTGTCCTTCACCTCCTCCACTTCATTATGTGTGAAAAGATCTGCTATGCATGTTAGGAGATTAGAATTGATGCAGTTCATATTGCATGGCGTGGCTACAATAGCACTCATATTTTTGTGGCAATAATTAATGCATTTTTCCACCTAAGAAAACAAAAAGATAAATATGGATATAATACACTGAAAAACGATACAGTACCACTATTTCTGACACTAAAAAATGTCAATCTACTGCCTACAAGTCGATTCCGACTTATGGCAACCCTATGAATAGGGTTTCCATGAGGCTGAGAGGCAGTGACTGGCCCAAGGTCACCCAGTGAGCTTCATGGCTATGTGGGGATTCGAACCCTGGTCTCCCAGGTCGTAGTCCAACACCTTAACCGCTACACTACACTAGCACTATATTTAGGAAAATATTTTCTAGGAGAAGCTTTAGGATGAACTAAATTTTACAATGAAATGTTAAGAAACAATCAAGACACAAAACAGGCACAAATGGTTCATCACAGGAAATGCAATACTTAGGTTTCGAAAAACCTCACTTTTAGCCACTTCTTCAAAAATAGCAGCTAAGAAATATCTGTCAGATCCACCTCTCAATTGTGATGTTGGACACATATGCATGTACAGGTTGGTGGGTTTTTTGGTACTTTCCTGAAAAGCTGGGGTTTGGTTTGGACTAAACCCCAAATCATCTAATTTCCTTCCTTTAACAGACCAATATGTACACTGGTCAGCCAAACCAGAATGCTGTTGATTTTACAGAGTCTAATCTTAGCTAGTTAGCATGCATGCAGTTCAACATTATGTAGCCCTATTTAGCAGACACGGTCCCCTATCTTGGATGATACTAAGCCTAATAACCAGCGGTCACATCCAGATACTGCACAGATTATTCAGTTCAGTTCAAGAACAGGCTTATTCACACATTTTAAAGTGGAAAGTTAGCTTTATCGTGAAGTGTCCTTCTGGTCAGTGGAGGATACAGGAATGGGTTAATTCCTCCTGGAGGCAGAGTTAACAACACTTTTTTGGGGGGGGAAATATTGCGGCCAGACGGAAGGAGAGGTAGCCTTCTTTGAACTTACAGTTAGGGTTAGGATTAGGGTTAACTTGTGTAAACAAACAATGTGAACAGTGGATAGAGAAACAACGGTACATTAGGGACAAGTAAGAGGGATGTCATGGGAGACCCTCTCTACATGATCCAGATTACTGCATGAATGAGAACACACTTATGGGCTCCAGAGAGGGGGACCCTGTCCACCCACTGGCCCAAGCAGGACTTTACACTCTACTCTCCGCTGATCAGAAGCACAACTCATGGCAACGCCAACTTTCCATGCTTGGTCAGCGGAGGAGAGGAGCATACAGGAATGGAATGTACTGAAGCAGTGTCTCTCTCCATCCTCAGGTGGGATGCAGACCTAGGCCACTACTTTTTGTAGAACCCTCCTGCTGAAAGCAGTATTGGCAGAGGCAAATGTGTCCACCTTATAGTGCCTGATGAAGGTGGAGGGGTGCATCCAAATGGTGGCCTTCGCAAATTTCTTACAGGAGAGCATCCTTGTGGCATGATGCCATGGCTGCTGCCCCTCTGACTGAGTGGGTGGCAATTCCCTGTGGTAGGGTCCTCGCCTTGGCTTGGTAAGCCCTCACCACACAGTCTTGGACCCATTGCTGATGGTAGATCTGGATACTATTAGGCCTTGTGCTACTGGCTTTAAAGAAACAGACAGCAATTCTGTCTTTCTGGAGGACTTGGTCCAGTCTAGGTAAATCCTGAGAATACTCTTGATGTCTAACTTCTGTTATCTCTTTGCCCTGCGATGCACCAGGTTGGAGCAGAAGCTACGGAGAGCAGTATCTTGATCCCTATGGAAGGGCTAACTTTGGAAAGGAAGATGGGATCCGCCAAAGGTGGATGTCAGGTGGAATGAGCAGAGCTCCTTCCTGGACAGCGCCCCCAGTTCCCCCACTCTCCTGGCTGACATAACTGCTCCTATGAAATAGGATAAGCTGTTGTAGAGGAACAGTCAGACTGGTTCAAAGAGCAGGGATGAGAGTGCCCTTAGGAGGTCCCAGGAAGGGAATCTGTGATGCTCGGGGGGGGGGAGAGGGGCAACACCCCTGAGGGAACACTTGACCTTGGGGTTTCCTGCTACTGAATGCCCCCCCACATGAGGTAGCGCAGTACCAGGAGCTTCTACTTGCCTCTTGAGCGGGTTGGGCAGTAAGCCCTGGTCTAGGCCATCCTGTAGGAATTTTAGGATGATGTTAATGTGGTGTTCCCTGTCTAGCCACTGCTTGTGCCTGTGACACCTGTTGAAGGTCTTCCATGTGATGTCATAAATACTCTGTGTGGAAGCTCTGCACGAGGCTAGAATGGTGTGGATGACTTTGTAAGACAGGCCCTTCCCTCTCAGCAATTGCCACTCAGCGTTCAGGAGTGAATCTGGAGCCAATCTGGGTGGAGAATGGGGCCCTGCAAAAGGTGGAGAGGCTGCAGCTGAGGTCCCCCAGGTCTGAGAACAATGGCCGTCTGAGCCCATGTGGGGCCACTACCACTGCCTGGACTTGTAGGGCCTATACCCTGTGGTCAGGAGAGCAAAGGGTGGAAAGGCACCATGGAGACCTTAATGCCAGGGACTAAGCGCATGTCCACCTCCTGGGCTTTGGAATCTAAGTATTGAGACATGGTCCAGCTGTGCATCTGCTGAGAAAGCAAACAGGTCTGTGAACGGGGGTGGGGGTGCACCTCCAGAAGATTACAAGAAACACTTCTCTGTGTTCGACCATTCACCCTGATGAACCTGTTCCCTGCTCAACCAACATTGGCTATGACCTTGTCCATTAGGACTAGCACGTGGGCCTGTGATATGGGAGGGAGGAAGTCCTGAAGTGGCAACCAGATGGCCCTGAGTTCCAGCCAACTGATGGATTGGTGAAGTTCTGGTCCCTGCCATCTCCCTTGGGAGAAGCAGGTTTTGCAGGTTACCCCTGGCATCTGTGATGATAACTATGACAGAGGGCACTCTGAGTGATATCCCTTTCATCAGATAGGGTCAGTGATGCCACCATTGCATCTGCCATTTTGCGGGGAATCGTTATAGGTTTGTTCAGGCAGTGAATAATCTGGTCATGATATGGGAGAAGGAGCCACTGAAGCCCCCTGGTATGGAAGCACACCCAGGGAGCCAAGTCAGTGGCCGCTGTCATAGAGCCCTACAGCATGACAAGATCCAGCCAGGGGGCCTGGACATCATTCAGACAGTCTTGTAGGTATGACTGGAGTTTGACCACTCATTCTGGGGAGAGAAATTTCTTGCACTGGGCCATGTCTGTCATCATTCCCATGAACTGGAGAGACTGGCTGGGAGTCAGTTTATTTTATTTATTTATTATATGATTTATATCCCACCCTTCGTCCCAGCAGGAGCCCAGTTGGCTCTTGGCTTTGTTAATGATGAAACCATGGCTTTCAAGGCAATAATACTGGAATGCACCTGAAGATTGTTCAGATAGGGATAGACATGTACCCCATGGATGCATAGGTGTGACACAACTGTCACAATGAGTTTGGTGAATATCTGGGGGGCTAACAAGAATAGCCCTTTGGTACTGCTTCTGACCATGGGGAAGCAGAAGAAACTACAGTGTTGTAGCAGTATGGAAACATGAAGACAGGATGTCTGGCTGTATGGCTTCCACAATGGACCTGAAGGTCTCCATCTTGATTTTCTTGGTTTAGGGTGAAGCTATTCAGACATTTTAAATCCAAGATGGTGTGAAAGTCACCACTGCATTTGGGCACTGTGAAGATTGAAAAGACCTCAGAAGATCACTTGTGGTCCGACACTGGCTCTGTGGTGCCTATTTTGATGAGATAAGAGAGGGCATTCAATATCATCTGAAGTTGTTCTGGGTTGTGCCATGGCGGCACTACCTGCCACTTGACCGATGGTATGGCAACTAGCTTTAGTTAGTAGCCCATCTTGATGGTATTCAGGATCTAGCTGCTTGACATGGAGGCCATCCAGGCACCAGCGAATAGTTGGAGCCTGCCTCCCATTTGGGAAGTTCTGGCATCGTGCTTGGGGCTGCTTGGTATTGGCTTTGGATTGGAGCTGTTTGCTGAAACTTCTACCTGCATAATTGGAGCAATTTTGTTGTCGTGATGAGTTCCAGCAGCAGTTCCAGGAGCCACAAAACTGGTACACAGTTCTGTAGATAATTGGATATGTCCTTGGACAAAAGGATTGAGAAGACTTCCTGCAAGACTTGCTGTCATCTTTCTTGGGTGCAGAAGTAGAGCTCTTTTTGTCTTTGGTTCACAAGGTAGCAATACACAGACTTGTGGAAGAGTTGTCCTCCCATGTAGGGAAGAACAGAAAAACTAGCTTTGGAGTGGTGATCAACTCCCCATTGTTTGAGCCATATATTATGTCTTACTGCTACTGAATAGGCCAGGGAACGTGTCGAGTACTGAAGGCTATCCATTCTACCAGGAACTCCACTGTTTTGGCCAACTTGTTAAGCCCCCCTTGACACGCTTTTCCTCCAGGGGACTTCCTGGCCCTTTTAAATGCTAGGAAGGAACTGGCTGCAGAGGCCCTCACTGACAGGGCTGAAGCTTTGTGTGTGTCTTAAGGCCATATCACTGTGCCTGTCACTCTGATCAGTAAGGGTGCCCTGCCCATGAGAATGACACTGGCTTATCAATGGCTGGGACTTTGAAGCTATCAATTACAGCAGCAGATAAGCCAAAGAGCTTTTTGGATAGTGACTGAGGGGCTTTGGGCCTGGCTGCATGTTCCCACTCCTCCTTGACAATATCCTTGAGATTTTTTGGAAATGATTGTGTAATATGCTGTTCCCCTGATCTGGGAAAAGCATCTGAGGAGCCCTGTTCTCCCTCCTTAGTTTCCTCTTAAGTAACAAACTCTTTGGGTAGCTTGAGCTGCAAGCAGGCCATGGCCTTGAAGACTATAATAAGGTACAAGTCTGGAAAATACAGCCTTTTAGGCATGGGTGGGAATCACCCCGAGAGGTCCCCCTCCTCCTTTGCCAAGCTGGAAGAGTTCAATAGCAGCATGCTTTCTTCCTCAGAGAGTCCAGGCCGAGAGAGAGGTTACTAGAGAGGGCCTTGGAACGGGAAGTGCATGTCTCGTGTTTGTCTTTGAAACTCGTGAACAAGAGAACCTTGGCAGTTGTTTTCCCATGACCCCCAAACCCAGGCAGGAGTCAGAGGAAGATGAAGAAGAGCAGTCAAAAGATTGTGAGGGGGAATGAACCTAGAGTCCTTGGCAAGCCTCTGAGTACAGACCCAGCATTTGGCTAGAGAGGCCCTGCCTCTCACATCATTGTTTCGTTGAACCAGGCCAACATGGCTGCTGAAAAAGAGTCTTCAAAATGGCGGTGCTTGATACGCTTTTCCCCACTAAGGCAAGCACAGGAATCCTGCTCTTTCTCCTCCCACCGAGTAGAGGGAAGCTGAGAAACTGAAGCCACCTTAGGCAGGGAATCCAAGATGGCACCCTCCACCAAAGCATAAATTGAAAGTGTATTATTCCCTTGGGATATTGCCACCTCGTCACTCAGGAACAAGTTTTCCTCCTCAGCCAAGGAGCAATGTGAAGTCTCTCACGGGCCATATCTGAGAGCAAGACAGTTGAAGGGCAAAAGAGCGTCCCCCCCTTTCAAAATGAATCCTGGTACCTTGGGTGGCTGCAGGGCTACTGCTTGAAGCAGAGGCATGCCACAAAGAAGCTCCACAAAGCAGTAGAGTCTGGAGGGCAACGGACCGATCTGGTTAGAATCCCCACATAGCCATGAAGGTCACTGGGTGACCTTGGGCCAGTCTCTGCCTCTCAGCCTCAGAGGAAGGCAATGGTAAATCATCTATGAATACCACTTACCATGAAAACCCTATTCATAGGGTTGCCGTAAGTCAGAATCTACTTGAAAGCAGTCCATTCCATTTTTCCATCTAATCACAAATGGGTGGAGTAGACAAGGAGAAAAAACTGCTCCTGCAGTTAAAATGAGCTGCTTTAAAAGTGAAATTGTTCCTATATCCCTTATAGGAATGTAGAAACAAAGAGTTGACTCTTTTACTCACTTGAAGCATAGTGAAGAACAGGAAGTAGGAAGGTTATCTTCCCTTCTGGCTGGCCACTACTATTTTTTCCCCAAAACGTGCTGTTTACTCTGCCTCCAGTGTATGCTCCACTCCTCCACTGATTGAAAATGGACTATTGGTCTCACCTGAAGGATGGTTTCCCCAGGTATCATACCATCAGGTGGGTAGTAGCGCCTCCTAGTGTCCAAAGGCAGGAATGCAGGAGTCAAGACTTTGGCTGCTCCTTCCAGTTTGACCCCATTCCATTCCAGGCAAACTGTACCCTGGATCCAGACATCTCTCTTCAGACAGAACACGCTCAGGAAAAATGCACAGAGCAGCAAACATAGTAATGCACATCTTGACTCCAAACAGAAAATATGCAAAAACAGTAAGAACATCAAGAACAGCTTTAGCAGTAACGTAACTTATGCAGTAAGTAACACAGGTGATGAACCTAAAAATAGGTTCAAGAGAAATTAGAGAATAGTAAACAATTAACTGCAGACTAGCTAGGCAGCTGCCCTCAGATGGAAAGTTCCCAATGGTATGATATTTATTATTTATTTTATTTATTATTTATTAAATTTATATACCGCCCGACTAGCAATAGCTCTCTGGGCGGTGAATAGCTCTCTGGGCGGTGAATAGCTCTCTGGGCGGTGATACCTGGGGAAACCACCCTTCAGGTGAGACCAATGGTCCACTTCCCCCAGGTACCATACCATCAGGTGGGATGTACCAAAACAGTCCCAGTAGGGTGGGCCCAGGCTGCCTAAGATGATGATAGTACCTGCTGCAGAACTCGCCTACTAAACGAGGCGTCCGCTGAAGCCAAACAATATACTTCATAGTGTCTATTAGAGGTATTAGGAGAGGACCACACAGCCACCTTACAAATGTCTGCAATGGGTGTGTTGGTTGAGAAGGCAGCCATAGTGGCCGCCAACCCGGTAGAATGGCTGTGATGTTCTGAGACTCATAGGCCATGTTATGCAAGCCCACAGTCGACAAGAGAGTGCTGTACTGGTGACCTTCTTCCCAATGTTCTCGGATGCCACAAGACAAAAAGAGTCTCAGATAGATGAATTTCCCGGATTCTAGTCAGGGCATGACGTATGTCCAGAGAGTGCCAGGCCACCTCAAGGGGATGAGTCGGTTGAGGGCAGAAGGACAACAAGACCATATCCTGACTACTATGAAGATGGAAGAAGCCTCAGGTCGAAAGGTAGGATCTGAACACACATCACTGAGTCCTTGTAGAAGACGCAGAGATAATGAGCAATTGGACAAAGCTGCTATATCTGATACCATCCTAAAAGGAGGACAGTATTTGCTGCAATCAGAGGCATAAGGATTCACCTTGTAGTACCTAATGGAAGAACTTCAAGTAGACCAAGACGCGGCTGTACAGAAATCTACCATTGAAGCATTGATTGCAAAGACCTAGCTGAATAAGCTGTGATGCTTTCGCATACAGGAACATTAAGGAACTCATGGACCAGGCTGATGGGCCCAATGTTTAGGGCTTGATGAACATCCAAAGAATGCCAGGCTTCCCCAGGAAGTTGGCTTGAATGAGGACAGAAGAAGGGTAGGACCATGCCCTGGCTGCAATGGAAGGTGAAGGACACCTTAGGATGAGAAGCCTGATCTGTACCTAGTACAAAAGAGTACTGATAGGTGAGGATCAGGTCCCAGATCAAAAGGTTTGAGGGCAGAGGAGACTGCCACAAGGAAGAGCACCATGAAGGAAAGCAAATGTAACAGAATAAACCACAGTTTAGGCAGTTATCCATGCCCAAACTAACCTTGTGGGAAGAAACATGATGTAAAGAGACCCTGGTAACTCTTATGCCAGAGAGATGGATGGAGATTCAGGCCAGCAAATGATCTGTTTACTAAACCTAGAGAGCCCCTTGAACAACTGATGAATGTCCAGCCTCCTCCACAGGAGGAGCCAGATTGGAATGAACTGAATTGGGACAAAGGATGCCCTCTTAGTGAAGGTTGTCTTGAAGACAAACATAAGAGATGGTTGAAACCTCCCGACACAGAGTGTTAGGATTCAGCCCCATATTCAAACCAGGAAGGACGTATCCCCTGAGAAGAACACCACTTGAAAGGCATGACCCATGAACTCTGGTAGATCTGGATCTTGAAGGACAGGATCGTAGCGATGATCACCCAGAAAAAAAGCCCCCAATGACTTGACTGCTATTGCTGAAAAGACCAGATGCTGGAAGGTTGCCTAGGACAGAAGACCTGGCCTCGTTGGCAACCCGCTTGAATCTATGATGGACAGACTCAGGAGAACTAAACACCATGGCCAGTGAGGTCAGTACAAGATGGGAATTCAGTCCGTGCCACCAGGAGAAAAGGAGGCCGGGCATAGAGAGACTGTCAGAAAAGCCGTGACTACTTCTGCTTCCGCTTGGAAGGCATGACCCATGAACTCTGGTAGATCTGGATCCTGGAGGGCAGGATCATATTGATGGTTATCCAGAAAGAAACCCCCAAATGACTTGACTGCCTGATTCCAGAAGGTTGCCTGGGACAGAAGAGCTGGCCTTGTTGGTAACCCCCTGAATCCATGATGGACAGGCTCGGGAGAATTGAAAACCATAGTCAGTAAGGTCAGTACAAGATGGGAATTCAGTCAGGAGTAAAGGAGGCCAGGTGCAGAGCAGACCGCCAGAACAGCATTGACTGCATCTGCTTGTCTTGGGACAACCAGTGAAAAGCAAGGAAGGCTGAACCTACAACCTTGTAATGGAGTTAGCACTGCTATAGCCTCACTTGTTACCTGCTAACCTAGACTACCTCCAATCCCATGTCATTGGTGGGATGCCCCGCCCTGAAGGGGACTAAAGGAGTTCCACTTGCAGACTCATCAACAGAGTACTCCCCAAGGGGAATGAGTCAACAACAGATCAGACCGATGCCTGTGCTATATGTCCAGGTTGAAGCCCAGCAAATGATTCCTCTGAGCAGCACAACTTTTTGGAGAAGACCGTGTGCGCCCAGATTGCATTAAGCAGGTTTGCCAAGGCATGGCAGACATGTTAAGACGGAACCACGCACACCCAGATTGTGATAATTGTGTTCCCTAAACAAACACAGTTCTCAGAAGCACCAGTGAATTAACAGACCAGAGAACCAAAGAACTGACCAACCGGGTCTGGGAGGTTCATTGCCCTCTGGAACATGCAAGCAAGCCTGACTAGAATGAAAGGAGGACCTTGAAAGCAGCCTGGCTAGATGCATGGCCTACTGGCCAAGACATCTGACTACCATCACATCGTAGGGACACCTGGTAAAATTCAAATTTCTATTTGAAGAGGAAACCCAGTGCGAGATTAATCAACTTGAAATCCAAAATGAAAACTTGTGACTATTGGCCTCCATGGAACCACAGATCCAGGGAGTTGCTCCATAACCTATACCATCATCTTAAGGTAACCCTGTTATTACAAACAGACAACGTGGGTATCCTTACTATTGTTATGGCTACCATGCAGTTATGCAGGAAGGGAGCCAGCAGCTTGACTGGGCCCAAGAAGTTAAGGCAAATACATGGAAGACAAGGCCAGCAGTAGTCACCAGACATGATGAACCTGCTGACTGCATAAACGGGGACAAAATGCTTTGAAACCCTATTCATCCAAAACCATGGGAGCATGTTGCTGCACTCACGTTCTACTTCTGAGTCTCCTCTGGACATATGGGGCTGCTGGGGGGTCAGCCACAGGAAATAAATGTGGAGAATTAGCCTGAGAAACACCCAGGAACATATTCTGACTAAGTACCTGTGCAGTAACCAGTGCAGAGGACTACCTGTCAAAACAAAAGGAGTAATATCAAACTTTATTTATTCATTTATTTTTAAACCCACTGTAATGCTTAATTGTAGGTAGGAAAGAGTGCCCATGAGCCAAGTTACACAAATTTGACTGTGAAGTAAGCCTTACCAAAGGCTAAATTGTTTGAAAATTTTTTATACAGAATGTTAAACTGTTTTAAGTCATCCAGGAACCTGTTGGTAACGGACAAGATGTAATCGAGCAACCAGCTTGGTTACGATATCCTGCTAAGTTATGCCTATACAGTAGGACAGTGATTCTCAAAAGGTGCGCCAGGGCACACTGTTGCGCCGCAAGGTGTGCCACGAATATTATGAAAGTATGTTATTATTAAGTTATTTTTATTCATAGTTTAAAATATATTAATATATTTTTAATTTTGTACATGAAGTGTGGCAGTAATTTTTTTATATATTTTACAGTGTGCCGCGAACCAAAAGTTTGAGAACCACTGCAGTAGGATAACCAGCGGACTCTTAAAACTTCCAAGGGTTCCCAGATAACACCAAAGATTTACTCAGACTGTTTAGAGAAGCAAACTGGAGCTTTGCATAAATGCACCAGAGCCAATAGGGACGAGATATTGTGTAACTGACAAGCTGTATTCAGATTAATAATTTACTTATGTTGCTTATTTAAGTTTTCCCACCAGGATAACAGTAAGATCCTCCTTCGTAAGGACGTCCCTGGATAAATCTCAAAATTTACACAGACAGTCATGCACCTGTTCAGAGGAACAGACTGAAGCCTTGAGATGAAGCTCCTGAGGCAATTCATATACCTTCACAGCAGTTAGGTCCCTTAGAGGAGTCACTAAGTTATGAAGGGCTGTAAAAATTTGTAGATAACTATGAAAGGCTGCCACTGAGGAACAGACTGGAGCTTTGAGCTGAAACTCATGAGGCAATTCATATACCTTCATGACACTAAGTTATGAAGGGCTGCAAAAATTTTCAGAGACAGTTATGAAGGGCTACCACTTTTCAGAGGAACAGACTGGAGCTTTGAGCTGAAGCTCATGAGGCAATTCATATGCCATCACCACGGTGAAGTCCCCTACAGCTACCACATTATTCTACTATTGCCTCTGTAAATGGCCTGCAGCTGTTCAGGCTTTGAGGAAACCGGAGCGTTGAGTTGAGGGTCAAGAGGCCCTTCCTATGCCCTCACTACACTGAGGTCCCCTGGAAGAGCCCATCAGGTTCTTCTGCTGTTGCCCCCACATTATTCCACTGTTGCCTCTGCACATGGCCTGTTGCTGTTCAGGCCTTGAGAGAACCGGAGCTTTGAGTTGAGGGTCAAGAGGCCCTTCCTATGCCCTCACTACACTGAGGTCACACCTGGAAGAACCATCAGGTTATTCAGCTGTTACCTCTAGAATAGCCTGCTGCTGTTCAGGCCTTGGGAAAACTGAAGCTTTTGAGTTAAGCTGATGAGGCAATCCTTATGCCTTCACTACAATGAGGCCCTCTAAGGAGCCACCACCTTATACACTATCACCCCTGGAAACATTCAGACCTGGGGACAAAGGAAACCAGGCCTCTTAGAAATAAGGAACCCGCTGTTCTTAGATTACTGGTTGTTGGTGGCTGCTAAGGAAGTAAAGGCTGTGGCTGCAGTTCTGCAACTAATTCTGTAGGTGCAGCGGAAGGTAGTTCAGCCATGGTAAGCACGCACAGTAGAGGGGAGCGGTCCCAGGCAAGGTTGTCCAATGAAGGCGATCAGTTACGTCACACGCACACACAGACTGCAGGGTGCGGTGGGAGAGCAATCAACGCATGCACAGGTAGAGGGGTGCGGTGGATAGAAGGAGGCCAGTAGAACACGCCCACGGTAGAGGGGAGCGGTATGACCTCAAGCAGCCAAATCCTTATTTATTCCTTCCACAAACAGCCACTTCTTATATTTTCTTCTTTTTCCTCTTTCTCTTTCTTTTTTCCTTTATTTTTATATTCTTCCGTTTATTTATTTTTATAGATATTGTATATTTAATAAAAATATCCTCAAGCTTCTTCCTCCTCCTTCACCTCCTGCTTATTCACTATGTGGGGGGTGGGGAAGGATCAGGAAGAGAGCAGCAACAGACAGGCACTGGTGACACGGGTGGAGAAAAAGAGCGGGAAAAATGACAGCCAAAATGGTGGACGGAGAAGGAAAAAGCGGGAAAACAGAAAACAAGGCAGCTCTAAAGCAGCCTATGCTGAAGAGATGGGAAAATGGCGGGCAACAAGGCGAGAACCTTATCAGCGAAGCAGAACTGTCGCTGGCCCTAGTGCCACTGAGTGAAGCAAGCTGCAACGCACTCTGAGTCAGAGACGGGGAAGCGCTGATGGGGTCGCCGCCGTGAGATCTGAGGCGGGTGGCAGGAGAGAGGGACTGTTGCCCACAGCCACGAGCTCCAAGGACCGCGTGGTGCCGCAGTCGCGGACCAGGCAAGCTGCCACAGGCAGGAGTAATCGGAGCCACAGTAGCAGACTCCAGAGGGGAGGCCAGGAGAGGGCCACAGTTGCGGGCTCTGGGGAGGAAAGAGCTCAAGGGCAGGACTGAGCAGAGCCACAGTAGCAGACTCCAGAGGGGAGGCCAAGAGAGCTGTCATGAACCGCCATGAACTGAGGGAGGGAAGGATGCAAGGCCCGGAGCGATTGGAGCCGCAATTGCAGGCTCCGGAGTGCAGGCCAGGCGACTGCTGCTAGATGGAGCTGCCGCTGCAAGCTCCAGAGAGAAGGCTGCAGCTGCAGGGCCAGTAACAAACAGAGCTGCGGGTGTAAGTTCCGAGAGACGGGGGGGGATCCAGACTGAGAAACGAGCGGGAATGCCAGCCCTACCAGAGGCCCAACCCAGGGAGAACCACCCCCGAAAATAAAATAACTCTTCTTTTTTAAACACATAAAAAGCACAAGCACAAAAGAAACAACAAATACAAAAGAGGATCTAACAAGAACGACAAAGAACAAACTCACAGAGAGCTAAGGCTAAAGGATCCAACCTAAGACAAAGGCAGGAATGGAATGGGGTCAAACCAGACGGAGCAGCTGAAGTGTTGACTCCTGCATTCCAGCCTTTCGACACTAGGAGGGGCTACTACCCACCTGATGGTACGCTACCTGGGGGAAATGAGTGCATACTGAACACATAGTGAGACCTTTTAGGTGTGCCTCACTTCCACGTACCAACATACTACATAAGTGACACATGCACATGTTCTTTCCAGTGCACATTACATTTAGTTACATGATGAACAAGGTAAGCTTGAAAAGAGCTACTTTACTAGTAACGAGGGATGGAGTAGAATATTCGCAAAATCGGATTTGATATTAATTTCTGGGATAATCCACAAGTTCGTGCCATTGTCAAACAGGCTCCCGCTCTTTGTGTGCATTTGTGGCTGTTAACGACATTCCGCAGCAAAAATTATGTAATTATTTATGTACTTATTTTTGCAATCTGCTATTGCTGTATACATTATATAAACATACAGCAGCATAAGGAATAATGGAGAAAATTACGTACTTTTTTGAAAAAATAACAGAAACAAAAGGGAGAATCACAATAACTAGTTGAACACAACTTATAGCAAATAGGAACTGGCAGCCCATTTGACAAATTGAAAAACGGAACGGAATCAGATAGCAAACCCCATCCCTGTTAGTCATCTATGGTGAATAAAAGTAATTTTGAGATAAGGATTGCATTTGATGAATATGCATACTTCATTTACATATGGTACATCAACAGGGAAAGGCAAGGTGTACTCAGACACAGGGCAGGTGGCTGCCCACCACAAATTCGGTATGCGTACATCTACCAATACTGGCTCAGTGTTTCCTTAGATTAAAATCTTCACTTGGACTCTTAAGCATACATTGGTCATAAATGTAAAGTTGCTGTTACTGAAAATAAATTCGCAGCTCTTCCTAGTTCTCTCTCTCACTTTGCAATGAAAAACCCTACAGTCCTGGGGATGGGGTGGAGAGTAAGGATCATGCAGTAAGGCAGTGGAACACCCAACTGTCAACAAAATCAGGACAGAGAGAGCAACAGCCACAACAACATAATGGGAACTCTGTTTTTATGTTGAAGATATGCTACCCGCTAAGCAACACCATATGTTGAAGATGATAGAGACAGTCCTAATGTAATATTTTATATAAGCCACCTCGGGGATCCAACCAAAAAGGTGGGATAGAAAAGTAGAATAAATAGCCCACTTCTAGTCAGGGCTAAGAAATGCAATTTCTGCAATGACAATCATGTCTGAAACAAGCTTTGCAGACAACATCACGGACACATGGAAAGCAGCCTAACGGGATATCAGACCATGTGGACCAGCTCTATAGACAGCATGCTCCCAGTGGAATACAGAGCTCAGAACCCTGCATATATATACTCACTAAAGAATCCATCTTCAGAAACTCAGAGGAAATAAGAATTGAAATGACATTGCTTGGTTCTAAAGAAAGAAGCCAAGAGAACAAGGTGAAAAGCATTATTAGGATTAATTAAACGTAATTGTCACACATTGTTTGTAAAAGGAAACACTACAGGAGATTCTTTGTATCACAAAATCTACATTCCAAAAATA
The DNA here is from genome assembly GCF_030035675.1 of Rhineura floridana. Lineage (NCBI taxonomy): Eukaryota > Metazoa > Chordata > Lepidosauria > Squamata > Rhineuridae > Rhineura > Rhineura floridana. The sequence goes on along the minus strand of NC_084483.1, from coordinate 200,997,174 downwards.
AGGAATGGGAAAAGGGGGTAATGCAACTTAGTTTGGTCTCTTCTATAGAAGGAAAATCTAATGATGTATCATGGCCAGATCTTTTAATTCTGCTCTCATTTGGGCCCAAATAGCTGCCTCTCCCTTTCCCATCCCCCACCTGACTCTCCCCTGCTGCCAGCCAGAAAGAATGGGTTAGCCTAAAACTAGTTATTCAGGTCTTGAAGGCAAAGCAAACCATATCAGATGAAGAAGCTGGAGAAAAAATAACATTGTACCTAAAGCTGCAATGAAAACGTACAGAGTCTGGATGTTCATCTTAACAAATGTGTTTCACAAAAAAGTGGAACTTGAGTTTTGAAGTTTTCAACTTTGAGGGAATGTCCTCTGTTTTAAATGGCGCGCGCGCGTGTGTGGTGTATGTGTACATAAATACTCCAAACATCAAGAACAAAAATCTGAGCTTCTTTTAAAAAAAATTCTGAATGGAAGTGTCATGTTTAAAGTTTGAAACTTTCCATTTCAGGTGTGAAAACTAGATATTATAAAAGCAGAACTTAAAAAAAAAAAAGCCCTGCTCCAATTGCATATGAAGCAGGGTTAAGATCAGGTTTTAAAACCAAAATAGGCATAAGAGTTAAGGCAGCTAAACTGTCTTCCCAGCACCCATTTCCCTTTAATCTCTTCTCCTCAGTCAAACTCACTTATGTTATTGGAAGACAGATGAGGAGAGTAACATGTGGAAGTATCAGACTGGGTGGAGGTAAGCTGCAGGCAGAGGATCAGTCTAGCACACACACCCCATCCCAGCTGCATGCCCCTTTTGTGCTAAGAATCACCCCATCCCTCTTTATTTGTGACTGGGGCAGATCTGGTTTGAAACAAGCCAGGCTGTCACCATCACATCCAGTTTGGTCCATGGGTTTCAACCATCACTACACAGAATATAAAAAAGGACAAGTTTCTCTAGTGGAGGTTCTTAAATGAAGAAATATGTCAAGTGTGTGCAGCTGACAAGAAAATAAAGTACAAGTGATTCAGAGTGAAACACTAGTAAAACACATTGACTTCAAAAGGCAGGGGAGGAGACTGTGTGTGAAATTAATTCTTCCATTGTTTTTTTCCTGGATTGCACCCAGAGAGACTAAATTTTATTTATTTCCCTTCAAACTGTTAAGACTATTAGGCATTCACTTAAACAAAAGCTTTCTAAACTCTTATTAAATTTCTCAGTCAAACCTTTCAAGGTTTTCCAACTATTTGCCTCATTTCTAGCCATCTTTTCTACATCATAAAGTCTAATCTGTGGGTTGCCATCCCTGCACCCGCAAAGGCATTCATTGGCATCCCCAGGCAGGTGCCCTAGACTAAAGTTTCATTAAAAAAAAGTTTCTACCCCTCCTAGAAAGTTATGGGGGAAACTGTGCTGGTACCCTTCAAAGCGATTTCTGTGAAATGAGCCAGCCTGGTTGCTCCCACCTTTCAGTGTTTTCAGCCAATGAGTGAAGACAGAGCTGTAACTGAAAGTGAGCTGTTTTGGACACCAGGCAATAAAAACTCCTGGGGTCCTAAAGAGCTTCTGATTCCCCCTCTCCTTCACTGCATTTCTGCTTATATTGTAGTACTCCTTGGGATCTCTGTAGTTTGCCCTTCCTTTTTTTCTAGCAACCAGGCTACATCTTTCCTGTGGTGGGTTCATCTGAGATCAGGTACTCCCTAGAAGTTATCTTCTGCAAATACTACTACACAATAAATGCGGCTGGATGTTTTGCCCAAATATGGGCAAATGCAAAACAGGAAGACTCTGTAAAGAGGCTTAGGCATATCTCCTGCTGTGCAGGAGCTGATGCCCAGGCACTCATTAAGAATTCACTGTATAATTAACTTGTTAACCTGCTGGATCAGGTCAATGGCCAATCTAGTCCAGCATCCTGTTTTCACAGTAGCCAACAAGACTGATCTGCTCATGATTAAGAGATAGTGCAGGTATAACATTGCCCAATGTCAATGGCCAGAGAATCTGCATCATTAACTTTCCAGTGAGCTTCAGTTTTTCCAGCTATTATGGACTGGCCTTTTATCATCCAAGACAAAAAGGGCAGGAAAATTACCTTGCAAAACAAATTTGCATACAGAATTTTGGTCTGAAGTAGAAGTCAGACTTTTCAATAAATGAATCAGCAGCACAAGTTAATAGATTTTCTTTTACCTAATGTAGGTATTTCATGCACCTCATACTCCTTAGTGTTCCTTTTAACATATCTTATCAACCAGTTAAAGATGTGAACGTCACAGTGAACTGAAATGTCCACCTCTTCCCAGCGCTGGGCATCCACTGACAGATATTCAGCAAAGTACTTCATTTCAGAAATCAACAGATCTCGTGGACAAACAAAATCTTCCTTCAGATTTTTTGCTTCATCACACACATGGATCACCATATTTGGCCTTTATTTGAGAAGGAAAAAAATCACAGGGAGGAAAGTTATTATAGCTTATCAGCAGGAATGTTTGAATGATCAATGAAGATATTTCCCCTCAATTTTAAGTTTAGTTGCAATTTTTGTGCATATGAAAATACATATATTCTTAGATGCACACAAGGATTTTGGTGCATATTTTCATGAAACAATATGGATTTTAAGCTGTATCAAAGATTTTATCTGTGTATAAAAATGGTTTAAAAAGAATATTAAAACATGGGGAAAATATTAAGCTAAATATTGGAGTTTGTTTGCCCTTGTGGATGGTGGGCTAGGTGAATCTGCAAAAACCACTCCAAGGCTCAGCTCATCCTTAAATGCAGAGGAGGAAGACAAGTTTTGGTAGCTAGCTGCCAACTTTGACACCCCTAGTTCCAAAATGGGAGTACTGAGGATGTATGCATGCCAAGATCCTATAGAAGTAAAGAAAAGGTGCAAAATATGAAATTGGGCACTGAATTAAGCTTCCAGAGAAGGATACAGTCAAACTAGTATGTGCAATTATCTCCCATATGTTTTGTTTTCAATTAAAAATCAGGTACAGATCTGGGCAGAGGAATGGGTACTGATTAACACCTTTCTCCTGCAGACACCTGCCTGCTCAAAATCCTACCCCCCAAACAGTTTTCTACTCATTGATTTTGGACAAAAAAAAGCCAGAGGAAAAAGGTAAAGTACCTTGCCCCAACTCACAGCGTCCTACAGCTATATTTCATTAAAGACAAATGGTGGGAGGCTGTTACAAACACCCACTATCTAACAGTAGTATGGGCCTAAGTTTTCATTTATTAATAGTTTTAAAAAGCATGCTTTTGGCTTGAAGATACAATAACAGTTCAAAACAGGCAAATAACAGGAAGCCATTAAGGCTGTTGTGTGGTAAGGCACAATAGAATCTTATAAACTCAAATGTATGGGTTATGCCTGCTGAAATCTCCAAACCAGAGAGGTGGCTAAATAAAGACTGGTTAGAGATAGAGCGTATTGCTCTTCATACCCCTCCCCAGGACTAGCAAAACCAGAATTATGCAAAGTTAGAGGCTTTGCAAATGTGTTTAATTGGCATATGTTATACGTATCAGAGTACTGCGGGGTGGTGGTGGTAGAGGGTAAAACAGAGAACACATCCCTCTGATATGTGTGCAAATATGCTGCACATTTTTTTAAAAAAGTACCCAAAGTGTGTTTTTGTTCTAGGTACCACGCAGTCTCAGTTACATTCAGTTGTGAACTGTTCACTGAACTGTTCTCATCAAAACGCATCAAGGAGTTACTATGAATAGAACCTCCACATTAGGAAGAATGAACTGTATGTATATTCTTGGGTTTTGTTTCTTTCAATACCAGATATATTCTCAGACTAGTGCAATACTCAATGGACCTCTCTAAAAGACTAGTGATGACAAAAGCACAAGAACAGAACAGCAAAGGCAAGGGAAATCCTACTCACTCTTAGAGTACAGTAAACAACTACATTAAGGTAAAGCTGCCTTGTTCATTAATCCTAATAGATGGCTCCATTCACAAATGTATTTCCAAGGCATGCAGGCTGCCTCTTTAGTTCCAGATAGGAGTAAATCCCCTCTAGGATGCACACCTTAATGTGGTGAGGGGGTTTGAGAGTGTTGAAGAAGCTGAGAACAATGGCTTCAGAAGTCTAGACCAAGAGGCTACACTCCTAGCAGGGGCACCCAAGGCGGAACGGTCAAAGCTGAGACACCAGACTAAGATGCATCCAAACTCAGAGGAAGGCAATGGTAAACCACCTCTAAATACCTCTTACCACGAAAATCCTATGAACAGAGTATCCAAATTGCAACATGAGGTAGTGCTGGAAGATGAGACCCCCAGGTCAGAAGGCACTCACCGAGCTACTGGGGAAGAACAAAGGACAAGTATGAGTAGTGCTGTGACTAATGATGCAGCTGGGTCAAAGCCGATAGGAAGCCCAGAGGCTGATGCGCACAGATGCGAAAGGAGAGTCCGGAGTTGAACATGGAATGTGAGAAGCATGAACCAGGGAAAGTTAGAAATTGTCAAGCAAGAAATGGAACATATCAACATTATAATACTTGGCGTGAGTGAAGTAAAATGGATGGGAATGGGACATTTTCAATCAGGCAACGACAACATATTTTATGCAGGAAATGTACCATTGGTCTCACCTGAAAGGTGATTTTCATAGGAGTGGGCCATCACTGCGGGAAATAGTTCCACCTATCGTGCAAAGGCAAGAATGTTTTTGAAGTCAAGACTAGGGGCGTCAGGCCCCTCCCACTCTCCAGTTCATTCGTAGCGAGTCTAAAAAGAGGTATCTAAAAATACAAGAACAAGGCCAACAGGCCCGCCAGGAAAATAACATAATAGTCACATGCATAACAATATAACTCTAAGATAACAACATAACATAACAGAACTAAAAGTCTTGACTTCACTCTTACATTTAAATATAATAGCGTAACAATAACATGTAACCCATTGATAAAATCTCTAGTCATCCTCCAACTGGGAGGGTCGTGATGGCCCACTCCTATGAAAATCACCTTTCAGGTGAGACCAATGGTACATTTTCCATAGGAGGTGGGCCATCACTGCAGGATGTACCAAAGCAGCCCATACAGGGAGGGACCACCCACATGTTAATCCTCATTAAGAACCTGTTGCAACACTCGTCTGCCAAAAGATGCATCAGCACAGGCATAACGATCAATTTTATAATGCCTTATAAACGAGTGTGGGGTAGACCAGACAGCAGCCCTACAAATATCGGCAACAGGAGCATTAGTGGCAAAAGCAGCCGAGGTGGCAGCTGACCTGGTAGAATGAGCCGTTATACTAGCTGGAACTGACAGCTTCAGGGACTCATATGCTAAAGTAATGCATGCCCTTAACCAACAGGATAAGGTAGAATTGGATACTTTATGCCCCATGGACCTTGGATGAAAGGATACAGAGACTCCATTCGTTGAATCTCTTGGGTCCTGGACAGGTAGGTCTTGAGAGCCCTCCGGACATCTAACGAATGCCAAGCCTTCTCGAGAGGATGGGTAGGATTCGGGCAAAAGGAAGGCAAAACAATGTCCTGGTTGCAATGAAAAACTGAATCGACCTTGGGACGGAAGGAAGGATCAGTCTTCAGCACAACAGAGTCCTTATGGAAGACGCAGAAGTGTCGAGCAGAAGACAATGCGCCCAACTCCGAAACGCGTCTGGCAGATGTGATTGCGATCAGAAACAAGACCTTGAAGGACAGCATATGTAGGGGCACAGTCCTGATGGGTTCAAACGGAGGGCGTTGCAAAGCCTGCAGAACTTTCGGCAAACTCCATGAGGGAAACCGATGGACAACAGCCGGAGAGTGTAGGGCGACTCCCCTCAAAAAACGTTTGATGAACGGATGTGAGGAAATATGATCTCCAGGAGAGGACACTGAGAGAATGGACGACAGAGTGGACGCATGCCGACGTAGAGTGTTAGGTCGAAGTCCCATCATAAAGCCGCTATGGAGAAATTGCAGCACCTGATGCACAGTGGCCTGGGATGGATCATGGTGGTGGGACTGACACCACTTGGAGAAAGCCACACAGGTATGTTGATAAATACGAGTGGTAGATGGTCTTCTCGAGGCCAAAATAATATCAATCACAGCGTCAGACAGTCCAGCTGACCTCAAATGTCCCCGTTCAAACGCCACGCTGTTAGATTGAGCCAAGTAGGGTCCTGGTGCAGTACTGGACCCTGGGATAGGAGGTCTGGCGTTACTGGAAGTGTCCAAGGGTCCATCATTGACATTGCCAGAAGATCTGAGAACCACGGTCGGCGTGGCCAAAATGGTGCTATCAGAACCAGCTGTGCCCTCTCGGTTCGCGCCTTCCTCAAGGTTTTGGCTAACAATGGTATGGGAGGAAAGGCGTACAATAGACCGTCTGGCCACGGTGTTGTCAGAGCATCCACTGCTTCTGCTGTTGAGTCCAGGTATCGGGCAAAGTACCTGGGAAGCTGGCAATTGCGACTGGACGCAACAGGTCGACTGAGAGGGCGCCGAACCGACACTGGAGACTATGGAAAATGGCTGGATGAAGTTTCCATTCTCCCGGAAAGACCTGTTGTCTGCTGAGCCAGTCTGCTGTCACATTCCAAATCCCTCTGAGATGTTCTGCTTGCAGGGATTGTAGATGTTGTTCTGCCCAGACAAAGATGAGGGAGGTTAAGTCCTGCAGAGGACGAGACCTGGTGCCCCCCTGTCTGTTCAAATGTGATTTTACACACGTGTTGTCTGTTCGAATGAGCACATGGTCCAAAGGGAACAGAGACTGAAAATGACGTAGAGCTAAGTGGACAGCCTTTAGCTCCAGCCAGTTGATGCTTTGAGTTTGCTCTGCGGTGGACCAAACCCCCTGAACGTACTGGGAGTTGCAGTGGGCTCCCCAACCGATGAGGCTGGCATCTGTGGTTACAACGGTTCTGCGGGGTTCTCTGAATGACGTGCCCTTGGAGAGGTGTTGAACCTTGGTCCACCAGCGGAAGGAGAGGCGCAGTGCGGGGCTCAAATGAACTTTGCGATGGTTGGAGCTGGCAATGTCCTGTTGAAATGGTAACAGAGTCCATCGAAGGTGCCAAGAGTGGGCTCGAGCCCATGGCACAATGTGGATTGTAGAGATGAACATCCCGAGCGCTCTGGCGAGAAGCATGACGTCTGCGGATGTTTGTTGCATCAGAGACCTTGCGATGCTTGTGATGGCAGTGATGCGATCTGGAGCCAAGAAAACCATTGCCTGCAGGGTGTCCAACATTGCCTCTAGATGTAGTAGGCGTTGGGTTGGTTGGAGATGGCTTTTGTCGAAGTTGACAAGCCAGCCGTAGGCCTGCAAAACATTGAGGGTGATCGTTAAATGATGATGAGCCAGCTCCTCAGACTTGGCCCGTATTAGCAGATCATCCAGATATGGGTAGAGATGAACCCCTTGGGTCCGGAGATAAGCCACTAGGATGAGTAGCACTTTGGTAAACACTCTTGGAGCAGAGGAGAGGCCGAATGGCATCGCTCTATATTGAAAGTGCTGGTGGCCAAAAGCAAACCGAAGAAACTTTCTGTGGGCTATGCAAATGGGCACATGGAGATACGCTTCCTTAAGGTCGATAGAAGCCAGGAAGTCTCCTTCATGCAGGCTTTCCGTAATGGAGTGTAGAGATTCCATTTTGAACCTGCGATATGTTACAAAACGGTTGACAAACTTGAGGTCCAAAACCGCCCTCCATGATAAATCTCGTTTTGGCACAGCAAATAGGAGGGAGTACACCCCCTCCGACCTCTCAGTTGTGGGGACTGGCTCTATTGCCGCTATGTCCAAGAGGTGTTGTATAGCTGTCTGCATGATTCTGTGCCTGGCTCATGCCCTTGGGCAAGGGGACGGATGGAATCTGTCTGATGGGATTGCCCAAAACTCTATGGCATAGCCATGACTGAAGAGCTCCCTGATCCAGGAGACCGTAGTGAGGCGCAGCCATCGGTCTCCAAAATGAAGTAATCTGCCACCTATGGGCAGTGTGTTAATACTGCTTGCATTGGAGAGGACCTCCCCTATATGAGGACGATGAGTTGCCCCTGCGCCCTTGATACTGACCTCTGCCCTGGAAGCGTCGGTTCCAGAAGCCCCTGAATGAAGTGGGGTCATAGGATCTGAAGTCGCGGCCTCGTCCTCCTGGCCGCGTTCCACGAAAGGGCTGGTTAGTACGGAAGGAAGGGAATCGCCTGAAAGGCCTGTGGTCGATGTTCTTGACAGTGGCCAGAACCGGTTTGTGGGCGTCTTTTGGATCAACCAGCACTGCCTTTAGAGCTTCCTCGCCAAAGAGTAGCGATCCGGAGTAAGGAGCCCTGGACAGATTCATTCTGGCCGCTGAATCAGCTTGCCAGTGGCGAAGCCAGAGGGTCCGTCGAGCGACTATTTGAGCCGTCATGGCTCGTGCCCCCAATTGAGTGGCATCCAAGATGGCATCGGCCACAAAGGCTGCTGTCTTACGTAATTTTAACAGTGACCTTCTGAGGGCAACAGGATCGGGATTAGTGTCCTCTAGAAGATCATCCAGCCACAACATAGATGCTCTGGCGAAAATGGAGGCTGAAGCAGAGGCACGCATGGAGAAGGCAGTGGCCTCGTGATTCTTGCAGAGGGCGAAGTCTAATCGACGCTCAGTAGAATCCTTTAGTTGGGATTCCCCTTCCCTGGGCAAAAGAGATCGTGAAACGAGGCGAGCGATTGGTTCGTCTATGCCAGGGACATCTAACTTGGTGGCAAAGTCCGGAGCTAGGGCGTAAAGCCTGTCAGCCAGGTTCTTGAAGCGTCGAGATTGGAATGGGTGGGCCCATTCTTCAGAGGCCAATTTGGCAATTGGGTCCGGCACCAGGATGTAGCGTTCAGTAGGTGCTGGGGATTTGAGAACCTTGGCCCCTTTGATAGATGGAGCGGAAGAAGTTGAAGGCGCAGTCTGGAGACCAAGGGTATTAATTACCCTGCGTGCCAGGGGCTGATAGTCTGAGGCATTAAACAAACGATACGATGTATCCTCCTCATGATCTGAATAGTCGCTCCAGTCGCCTTCTTCAAGATGGTCAGTGAAGGTTGGCTCCTCCTCATATGAGGCTTCGTCAATACATCTGCCTCTGGCTACATCGAAGGGATTTGGTGAACAGGAAGGAAGAACTTCATGACACGCACATTGGTCCATGTTGAGTTGAGGTATGGCAGGAACTTGTGGTAGTGACTGCATTTGGGTGAAGAATGCCAGCATGACTTGAAGTTGGGAGAGGAAATCAGGAGACAGCTGCAGCCCGGATGTGGCAGATGTTTGTGCCTGAGTAGCTATTGGAACAGATGTTTGGAGTGGTAAAACGGAGGGAGGCTCGTTAGGCGAACACTGAGTGGGAAAGCCAGCAAATTCTTCCTCGTTAGAGGAAGCAGCAGGGGAATGAAGAATATCGCTTATGTGTGCCTGAGTTGCTGTGGTTGGCACAGAGCCATAACGTGGGCGGCTTTGGTTTGCTATGGCTGGAAAGATGTTTTGTCTTAGCCAGGGCTTTAACATGTCTGGTCTTAGTCGCCTTAGAATGTTGTGGCTTGGCTGTTTGTGATATGCCTGGCTGATCTGGCATCATATTGGCTGATTGCGACATGCCTGGCTGTTCTGCCATCTTATATTAACTTGGGTGCAGTACACGGCCACGGAGGGGGCAGGATGTAAAGACCCGAACTGGCACAGCGTACGACCACGGAGGGGGTAGGATACACTGGCAGATGGCTAAATGCACTGCCACAGAGGGGGCAGAATGCACAATGGTATCAGCGTTAGTTTTAATATAGACTGTATTTTAGACTTGGTACAGTCAGATTAGTGCTGTAGGCTGGATTACAGGCGTGGTACATGGCCACAGAGGGGGCAGGATATACCGAATATAAATCAGATTTAGTACAAGTCAGCCACTAAGATTAAAGTTCCAGCCTTGAAAATACAATCCAGCCACTAGGATTAAAGCTCCAGCCTTGATAATACAATCACAGTAGATTTGCGTGAGTCAGCCACGGGAATTAAAGCTTCAGACTTAATGATACAGCCACAGTAAATTTGTGTGTAAGTCAGCCCTGTGAAAGTCTGTCTACAACACACATACAACACCCAGACAGATAGCTTGCAGGGAAGGTATCCGTTGGTTAATAAGGCAAATAAAAAAGGCGGGAAATTTGAATTCAGCAAAAAAAAAATGGCGCCCGGAAAAAGAGCAGGAAAAAGTGATCAAAAATGGCGGAGAGAGAAGGAGCAATGGCGGCCGTCTGGGGACGAAGTGGGGGAAGGGATGCTTAGCACAGTCTAGCAGGGGGAGCCGCGGGGCCGATAGCCGCACTAGCGGCTCCAAGAAAACCCCCAAGAAGAAGAGCAGATAGAAGCCTGTGCGGGATAAGGCAGCAGTAGGCAAGCCGCTGCCACCGCCGGGAGCAGGGCTCTCCGCGGCGAAATTAAAGTGCCGAGAGGAGCCTGTGAGGGATGAGGCAGCAGGAGGCAAGCCGCCGCTGCCGCCGCCGGGAGCAGGGCTCTCCGCGGCGAAATTAAAGTTGCGGAGAGAGAGCCGGATCACCAGGCTCCAGGGAGGCAGAACCCCGGCAGGTAAAAATAGGTTGGAAAAAAGGCAGGGAGCCGCAGCCGCAGGCTCCCGCCTGGGAGAGAACCGTAGCCGCGGTCTCTCCAAGGGCTCCACAGAGCGCGGCTTGATTTAGGGAGAAACCGCTACGAGAAAGAAAGAGTTGCGATCTCCTGAAGCTCAAAACGGCCAGAAAACACAGAACACCGCAGCCGCGGTCTCTGTGGGGGTTGTCAGACAAGGAGGAGAATAAACGAAAAATAAAAGGTTAAAGCCAAATCAGGGAGAACCGCAGCTGCGGTCTCTGAGGAAAAAACCTCAAACAAGCAACAGAGATAAATGACAATTAAACACAAAGTAGGGAAAGAAGGACTGGGGAGACACACAAGTGACGCTGGGTTCGCACCCAGTCAAAACAAATAAACAAATACGAGAACAACTTAGCTAAATGCTACGCTATAGGATCTCAATGATAGGATTTCAATCTTGTTCGTATGAAGGCAAGAATGAACTGGAGAGTGAGAGGGGCCTGACGCCCCTAGTCTTGACTTCAAAAACATTCTTGCCTTCGCACAATAGGTGGAACTATTTCCCACAGTGATGACCCACCTCCTATGGAAAATGAGAAATTAAGAAACGGGGTTGCTTTAATAGTCAGAAGTGATGTAGCAAAAGCAATTAAGCGCTATAACACAAGGTCTGAGCAAGTTATATCAATGAGATTTGACAGGAAACCTATTAACATAACCATCACCACAGTCTACGCTCCAACAGCAAACACAGAAGAGGAACTGGAAAGATTTTATGCAGAAGTACAGGAAGAAATTGATCACACACCAAAACAAGATGTGCTGATAATCAAGAGGGACTGGAATACAAAAGCAGGGAACAGAGAAGAACTAAGAATTGTGGGGAAATGGGGCTTAGGAGATAGAAATGAAGCAGGAGAAAGACTTATCAAATTCTATGAAGCCAATAACTTGTTTCTCGCAAACACATTTTTTGGTGAAAATTGGAGGGAGAAATATCAATAATTGAATATATGCAGACGATACCATACTATTAGCAGAAACCAGTAATGATTTGAAACGAATCCTGATGAAAGTTAAAGAGGAAAGCACAAAAGCAGGACTACAGCTGAACATCAAGATGACTAAAGTAATGACAACAGAAGATTTATGGAACTTTAAAGTCTACAACGAGGACATTGAACTTGTCAAGGATTATCAATACCTTGACACAGTCATGAACCAAAATGGAGACAATAGTCAAGGAATCAGAAGAAGGCTAGGACTTCAAAAAAAGCTTCAAAAGACATGGAAGAAGATAAACTCAAAGATATGGATATAATTCCTGGGAAACAAAGTCAACAGAAACAGGTAGAGGAAGAAAAGGATGATGATGGATCAAAGGGAGCAACAGGCACAGACTTTTCTAAAATACATGCTTAAAAATGGATTACAAATATCTAACTTGGAATATAAATGGAGCTAATTCGTCGCAGAAGAGAAAGTATTTCATTATTTGAAAAAATTAAAATTGGATATAATTTGTTTACAAGAAACTCGTATTAAGAAGAAAGATTCTAAATATTTAATTTGTAAAAATTTGGGTGAAGAATTTATTTCGGCAGGATTCAAAAAAAAATGGTGTGGTTCTTTATATTAATTCACAATTGTCTCCTAAATTGATATTATTGGATGATAGTGGCAGATTTGTGGGAGTTGAAATCACCATTCAGGGTACAAAAATTTTGATAGTGGGCATTTATGCTCCTAATGAAGATAAAACAAGGTTTTATACTGGACTTACGGAAAAATTATCAGAGTTTGCATATGATCATTGGTGTGTCATGGGTGATTGGAATGGGGTAATTTCACCAAAAATGGATAGACTTTCTGAGAAAAATATTAAAGAGACACAGGGCAAATTGCTGAAGATCTGTTTCGAATTGATGGAAAATTTAGAATTGGTGGATGTTTGGAGATATATAAATGACAATGCAAAGGAATTTACTTACTTTTCAGAAAGACATAAAACATTTTCGAGGATTGATATGATTTGGATGTCTAAAAATTTAGTGGAAGATATTTCCAAGATGGATGTGTTACCAAAAACCTTTTCGGATCATAATCCAGTGACATTGACTTTTTTAAAAAAAATCTTGGATTTAGATGGAGACTAAATGAATCTTTATTACAGAATGATAAAATAGTGCAGGAATGTAAGAAGAAATTAAAAGAGTTTTTTGAACACAATTTACATAAAGGAACAGATGAAAATATTGTTTGGGATACAAGTAAAGCATTTATGAGGGGATATTTTATTAAATGTAATTCTGAATTAAAAAAGAAGAAACAACAGAAAATGCAATTGATCTTGGAAGAAATAAAACAAAAAGAGGAAGAATTGAAAAAGAATCCAACTAAAGCTTCTACTGTAAATCAAATTAAAATGTTACAGAAACAAGTGTCAATGTTGACAGTTAGAGAAATTGAAAGGAAATTAAACTGCTAAACAAAGGACTTTTGAATTTGCAAATAAACCGGGGAAATTGCTAGCATATAAATTAAGAAAAGAACGACAAAAAAATCTTATTTTAAAGATACAAGAAGGAGATGAGATGTTGACAGACAATTTAAAAATCCAAAGGGTTTTCCATCAATATTATTCAACTTTGTACAAGTGTCAGGAAATTCCCTCAGAAAAAATAGAAGAGTATATATCCAAACACAATTTGCCTAAAATTACAGATCTTCAGAGACAAGCTATTAATGGTCCTATTACGTCAAGAGAAATATCTGAGGCTATAAGTAAAATTAAATTAGGAAAGGCGCCAGGACCGGATGGACTATCAGCAATGTATTACAAATGCTTGGAGGAGGAACTTTTACTACCTTTACAGTATACAATGAATTCTATTTTACAAGAGGGGAAGATACCGGATAGTTGGAAAAATGCCAATATAACATTAATACCTAAAGAGGAGCAGGATTTAACTAAAACAAAAAATTATCGGCCAATATCTTTACTGAATAATGACTATAAAATTTTTACAATGATTTTGGCTGAAAGAATGAAAATAATATTGCAACAATTTATTCAGGAAGATCAAGCAGGGTTTTTACCTAAAAGACAATTACGTGATAACGTCAGGAATGTTTTGAATGTGTTGGAATATCTAGAACAACGAAATGACATACAAGCTGCTTTGATTTTCTTGGATGCTGAGAAAGCATTTGATAATTTGAATTGGAAATTTATGTTTAAGGTTCTAGAGCAAATGGACTTTGGAGATAATTTTATAAAATGGATCAGATCGATCTATACATCACAGAAGGCACAGATAATTGTCAATGGGGATTTAACGGACTCATGTGAAATACAAAAGGGTACAAGACAGGGATGTCCATTGTCCCCCCTTCTATTTATTCTGGTTTTAGAAGTGCTGCTTAGAGACATAAGGCAAGACAAAAGGATTTCGGGAATAAAGATAAAAAAAGAGGAATATAAATTGAGAGCATTTGCTGATGACTTGATAATTGTATTAGAAAATCCCTTGGAAGGAATCAAAGTATTGATGGATAAATTAGAAGAATTTGGACCATTAGCAGGATTTAAGATCAATAATCAAAAAACGAAGATGCTGGTGAAAAATTTATCTTTAAGAGATCAAAAAGAGTTAATGGAGAAGATAGATTTTAAAATAGAAGAAAAGGTGAAATATTTAGGTATCATTATGACAAATAAAAATTCAAAGTTGTTTCATAATAATTATGAAAAACTATGGACAGAGATTAAGAAAGATTTGTTAAAATGGGATAAATTACAGTTGTCATTAATGGGTAGAATATCTGTAATAAAAATGAATGTATTGCCGAGAATGATGTTTCTATTTCAAACAATACCTGTCATATCCTCTGATCTACCTTTCAAACAATGGCAAAAATATATTTCTAAATTTGTTTGGCAGGGGAAAAAACCAAGAGTTAAATTTAAATTATTACAAGACGCCAAAGAAAGAGGAGGGCTGGGATTACCAAATTTGAGACTTTATTTTGCTGCTTGTTGCTTAGTCTGGATAAAGGAATGGATTCTATTGAGGAATAAAAGATTATTGGATTTGGAGGGTCACAACCTGAAGTGGGGATGGCATGGATATCTATGGTATGATAAAGTAAAAGTTAATGTGGATTTTAATAATCATTTTATAAGACGTCCTTTGTTGAATATATGGAATAAATACAAAACAAGGTTTTTTTAAAAATACCACTATGTGTTTCAAGTCAAGAAGCATTTTATAGAAGAGAAATGGCTGGAAAAGAGAAATGGTTAACTTACCAAGAACTATTAGAAAATGTGCATGGTGAATATATAATGAAAGAGAGAGAACAACTAATAAAGGAAGGATATAGTTCACAATGGTTTGCCTATTTACAATTGTTAGAAAGATTTAAAATGGACAAGAAAATGTATGGGTTTGAAATAAATAAATCTGATTTTGAAATAGGTTTGTGTACAAATGATGAATGCATAATTGCAAAAATGTATAAATTTTTATTAAAAATGGACATGGAAGAAGAACAAGTAAAAGAGTGTATGGTTAAGTGGGCAAAATTTTTGGTTATAATATACAAATGGATCAATGGGAAAATATGTGGAAAAAAGGTTTGAAATTTACATTATGCTATAATCTTAAAGAAATTTTTTATAAAATGATGTATCGTTGGTATATGACTCCAGAAATGTTGTCAAAAATGTATAGTAATGTTTCTAATGTATGTTGGAAATGTAAACAACAAGAAGGATCTTTTTATCATATGTGGTGGTTGTGTAAACAGGCAAAATTATTTTGGGCACAGATAGGTAGGATGATGCAAAAAATCTTAAAGATAAATATTCAGTCAAAACCAGAATTTTTTTTATTGGGTTTTATGGATAAACAAAAGGAAAAGAAATATGGAAGAATAATATTATATATGATCACGGCAGCAAGATTACTATATGCACAAAAGTGGAAAATGGAATCGATACCAACAATGGAAGAATGGCTATTGACATGTCTTATTAGAGAAAAAACGACAGATACATTTCTTAAGGAATGGAAGCCTCTTTTGGACTTTCTGTTGAAAGAAAAAAATGAAATGATGATAATGGGATTTGATGATTAATTAAGATAGACTTTGGAAAAAAGTGAATTTCGTATATTGTAGGAGACAGGTTTGATATATATTATATACTCATAGCTGATCTGTAACAAATCGGAAGTCAAGTTTTTCTTTTTATTTTATTTTTTTCTGTTGTATTGTTTTTGTTGTATTTGTATTTGTTTTTATAAAAATTTGAATAATAAAAAATTATTATAAAAAAAAAGAAGAAGGCTAGGACTGAGGAGGGAAGCTATGAGAGAACTAGAAAAGGTCCTCAAATGCAAAGATGTATCACTGCACACTAAAGTCAGGATCATTCAGACCATGGTATTCCCGATCTCTATGGATGTGAAAGTTGGACAGTGAAAAAAGTGGATAAGAAAAAGATCAACTCATGTGAAATGAGGTGTGGGATGAGAACTTTGCGGATACCATGGACAGCAAAAAAGACAAATAATTGGGTGTTAGAACAAATTAATCCAGAACTATCACTAGAGGCTAAAATGATGAAACTGAAGTTATCATACTTTGGACACATAACGAGAAGAACTGATTCACTAGAAAAGACAATAATGCTGGGAAAAACAGAAGGGAGTAGAAAAAGAGGAAGGCCAAACAAGAGATGGATTGATTCCATAAAGGAAGCCACAGACCCGAACTTACAAGATCTGAACAGGGTGATTCATGACAGATGCTGTTGGAGGTCACTGATTCATAGGGTCGCCATAAGTCGTAATCGACCTGAAGGCACATAACAACAAGGGGTAAAGAGAAAGAAAAAGGAGTATTTCCACAAATGATATTTCCCCTTCTGTTTAAGTCAGGAATGAGGAACCTTTTTCCTACCAAAGGGCAATGACCCACAGGAAAAACAATCAGGTGTCACACACAATTAATTAATGTTATTGCACATACAATTAATAAAAATATTGTAATGCCTAGGAAGATGTGCTGGGATGTTGCCATCTCCTGAGACTCTGGTGCGGCTCCTTCCTCTTACCCCATCCTTAGCCCCAAGCAGCGGCTTTGAAGAGTCCCTGGAAACCCCCAGGGGCCTAATGAAATCAAGCAGGGGGCTTGACTGATGCCTTGTGAAAGTTGCTTTCTGCACACTCTGCAACAGTGATTTTCAAACCAAGAACCATTTTTACATTAATCTGTATGCCACATAACTGCTGAATACTGCAAAGGATTCTCTACCATCTTCTATCTAGCAATCTCTCTTTATTGGGGGGGAGGGGGGTACTAGGTGAGGTTTGTTAGCAGCCTCACTTTCTCATCAGGGGAACCAAGAATGTAGAGAAGATTAGTAGGCCAACTGTCTCTCTCAAGGAAGACTGTCAGATGTTGCTCAAAGAAGACATCAGTGGTGACATCAGAGAAGTAGCTGGACCACAATTATGAAACCCACTGCTCTCCAACTGCACTGTGAACACACCACAGATCTTATCAGGAGGCACAGTGGAAGTGACAGTACGAAAGAGTCCATCACTGCTCAAGCCTTTTCACAACTGAGGTTTATGAAAAGCTTCCTGAGATGACTATATGGAGGGCAGAGGGTGGGAAAAACAGGCACTTGCACGGACATTCTCAAGTTCTATATAATCCCTCACCCCAACAGAAGAATTATCCATGTCAAAGAAAGTGAAATATTGCCCTTATTTAACTGGAAAAGGTATACAGGTATATGCTCCACTGGCTGCTTCCAGACGTCAAGGTGGCACAGAGGGCCATTGCTCCAGCCAGCCAGGGCTAAACATTTATCTCTCCAGGTCTATCTCCAAGCTGCACTTAACAGCCATTTCTACTGAATAGAAGGCAAAGGACCTTATGGGCAACTCAGAGATTCCAGAATACCACTGATTCCAAACCTGGAAACAGTGCCAGTTCGAGAGAGGGGAAGGTGCAAATGTTTTAACGTCTTCCAGTCCCTGAATATACCCTATCACAAGGCCAACTAAGCTCTTCTCATAAATTACTACGTGCCTAATTTTTTTAAAAGGCCAATGTAACTCTCCACACATACATTCCTTGCCCCCACCCAACAGAAACCCCACAAATACACTGAGATATAAACCAAGCACAGAAGAGCATGACAAGCAGACGTCACATACTGAGGTTTATCGAGCTTTCCCAAAATCAAACAACCATCCTCCTACCCTTGTGCTTCATCAGCATTGTCTCCACCTTTATGTGCAGGGCCTTTCTCACTTTCTGAACAGCAATTCCTTGAGGAAGCTACACTTGGCCTTCCTTAAATACAAGCGGGGAGAAAAAGCATTAGGACATAAGGTTGAGATGGTCTTCTTGTATGTGTCGTGTAAGCATGTTGTAGTCCTATGCCCAGAGGCAAGGGGTGATATAGGAGAGCTTTCCACTTACTAGATTAATCCTTTTCACAGCCACGCTCTTAAAAATCAATCCACTCCAGGTGGAAAGATATGGAAACATTGAAGGACTAAATCCTTTCAGTCACAAGGGGCATGTGCATATGTACAAAATAAAAAGACGATGTAAAACTGCCATGGCTATGCATAAAGCCAACTTACTAGCTAGGTTTTCACATTCGCTAGTTCACTTCTCTATTGAAGGGCGACAACAGGCCTCAGAATGTCATTAATGCTGGCAATCCCCCTGCCTGATGTCCAGCCAGCCAACAGTGTTTAAAACAAAAACCAAGAACTCAGTGCGGCCTGGTTACAGACCCTCCATTCCCCCCCCCTCACCAATTCCTGCATTGAAAGTTTCTTGTTAAAGTACCGAACATGGCAGAGCAAAAGATTCCTGTGCTGGGGACATTCTCTTAAAATGTTGACGAACAAGCCAGCTGTCCATTTGTGTTTCCTTTTTCATCAAGAACATACTTAATGCTAGATCTCAGATAGCATTCCAGAAGAAACACAGTCCAACCATAGTAGGTTCTGAACAAGACCTTTTTAGAATTTTCTGGGGGCATTAAGCTAACTGCAGGCCTGCAACCATATTTTGACCAGGAACTTCCAGTGCACAAAACCCTCCTGCCACCTAATCCATCTGGGCTAAGAACTAAGCAGCTCATTCTCAGCTGTCATCTTCCCCAGCTCACTTTCATCATCATCATCATTTAATAAATTTACATCCCATCTTACCTCCCAATAGGAGCACTCCCTCATGCACAGCTCTTGATTTCATCATCTCTTTTTCTTCTCCCATCTTCTGTACACTCTGTATCCCCCATGCACACTACCCTTCTGCCTCTCCCTTGCATCACCTGCATCTACCTCCTCTTCACCCCATCCCCACATCTCTGTCTCACTGCAGCCCATCTCTGGCTCTTTTCCTTCTCCTCTGCAGCTGATGTATGTGATGTTCCTGGCAAGACTTCACCAACAGAGGTACAATACCACACATGGTCTCTGTTGAGCCAGAAGTTGCACTTTGCACAACGTACAATATTGTCTACTCCCATGTGGCACTGGCACTGCATGGTTTCAGGCAGAGGTCTTTCCCAGCCCTTCTTAGCTAGAGCAGGGGTGGAGAACCTGCGGCCCTCCGGATGTTGTTGAAATACAGCTCCTATCATCCTTGACAATTTGCCATGCTGGCTGATAGATGCTGCAGTCTAACAACACTAGAGTGCCACAGGCTGCCACCCTGAACTAGAGTACAAACCTGGGATCTTCTCCAGGCAAAAGCATGTGCTCTACTACTGTCCTATTCTCCCCTGTTACAACAGCACTCTGTGGCACCTTAAGAGATTTGGCAGGTTTATTATGTTGTTTTATTATACATGGCTTATTCAACCTGAGCGTTTGCAGGCATATTTTATAAATGATAAAAGCGCAATCCACAATAAATCATTTCATCTTTAAGGGCTACAGGACACTTTGGTACTGTTAAATATGTATATTCTACAGTAGGGACCCGCTTATATGGCGGGTTAGGGACCAGGCCCCCACCGTAAAGCGGAAATCGCCGTAAAGCGGAACCCATTGACTATAATGGGCCACATTGCGCGAAAATGTCGCAAAATGCCGTAAAATCGCAAAATCGGCTTTAAAACGGGGAATTTCCCTGAATTGAAAGCTGCCGCATCAGCGGAACGCCGCAAAACAGAACGCCGGTAAGCAGGGCCCTACTGTATATACTTTTTCAGGAAACCTGCATCAGCAGCCCTGAAGTGTGTGCACAGTCAACTATTTCCTTATTAAAAAGCTACAAAGCTGCAAAAGGAGCTTTTCAAAACTGGGCTATACAGTTCTAGGCAAAGTTAAAAGGAAATCAAAATTAATCATAATAAACCACCAATTAATTTGGACTCTGAAAAATGAATGGGCAACTACTGAAAATATATCTGATTTTACCGAATTACCACCAGTATTTATGCTGAGCACCAGTGCTTATTTGCTGACTGCTGGGAACAGGCTTGGCATTTCAAATGAACTAAAGGTAGCATGCACAATGTTAAGAATGCAACAGCAGAACTGCCTGAAAGCCTACCACTTCCGGAAACTGCATCTTTTTCACTAGGAAGTTCTTGTAACTCTTCCTGGGAATCAAGAAACGATGATTTGATGTAACTAGCCAGTGTTTCCACAGGGCTGCCGCCACTGGCCATTAGTGGATTGTAGTGGTTATCAACTGGAGAACTCCCACTGTTTTTCAGTTCGTCAAACCTTTTTGCACACTGCCAAAAGATAACAGAGACGGAATTTAGTTTTAGTTCTTGCTATAAGGAAGGCTGGAAGAAATCCCAGGTGTGTCTAGGACACCAATGCTAGTGTCTGGGAAACTAAAAAAATATATATATTAACCTTTTGAAGGGCTGGTGACTAGGCCTTTGAGCCTAGCTCCTAATTTACCATTCTTGGGCAAGGTGATTGAGCGAGTGGTGGCTAAACAGTTACAGACACACTTGGATGAAGCGGATTACTTAGATCCTTTCCAATCGGGCTTCAGGACTAGACACGGAACTGAAACAGCCTTGGTCGCTCTGGTGGATGATATGAGGAGGGCGTTGGATAGGGGAGAATACACATTCCTCGTCCTCCTGGATCTCTCAGCAGCTTTCGATACCGTTGACCACGGTATCCTTTTAAACCACCTGGAGGGATTGGGAATAGGAGGCACTGTTTCACAGTGGTTCCGTTCCTATCTCTTCGGTAGGCATCAACGGGTAGCATTGGGGGAGGAGGTTTCAGACCCTTGGCCTCTCAATTGTGGAGTGCCACAGGGCTCTATCCTCCCCCCATGCTATTCAACATCTATGTGAAACCGCTGGGAGCCATCATCAGGAGTTTTGGGCTGCAGTGTCACCAATATGCGGATGACACTCAGCTCTATCTCTCATTTAAGTCCTCACCAGAGTTGGCTGTGAATACCTTGTCCAAATGCCTGGAGTCCGTAAGTGGATGGATGGGAGAGAACAGGCTGAAGCTAAATCCTGACAAGACCGAGGTGTTGCTTGTGGGTGATAAGAGAAGGTTGGGAGATTTAGACTTGGTGCTTAATGGGGTGAGATTACTCCTGAAGGACCAGCTCCGCAGCCTAGGGGTCATTCTTGACTCCCAGCTGTCCATGGAGGCTCAGGTTTCGGCAGTGAGCCGGGCAGCTTGGTACCAACTACGTCTGATACAGAGGCTGCGACCCTACCTCCCTGTTCATCTGCTCCCACAGGTGATACATGCCCTGGTCTCCTCTCACTTAGACTACTGTAATGCGCTCTACGTGGGGTTATCCTTGAAAACGGTCTGGAAACTACAGCTGGTACAGAATGCGGCGGCACGCTTGATAAAGCAGAGCCGTCGCTGGGATCATATCACCCCAGTGTTGGTAGATCTACACTGGTTACCAGTTGTTTACCGAGCCCAATTCAAGGTGTTGGTATTGACCTTTAAAACCCTATACGGTTTCGGCCCAGTTTATCTGAAGGAACGCCTCCAGTATCACCAATTATGCCGCCAAACAAGATCAGCCTCACAAGACCTTCTCTCGGTCCCACCGGTCAAAACAGCGAGGCTGGTGCGGACCAGAGAGAGGGCATTTTCGATTGTGGCCCCCACCCTCTGGAACTCGCTTCCATTGGACCTTCGACATGCCTCCTCCCTGATGGGTTTTCGCCAAGCCTTAAAGACCTGGCTATTCAGGCAGGCCTATGGGATTTCTGGGGTGGACTAGTTTTTATGGTGTATTAATTGAAGGATGGTTTTAGATGAACTGATGTTATGCTTTGTTGATTGTATATTGATTTATATATTGTATTTTGAATTGCTGTAAGTCGCCTAGAGTGTCCAGTTAGCTCGGACAGATAGGCGACTAACAAATAAAATTTTATTATTATTTATTATGCTGGGACCCAAGAACTTGAAAGCTTTTTCGGTGAGTACCAGCAAGCCTAGAGTTTGAAAGTCTATTTTGTTGCCTGAAACAGGAATCCCAATCCAATATATTTGCACTAGCACATCTGCCTACATCAAAGGCAATATAATAAGGAACTGTTTTAACCCATCAAATCCATCAAATCCATCTAGCCCATTCATCCATCTCTGACTGGCAGTGGCGCTCCAAGGTATCAGGCAAACATTTCCCCCCCAGCCCTGCCATCACAAATTCTTTCAACAGGAGATGCCTGGGGTTCAACCTCAGACCTTTTATGTATAGAACACATGTTCCACCTCTGAGCCATTTCACAGCTCATGGTAGAACATCAAAAGTTTGAGATGCTGCATTCAGGTGACATACTGAAACAATTTGTGCTATTTCCAGAGGTCTTACTATGACATTGCAAATTGAAGCTCAACCGATAGCACAATGAAAATGTAGTTAACTCAGAAAAATACTTTGTCAGCAATTCTCTCATACTGGGAAGGTCTGTAATTCAGTGACAAGAGCATCCGCTTTGCATGCAGAAGGTCTTGAGTTCAATCCCTGTTATCTCCATGTAAGGCTGGGAAAAGACTACCTGCCTGAAGCCCTGGAGAGCTGCTTGCCAGTCAGAGCAGACAATACTGAGCTAGATGGTCCAATGGTCTGACTCAGTGTAACACAGTTTCCTATCTTCCTTTGTTCCCCTGTGGGTACTTGAGGGCTTGTCAAAGAGTACAGAGAGGAAAGAGCCCTCTTGCGCCAATCATCATTCCCAACAAACATACAAGATCTTCTATAAGTATAGAATTTTTCCAAGACGATTCTCCAAGACATAAATGCCTTTCTTTCTTCTCTTGTATGTATTAAAGAGGCAGCTGGGAAGGAAAAGGCAACAGCTACAGAAAAGCAAAGGACTGGATCTGTGATGACTGGTTAAACTAGGACCACAATGTCTGAGCAGCACTACTACACACAATCTCAATAAATTCACAGGCTGAGAGAGGAGGGCACTTGCCTTTTCCATTAAGTACCCACCTTAAGACAAATTATAACTATGGCAGAAAAATTAATCCACAAGAAACCTTCCTCTAGTATTGCTAGCCAGGCACATGGGTATGGAAGGAGCTCAGCCTGTTTTCAGAACCTGGACCATCATTCTAGAGCACCATGGCTTCCCAGCACTCCATAAACGGACACTCTTAAAAATGCAGGCAGGACAAACAAGTGATGTCATAGTGGTTAACTGGCTCTGCCTCTTTATTAGCCTTGCCTTTGGGAAATCATGATAGACGCTTAGTAGGTGTGGAGGTCCATACTGCAGAAGGATCAACAGAAAGAGTTTTTCCCATGAGACTTAAAATCAGCTTATGTCTCACCCTTCAACACTGAAAGGTACCCATCACACAACAAGAACAATGAGCACAAAGGAGCTTCTAGACCTGGCAGTCAAAGTAATATTTCATAGGCATAACAACAGCACTAAATGAAAGGTATCTGGTCTGAATTCTTAAGAACTCTTTAAGCCCTAATTTTTTTAATTAAAAAGATTTCTACTAACTTTTCTTAAGTCACATTTTCCCTCCTATTGTCCATCCCTTTTTCCCTACAAGTACTGGGTTTGTGTTGTGGGTGTGGGCCCGCTGCTGCTTTTGCATTATATACTGTATATTTTTAGAAAAATCAACTCATTTGAAATGTGGTGTTGGAGGAGAGCTTTGCGGATACCATGGACAGCAAAAATGACAAATAATTGGGTGTTAGAACAAATTAAACCAGAACTGTCACTAGAAGCTAAAATGATGAAATTGAGGTCATCATACTTTGTACACATCATGAGAAGACATGATTCACTAGAAAAGACAATAATGCTGGGAAAAACAGAAGGGAGTAGAAAAAGAGGAAGGCCAATCAAGAGATGGATTGATTCCATAAAGGAAGCCACAGACCTGAACTTACAAGATCTGAACAGGGTGGTACATGACAGATGATCTTGGAGGTCGCTGATTCATAGGGTCGACGTAAGTCATGATCAACTTGAAGGTACATAACAACAACAAACCATGAAAATGTAACTCTACATGCCTTATCTCTCTTGTGCAAGAATGCAAAACAAATTTAGCCTGTTTTTGTTGGGAGGACTGGATTTCATTAATTTATGAGATAAGGTCCAGCCAACAATGCCGGACGGACTTCCTAACAAGCTCTATCTGCTTAAGCGATACGTTTATCTTTTCTTTAAAGAGAGAACGGACTAACAGGCAAGCACCCTTCTTTCTATTATTTTTTTTACTTGGTTTAAATTGTTGCAGCAAAAGGAGATTTGTCAGATTGATCGGCTTTGGACAACTTCTGGGTGAGATATAGCTCTTCTCTGTTATTCACGAAATTAACAGCTTATCTCTGTTTCTGTCGCAAAAAGCTGTCCTGGAAGTGCATTCTAAAGATAATAAACAGAAGAGGGATTTCTATTCCTGATTTCTATTCCGAGGAATATTATATTGTCTGGGACTATTCTCTTTTTGGTCTATTTTATTTTGACGAATCTGCTTCTTCACGACGCCACTAACTGGGAACTAAATTTGTTTTGCATTCTTGAACATAGAGAGATAAGGCAGGTTGCTCTGTTTATACTGTGATGTCATCAAGCCTGGAATATTAACCCAATTGTTGCTGAAATAAGAAGTGGTTCTTCTTTATTTTTGTTTTGCTTTGTTTTCGTGGTTTTAAAAATGGCAATCAAGAAAGTGGCTGAGAATCTGGAAGTAATTATGTTTCAGAAAATAATGGATGAGATTGAGATAACGAAACAAACCCTGCGACAGGGTAGTAAGGAGCTGAAAATTGAACTGAGCAAAATGACGCAGGAGCTTAAAGAAATAGGGGACCCTGTGAGAGAGGAGAATGAGATCAGAGATGAGAAAAGAAAAAATAAAGGGAAGATACAAGCCCTGGAGATTGGAACAAATGTGGAATTGGAAAAAGATCTGGAGTTTATGGATTTTAGAAATAAAATCTACTGTTTGGAATTTAACGTTATCTCTGAAGAAATTAATGAAGATATTAGAGATAAAGTTATCAATGGCTTGGATAATCTTCTGGACTGGAATGATGTGATGGAGCTTGATATAGAGAAAATCTATGGAATTAACTGCAGCCATGTGACAATGGAAAAACTCTTAAGAGATGAGCCAGTGCATTTTGTAAAAAAGAAGAACACAGATATGACTTTACAACAGTATTTCAGCAACTTATTCAGAATGGATGGCAAGAAAATATTTGGGATAGAGGAAATTCCCATCAGACTCTTATTATATGACTATGGCTACAACAGCAAGATTATTATGGAATACTGATAATGGAAGATTGGACACTGAAATTACTGGACTTAACAGGACTATTGAAGATGGAAGATGGAACTAATAGGGATAATGGAATAATGGCTATTGAAATTATTGGACCTAACAGATTCTGATGAGATGGATTAATCGAAATGTTTATTTGGACTATGGTTATGACAATAAGATTATTATAATTATTAACGAGATGGATTAATTGACATGTTTATTTGGAGAAAAATTGATAGATATATTTCTTAAAGAATTGAAACCTCTCTTTGACTTTTTGTGGAAAGAATAAAGTAATGTTTATGAGATTTGATGATTAATTAAGATAACTACTGGAGGAAAGTGATTTTATAATATGATTTAAGAGACAGGATTGTTATATATTGTAGACCTATAACTGATTTGATATGTGACAAATGGGAAGTCAACATTTTATTTTATTTTATTTTTTTGTTTAATCATTTTTGTTTTGTTTTGTTTTTTGTCTTTGAATGTTTTATGATTTTGTTTTCTATGTTTTATGAAAATTTGAATAAAAATTATTGTAAAAAAAAGAAAAAAAGAAAATGTAACTCTACACTGGGTGCAATACACATGTGATTCTTCATAGCATTCATGTGCAACATCAAAGAAATGTGAGGTTCAAGTGCCCCAAAGACTGTCATGTATGAAGATGCAGTTACATAGTGAAAGGATTTTCTCTCAGCTCTCACAGGCTTATGACTGCACAGAGAGGTTGGTTTTGACTTTGTGTTCTTATCCTATATACTGCTTGTATTAATTATTGCATAGCTTTATTGCATTGTTGTAAAAAGTTGAGAACTGGATCCTTGTTTGCTATCTTAACAGTATTATTTATTTATTTATTGCATTTGTATACCGCCCCATAGCCAAAGCTCTCTGGGCAATTTACAACAATTAAAAACATTAAAAAGAAATATACAAATTTAAAAACATATTTTTAAAAAGCAATTTAAAATCACATGCTAAAATGTCTGGAAGAAGAGGAAAGTCTTGATCTGGCGTCAAAAAGATAACAGTGTTGGTGCCAGGTGCACCTTTTTAGGGAGATCATTCCATAATTTGGGGGCCACCACTGAAAAGGCCCTCTCCCTTGTTGCCAGACTCCCAGCTTCCCTCGCAGTAGGCACCCAGAGGAGGGCCTTGGATGTTGAGCGTAGTGTACGGGTGAGTTCATGTTGGGAGAGGCGTTCCATCAGGTATTGTGGTCCTAAGCCATGTAAGGCTTTATAGGGTAAAACCAGCACCTTGAATCGAGCTCAGAAAGCAGCCAATACAAGCGGGCCAGAATCAGTTTTATATGTTTAAACCATCTGATCCCTGTTACCAACCTGGCTGCTGCATTTTGCACAAGCTGCAGTTTCCAAACCGTCTTCAAAGGCTGCCCCACGTAGAGCGCACTGCAGTAATCTAACTTGGAGGTTACCACAGCATGGACAACTGAAGCCAGGTTATCCCTGTCCAGATAGCGGCGTAGCTGGGCCACCAACCGAAGCTGGTAGAAGGCACTCCGTGCCACCGAGGCTACCTGAGCCTCAAGTAACAGGGATGGTTCTAAGAGAACCCACAAGCTACAAACCTGCTCCTTCAGTAGAAGTGCAGCCCCATCCAGGACAGGTTGGACATCCACCATCCGGTCAGAAGAACTACCCGCTAGCAGCATCTCAGTCTTGTCTGGATTGAGCCTCAGTTTATTAGCCCTCATCCAGTCCATTGTCATAAGATACAAATACAAAAGATTCAAGGAAACATCCCCAATTTACATTATCAGTTTTTCCCCCCAAAGTTGGGAGAAAAAAACTTACCTCTTTAGATGAATAGCCTGGAACCAGCCTCGCCACGCTGTCCCAATTGATAGGTTGAGGGACCCCAAATAAAGAGCAGAGGATCATATCCAAAACCATATGATTATTGTCATATGGGAAGTTATTATTTTCTGAATATCCACGGCTCATTTTTCTGGCACTACAAAAGAAAAGAGATGAAAAAAGGTGAGAACACACACAAAATTGCACTTTTAATAACTTTCTTTTTTTAATTATGCATTACTAGTTACCACCAATTAATATTGTTTAATACTTCCTGAGCAGAGAGAAGTTATACGGGAACACCAGAGTTTGGCTTTCTTTGTACAATGCTGGACCAGTGGAGATAGTGGGACAGCGGAGGGGGGGGGTCACTGGAGGGTCAATTTGTTCTGATTTTCTCCCCATTTCCCTCTCTTCCAAAGAATACTGGTAGGGCTCTACCCACCTTGCCCTGGTGACCAGGCTTCCATGCTGGAAACTGTGTGTGTTTTCATAATGTCTGTTCATGAGTAAGACAGACTTCCAACAAATATATGAGAAGAGCACACTAGAGGCAGATTTTTAAAAAGAAGATATATCACTATTAATTGGGTCCTCAACAGAGATGGGATCCATTGACTGGTGCTGTTTTGAAAGAATTCTGTCAACCCAACAGGCTGGTGTTGATTCAAATTCATTATCTGCCCACAAGCCACTGCTTCTACTGATCCGGTTTCCTCCCACCCCCCTTGGAAAAATCTCAATATTAGTATCATTACTTTAAAAGGAAATATTGATAAATGGAAGGAAATAGCAATAAAATATAAGTATTAATATCTATATCATCATGAGCATAAATAATCATGAATGGACAATAGAAAGGATATTCGGAGTAGCCCAGAGACTCATTCATGAAAAGCAGATTGTCTAAAGCAAGTATGTTACCAGAGATAGCTTGGTGAGAAACACTCCCTGTGATTCATCTTCATGAAAATGCCCAACTACATGGGTTACGCCATCACATTGTCACGTCCCCTGCCTGCCCCAATAATTGGGCAGCACTGGCATGAGAAATGCTAACATAATGAAAAGTATGGCTGGCAGATCAGAGTTTCTGTAAGCCCAGATCACAGCATCTAGCTAGCACACATAAACTGGACCCATGTCAGTCTGTTAACTGCATACATGTAGCCAAAGGCCAGATATAAAATCAGGGCCGGTTCTAAAGGGCGGCCAGGTGGGGCACTGGCCCGAGGGCCCCTGGAGCTACAGAGGCCCCTGAGGGGCCCCTCCGCTCCCCTTCCACGATCCGTGGCAGGAGCCGAGGATCGCAGGGTAGGAGGAGCTTCCAGGCCGCCCGTCATCCCCCTGCTTCACCTACCTTTCTCTCTGCTGTTTTTTGCAGTGCGCACAGGTTTGCCATCAATCAAGATGGCGGTTGAGGTATCCGTAAGGGGCTGAAGCCTCTGCCGCCATCTTGGTTGATGGCAGCAATGCGCGCACGTGTGTGCAATCAACCAAGATGTTGGCAGAGGCTTCAGCCCCTTATGGAAACCTCGGCCGCCATCTTGATTGATGGCAACCTTGCGTGCACAGTGTGCGCAGCCGCAAAAAAAAAAAGCAGAGAAAGGTAGGTGAAGCGGGGGGATAGCAGGCAGCTCAGAAGCTCCTGTCCTGCTGTGGATTGCGGAAGGGGAGCAGAGGGGCCCAGGGCAGACTGGTGCCCCGAAATGCCTGGAGCCGGCCCTGTATAAAATATTTGGTAATGTTAAACTGAATTCACCACATGCTGCCTTATCAAAGCAGTTGGATTACACTGGTGAAAGTTACCCAAACAGCAATAGGATTAAGCATTGCTATTGCTGTTAAAGTTTAGATTCTAATGAAAAGAAAACTGGAAAGAAAGCTACACCTAAACTGAAATAAAATCTATTTTGTTTAATTTATTATTATCATCATCATCAACAACAACACTACAGCTGTGGTTTTCAAACTTTATCATTTACAGAACCTTTTCCACATCAACCTGTCTGCCAAAAAGCTATCATGAAACCATGCACAATGCAGAAGCATGTTTGGGGGCACGTGGAACATTGTGTCCAGGCCTGCTCGGCATCACCATCAATCCACTGGAATTAAGCGTGCCACAGAATATCCTGACCAGACACACTGCTACAGTTGCACATGGGAAGACTAATAATGTTGCGCAAGTAGTAGAAATTTCTATTCTATTACTAACCTTGTCATTGAGGAAGCCTGACATGCTTCTGAGGAACCCCAACAGTTTGACAACCACTATCCTATACCAATATTAAAAAAAATAAAACTGAGTATAATTTCTGGAACTGTTAAGATTTATTCTGCACTAATCACAATGCAAGCCTTCTCCTGGAAGAGGAGAAAATTGCTTCTCAGTAGGAAATTGCTGTGTTGCAATTTATAGTCTCTCATTTGTTAAATAATGAATCACAGCAGAAACCAACCATGTGAGAATTCAGGAAGGAGAAAAATGGGTTGGTGGGGTGGGTAGGGAGAGACATTAATTCTAGTCCCATGATACAGCAAATTCAATTGTACAGTTAGTGATTTCAGTTTGACACTGAACACCTATTACTCGTAAGACAAAATAAAATCCTGACTTCTACCTATTGGCAACTCTTAAGACTTCATTACATTCTGTCCAGGGAGACACGTCATCTCACAGAAATAAGCAAATTTTACTTTTCTATTTTACTTTTACCTTAAGCCACCAGATAATGCTTCTGTCTCATCTAGTACATTACCAAAGGATGACTGCAGCCTTTGAGAGTTTCAAAGCACCTAGAGAAATTACCCTCCATCGCTCAAGTACTTTTGCCACACCCACATCAAAATTATAGAAAACTAAAGAAGGCAGACAAATTATTTCCTGTGGAATATATCAAGCTTTTGGTATATTTCTGTTGCAGTTAGTAACCAAAGGCTGATTCTCCTAATCATAAGTAGCTAGTGGCTGAACTTAGAAGGTTGGTTGACTTAAGTTGGAAACACCATAGGCTTTTAACTCAGCCTGTAACTAAGCCTAAGCAAATGCAGCTGAAACAACCATATATTGCTTCCCTGTTTTCCCTACCCTGCCTGTTTTCACTTCCTCCCTTTCCTCTATTGTTTTCTCCCAAGTCAGATTTTAGATTATAAGGTGTCCTTTTGTACTCTGTAAAATGCCATGGATACTGATTGTTGTTGTTATGTGCCTTCAAGTCAATTACGAGTTATGGTGACCCTATGAATCTGCTACCTCCAATAGCATCTGCTATATACCACCCTGTTCAAATCTTGTAAGTTCAGGTCTGTGCCTGCCTTTATGGAATCAATCCATCTCTCGTTTGGTCTGATGGCACTATATAAATACCAATAATAAAGTACAGTTCTGGGGACTCTTCCCAGCATTCCACCCTCTAGGCACTGGGCAGCAGATACAAACACAGAGTTTGCACAAGTGAGGTTATAGGGATGTTGAGATCTGAACCGGAGACCAGTCTTCATGATTCTCTTAATCATGAAGCTTCACTAACAATTTGCAAAAGGGGGTGGAGGGAGGCAGTAGCTGTTGCCTGAAGACTCACGCAGCTCGTTTTGCAAAACCAGGAGGGTTCCAAACTTTTGTTTCTCAAATAGGAACCCTCCTTAAAAACAGAGTGGGTTTGCAAGGGGAGTTTATAATACAGCATAAGATTCTGTTGGCCAAATAAAAAAGCCCTACCAGTGTGTCTTCAGCTTGCCTAAAGCAGGTTTCTGAAACACAGTCAGCAACATAGCTTTCAGGGCTTTTTACTGTATTACAATAAAAAGTAGGCTTTTTTTAAAGATTTTTTTTTTTTAGTGTTGCTTTTAAGATGTTTTTAGAGTCTTGTCCATTGCGTACTGCCTTGGGCTCCTTCTGGGAGGAAGGGTGGTATAGGAATTAAATAAACAGTAATAATAGAAGGGGTCAAAAAAATACTTTGCTAGCAGCGTATCATTAATTCATATACTGTAGGTTCTCCAAGTAGACCGCACAGTCACCAAGCAACGAAAAAAGAGCATTTTGTTTGTAGTAATAGTAGTAGGCCAGACATGCAGTGGGACTACAAAACATACACCAGTGGTTCCCAACCTTTATGAGTACGGGACCCCCTTTGTAAGCAGTGTGGTGTAGTGGTTACCGTTAAGGTGTTGGACTACGACCTGGGAGACCAAGGTTTGAATCCCCACATAGCCATGAAGCTCACTGGGTGACCTTGGGCCAGTCACTGCCTCTCAGCATCATGAAAACCCTATTCATAGGATCGCCGTAAGTCGGAATCGACTTAAAGGCAGTACATTTACATTTATTTTTCAAATCCCCACCCAGCCATGAAGCCCACTGGGTGACCTTGGACCAAACAGTCTCTCAGCCTGACCTATCTCACAGGGTCAGTGTAAGAATAAAATGGAAAGGGGGGGGCACCACCTTGAGCAACTTGGGAGGAAAGATGGGATATAAATGCAATAATTAAATAAATAATTTTTGCTGCAATACCAGAATCCTAGCCATCCAACCTGCTGAGCTTTTTTAAAAAAATAATAATTATAATCAAGAAGCAGCAATGTGGCGGTGGTGGGGATGCTAGACTGTGCACTAGAGACAACAGGGTGGATAGATTGAGGAGGGAGGTTAGGGCTTTTAGGCCTTGGGATGATCATCAGAACTGATGACTTGGCTAGTGTGCACTTGGGGAATGAGAGTGGAGCAGAAGACAGATCAGCACACGCACACACACAACAATACCTGCCCCTCCTGCAAGCATCAGCATGCATGCATGCATTTGGGCATGGGGGAGGTGGGAAGCCCTCAACTGCCGCAGTGTCTTGGAGAGAGAGATTGGGGGGGGGGCGGAGTGTAAGAAAGGAGGGACACTGCCACACACACTTAGCCTCAGAAATGGGGGGGGGGCAAACAAGCCCTGAGCTTCCTCACTGCTTCTTGGCTGTCTGGGCCGAAGGCAAGATCTGGACAGCCTCGCAAATAAGAATAATTTTTAAAAGGAGGTGGCAGCGAAGCAGGAGCCAAGAAAGGCAGGCAGGGTGGCTGTCAGGAAGGAAGAGGGAAAGCAGCCTTTCCTTGCAGCCTTGCTTCTTTTTGCTTCACAAAAAGCCCTCTCCTCTCATTCTGAGCAAGAGCGTCAGCAGCAGTGGCAGTGCGAGGAGACAGGAGTCTGTGATATTAATCCCCTCTTTTTCCTGGGTGCTCTGCCCTCAGCCTCCTTTGGTGTCTGCCGTGTGTTTTATAGGCAGACGCCTGCCCATGGCGGGCCTGAAAGATGCTCTGCCACTTCAGCAAAAGTCCTCTCTCATTTGGAGCAAGGGAGAGGTGCTGTCTGCAGCAGCAGTGGGGAGCTGACAGCATCTAGGGAGTGAAGCCTCTTTTTTAAAAAATTAACAAATAATTCATTTCTTTACTGTTTGCAGCCCCCCCGATTACTTTACAGCCCCCAGATTCAGAACCCCTGACATACACTCATTCCCAGCTTGAAGCAAGTCACATCTACAAATAAAATTGATGTTCCCAGCTTGAGACAAGCTAATTTTGCTTGGACAGCAGCAGTGAGCTTTAAAAAGTTCACAAAACCAGACTTAAGAGACTTGCCTTTGACCAAAAAATTTAATCCCTGCATAGCTCGTGACATAACCAGGGCCAGCTGAAGCCTCTTTTTTTTGCCCTTTGAGACACAAAGGCCAACTGCTGCCCTCCAACACCTGCCAACACACTTTCTTCTCCAGCTGTGGAGAAACAATAAAGTGCTCTGCTATAGGGATGGGCAAGAAATTCAATTTAGTTCACATTTCAAGCCAAGCCTATCAAATCCACACTTCCTGAAACAATATGAGTACCAAAACACAGCCATTATTTGAAATTCACACTTATTCAAATTATGCAATGCAGTTCGCCAAAAACTGTTTACAAAAATGCTTATGTTATGGGAAAGTGTGCATAAAAATGAATATACGAACAAAAATGACATACAAAAGTGCATTGTATGATGAGAAACTGTTTGCAAAAACATGCACATTTGCCTACAAAAATGTGCTTATTAGGAGAAATTCACACTAAAATGCTGGAGAATCTTCATGAGATTTTTTTTTAATAAAAATTTCCAAATTGCTGCAGAAATGTGGAGAACTGAACTTAAGACTGGAAAAACAAGAAACGTAGAGAACCTAAATTGACAGATCTTTCCATCCCTGCTCTGCTGAAACAATTGTCTTGTTTGCCCAGACACCCAAGAAGAGAGGAAATCACCCACGAAATGAGAGCATCCCTCACACCCACCTTCTGCAACAACAGCAGAAGAAGGGAATGAGGGCATGTTGTGCCTGATCTTCCTGGTTTGCTGCAACGCTCCAAGAAAGAAAGCAGAGGAACTTCCTCCCCTGTTAGATGTCCGTGAGAAGGAACTATCTGGGATTGTGGAATATAAGTTATATTTAGGTGGTTTACACCCTGCTTTCCAAGGCAAACTGCTTAAAAAGCAGCATACAATATTAAGCTGGTACAAATATGAATTTAAAATAATGAAAAGACAACATAACAAGAAGTCGTCCATTGAAAATAGGACTCGCAATACAACAAGGCAGGAAAAAGACCTTCTGCAACAGAAAGGTCTTCAAAGCATGCCTAACAACAAGGGAAAGAGTTTGGCAAATCTCACATTGTTAACCCATTCCAGCCAAAGAAGGAGCTGATAATGGCAGAGTAAGTGGCCAGGTAGTGAGCTAAGGCGGCCGGGGGGGGGGGGGCATTTGCACACTCACAGCATTGACAGTCCAGGGAAGAATGAAACAACAGCCAAGGTTCCACCCACATCTATTTCATTGCAAAGAAGTTTCTAATGGAGGGGGCAGGCCCAGTCTTTTAGCTAAGGAAGTAGAAGGTGTGTTTCATTCCTTACAATGCACCCTGAAAGAGAATATTGCCAGAGAATGATATCTATGAAGCTGAAAGTTCCCTGCCCCTGACAAGTAGTAAGCAAGTCAGCACAATAGAAGTAATCTCTGAATGCATTTGTATTGTGCTAAGTTCCCCTTTTAGCAATGAACTAAAACATTTATGCTAATGTAATGAGAAAAAAAAACTTCATTTAAGAAGCAAGGAAAATGTATGAGAAGGAACTAAGTCACACCTAAACTACTAGTTTTATTAATCTAGCAAGCTGCCTTCATACATTTTGTGGTATTATCTATTTCATATAGCACAGTGGGGAGAAGAGCCTGGCTGGGAGTCCAGAGTCTGAGAGTTCAAATCCCTGCTCGTGTCTCCTGGGTGTCAATGGCCAGCTAAAGATCACCCCACAGTGAGTGGCTCAGGGGTTACGTGCCCTGCCACCTGTGCAGCCGTGGGCAAGCTGCATAGTCCCAAGGAGCCCAATTGCCCCCCAGCTGGCAGTTGCGGACCAGAAAGGGGCTGGTTTGTAAAGCTGTGGCAAGTTGAGCAGGCCCTAGCCAGCTGGGGAGGACTAACCTCAGAGGGAGGCAATGGTAAACCCTCTCTGAATACCGCTTACCATGAAGACCCTATTCATAGGGTCGCCATAAGTTGGGATCGACTTGAAGGCAATCCATTTCCATTTTCAGCCCTGGGAAAGCAGAAGTTATTATGTGGTTCCTGGCAACCTATTTGATTAAACCCCTCACCATTACGTCAACTGTTATCCCATAAAACCCATCCAACTTTTCTTTCTGGTCCCCATACATCTAGATGAACCTCAACAACCTAACAACTTTTGGATCGTAGCTGGGCCCAGTTCACAAAGGATAACTTACCCTAAGGTTTCCCTACATCATGCATTTTACCAACTCACGGCTTCCTTACTACAGAATTATTTATTAACATAATACTGAAAAGCCCTTGCAGACAGCTATTAAAAATACATCAAAGTGAGTTAGCATAGTCTCTCAACACAAAGCAAATCCAACACCTCAGCAACTCTCAAACTATCAGGCATCTTAGCCATGCATAGATGACAGGTGCTCTAACACACGATGATGGTTCCAGACAGGCATGAAGCTTTTACATACAAGCAGTAAAATGCAGTCTAGATTTGATTCTCTGTAAACAGAATTTTTAAAAATACTGACAGATAGAGTTTTGTCCACTCCTGCACTCCCTTCATCTCACTTTTCAAACAATGGCCATCAATATTTGTGAGAGAGATCTTGCTCCTCTTTCAAGAACCAGTTCCAACACTCCTTATATAGTGTGGCACACATAATATAGAGCAAGTCAGCTTACTGCTCGGATATTTTCAAACTTCTGTCAATGAGTTATAAAAGCTCTTTGGATTCTCAAGTTATGAGACAGACCACCAAAGAAAAGGATTAAGCTCCACA
Source organism: Rhineura floridana (assembly GCF_030035675.1). Lineage (NCBI taxonomy): Eukaryota > Metazoa > Chordata > Lepidosauria > Squamata > Rhineuridae > Rhineura > Rhineura floridana. Next base: position 200,961,546 of record NC_084483.1, on the reverse strand, counting down.
GAGGAGACGAGAGCTCTCCCCTCCCAATCCAGAGCTAAGGCTAAAGGATCCGACATAGGACAAAGGCAGGAATGGAATGGGGTCAAGCGAGATGGAGCCGATGAAGTCTTGACTCTTGCATTCCTGCCTTTGGACACTAGGTGGAGCTACTACCCACTGGTGGTACGCTACCGGGGGGGGGGGGGGAAGACAGGTCTTACAAAACCTGCCATACTACTAGAGGCCACCAGTAGCTGAAGCCCTTCAAATTATGGGCCAAAAGCCAAGGTAAAAAACAAGATTTTTGCCTGGCGCCTAAAAGTAGATAACAATGGTACCAGGCATGCCTCCCTAGACAGATCATTCCACAAGTGGAGAGCCACCACTGAGAAAGCCACCACTGAGAAAGCCAGTTCTCGTATTGCCACCCTCTGCAACTCCCTCGGAAGGGAGAACATGGCCTCAGATGAAGAATGCAGGGTTCGAATCAGTTCAAGGCTTCCTTCACCCAGTTTGAATGATTCCTTCTCAGGAAGAAGTGTGCTGTTTACACCCAACTCCGTGAATAAAAAGCTAGATACACATAAAACAAATATATAAAATGCAGATACAACACATTGGCCCCATTCATATACAACAATAAATAGCAATTTCCCGTGATGAGGATGAGTGGCAGTGAGCCCCAGGCTTCCACATTCCCTCCATCTCCAGGGTACGAGGATGAAACTGGAAGCTTCCACTTCAGATTTTAACCAGGGTTTATCATTAAGTCCAAACCCTAAAACTGTGGTTACTGTTAACTAGAATTAGTGAAAACAAATCAGTTTTATAACCCATTGTTTGAAGATGGCTTTCTTCCACTAACTGTGGCTCAGCCCAGGGATGTGCTAGAATTCTAGTCAATTCAGATTTGGGACCGAGTTTTCCTTTAATTCACTTATTTTCTGTTGTTGTAGATTAGATGTTTATGTAGAGATTTTCTATGGCTATTTTTGAAAATGGATTTTTAAAAAAAATCTGCCTCAAAATATTGATATTAAGAACAAACATTTTATTAGGATTTCCTTTCATTTATCAATTTCCTTTCAACATATTGCTGTTTCCTTTTAAATTATCAATATTTCCTTTAAAATATAGATATGAATATCAGTATTTTTTCCAAGGGAAAAAACGGATTGGTAAAAGCAGTGGCTAGTGGATAAAGTACAAACTTGAACCGAAACCAGCAACAGAATGCTTTCAAACCTGTACCAGCCAGTGGATTCCATCCCTAGTTCAGACATCACAAGGTGCGAATTGAAAACAGAAGCAAAACCTTTCATGCTCCTCTTCGCAGCTGTGCCAGAGGGAGGGTGCACAAGCCAAAGGCTCACTGAAGCCCATTCTTGTAATGCTAAACTTTAGTTTAGCTTTATATCCAAAACAGCACATTCTACAAGGACACAAGTTTACATTTATTTCCAACATCGGTCATTCTATACATAGGATGTTTACCTTTGACTGAAAACCTAGGCAGAACAGAAATATGATTGACATGGAACATATACTAAGTAAAACCACTGACTGAACAAAGTATTGACTGATAGCAGCTTTCTAGGATTTCAGATGGGGTCTATCCTGGCCCTACATGGAGCTGCGAGGGATTAAACATGGGACTTTCAGCATGCGAAACAGATACTCCCACTGAGCTATGACTCTTCCCCAAACTAACTAAGGGTGACTAATTAAGCCCCAGTATTTTGATTTCAGCTGATTAGGGTGCAATCCTAAGTAAGAACAGTTTAGATCAATGGGGTTTACTCCCAAATAAAGACATTTAGGTTTAATGCATTAGTCTAATTGATTTCAGGCATACATTTTAAATTCTGCGACTTGACTGAGTTATATCTCACTGAGCTTATTTGCATTGTTTCTTTGTTTGTTTATTTATTTTATTTATTTATTTATTTATTTTATTGTACTTGTATACCGCCCCATAGGTTTACAGTAACTAAACCAATTAAAAAAGGTTTAAAAAGCTCTGAATGCTGAACTTTATAAAAAGGCAAAGGAAAACAAAGCATATATATAGGTGTTAATTATCAGAAGAAAAAAGATTTTCTTTTAAAAGGGGCTTTTAATTTATGTTTTAACAGCTTAGGCAAGGATCAGTTTCTCAATATTTCCCTAATAGCAGACAAGGATTTTAAAGAGGAATGGCACTGAAGTGCAATTTTGTTAGATTCCTTTGTTATGTATGATGAGCTTTATTTACTGTAGAAAAATCATTGAAATAAAATGCCGATCGACACATAGTCCAAAAATAAAGCAATCCATTTAATTTGGGCTGAAAGGAAAGCTAATATGACACACACACACACACACACACACACACAGAGAGAGAGAGAGAGAGAGACTCCAACTCATCAGATAATGATTCATCCACAAGTGGAGGAAACCTCCATAAATTAACATTATAGGGTCAGAAAAATTAAGGCCATCTCAATCACCCTTAGCACTGCTACATGAAATGATAAACACTATGGAACTGTAATACCTAGGAATCATACAACTAGATAAAACGTTGTACTTAACAAATGATGAGAGCTTCCTTTGTCCAATATTTCCAAACTAAGCCTATTCAATACATCCTTAAAAAGCTGACTTTAATTTAAAATTTGTGTGTTTCTGAGCCTATGCTGTACTCCTTCCAAACCTGTAACCTTCTTGAGAGAGAAAAAATATTGAAGAAAATATTGGCATATGAATTTAAAAAGATGCCCCATGAACAAAGGATCAGAAACAGGGAGCAAGCAGTATCACTTTAATCTAGACTCAAATGTGTCACTGTACGTACAGTTGTGGAAGGAATGAAGACAGACATAACAGTTACCTGCCCACATTTAGTAGTATTAATTAATTAATTAATTAATTAATTTGTATCACGCCCTTCCTCCCAGCAGGAGCCCAGGGCGGCAAACAAAGCACCAAAAAACTTTAAAACTTCATAAAAACAGATCTTAAAATACATCAAAACAAAACAGCATTAAAAACAATTTAAAAAACAACCTTAAAAAGGGTTAAAAACATTATTAAAAAACATATTAAACAATGCTGACACAGATGCAGACTGGGATAGGTCTCAACTTAAAAGGCTACTACTAAGTAGTAGCAGTAATTGTGGTAGGAGTAGTAGTACCTGCCCTTCACTCAAAGGTCCCAGGGAAGGTTACAACAATTTTAAAACATATAATTAAAAACAGTTAAAAGCAACCTTAACAACATCACAGAAAACATGGTGGGTCCTAAAAATATACATGTTCTGACCAACTGTCAGGATAAGTCTTTAGAATACAGTAATTCACTTCTATTTAATTAATTAATTTAATTTAATTTAATTTATTGGATTTCTTAGTTGCCAATCTGGCTGGCCATCCAGCCACTCTGGGCAACGTACAAAATGAACAAAATAACACGAAATGTTTCTACGTGGAAGCAAGAGAATTTCAGTGGGCTAGAACTGCACTGAAACTAATGCTTGCTTCTGTAAAATTTGAGGTGTGTTTTAGTATTAGAGAAGTAAGCATCTCAGATCAACAAGCCATAGGAAACAAGGCAAAAGTTTTCCTTCCCAGAGATCTCAAGTTTTCTGAGGGAAAAAAAACATGCAACAACACATGGCAACAAAAAGATTTTTTTAAAAAAAATGCGTAAAGATTTAAAGTCAACTATCTCTATAGTCATGTAACAGGACAGATTTAGTATCTTTCCAAAATTAGGTTAATACTATGAAGAGTAACAGAGGAACCCATTAAAAGACATCCCTCCAAGTAAACAAAAGCTGAAAAGATTTTTTTTAAAGAAAAATCTTCCCACCATACATCACCACTTCCCTACAGTCATTGCTCTGTTCACGTGCAGCTCTTATAACTGCAAAGAAAGAAGTCTAGCTGAAAACACCTTTGGTATGCACAGAGGGCCCTTAAAAATCTCACATCCTCCATACATTTCTGAGGAGTCTAAACTCTTTGTTGCACAGACACAGATGAGGATGGATGGAGAATATGAAGAAAGCAAAAAGAAGCAAGTGGCCCTAGTTACCTGAAGTATGCTCCAACACAAAGAGGGTGCTGCCAGGCACACTGACAGATGACCGGCCTCTGGATTAAAAATTCAGTTAAAGCATCTCTCTGCAAAACACCAGATGAGCAAACAGGGGAGGGCAAGGACCAAACTGATATTTCCTGATTCCTGAGGAGAGACAAAGAGCCAGAGGGTGTCACTTCGATCGCACAGATTCAGTAGACAGAGGACCCGTCAGCTCTGCCTTAGTTTCTGTCTTCAGAAAGATGAAAAAAGAAGAGGCAGGTTTGCATCCTAAATTGAGCATGACTCCACCGTCTTGTCATAACCTGGATCTTTTCCCTTTCTGGTAGTCTCTCTCTAACCGCTGACACACACCCCTCCTACTCCATCTGTCTGCGTGCTGGTGGAAGGGAAATTGAGGCATTCTCCCACAAACATCCCAGATCCAGCAAGTCAGGCACTGCCTATGGCTTCTTCCTCACAAAGCCAGGAACTCTTTGGCAATCCCCTTCCCCGAGTCCTCTTTTCTGAAGGGCTACCAGATCTCACTGATTTCAAAGGGCTGCCTCCTGTATTATTTATTTATTTATTTATTTTAAGAGGCATTGGACATCCAAGCTAGTTTGGAAGAGACTTGACAAGTTCTATTATTCTTAGTATTCTAGGGTCTACCTTACTTCACCAAACTATGGAAATAAGAGACAGCACCCAACTGCCTTCATTTCGTGAACTTGATGAGCTACAGGCCCTAATGATATTAATTATTAATGCATTATTAATGCATTATTATTGATTTATTCCAATTTACTAGCCTTCTGTTTTCTACAAGCAACAAGCCGCCAAGACAACTTACAATTTAAAAAATACAATAAAATGATTAACATTATACAGTCACACACACCCGTAAAAGTACCCAACCAAATCAAAGCCAGTTATAATTTTTGAAATAATAATTAAAAAAATTAAATTAAACAGCTTCCGAGAAAGCTCCTGTCCTTTTCCCAAGTATGATAAGCTTTATTTAATAAAATGCGGAGGGTGAGGGGGTACATTCTCATAGTCCTCCCCTCTCACCCACCTGCTCCCCTCCTCGCCTGCCCCTCTCTCTCTCCTCCCTCTCTCTCTCTCTCTCTAGCAACCATAAAGAGAGACGTTTGGTTTTTTACAGGGAGGGAGAGGCGCTCCATCAGTCACGCTGAGCTAAGCCAATCCGCGCGCCGCGCTACGGCAAGCCCGGCCAAACGGGCCAATGGCGGGACGGGAGGGCGGTTACGTACAGCGCGCGCCCGCTCGAACCGATGAGCCCGCCCGCGGCTTCGCTTTGTCGCAGTGCAGCGCCCTCCTCCCCTCCCTCCCTCCCGCCTCTCCCCACAAGGCAGCCCGCCACGCCCCTCCGCGTCTGGTCGCCTAGCAACAAGCTGCATCGGGCATACTGCTGCTGCTACTGCTGGCGAACCTCCCAGGCGAGAAAAAGGTGCCTGTTTAAGGGAGGGAAGGAGGGAGGTGGGGACGCTGCGGGAGGGATGAAGAGCGAAGGGCACGGTGGTGGTGGAAGTCGATTCGAGAGTGACTTGAGGAAAAGAGGCGCGGGCCCGCGCACAAACGTATAATTTCGTAAAAGACAATTGCGTGTACCTGACAATGACGTCACCCAGGCCCAACCATCCCTTACCTGCGGCGTATTCCCGATATATCTTTCAACAGATGATGTTCACAACACAAGAAAAACAATTGAAAATACTAAAATATAATACAGTTTTTGAAAACGCAATACAAAATAGACACCCATGGATTTGACAGGATTTTTTTGCATATATACTTAGAATTGCCAATATGTCATATTAACCAGTATATGTTTCTGAAATGTGAGCAACATAATTAAAACGGAGGACAAAAACTAAACTATAACCTCACTTGGCATCTCTGTCGCCACCACCAGCAAGACACCCCTTCCTCCCGACCAGATCTCTTCCTTTCTCTCTCTTCCTTCACATACACACAACCTAGCCAGCTCTGCAGTAGCTGGATGCCATATCAAGCCAGCTCCTGCCTCCCCCATTTGCTCTTATAAATCATTCATCATGATTATTGCTGCTTCTGGTGGGAGATTTGCAGAAGTCTGACCCTGACCATTTTGGTTGTTTTGGAAAATATATAAAATAACTTGTTTGGCCTGACTCTTGGAGGTGCCAGGGCACATGTCTGTCTGGAAAAAAACCTCCTAATCTCTGAGGTATGGAGGTTGCTTACAGGAATAGCACTCTGCACATGCTCTGTTAGCAAAATTACTCAACGTATTGTTCAAGTAACACAATTCCTGTTGACGGCTAAGGAGTGCACAGAGGGAGGTTCTGTACATCACCGAGGGGGAGGACTCTGCACACGTGTGTGTGAAATGGAGGAATAGGGATGTGTCTTTCTGTGCTTTGTTCACAAAAGCACATTTAAACAGTGATTCTCCTTGCAGGATCTCTATAGCTGGGGGCACGGTAGAAAGCAACTTTTTTCCCTACTTGCAGCATTGTACTTTTCATAGGATCATATGAGAGAAAATCACACCGAGGGGCACAGTTGGGGTGAGCAACAATCTACATTTGCTCTCTGGTATACAGTTGGGGTGATGGGAGAGGCTAAACCTGCACCCTCATCATGATGACTCCAACTGTTGAGAATAAAGGCTGTTGCTATCTGCACAGCCCCATCCTAGGTTACAGTACTAGGGCTGGGATGAGAAATCTGTGGCCCTCCAGATGTTATTGGAGTATGATTTGCATCATCCCTGGTCATTGGCCATGCTGACTGTGGCTGAAGGGAGTTTGTTTGTTTGATATATATCCCACCATTCCTCCCAGAAAGAGCCCAGGGCGGCAAACAAAAACTTCTCTAAAACATCCTAAAAACAAAAGACTTTAAAACATATTAAAATAAAACATATTTAAAAACAGCTTTTAAGAAACAGCTTTAAAAACATCTAAAAAAGCAATCTAACACAGATGCAGACTGGGATAAGGTCTCTACTTAAAAGGCTTGTTGAAAGAGGAAGGTCTTCAGTAGGTGCCGAAAAGATAACAGAGATGGTCCTGTCTAATATTTAAGGGAAGGCTATTCCAAAGTGTCGGTACCACAACACTAAAGGTCCACCTATGTTGTGCGGAATAGACCTCCTGATAAGATCATATCTGCAGGAGGCCCTCACTTGCAGGGTGCTGTGATCAGCTGGGTATATAAAAGGTAGGACGAGCTTTCAGGTTGAGTCTCAGAGTTTCAGAGTCCAACAATATCTGGAGGACCACAGTTTCTCCATCATGACACTAAAGACAAAATGTTGGTAATGTGTTTGTTGATTTCATTCGTTTATCTCTCACCTTTCAAGATATTTTTTTTCCAGTTCACTTTTATATAGATAGATGACTTTATCCTAAAAGCTTTTGACTTCAGAAATAATGTCCCATATGAAGTCCCAAGCGTTGAAAATAAATGGATGTGCCTTTAAAGTTCATGAATCAATCAGACATTGCAGTCCTGGATCACTTCTTACTCATGTGGCTGTCAAACCAAGTGTAGCACCTTGCATTGTCAGCGTGGCAACTGGAAATCAAGAAACAGGATTACCCTTAAAAGTTGAGAGTGATCCTATGATAAGACAAAAACTGCACATGACCAAATCTGTTCAGGTGAGCAATTTCCCTTCCCCACTTAGAATTTAACAAGAAATTTAAAGTTCCTCATTTTTTTCAAGATCAGCCAACTATAGGTGGATTTGCGGAACCACTGAGATACTGTAGGTAAGAGCTGAAATCAACACAGGGGATACATTTTTAAATGGTGACCATTTTTCATTTGAATATTCTGGCATAAAAACAAGAGGTAAGACTGTGTTCTTGTGGAATACACATACATCTAGTTACAGTAGGACTAACTTTGCATGCGAGGCTCACTAAAATGGAATTTTGCACTTCAGAAATGAAAACCATGTCAAGCTGGCCAAATACAGCTCATAATCAACAGGAAGTAATAAAACGGACTGAACCTGCAAAGAGGAAATGTTTAAGAGCACAGAAGCCCTAGAGAGCCTTAGTAGTAGTTTGTGTGTCTGCGCTGGGTAGGTTGAAGCTGCAGTTGCATCTTGTTACCAACCTAATTGCCACAAATCATGTCTGAAAAAAACATGGAAGGAGTGCACAGAAAACACCCAAAGTCAACTGTGTAGAAATGACATTATCTGGACTCTTAGTAAAAACTGAATGAACAAAGAATGATAATTCGAGACAGTAGGGCTAGTGTGGATGGAAGGTACTCGCACAGAACAATCCTCTGTGGGATCGGGGAAGAAGAAGTACCTTAGTGGATCTACTGCCTCATCCCAAGTCTTGCTGGTTTGCACCACCCAGGGAACAAGGTGCAAGATGGTTTCTTTTAATTGTTCACTATGCCAGCTCTAGGCTGGTGTAACTTAAGAAGCCCAAGGATTGGATCCAAAGCCACTGCCCCCGCAATCTCACCCCAAAACACGTTTGTTACTACCAGAAGAACTGCTAGTAGTAGCTTTCCACTCAAATGTTGGTGTTCTTTTCCATCAATGGAGACCTGCAGAGAGAGATAACCCCACCCAGGAGTGTAGTGGCAAATTCAGAAGTGCAGGGTCTCTTCATGATAGTCATACCATGCCCCTTAAAACCATGACCCTTCACTCGCCTCTATCATCATCTCCACACTCCTCAGTCTTTCACGTGCAAGTCTTCTCCCACAACAACAAACATCCCTAGAATGAAAGGAGAGTGTGTTAGCTACTGAGAAAAATCTTCTCAGTGGCTGACTTGCCTCCTTTCACTCTGATTGGCTCCAATCAGTAGGAAAGGACAAGGAAGCAAGTTAGAAGACTTTTCTCAGTGGGTAACACACTCCCCTTTCATACTGATTGGCTTGTAGGAGCCAGCCATCAACATTAGCAGTCACGATTGTGCTCTTAATTGAATTAGTATATTAATATAACCACTAGGGGGCATGAAATAAATTTCTAGCTTATTCTGTGCTTGTAATTAACCAATGGGCACCTTTCTTATTACCAAACAGGCATCCTTAGGAGAAGAGAATAATTTTCTGAGAAAGTTTAAAACTCTGCAAAAGGAACATCTGCAGCTCAAAGGTATCCTAAAAGAAAAGGAGTCATCAATATCAAGATTAATTAAAACACTTAAAGACCAGGTATTGTACATTTAGGTTTTCTGATTTGTGAGAGACTTAAGCGTTCAGTCATACCTCCACAACTTGTGATCCTTCAAGCCAAATTCAGCCCACAAATCAAGTGTGGGAGCTCACCAGAGGCTCAATGTCACATTTTTTGTCCTTGTCTGGGGTTACAAAAACAGGAAAGTTGTCAAGTATAACGTATATGCTTAGGGAAAGGCAGTAGATAGTGACTCTCTGATGAGTGCATCTAAATCAGGGATTCCAAAACTGGTCTGTGGCATGTCTGTGGATTTGCAGTTGAAGACTGCAGATGCCTCATCCACCACATTAAATATTCATATTGTTTTTAATTGAATTGTAATTGCTTTTTTATTTCTCATGTCGTATTTTATGGTATTACAATTTGAATTCTATGGAATACAATAAAATACAACATACACAAAATAAAAGAAGCAATAAAAATACAATTAAAAATCATACCACTTCTAGCACAGAACATTACAATTGCTACACTAGGCAGAAAAATCATCCAGTGGTCTACCAAGATCCTCAGCAATTTTCAAGTGGTCTGTGGGGGGGGGGAGTTTGGGAACCACTGATCTAAATAATACATGTGTTTTCAAATATCTGTTTGTAACATTCATGCATTGCATATTTTTTGGGGGGGGGCACATAAAAAACACCTTGGGTGGTATTCAATGCTAGTCCTACTCAGGGTAGACCCACTGAAGTGAATAGACATGATTAATTTAGATTCACCAATTTCAATGGGTCTGCTCTGAGTAGGACTTAGTTGAATGCAACCCTTTTGAGTTTTGCGGTTTCACCTAAACATCATTAAAATCCTATGCCCACTTACCTAGGAGCTATTCCCATTTGAAACTGAAAGGACTTAACTCTGTGTAGACATGCATGCAGAATTGTGCTGTTGCGGGCAGGAACTCCAGTCCTCAGTTGTGGATTTCACTTCCCGATAAGCACTGCCTAGCCTCCTCTCTGGTGGTTTTAGATGAGATTTTTTTTATTCCTCAAAGCTTTTTTAGATTACTGCAATGCACTCTACGTGGGGCTGCCATTGAAGACAGTTCGGAAACTGCAGCTTGTGCAAAATGCAGCAGCCAGATTGGTAACAGGGACCAGATGGTCCAAACATATAAAACTGATTCTGGCCCGCTTGCATTGGCTGCCTGTATGTTTCCGAGCTCAATTCAAGGTGCTGGTTTTGACCTATAAAGCCTTACACGGCTTGGGACCACAATACCTGATGGAACGCCTCTCCCAATACGAACCCACCCGTACACTACGTTCAAGATCAAAGGCCCTCCTCCGGGTGCCTACTCCAAGAGAAGCTCGGAGGATGGCAACAAGGGAGAGGGCCTTCTCAGTGGTGGCCCCCAAATTATGGAATGACCTCTCTAACGAGGTGCGCTTAGTGCCAACACTGTTATCTTTTCGGTGCCAGGTCAAGACTTTCCTCTTCTCCCAGGCATTTTAGCATGTGTTTTATATTGTTTTTATATTGTTTAAAAATTGTGTTTTAAATTGTTTTTAAAATATGTGTTTTAAATTGTATATTTGTTTTAATGTTTTTGATTGCTGTAAACTGCCCAGAGAGCTTCGGCTATGGGGTGGTATACAAGTGCAATAAATAAATAAATAAATAGATTGGCTTGTTTTAGATAGGCTGTTGTGTAGTTTTTATTTATTTTTTTGCTGGGTTTTTTATTTGGCATTTTGTGTATGGTTTTAGTTTGGAATTTATTTTTATTATTCTCTTGTATCCTGTCTTGGGATGATTATTAATTCTGACAGATGAAATATAAATAAACAGAATATCAAGAGACCTTATGAGGCCAATCCTAAATTACTACTAGGAATTAAGTTCAAAGGAAAACTGCATAGGATTAAGCTACAAATGTTTTTTAAAATAAGTTTGTTGATAATATGAAACCTCTTGTTTGAGAAAAGTCTGTTGTAATTAAAAATGTGTTTGTTCTGACCTAGAGCCCTGTGTGCACTTTACTGTGATGCAGGACTCTTGCGGACACAGACTATCCCGTTTGTTTCAAGAGAACAAATTTGCACACGCAAAGGAGTTTTCATTTCCCTGACATTTCTAAAGCAGCTTTTGCAGGCAAAGGAGCTCTATATTTAAGTCAGAGCTGCCACAATTATAGGAATGCCGGCTACAGCAACTAAATCTACAGTCCTGTTTAGGGTTGGGAGCTGCTGGCCGGTGTCAGTTCAAAAGCATTCTGCTGACATAATCAGCCGGTATCGATTCAAATTTGTATTTTGCCTGCTAGCCACATTTACCAAACTGTTTTTTCCTCACAAAAGATATTGATATTAATACTGATATTTTTAAAGAAAAAATCAATAAATGAAATATCTATATTTTGAAAGTAAATAACAATAAATGAATGGAAATATCAATAAGAATTATCATTCTTAATGTTGATATTTTAGTGGTGGATTTTTTTTAAAAAAATCCATTTTTGAGAATACCTGTGGAAAATTGCTACATAAAATTCAGATCTGCAGCGATAGAAAATAAGCTAATTAATAGAAAATTTGGTACCAGATCCAGACTGAGCAGATTTCTAGCACACGCCTAGCTATGTATGCCAGCTTGGTAATAAGAATGCTTAGTTGGGAATGTTACTACTTGTATGGTACCATTGTATCTGCCTGGAGGACAAAAGAAGAAAGGAAGAAGAATCAGGTTGACAGGGAAATAATATGTATTATTTAATTATATATTCTTAGGATTTGTTACAAAAGGACACAGGAAATAGGAGGTTGTGCTTAAAGGTGGTTTTTGAGCAAGGATTTGAAGGACTTTGTTCTGAGTAAGCAAACATGGGATGTGGCTGTATGAGATTAGTATAAGTGATTTGAATTTTTTTTTAACAGGCTACTGAGTATAAAACAGCAATTGAATCAGAAAAAGAACATCAGAAAGACACTGAAAGGCGACTGGAAGAATCAGAGCATTTAGTCAAGGAGAAGATCCAGTTGCTCAGTGAAACTATAACACATTACACAAAAATAATTGAAAAACAAGAAACAAAGGTTTGTCAAAAAGGAAAACAGGTACAATTTGTCTCTCTTGCTTTATTTAAATTAATACAGTAATACCTCGCATTAACATACTCAATGGGACCAGAGCGAGTACGTAAACCAAAAATGTCCTTAAAGTGAAGCACTACCTTTTAAAAAATTTTTTACCTCTTCTTCATGTGGAGCCTCAAAGCCCTGCGCTAAAGCCTCTGCTGCTGCGCTGCCGCGCCTCCCAGCCGATTTGCGGTGGCGCGATCGCGTCTATTTCCACCCCATGCTCTAAAGCCTCTGCTGCTGCGCTACCACGCCTCCCAGATGATCGCAATCGCGTCTCCCAGCTGATTTACGGTGGTGCGATCGCGTTTATTTCCACCCCCACGCGCTAAAGCCTCTGCTGCTGCCCTGCATTTCTGGAGAAATACAGGCATATGGAGCATGTACGTTATAGCGAGGCGACGTTAAGTGAAGCGACGTTAAGCGGGGTATGCCTGTATTATTTCATTCTAATACAGACTTCAGGCCACTTGGGCCCTTGAGACAGCTCACAATAAAACTTTATCCGGAACATAAACATTTTTCATATTTCCTCAGCATTTAGTGATCACACTGCCATATTTTGCTTCCTTGTGTAGCATGCAGAGCTGGTGTTTGAAATGAAAAAGCAGAACGAAGCTGATATAAGGTGCAGAGAAGAAAAGATTCTCAAGCTAAAGCAATATATTTCTGGTAGCTTCCAAGAAAAATCCCGGTATGATGGTTAAATGTCTGAAAGTGAGATCTCCTCAAATGATATGTGCGATTCTAAAGTTGGATATGTAACATTTAACTGAGGCTGCAATCCCTACCAGAAAACTCATTTTAGTCCTGTTGAAATCAGTGGGTTATTTAAGCAGCTTAATTCTGTGCAGGATTGAAGGCTTAATTTTTTTGCCTATTTATTCATGATCTGGGTCATGGGTCTGCCAAACAGCACTACATTTATGGAACCTCAAACATGTAGACCAGTGACAGAGTAGAATTGAAACCTTATATAGACCGAAGTGTTGCAAGATCACACTACAGTTTTTCAGGATACACAGTGGTTTCCTTCATGAATCAAAAAAAGGTGTAAAAAATGCTGTTTGATCCAGAGGTCACAAAGAGTGTCATAACACATGTTTACATGGGGCAACTGTTCAGCAGAATATGCAGGCTTAGCACTCGTTTTAAATTCAGAATTCCTATCAAATAGCTGACTTTCACTGACCTAAACTCAGCTGCAGGTTATGTCATCCTAGCAACATGCCAACTTTGTGTCGTAATATGACAGGCTGATACTAATCACAGATCCATATATGCTAACCCTTGTGCAGGACTGATCTACAGTGGACAAGATTACTAATGGTCTTTCACAAAGCCTTACTGGGGCGCAGCAGCAGGGGAAAGCTATTGCCTTCATAATCACTATAGAAAACAGGATGCTGGAATAGATGGGCTTTTGGTCTGATCCAGCAGTGCTGTTCTTAATAAATAACCCTGTTTAGTGACACTTTCCACCAAAGACTGGGTGAATCAGTCATAAAGTTGTAGTTAATGGGGGTCGTCCTTCAGTTGAATTGAAGAACATGTTGTCTAAAGGACAAAGCTTGATTCTTAAATTACATAGAATCATAGAGTTGTAAGGAGCCTATAAAGCCATCGAGTCCAACCGATGCACAATGCAGGAATCCAAATTAAAGCATACCCAACAGGTGCCAGTCCAGCCGCCTCTTGAATGTCTCCAGTGTTGGAGAGCCCACCACCTCCCTAGGTAATTGGTTCCATTGTCGTATGGCTCTAACAGTTAGGACGTTTTTCCTGATGTTCAGTCAAAATTTGGGTTCATGCAACTTGAGCCCATTATTCTGTGTCCCGCACTCTGGAATGATTGAGAAGAGATCCTGGCCCTCCTCTGTGTGGCAGCCTTTCAAGTACTTCAATCATCTCTCCTCAGCCTTCACTTCTCAAGGCTCAACATGCCCAGTTCTTTCAGTCACTCCTCATAGGGCTTTGTTTCCAGTCCCGATCATCCTTGTTGCCCTCCTCTGAACCTGTTCGTTTGTCTGCATCCTTCTTAAAGTGTGGTGTCCAGAACTGGACACAGTATTCAAGATGAGGCCTAACCAGTGCTGAATAGAGGGGTACAAGTACTTCACGCGATTTGGAAACTGTACTTTTGTTAATACAGCCTAAAATAGCATTTGCCTTTTTTACAACAGAGAGCGAGTGTTGGACTATGACCTGGGAGACCAGGGTTTGAATCCCCACATAGCCATGAAGCTCACTGGGTGACCATGGGCCAGTCACTGCCTCTCAGCCTCAGAGGAAGGCAATGGTAAACCACCTCTGAATACTGCTTACCATGAAACCCTATTAATAGGGTCACCATAAGTTGGGATCGACTTGAAGGCAGTCCGGTTCCATCTTTTTTACAGCCACATCACACTGTTCACTCAAATTCAGCTTGTGATTAACAATCATCCCAAGATCCTTTTCGCATATAGTATTGCTGAGCCGAATATGCCCCATCTTATACCTGTGCATTTGGTTTCTTTTTCGTAGGTGTAGAACTTTGCACTTACTCCTGTTAAATTTCATTCTGTTTTCAGCCCATCTCGAAATGTTAAACAGGTTGAGTTTATATTACAACAAAAGTGTTTTTTCTCATTTGTTTATAGAGGGGGAGGGAAGAATTCAGGTATCAGTCCTAAAGGTCTAGACTTCTGTTGCAGAAATATCTTATCTCCCCACTTTGAGATGTTTAGAAGAAAATAATGTATAGTTGTGGCTCATAATTGCAATGTATTACATAATCAATGTAGAATGAGGACTGGTACCTTGGCATTAATTGAGTTATTGTAACCAATCAGCACATCCGTGGTAGACAAATTGAATTGTATTGAGGCCTGATAAATCATGATAGAATTCCAATGTGGGCTATGGGTACTGAACAAGTTACTTGACCATACTGTAAAGAAACTGCTTATTGGAATTTGTTTTCTTCTTGCAGCGAACATCAAGAACAGACAGATGAACTAAGGAGAGAAATAAATAAATTTATGGAGAAATCAGACATTCTCAAAACAAAACTTGAAAAAGAGCTCAATTCGAAAAAGGTGAGAGAATGTGTTTAGAGATTTACTGCAAGCTGAAAAATCCATTTAGCAACTGAAAAATCATTGGGCCTCATTTCCATTGACATGGCAAAACTGTGCCCCTTCAGATAGGGGTTCACAAGATGGAATGTTCTTATATGCAACAAAATTCCCACTACATAGAAAGCTAGCATGTTAGGGAAGAGGGTTCAAGCCTAGATTCTCTATGACACGCTAGTTTTTTATACACAAGGAATATTTTTGCATGGAGGCACATTCCATTTTGTGAACATTCCAGGCATGGGGAAACTGTTAAACCTGACCATTGACCACACTAGGTGGAGCTGATGGGAGTTATGGTCCAACAACAGCTGGAGGACCACACCCTCATCCCTCCCTATCTGAAGTGGTACAGGCCCAATACAAGTTTACTACCTCAGTGAGATCAAATTCAGAGTTCCATGGGAAGTGTACAGTAGTTACACGCTAGTTCTACCTGCCTAAAAGTAGTTTTGGCTTGTGTTTTTCAAACAGCAGCCCCAATGCTGTATGGCAACCCATTTTTGAAACTGAGGGACTTTTAAAACCATACATTTATGGGGCTGAATCAGCTGTGTGGAAGCTCTCAACACGAAAACGTAGCTCAGTGGTAGAGCATGTGCTTTGCATATAAAAGATCGCAAGTTCACTCCTTGATATCTCCAATTAACAGGCTCAGATTAGCAGCTGATGGGAAGGACCTCTGGAGAGCTGCTGCTAGTCAAAGTAGACAATGATGTATAAGACTGCTCCCCAGTAGGCTATTTTGATGTCATATGTATTTGGGAGGCATGCAGGAAAATGGTGACCAAGGAAGAAGAATGGTGCAAATCTCGCTACCAAGTTGCCATCTTCAGTGTGCCACATTCACCACCCATACAAAACAGAGATTGCTCCAGGCTATTGCTCAGTCAGGTTTGCTTAAGTTGTTCACATTTAATACTTTTTTTCAGAGCTAGTTTAAGAGCAAATTTGTACAAGATGGAAAGTATACAAGAAACACTCCATAATGTAGGATTGTAATTTACAGGGTTCTTAACTGTTGCAGTAGCCCCCTTTGCAGTCTGTTTGTATGTCAGACATTGAATGTGAAAGGGCCAGTGCAGTTTAGGAAATCTTTAAATGAGACATTGGGTTACAAGAAATCCTGCACCATCTCCCAGCAACCTGCCTTACACCATTGTTGTGAGAATAGGGCAGGGGTGGGGAGCCTCTAGCCCATAGGCCAAGCTTAGTCGAACAAGTTTCCCCATTTGGCCCACAAGGCCGTTTTGGGTAAGCCATGCCCGCCTACAGATGTGTGGCAGGTAAGGAGGGGCTTGGCTGAAAGGGGCTTTGCAAGCACTGCCTTTGGAACTTCAAAGCACTGTGGCAGCAGACCACTGTATTGGTTAAGGTCACGGTAAATGACAATCCCTGAGGTTCTGGCCTGTGGAGTCAAAAAGGTCCCCCACTCTTGGACTAAAGGACCCTCTATGTATGCCAGTGAGCTTCTTAGAGGACGGGATGCAAATGGGTGGTGGTGTCATTTTTCCCTTTCTAGCTTTAAAATATATTCAAATATTCCTCTGGCATTTGTGTCCTTTCTCTCTCTTTGATGCATCATTTTCATTGAAGTCATTGCCTGTCTGAGTAAATACATCAGATAAGCATGTTATAGAGGTCAGCACAAAACAACTGCACCAGCAAATGTAGGAATTGCCTGGGCAACATTTGTAGTGTGTGTTGTCAATCACAAAACTAATTTCAGTATTCATCAGGATATTCCCCCCTCAAATCACTCTCATGACAAAGACGGTGAAGTAGGAAAAGATTATACCTCCTCTTTACTCATAAGTCAAGACACAGGAACACGGATCCTGCACAGGACACTTGCCATACTGGTGTTCAATTTTACTAGAAAACACACTTTTGTTTTAAGGAAATGGTAAGATTGCAACCAGTAGGAATCAAATCAGCTTTGAGAGGGGTTATAAGGAACACTTACAATACTTTAGTCATTTTTTACAGAAGCATCAAAGACAGAACTGGCACATATAAAGAAGTGAATCATAGGAGTTGGAAGGGACCTTGGAGATCATCTAATCCAACATTTGTTGAATACAGGATGCAATTACACCATCTCTGTAGCTGAATCCCTATGCCAGCTGATTCTGCCCAGATTGCTGTGACATTTACAGGAAGCCAAACCCTAAAGAGTATGGCCATGATCCTAAAAGCATCATTGTGATTCAGTTACAAGGTTACAGTTTATTATCCAATCTTGGGATAAGTATCTCATCATGAATGTTGTTGAAGAGAGCTTTGTGGCTCCCTCAGGTTGCTTTATTAACTTTAGAGTCAAGGACAGCTTACTCCAAGTGGCCTTTGTACAGTACTCTTCAGTTCCAAATTCACCATTACCTCTGAACATCTTTCCTGCTGTTTCTCAGTACAGCTGCATTATGATCTCTCACACAAAACAGTACACATTTCCTTATCTGTTGCTGAGGTATGTTTAAAAAGCCCATACCTTCACCAAATATACTTAAGGGCCAAATACATTATGCTTCTATAGGATGTGAATCTTTCAGAGAGTAACTTCCTCACACAAAAACACAACTAATTCCCTGAATTCATTAGAACAAAAGGGTAGCATTAACCCACCTTTCTATCTGAACTGTCTTTCTAGCCTGTTAATTTAGTTAACTCAGCCAAGCTGGAGGGTACATGCATGTTTCCTTGACTGCACTAAATTAAATGTGTACCTGGATGCATGATTAAAAATAACTTAAAAGAAACACAAATAGGATTGCTGTTCTAAGTGATGAAAGGTGCCTTCAGACAGTAATTTGTGTGAGGGATTCAAACACACACTGGAGCTTTAGGTTTGTGCAATAAAAGTGGATTAAAGAGCTCTGTTGCCCTAGCGCAGAGCTGGGAAACCTTTGGATCTCCAGTTATTTTGGACTACAACTCCCATGATCCCTAAGCAATGGCCCTGCTAGCTTGGGTTGATGGGAATTGGTGGTTCCACAGCATCTGGAAGGCCAAATGTTCCCCAGCCCTGACTTAGTGCAACAAATCCACTTTAAAAAAGGAATCAGACTTTTTGTAGTTTGGAAACCAACAGGTAAATGCATTGAAGAGTGTGGGGTGCATAAACAACTAATGGGAAGACATTGAAATGTCCCAGAAGCAAATCAGGGTGAATGCTCATTGTCTTCTAACCACCTTGCAAACAAATCAGAACAAATGTTCCATAAAGACAGTATATAATCTAACCTCCACATAAACTTTGTGCAAGTAAATCCACTCAATAAGTAGGTTGCCAGGAGTACAGCTTTAGGGCTCCTCCGTGCATTTACTATTGAATAAATATCTTTGGCTACAGTTGGGCCAGCTTCTGAGTGCTTTCAATTGTGCTTTTGACCTTTTTACACTAATTCTGATTAGACTCCCACACAATAAATATCTTTTTTGCACCCTGCTCCTAAATGTACAATGTTCTGATGGGGGGAAATCAAAAAGAATTAGTCAATGTAAATATTTTAATATGTTTATAAATTGCATGAATTCAAAATATGGCCATAACTTGCAGAGACATAAATAAGGTGACTGTGTGCACTCTGATATCAAGAAGAGTCAAATAAAAAAACCCTCATTTTTTGGCATGCAAGAACAACTGACCATTACCATAACTAATACTATCTAAATTTAAAAAGTGGCTGAGTCATACAATTGATATAGCTGCAGGACTATATTTCATTTTGAGGTGATACTTGTGATTTCAGTGTCAACTTAAAGTTCTCTAGAAAAGAGTGCTGTACTGAAGTTTCAATGGCATTTAATAGATTCATCAAGGTTAATCCAACTGCGTGATAAAACTTTTAGTAAAATCTAAGTCATTTACACCAACTTTCATTCTGGTGCCAATAAAACAAGTACAAAGTCAAAGAGTCACAGTCAGGGTTCACTATGCATACTTTGAAGTGCAATATGCATAGATATGAAACTCTTAAGTACAGTTCAAGCAAGTATAAAGTAAGATAAACCTAAGCATACAAGGAAGGAAGCCCATCAAATTCAGTAGGACTTTCTTTCAGGGAAATATATTTAGGATCCGGGTAGAAGTCCATCAATCAATAATGAATTCTTTTTAAGAAAAACACTTTTCAGCCTACTGATTTTACTATTATCAGAAAAATTAAATGTGACATTTAGATTTCACCAGCTGAAAACATTTGAACTTCTAATGAAAATGTAGAACATTTCCCCACTCCATCCCAGCCAGTTTGAATTTTCAAGATATTGAAAGTCAAGTATTTCTTTAGTTAAAATCTCAAGTTTACATACAGAAATTACCACCTAACTGCTTTAAGCAGATCATGACCAACAACTCCAGCAATATAGATAAAATTTCAGCCACCTGAATTTTCTTTCTCTCTGTGCAGGGGAACTCCAGTTTAAAAAAGATCAGTTCTTAGTCATGCAAACAATTTGGATTCGATGCACATGCTTCAAGGTAAACCGCAGGATGGTGAGTCCTAGGAGCTATGAGGTTGGATCTTGTGATGCCATTTGTGCTCTACTGGAGACTAATCCAAAGTGTGCTTCGATTTTCCCCACACTGTGTTATCTTTCTTGTATAGGTTTATCAGTGCTGTTGACCTACATTTTCTTTATGCTGCTTGCTGGAATTTTTTGCTTCCTGTGTTAATTGCTGTTTTATTATAATGATGGTTGAATGTATCTTGTGTTGTTTTTATATTTCTTAATATTTTTGAGGCTGTAAGCCAACTCGAATTCTTTTTTGAGAATTGAAAGGATATGTCTTTAAAATTAAAATCCAATAATAAAAGTATGACTGGCCCATCCTGCTCTAATCCTGGCTTTCCATTTTCTTGACCCATAGCTACTATCATCTCACTAAACAAGAATTTCAACACTGTCACCAGAAGCCGTTGCATTGCTCTTTTATTGAACAGAAAGGAGTCAAAGATGATTCCTGTCTTTCACACCTCAGCACATTAGTCAGTTATACTGTGCATGAACATAAACAGTTTTGCAAAACTACCTCAAGCAATACTATTAGATTTATGAAAAGTACCATATAAACCTGTTCACCACTATTCATTCTGTTTTGCCCTAGCAAATAAAACTGCTCAGAAATTAATGCAAGTAAAGGTGTTAGTTATAAGAACATTAATTGTTTTGTAGTGAAACTGAGGATAAGGAACTCTACAGAAGGATTTCAATTTAAGATTCAAAGAAGAAAATCCAAGATGTGCATGTGGCAGATTCAATACTTTCCAATTTTGGAAATTCATTTAAGACAGTCTAAAAAGAGGAATATTCAATTCTGTAGCACTGGAAGCTCCAAGCTGCTGCAGACATTGTAGAGCTTTGATGTACCACTATCTAACAAGTCATACCCTGAATTTAGTTTTATCAATCAAGTCCTCTCAGAAAAATCTGCTCTTTTATCTCGCTATACAGAATTATATGGCATCAATATAGTAGTAAACATTATTTTTTAAAAAAAACAACAATTTTTTATTTATTTGTCAGTCTGGCTTTGTAAAACACCATCTCACATGTAAGTAAATACCAAGTTTAGCATCCTTAGTAAAGCAAATACCACAAGATTACGATGTAGAATGTTTAACTTAGAAACTAAACAGCTCACATTTGCAATTTTAAGGGACTGGAGAAAAAGATTTATGTATATGTTTACGAAACATTCAGGCTGAGACTGCATATGATGGTGGCAGGTCTGAGTTTAAAACATAGATGTGCTACTATCCCATGTATTTTGAGCCTCAGCAAGGTATTCTCAGTGGATTGAATGAAAATTTCCAGGAAGAAGACAGGGCCAAAATATAGATCAGTATCCAACTAAACAGATCCATTAGCACAAGGATTTCCACTTGTGCAAAGGAACTGTCCCTCCTTCTGCGCACCCCACATGCTCCTGAAGTCTGTTTCAGAAGGCTGGGGGAACCCCCAGAATAGATTTAGGGGACATGGGGGCACATAGGAAGAGGAGAGCGGGAGTTGGATATTGCCCCTAAAGTGAATTAGAAGGAAAACCAGTGATGCAGCTTTTCTAGTTAAAGAGCAAAGTCCAGGCAAAGGATTACACGAAGTGTCAACCACAGGGATAGAACAAAGGCAGCATAAAGGAGCAGCTTTCAAGTCTCATAAAGGAGAAAGCTTATATATGAAAAGAGGGCCAATGTCATGGTAGCGCATATCTTCTTGGAACTACAGTTACTTAGGTTTGCTGCCAGTGCCGAAATGCCTTCTGTATAGAACTACTGAGGGAAATGTTAATCCACCTTCCCCGCCTTAAAGTTTTCCTGTTGATAGCCTGACATTTCCATGAGCCAAAGATTCATCTCACAAAAACTGGGTTTAAGAAAAGGGGAAAACCACAATCTCACAATATGCTTAAAGACACTTTGCAATCATGTTCTCTCTCAGTACCATCACAATGATGCTACACTCAGTGGATTCTTCAGTCACCAAGAGGAACCTGACAGCCCAGCTCCTTTTGCTGAGGGGCATAAGGTGTCAAGCCCTCTAGATTCCAAAGCTCAACCACTCCTGAGATAATAAAATTGATGCCAGCTTGCTTAATTCAATACTCAATGCCAAAGAACCAAGTATAGGGGTAGGCCAATAACATCCCTCACAATGATTCTACCCAGTGTGAACAACAAGTTACTTTGATGCAGTCAACAACAGTGTTCTGCTACATCACTACTGAATGGTCATCCTCAGTATTACTGGTGACCACAATATGATCACATTG
Source organism: Rhineura floridana (assembly GCF_030035675.1). Classification (NCBI taxonomy): domain Eukaryota; kingdom Metazoa; phylum Chordata; class Lepidosauria; order Squamata; family Rhineuridae; genus Rhineura; species Rhineura floridana. The sequence goes on along the minus strand of NC_084483.1, from coordinate 200,939,301 downwards.
ATAAATCTTCAAACACATCAAAGGTCCTGTTTATCTCCACCAAGCACAGCAGAGCTGGCTGTGACAGGAACTTTACTGTTTTCTACAAAAACAGACTCAAAGGCTGCTTCTTGCTCTTCCAAAGTGTCAGCAGCTGTGGCTCCTCGAATCAAAGTGGTATTGCTAAGGATTGGTTGATGCTCTGTAACCTTCTCCAGCTCTGTGGTTCTCTTCCCTTTCCTTTTGCCGAGTATTCTGACATAATTAGCTGGTACAAGTCCTGTCGTCCGTCCGTCACAGCTAGCCAAAAGCCAGCCACGTATCTTGGGTTGTTGTTCTGGCAAGAAAAAAAGAAAGCCACAGTTATCATACTAGAGCCCATACACTGATAATGAGTTGTCAAAAGTATTTGGAGAACTCTGCAAAGACCGGTTCGGTTAGATTTTGTATGACCCTCCCAAACTTGAAGACTTGAACGAAAGCCAATCTGAAGAGCACACTTGAGATGTGATTAGTAAAATGGTCCAATGACCAAAAGATTAACATGTAAATAAAGCAGTAAGAATGTATAGTAAAAAATGACTGGCAAATTTCATTAACAGAAACAGTTAAGCGCAACTTTCGGAAAGTTCATACAATATATCCTTTCACCCAAAAGTATTTTTATAAATATATTTAGCACTGCTTCCTTTATTTAAGCCAGGGGTGGAGAAACATTTTCAGGCCGAGGGCTGCATTCCCACACTTCCCAGGGGCTTCATGCTGGTAGTAGGCATGGCCAGGCACAAAAGTGGGCAGAGCAATGGACGTGTCTCTTTCCTTTGTGAAATAGGGCTCTTCAAAGACATATTCCAGCTGGCAGAAACACTCCAGGAAAGTGTGAAGCACGGGCAGTGAGGGACGCAGCCTGGGGAGGGGCTGTGGTTTGCACAGAGTCTTGAGGGCCAGACAGAGTGTTCTGGAGGGCCACATTCGGCCCATGGATCTAAGGTTCCACAGCCTGGTTGAAACACTTGGCTGGTAGCCATAGGCAACAAGAAAGTCCATGCAAACAAAGGCTCCATCACTCCTCTGCAGCCAGTGTAGAAACCAAGCTGACTACAAGAGGAGGGAACCCACCCTGCCCTTTGCACCCAGCACAGAAAGGTAGTGGACTGCTGAGGGAGGGATGGAACTCTCCATCCTGCCCCACCAACCTCCAGCAGGCTAGTAAAAAACTTTAAAAGCTATAAAATCTTGTGGCCTTATTTACAAGGCTTATGAAAGGTCTTATTCAAATACACATTCAACAGAATCATTTACATCAGAACTGGATATTATTATTTACTGAATTTATATCCCACCCTTCCTTCCAAAGGAAGCCTTAGATAATTGCCTCTTTGCTCCATAATTTTTAACAAATTCTAGAGTCACAAGTTAAAGGGGTACAATTGGAGAGCTGAGTCCAGGGTAGCAGGATGAAGCACTAAAATTTCGACATTGAACATCTGAAGCTACCTTGTACAGTCATATCACTGAGCCAGACAGTACTGTCTACTCCAGGGGTGGGAAAGTGGAATTTACTTTCTTAAAATGTGACAAAGTGCTTTTGAAACTTTCTCACTGCTTGGTGACATGGAGAGACTCCAGTCCAATGTTGGTTTTAGATGAAATTCTCTACCTTGCAGACATATATGTATAAGAGGTTGTAGTATTTTGTTGTTGTTATGTGCCTCCAAGTCGACTGCGACTTATGGCGACGCTATGAATCAGCGACCTCCAAGAGCATCTGTCATGAACCACCCTGTTCAGATCTTGTCAGTTCAGGTCTGTGGCTTCCTTTATGGAGTCAATCCATCTCTTGTTTGGCCTTCCTCTTTTTCTACTCCCTTCTGTTTTCCCCAGCATTATTTTCTTTTCTAGTGAATCAGGTCTTCTCATGATGTGTCCAAAGTATGATAACCTCAGTTTCATCATTTTAGCTTCTAGTGATAGTTCTGGTTTAATTTGTTCTAACACCCAATTATTTGTCTTTTTTGCAGTCCATGGTATCCTCAAAGCTCTCCTCCAACACCACATTTCAAATGAGTTTGTAGTATAGAAATTAATAAAATAACCTGTGCCCCTCCAGATGTTGTTGGACTACAACTCCCATCACCCTTAACAACTGACCATGCTGACTCAGGCTGATAGGAGTTGGGAGTCCAACAACCTCTGGAAGGCCACCAGTTCCCCATCCTTGGTGCACTCTGGCAGACAGCAGCTCTCCAGGATATCCAGCAAAGGTCCTTCCTATGCCTGCTACCTGAGATGCTTGAACTGGAGATGGAACCTGAAACCTTCTGCATGGAAAAGCGTGAGCTGTAGTCCCAAGGTAAAGTTCTTTCCTAAATAACTTCACTACTGTAAGGTGGAGATGGCAGTGAACTTTGCATTTAAGCACACGTATTGGTTCATGGGGGGAGGGAGGAGAGGTTAAAAGTAACAGCAGCTTAATACCTTGTTTAGGATCAACTAAAATGTCACAGTACATTGTATTCTAATAGCGAAGTCTCCAGCAACAATTAACTGAATTGATTTAATAACACAGATTGGGGGGGGAGAGATGGAAGGGCCTCTGGCTGCTCTGTTCAGATCTTACAGTAGACACAGCTGGAAAAAAGACTTAGGCTGCAAGCTGCCCCTAAGGCTCTCAAATTATCCCCCAACATACAGTTCTGTTGGGTCAGTAAATGCCTCTTCTGTTCTTTGGAGATTGCACTGAAATATTTGTGGGTGGGTGGTGGGAAATCGCAATGAATCAAAACCATCTTACCTTTCGGTGCCAATTTTAGCATTTCACCAGCACGGAAAGAAATTTCTTCTTCTGAAACAGCACTGAAGTCATATTCTGCTCTTCCGACAACGTGATCATCCTCTCCACTTGCCCAGTTACTGGAAACTAGATCAAAGCAAAAGATAAACAAGTCAACATAACCCCGCTGGGTCAGTACAGTCTCCTACCCTCAGAAAACAAGTCTTTGAGAGGCAGTATGGTGCAAGGGTTACTGCCTTTAGGAAAAGCCCAGTTCAGTTTCCTACTCTGCTCCATAGCTCATGAGCTAACTTATCAACTGTCAGCGTGCCTTAATTGAACTCCCCTAGTTATTGCACTGGTTGAAACACCTCAGAATTGCAAAGAAGTCCAAAAGCATTAGGAGCTAACAAAAAAGCTCAACTATACACACATAACTAATGTTTGTCATATGTGAATTGAAAAGAGAGGGAAACTTTTGTTAAGCGGTCGATTTTGAGACAATCCTTGTTTGCCAGAGGTGACCAAACAAGCAGCAATTTCCAGACCTATCTGAACCCCTCAGCAGAAGGCCAGGATGCAACAAACAGATGTTTTATTCAACCGATGCAAGACAGCCTACAATACACAAGGGTTTTACACCTTCAAACCCTTTTGTCAGCATTTTATTGATCCACTACCACAAAAACCTGAAAATGGCTTCATTCAGGCTGCAAACTATTTCCAGTTCTACAGCCCTCATGTCAAAATGTTTAGCCCTCGAGAGACAGTTTTGAAAAACTCTCTTGCCATCATACTGGTATGTAAGAGCAAGATTTGCTCCCACCCCCAAAGTTGAGGCTACGGAAGCACAGCATCTAAACCTGCTCATCTCCACACTCCATCAGAACCCCTTGCCAGGAGCACATGCAACAGCCAGGTTGGGGCTGATGAAAGACGCTTGGGTTTGGAAGGGGAAGACAGAAACTGAGTTAGATACAGGAGACCTGAGGTTACAATCACTGCTCAGCCATGAGAGTAAATGACAGGGGAGCTACACATTCCCAGGGCAGTCTTTGCTACCAGTGAGCAAAGTGCAATGCAACAACACTTTCAATTATTGTATCAGGCTGAAAAGAACTGAGAATGGCACCTTTCTAGATTATGAGAAATGTCACCAATTGTTAAGCGGGAATGTCAAATTTGTTTTGTTTATATCAAGATTCAAAAAAGCACATTGTTAATTGGAGAGACCTTGCTTTGAACTTACTATCTGCAATCAGTAAGTAATTTAGCTTAAAAAATAACACTCTCTTTAGTCTCGTGCTCTTGTTTGCTTCATGTTTGTGTTGTTTAATTTGCACCATGCAGGATTATTGATGGAGAATGTTTGTTTGCACCCTATGGAATCACTGAAGAAGATTGTTCTTTGCATCCCTGACTGGAGCAGGCAGAGCTTTGCTTTCAGGGTGGTGGCGTTAAGAGCATATGATGAACTCATCCTCATTGCAGTGAACTAGAGAGGCCAGTCATGTTGTGCTGCATTCCTATTAAGAGACGTTCCTGTTCAATTCTGCTTTTGGAGAGTGAAAAGAGCATATGAAGTCCAGGTGAAAAGGTTAGCTTAACACTGTACATGCCTATCGTTTGGTTCTGGGGAAAATGCTCTATTCCTCTTTATTTTATCATTTAAACTGCTCATGTTATTTCACTTCCCCCATGGCCAAGACTGCACAGAGATCTGCAGAAATATATACATCATAGATTCCTTCAGAACCTCCGCTCATTTTCATTCCCCCATCTACCTCTCACATTAGCAATGATCAAGCCCACCCACAATCACTAAAATCTCTTTCAGTGTGCTCCTTTATTTCACGCTACACGATGACTGTAAGCAAGTAGTACTGTTCTTAAAGTCTTTTTCTCTCTACAAACTCCTGACCACCAGCAAACACATTGGCTTCTTCTGCTCCATCAGATATGCATAGAAAGAAATACACTAGTATGTCAAGACTGTCCACATCAGGGAAAGCCCAGGCTTTGTCCATCCCCTAAGACTGGACCCTGTTGTTACTGAATTCCCCCCCCCTTTTTTATCATACTGGGTTTTTATATTGTATTGCTGTTTTTATGATACTGTTTTATTGTTTTTATGTTGCATTTTTGTATACTACTTACAAGATTTTTAAAATATTAAACGGTTTAGAGTTTTTAAATAAATACATGTTAAACCTGAGTTTCCCATTTTAACCAGAATTTGAAGCAGAATTGCCAAGCGCTGGTTGGCAAAAGGAAGTATGCAGGGCTGGCTCCCAGGTTGCAGAGACACGTTATGTTTACTCTAAGCCTTGAAAACAGCTGCTTGCCTGGTATGCCGTGACAAGTAAGAATTGCTGTCAAGGCAGCTTTTGCTAAAAATTTATTTAGGCCTCAAATGAGACACAGGTGTGTGTGGACAGACTTACACACAGGCTAAAATGTTTTGTCCACTGTTTTCCTGCGGCAAATGTACATCCTAGGTAACAAGGCCAATGTACAAGAGTGGGAAACAGGCAATTCTTTATCGGGCTATCAATGTGCCACAAATGACTGGTCAGATGGGCTACTAACTTTGCTGTAAGGTTAGTAACTACTGTGGACTTATCTACAACACTGATATGTACTCCTACACAGATAAGAGTAAAAATGCATGTTGCCCATAGCAGAAAACAAATGTGAGCTGTCTGTCATGAATTCATCAGACAGTCAACTCTGCAGACATTACAGAGTATCTTGTTTGCAGTAGGAATGGGGCATGCATACAGTTTTGATTGCTGCACCCAATAAAACATGCAAGCTTTCATGTTACATGGAAATCTTCCTCAGGCCAAATGTTCCAGGAAGAAAGTGGGAGTGGGGAAAATCCAGCCGTAGGGAGCTTTCTATGATAACATGAAAACCTGCACACTGCACTGAGCACCTGCTGTTCCAAAAAAAAAGGTCTTCTCACTCAGTCTTGTAAGACCCAAGGTGACTACAGAGATTGATCTACTCCAAAGACTGGAGTCTGTGGTTATATGGAAATGGAGCCATTTAAAGCCCCAAAGGTAAGTAAGCCCCTAAGGTTAGATTGGTTAACTATAAGTAGGTAACAAGGGGGGACAGGAGGGGTGCTTGATTATCCTGGTAAAATTTACATATTTTGTACAAAGCTGAAAAAAGTTATTTTTGCGTAGCAATGAAAACATACATTTAACTTTCCACTTTAGGAAACGTAATTTACCAAGAAACTGTGAAGCGCTTGTACAAACTTCAGGTTACCTTCATTGTCCAAAACACCACTTCCACTGAAGCCTGATTTTATGTTGTCACTTGCTAGATTTACCCTAGAGCTCAGTAGCAGAGACCAGGAAATGCTTTTCAGATTGCTTTAATTCCCATAATCGCAAACGTCCCCTTTACCTGTTTCATCATCAGTGTAGCTAGACAGCAGCTTCCAGATGAGGTAGGGTCCCCCAAGAACAACAGCGAAGAATAAGAAAATGGGCCAGGATTTTGCAGAATAGGCTGCCCTTTCCTCCGGACCAACACAGGCTACAGTTCTTTCACTTTCCGCCCACAAATCATCATTTTCGGAATTCTTTCTCAGACCCAGCAACCGTTGCAGCCGCCTGTAAAGGTACCTTAGAGTTCTGACTAACGCAAAAGCTGAAAACACCTTGGTGAAGTGTATTTTGAGCCGGGAGAAGTGATTGGCTACATCCAAGACTGCCCGGAAACTGTTGTAGACTGCAGAAAAGGTAGCGTCCATCATCATGCTGACGGAGGCAAAGGCATGCACAATGCTTTCGATGGACTGAAATGCTCCCCTGCTGCTTTCCTCAGCCTGCTGAACAAACCGGCTGGTGGGAACTTCATCCATCCGAAACCGGTTGTAGCCCAAGCCGCCATATCCTCCATAACTGTAAGGGCTGTAGTTCCCATAGAAGGAATTCCCATACGTGCCATAGCCTGAACTAAAAGAGCTGCTGTAAGCAGGTCTGAAGGAATTCAGGGTGGTGCTTCCTGTCTGTTGCGATGGCCTTGGTAAAATAGGAGGGGGCACTCGAGTGAAGGTGGGTTGCCCAGGCCTCGTCAGCTGGCTGGCTCCCACATCAGCAGATCTAAAATTAAGAAGCCCACCATTAGCACACAGGGATAATTTTATGTTAAAAATAATCCCTCCTACAACACTGTGCATGTTTACAAGCTGACCCTAATTATACCTATGTGAATCCCTTTGGGACTGGCTTCCATTGCCAACAAACAGCACTAAAACACAAATACTTATCTCTTCACATGAAATCAACCTTAGGAGTGTTGAAATCCTCTGGCTTTTGATACAATAATAATGTCAAGTCTCAGTAGAGGATTAATATTTAACAATGACTGGAGTACCTGTGATGAACCATGGAGAGGGAGCAGGGAATTCAGCAGAAGCAGTAGGGCAACATCTTTACCAACCAGTCAATAAAGTTTATTAGTTGGTCCTAACAAAAGCATTACCTAACAGTTTCTTTGGGATAAATACTTAAAAGCTGAATGCACAGTAGTTGCTGGGTAGTAAATGCCTCTTTGAGAGTGAGGGCTGTTCCAGCTGCTTTAAAGGAGGCGATAATTAGACAATTCTGAAGAAAGTGAGCCTAGACCTTGAAGATGTGAACAACTTTACACGGCTTGGGACCACAATACCTGATGGAACGCCTCTCCTGATATGAACCCATCCATAAACTATGTTCAAGATCAAAGGCCCTCCTCCGGGTACCTACTCTGAGGGAAGCTGGGAGGCTGGCAACAAGGGAGAGGGCCTCCTCAGTGGTGGCCCCCAAGTTATGGAATGATCTTTTTGACAAGGTGCTCCTGGCGCCAACACTGTTATCTTTTCAGTGCCAGGTCAAGACTTTCCCCGTCTCCCAGGCATTTTAGCATGTGTTTTTAAATTGTTTTAAATTTTTAGATTGTGTTTTAAATTGTTTTTAAAAGATGTGTTTTTAAATTTGTATATTTGTTTTAATGTTTTTAGTTATTGTAAACCACCCAGAGAGCTTTGGCTATGGGGCGGTATATAAGTACAATAAATAAATAAACTTCAGATTGATGGCAAACATCCCCTTCCTGGGCAAAATACTCAAAAGTGTGGTTGTGGGTCAACTCCAGGTGGTATTGGATGAAGATTATTTTCTTCATCCATTTCATTTGGAATTTAGGTCTGGTTCTGAACAAAAACTGCCTTTGGCCATTCTGGGGACGCATTACCAAAGTGTTCTGCCTTGCCAGTATGCCCCTTTAGCGGGATGGCTGTGCAAAATGAGAGGTTTATGCAAGTACAAAAGAGAAAGTGAGCAGCGGTGTACCATAGTGGCCCTCTTCAATAGGAATTGTGTTTAGCCTCATTGTCTATGTCATGACGTGTAAGGACTCTGGATATATGTAGATCCCCTGCTTTTGCCCTTAGTTCCATTTGCACACAGCCATCACAAACACATGCCTCTATTTGGCCATTCAGTATCCCTGCTGAGAAAAAAAGCACCATTCCAAAAAGCACAGTCTCTTTACACTGGTGAAATTGGGGACCCCACATCCAAAGTTTGCGCATGAAATTCCGGTGGTAAGCCTGGGAGGAGGCTATATACAGGACACAAATAAGCAAATCCAAAATGCCTTTCTGCACTTACAGCGGGGATAGCCTAAGTGGGGCCCTCCAGATGTTGCGACCTACAACCCACATCAGTTCTAGGGAGCCTAGCAAATGATCAGGATGACAGGAATTGTACTTCACAACATCTGGAAGACACCATGTTGGCTACCCACAGGGTGCTGCCATCTTCATAAGGGGAACCTACAGGGCTTTTATTGCTTGTGAATTGCTGCTTGCCTTTTTCTGGCGACCTTTGGTCTAGGCTGGAGACACTAGAAGCAAATATCCCGATTCTTCTGTCCTTTCTGACTCAGCCCTTCCCTTCTTGTCAGCCTTTTTACCTCTCCCCTCAAATGACTGTGACACACACACCCTATTACAGACTCGGAAACAAGCAACTTGTTGCCTCACTGGGAGATTAGAAGTTCAGAGGAAGGTGGGAAAGAAACTGCAAAAGTTGTGTTGTGGATATCAAAGTTTCTGAGGAAAAAACTGGACGTTTGTGTGAAAACCAGGGCTGTGGAGTCGGTATGTCAAACCTTCGACTCCCGACTCCTCTATTTTTCTACTGTCCGACTCCGACTCCTTCATAAATGGCAAATGTATATTAATGTATTAATACATTAATATTAATATTATTTTGAAGTCTGTCAGTACATTTCTACCGACTCCGACTCCACCCAAAATTGCTTCTGACTCTGACTCCAACTCCACAGCCCTGGTGAAAACTGAGCTCTTAAGGCCCATAAAAGGAACTAGACTACAAATGGGTATATTTGCAGTTTTGCTGTACAAAACTAAGGCATTTATAGTTTTAAATTTAATAAATACGGCAAGCTAATCACCATAACCTACATCTTGTGGCATTTTAACTTGAAGAGGAACGCTTTACACATGATGAAACTTAAAAATGGTAACTCACATGCAGATCAATACACATTTAATAAAATATAATGTATGTGCATATGGTGAGAATCCAATGTGCGCACACCCATGTACAGTTGTCAATCAGTTCTGATCTAAATACAGGCTATCCACTAGTTCCTACTTGGATGTTTCTTCCATGTCAGAATTATGTCTACAGGAATCGAGAGAAACCTGAATTTGCGAAAGACTAATGAACTGATGTTGCATCTCAGGCCCTCAAAAGGAATAAAAGCTTTTTTTGCAAGCATGAAGCAATAAGGTTTTTAACAGTGAGGTTTTAATTAAGGCTCCTGAGTATTTCAATAGCACATATTGTTCTAGTTAGCAGCTAAAACCAAAAACATTTCATCACCACAGAAATGACATTCAAGTTTAACCAATAGGCATGGACAATCTGCTGAAATTCAATTTTATGAGTTCAAATCATTTATTGAATGGCAACTGCAATGGCTTTAGAAGATCTTGCTTCCCTGAATGCACTAAGGGGTAAGGCTTGAAATCTGAAGCTTCAAAATTTCATAAGCTTTGGCTGTAATTCTATGAACATTTACTTTGGGGGAAAGAGGGAGAGAAATTGCAGATGGAGATCAGTGTTGTAGCAAGACAGACTCATGGCACCTTAAAAAAAGCAAAGTTTTGTCATGGTATAAGCTTTGTGAACCAAAGCCTACTTCATTCTCAACCTGCAGATATAAACACACACATACAGAAGAGGGATAGATTGTCAACAGTGAGGACAAAAGGCCATGAAATGTAAATGTTCAACAGGTCTGTGACATTTCTATGCAAAGCTCAAATATATACAAGATAAGAATAGCGACCTATTCATCATAGCAGACTACAGACATCATACTGCTTACATTTCATGGTCTTTAGGCCTTTTTATTTAATTTTTTTCTCTGTACCCATGCGTGCACATGTCTCTTTCTGTGCCAAATGAAGATAACACATCTAATGAAGTGGAATCTATTCCATGGAAGCTTAATAAATCTTTTGAAGCAAGGGTGGCAAACCTGTTGCCCATGAAACCATTTCCAGGAAGCCACCCCTCTCCCAGTATCGGGCACATCTTCCTCTTATCTGTCCCCCAACTTACTTGGGAGTGCTCCTTCCAGCTACCTGCATGCTAAGACTGTCTGGCAATGGCACCATATCAGAGGAAGAAAAAATGCCTTTGCAAGTCAAATCAGGGGCTTTCCTGACCAGTATAGCACTGGGCTGAGAGGAGAGGTTTCTCTTTCTGCTGACCCAGTGCTGCAGTGGAGAGGGGAAAAAATAAGTGTCCTCTCCTTCCTTGATCTTCAGGGAACAATCCCTGAAGATCAAGAGTCAATGTTTCTCACTCATCCTATAACACAACTGTAATGGGGATGGGGGTGGTGCAATTTCTTGATCCTCCAGGCAGTTTAAAGTGTCACAAGATTCTTTGTTGTTTATCCCTGGGGAGTCTCAAGTAGGACTTTTTTTCAAATAAGCATGCACAGGTTCAGGTTGTTTGACTGATGTTTTGCAACAAGACAATTTCAAGTAAGAGACTAGAGTTGCAGGTTCACACCAAAGGTTAATTGCGTCTCCATGCCTACCCGTGCAGATTGCAGCATGTGCCTGAAACCAAAAATAAATCCAGGTTGGAACTCCTGGCTGGCCTGGAATAGGCAGGAGCCATTCTGACGGCACAGTTAATATCAGCTGAATGGACAGCCTTGGACCCGAGTTCAAGACCAAGGGCATGATTGACTCATTGGATTGCTGATGGGCAAGACATGGTCTCTAAATCCAAGTTGCTCACTGTATAAAATGGGAATGGTACCACCATGTAAATAAGTCCATGACAATTATGTGTTTCCAAGTAGCCAGCTGCCTACACATACTATACCAGTGATATGAGGCCTAAAAGAAAAGAGTTTTTCCTTGTTTCCTTATTAAGAGGTGTTAAGTGTTTCCTTGTTAAGAGGTCTGAGCCTGTGGCTATTTACAAACCTGGAATAATTAACTAATTCACAGAGCAGTGACATAATTACAGTAAAGTACTTTGTAGGCCTAAAAGCAGTTCCTAAAGCAAATTCATGATTTAGTTCATGTGTCTAGAAGCCAGGGACTCCGTTTCCTCTCTCTGACAGCCAATTCCGTAAACCATGAGTACCTACTCATTATTTTACAGAAAGATCATGAGGAAATTGTGTCTGCCCATCAAGCAGCAAAAGCTGACACAAAGTCCAAATGTGACTCATGTTTTATGTAGCTCCTGCAATCACAATATGTTACCAAAAAATACCATTCCTTCTCAGTCTTATGCATTTACTCAAGTCCTGCTGAGTTCAGCTATCTTGTAAGTGTTAAGGGATACGACCACAGTGTATGCAAGTATGTTATGCAGTCTTAATTACAGAGAACATATGTGGGGAATAATGGTAACCATTCCAGAGCTCTTGCCCTACCACACCCATTTTGATGAGAAAGGGGAGAGAGGCAGGAGATGGCGAGAGGAGAAGTGTGTCAGACTAGCAATAAATTGCAGCAGTACACAACCTACAAAATTCAAAACTATCAGTAACACCAAGGATTTGTGGTGTTGGGAAAATGCAGATCTCCCATTTTAAGCTTTGGAGAAAAAAAAAGGAATCATCAAAATAATCCACAAAGGGAATGGTGTGGAAGGTTATTGCAAAATACATAACATTTTTCACTTCAGTTCTAGTTTATAGGGCACAGTCTATAATTGGGCCCTATATTTTTTCATTAGTAGCCACATAAAGCCTTCCTAGTTCATAAAGGCTACTATGTATGTAGCTTTAACCCACATTTCCCAACACTATTCCAAACATGAACACACACATACTTGTACAATGAGGGCACAATACAGAGTCCAAAGTGAGGAAAGCAAAAACTAAATACAAAATTTGTTGTAGTAGTAGTGGGGAGTAGTAATTTCATACAACTCCCAAAACTAGGTGGCATCCCAAAACCAAGAGGGCAACAGTCTGATCATTTAAAAAAGTGATCTCCCCTCAAACCCCCTTCATGTCATTGATAGCACAAAACAGATGAATGATACTGCCTTCTCCATAAGTGTGTGCTTGGGGGGAAGGGGTGCTATTAACAGTGCCCATGCAAGAGACTGGCTCCTTGATAAACATGAGTGGAGGGGGAGTGAGAAAAAGAAAACAGAAGTAACTATTCATGAAAGCGGGGAATCTGCCTTCCCCTTGAAGAAAAACGTTAAAAAGGAGCGAGATTTCAATTGGCACCTCCCACCTTCTTAATAACAGGGGCGCTATGTGGGAGCAAGAGGCAAAAGGCAGTAGGTTGAAGAGTGCTCCTTAATGAAAAAAAAGGATACTTCTCCATTAATGGGGGGGAGAGACTTATTCCTCTCCCTCCCACAAGTGTGTGAGGAAAAAAGGGGGGAGGCATGCAAGAAGCCACCGTGGTCTTCTGCTGCGTGCCAAATTTAGAGAAGAGGGATGATAAGAGAGTAGGGCTCAGGCCCATGCTTGGACTGGGAAAGGAGAGGAGGGGGTGAAGTAGACAGGCGTTGCTGTTCCCCTATCCCCACCCATAACTGAAAGGGGGCGAAAGTGAAGGGCTCAGGAGGAATGAGAGGGGAGGGGGGACTAACTCCCTTGAGAGCAGCGCAGACTGAGCCCCGTGAGCTATTTCCCCTCCCTCCATGGCCACTCTACTCCACAACCTTGAAGAAGGGTGGCCACTGAGCATGTGCAGAGCGCCTTTTCCTCGCTACTGAGCAAACTTGGATAAGGGGGGGGAAGGCTCGAGTGAGCCCCGGCACCTATTTAATCATCATCATCACAGCAGCAGCTTCTCCTGCGCTGCTCCGTTCACTTCCTCCCCGCACACCGACTCCGCCACACTCACAGTCGCCGGTTCTCCCAAGGCTTGGGGGGGGGAGGCGGCTGATTGGCGGCCATCATCGCGCGGCAGCGCCTCACTGGAGCTTCGCCCTTGCAGCCGCTTCCTCCTGAAGCGAGCGCCGAGCTATCGACCTCGCGACGCACAGTTTCCGCCTCCACCAGGCCGCACGTCGGGACCGACTGTTTCTGGCTGCGGCTAACCAGCCGCGCGTGCTTGATCCAGCCAATGAGATGCATGCAACACCAAAGCGAGGAAGAGATGTGCCAAGGCACCTCAGGCCCCCGTTTGCGCTCCGCTTTTAAAGCAGCAATCGTACCACTTTAAACGACCGTGGCTTCCCCGCAAAGAATCCTGGGAAGCGTAGTTTGTGAAGCGTGTTTAGAGGTGTTTAGGAGACCCCTATTCACCTCATCCAGCTATCTCCCGGAGTGGTTTAACAATCAGTCCCCCCTTCCCAGGGAACTCGGCGTGGTAGCTTTGTCAGGGGAATAAGGGGGTCTCCTAACCAGCAGCGTAGTGGCAAATCCAGAAGTGCAGGGCCCCTTCATGAGAGTAATGCAATGTCCTCTCGCCCACTCTCCGTTATCATCTCCACACCCCTCAGCCCTTCCCTTGTGTGCCTTCTCCCACGCAGACATCCCTAGGAGCCAATTAGCGTGAAATTAACTGCATTGTTTTATCATTGATGTGTTTGCTGCCCTGGGCTCTTTTGGGAGGCAGGGTGGGATATACATTTAATTCATTAATTAAAAATACTATATTTTGAAGTCATACACTTGAACATATAAAGGTGGGGAGAGGGTGTAAAAGTATTAAATCCAGAGATTAAAATTACTTAACTGCGTTGGGGGAGGGAGAATGAAGAGGAGTGGGGCCTTATACAAACGTACCTGGAAGCAGACCCCATTAAATTGAATGGTGCTTACTTCTGCGTACGTATTCTTAGCGGTATACTGTAAAGCGAGCCGACACGTTTGCCTATTCCCTTTTCCCACGCGCACCAAAAGCCCCATGTTTTTTTATTAACACAATCAGTATTAATTGGGCTCTGCCCAACGAGCCATAGAACGCTTTTGTTTTAATTTATTAGAGAGAACAAGATTATTTCAAAGCACGGTCACTAAAGAAACCCTGCACTGTCTTGCATGCTTTATGCTGAGTTCTTAACATTGAAGAACTCTCTGCTCAAAAGGACTGCTGAGAGGAACCGGAAGTGCAGATTGGAAATCCTTAGAGATTTCTTGTTCTCTGTGCATAATTGGAAGCTGGAAACGGAACGTTTGTTTCTGGGACACTGTTTCCTTTTCTCTCTCGTTCTATGGCAGCGGAAGAAGAATTCATCGATACCCACCCTGGGGTACAACGGCTAAATGGTTCCCCCATATATATAGTTTTTTAATGTTGGCAAGTGAAAGAGGTAGGTGAACTGGAAAATAATCTCTTTCTTTTAGGATGCGGGTGGACGGGCACGTATAAGCCATTTTAGTTCTATGAATCCTTTTACCAAGACAGAAGAGGAGTGAGGGTGACCCAGCTCATGTTTACTTAGAAGTCGTAAAGCTTTACTGACTTCCACGAGGTTTACTCTCCAGTAAATGTTCTTTGCATAGTAATTTATGAATTCAAACCGTCGGTGGGGGCGGGGCGCAGTTCAGGAGGGATACCACATGGAAGAGGAAAGCCATGTGGCAATGGAACACGTTCAGAGGAGGGCAACAAAGATGATCAGGGGACTGGAAACAAAGCTGTATGAGGAGGAACTGAAAGAACTGGGCATGTTTAGCCTTAGGAAGAGAAGACTGAGGGGAGATATGACAGCACTCTTCAAGTACATGAAAGGTTGTCACACAGAGGAGGGACGGGATCTCTTCTCCATTGTCTCAGAGTGCAGAACACGGAATAATAGGCTCAAGTTACAGGAAGCCAGATTTCGACTGGACATCAGGAAACATTTACTAACTGTTAGAGCCATACGGCAATGGAACCAATTACATAGAGAAATAGTGGGCTGTGCGACACTGGAGGC
Source organism: Rhineura floridana (assembly GCF_030035675.1). Classification (NCBI taxonomy): domain Eukaryota; kingdom Metazoa; phylum Chordata; class Lepidosauria; order Squamata; family Rhineuridae; genus Rhineura; species Rhineura floridana. The sequence goes on along the minus strand of NC_084483.1, from coordinate 200,924,088 downwards.
ATTCAAGAGGCAGCTGGACAGCCATCTGTCAGGATTCAGGAATGCTTTGATTTGGATTCTTACATTGAGCAGAGGGTTGGACTTGATCGCCTTATAGGCCCCTTCCAACTCTACTATTCTATGATTCTATGGAGGTACAAGGAGAGCAAGGGTGATTCAGGAAAGGCTTTACTAAAACAAATCTGAAGAGACTGGAAAGAGGAGAGGTGAGTGGCTTCTTTAGTGCTAGAAGGATACAGGTGAGTGGAAGGACCCGTAGTTCGGCATCTGCTTGGCATGCAAAATGTCTCAGCTTCAATCGCTGGAATCTTCAGGAAGGGCTTTGAATGCCCCCTGTCTGAAACCCTGGAAAGCAACTGCCAGTCAGTATAGACAGTAATGAGGAAGATGAACCAATGGTCTGATTCAGTATGAAGTAGCATTCTATGTTCCTATGAGCTGCAACAGACTATGGACCAGATTTAGTTATTTTAGTCAATTGCTGTGATCTTAAATGTTCAGCCCTTTCTCACAAGGAAATGATTTTATACACAGGATTGTGTTTGTTCATTTCTGAATGTTTTTCAGCTTTATTGTCTCCCTTTTGAATTAGTGCTGTACTGATTTGATGAGTTTTCCTCGATTCTCACTGCCATGCCTGCTACAGTAGTGATTCTGGGAATTGTTTTTCTTTTCAAATACAGGCTTCACCAGCATGACTGTGCTGTCCGAAAAGGACAGACCTATTGTTCAGAAGTTACTGAATTTTGGAGCATGCCCACGCTGTATTTTCAGGTTCTGCCGGATGGGACTGCAGGCTTCGTACAGGCAACCCTATAAGGTTTGGTTAAATTAAAGTACTTGATGATGATCATGGGGGTTGTTTTAATTAGCTTTCAGACCTGTCTGATCTTCTTGTCAAAGTAAGAGGCATCTTCTTGTGGAATGAAAGCAGACTGGGGCATGGAGAGTAGAGAGACAGAAATTGCAAGACCCAGAATATGTTAGTCATTGGTGGTGAGAGACAAATAGCAGGATTTATCTCCTTGTGATGGGGATCTGAATATGGAGAAGTAGGGTTATAGAATACATGGAAGTGTACCTGCCAATGTATAGCATTAGAAATAGGCTAAGTACACAGTGGATCAACACAACAAACTGGGGAGATTAAACTGTGCACCAGCCATGATTGAATCTTGTGATCTGCTACTGCTCTTGCAATTCGTGGGGAGGTGGGTGTTCAGTCAGGGTGTCCTTTCCTAATGGTCCTACTTGTTATTCCTTTCCCCTTCTGTGTCCCTGTGCCTCTTGCCATCACTTTGTTAAGCTGCAGTCCTTTTCCTCTGCCTTTCACAAAGTTTCTTATTGTGGCTGGTTCTGGTGCTAAGAGAAGCAGCCAAAACTGGCTGCTCCAACCAAGCATGTCAGTCTTGTCCTAGCTAGTGTCTGGGTGTCATCCAGCTGAAGCAAGGACATATGAAGCTGCTTTGGACTGAGCAGACCATTGTTGTTTCTAGCTCAGTTCTATCTGATCAGTTGCTTTCCAATAATTTTTTTCCAGCTCTGCTGCTGGACAGCCATTTCATTGTAGATGCAGGGATTTGTACTTGGGATCTTCTACATCCAAAGGTGTGTGCTATTTGAAATCTGTTGTTCTCTTCTTTCTCTCCTTTATATACTTGCTCTACTTCCCTTATTTTTTCACCTACCCAGAAGTCCAGAGCACAATCCATCCCATTCTCTAAGAAAAACAGGGAAGAGCTATAGGTCAGTGGTAGAGCATCTGCCTTGCATGCAGAAGGTCCCAGGCTCAATTCCTGGCATTTCTAGGTTGGACTGGGAATGTCTCCTGTCTAAAAACCTGGAGAGCTGCTGCCAGTCAGCGTAGACAGTACTGAGCTAGACAGACCAATGATTTGACTCCCTAGAAGGCAGCTTCCTATGTTCCTAAGAACTGGTGCACTTCCTCTCCTCACTCCCGGTGTCATGGATATGATCCTTACTAGCCCAATCCTATGCATATTTCCCCAAAACTAAGTTTCACTGAGTTCAGTAAAGCTTACTTCTACCTAAGTGTGCACAGGATTGCAACTGCAGAGGTCTTTATTCCCTTCTAAATTGCAGCAGATCAACTTTAATTTGCAAGGCAACAGACTGTTTGGCATTATTCCTGTTGAAAGGCTGATGTGAGTTTGCAGGATCTGTTAATTTCAGTTCAGGACACCTGAGTGTGGGGCTCTCAGTACACATTGAAGCCATGTATGTCACCTTTATATCCTATGCCTACTAAGTTTTACTCTGCTGTCTCTATCAATCAGGAGTTGCTTAGTGAACTGTGTGAGTTTCTGGAGAGCAATACAGGTGAGAACAAATTACCTTGTGAAACAGTAAATCCACCCTGTAAAAGAATGAAGCTGGAGACGACCAAAGAGGTGGAGGAGCAGACCTCAAATGGAAGCCATCAGCTAACCAACGTGGACAGTGATGAAAACGCTGCTGGTGGGGATGAGAACTTAAGGCCAGCTGTGTGCAATATATGCCTCGGGATTCTGCAGGAGCTCTGCGAGATGGATTTTGTCAAAGCAGTAAGTGTTGGCAGGTTGGCAGTTCTCCAGTGCATGTGCACGTATATAGCAGACACATAGGGTTTTTGCTGAACCTTCTCTTACTGAGAACTCACTTTGGCTGCAATTATACACGTGCTTACTTGGAACCCAGTCCCATTGAACACAGTGAAACTTTACTTCCAAGTAAGCATGCAGAGGATTGCACTGTTAGTGAGCTACCAACCAGTCCTGACCACAAGCAGGAACCCACAGTATGACAGATGCCTGAGGGTGTCTGTGTTAGGTAGGTAGTGCTGGACTGGAGTTGCAGGAGCTTGGCTATCTCCAAGCAGGCAACTTACCCTGACAAGATCTGGAGCTCAACTGAGGCCATTTATTCCTCTTGGGACGTGCTGCCCTTCCTGAGCTCTGGCCTTCCTCTCTGAATAGTGGAGGCTTAAAAAGGATTGGCTGCAGGCCAGAGTCCTAATGCTCCATCGCCTCTGAGGCATCTCCACCTTGTATGGTGCATGCACTGGTGTGAAGGGGGCAGGTTCCTCAGGAGAATCTGACTCGGAGAGTGCTATTTCTGGTACTCCCAACTGGAGAGGTTCTGGCTCAAGGAGCTCCTGGCTTTCAGACTCTTCATTGGGGCCTAAATCTGAGTTCAGCACCTATGTGGTTTACACTGACAGCATTCCTTATCTAGCTGGTTCCTCCTCATCCTTCTCTATACTAGAGTCCTGGCTGCTGCTTGAGGTTGGGATTGGGATTGTTTGGGCACCAGACACAAGCACCCAGAGGAGGACAGAGGTGTGCGACAACAGTCTTTGTGCTAGCAAAGGCTTTCGAGCTGGCAAAATCTGGTATAAATACTAGGCTCATGGTCTTGGACCTTGCCAGCAAAGCAACACCTTCTGCACTCTGCTGTTCAGTTTAAGTTGAGGACTGTGATGCGTCCTTCCCTGGCTCTCCCTGTCAGGTTCCTACCTGCGCGTGGCTACTGCCTGTCACTAGGCACCACCAGGGACTCCACCAGTCCGGACCGCTCTCTCTTATGGTTTACCTATCCGCTCTAGCACAGATCTCAACAGATCCCCCTGCTAGGCAACCACCAGTAACGTCCCAATACTAGTATTCCCAGAGACTCTGAATACTGGTATTGTTATTCTCTTCACCGCTGCCACCATTTGTTACAGTTCCCCTTCAGCCTTGGTCATTACCTTACCCTCCCTTCTGGTCTGTGAAACCCCAGCCAAGGATCAGGCCTTTGGTAAACCAAATTAAGTATTTATTACAGATAACAAAGCTAACAAGATTAACAAGATTTCTTCTTAAGGCACATAAGCATATGGTTTTACTCAATACTAATCCGAACTCCACCTCCCTCCTGGCAAACAACTCTCTAAACCCCACCAAGCAACCCACTCAGTTCTCTTCTCCCCCCACAGATTCCACTCTCACTCTTCCTTTTATACATTCAGCCATTTTAAACACTCAGCCAATCATCTCGCATTCTACTGCCCATTCACTCCCCCTCCTCTTTCACTCCACTTACCATGTATCTTCTAAAACAACAATACTTACCATATATACATTAATATAGGAACATCACAAGGACCACATGGATCCTTGGCTGGAGAATGCACTTTGGCTTGAGAAGATGCACTCACCAGCCTGGACCTGGCATGCTAGCTATCATAGAATCAGAGAGTTGTAAGGTACCTTGAAGGTCATTTAATCCAACTCCCTGCACAGTGCAGGATCTGCAGGACGGGATGCACCTACAACATCCCTGACCCATGGCCATGCAGCCTCTGCTTAAATCCCACCAGAGAAGGAGAAATCCCATTACCTTCCAAGGCAGGCTGTCACTATTGAACAGCTCTTATCATTAGAAGGTTTCTGCTAATATTTAGCCAAAATTTGCTCCCCTGCATTTTCCATCCAGGTGCTTCACCATCACTGACTCTCTTCTGCCTAAATATTCATTGTAAGCCCTCAGGGAAAGAACTCTGTTATGTGCAGCAGGTGTGAACCTCTGTCCTGGGGGCCAAACGTGGCCAACCAGAGGCTCCAATCCAGCTCACAAGGCTGCCTTTCCCAAACCATTCCCACTTCCCCTCATATCTCACATCAGGTTTGGGGAAGGTAGAGACACTGTTGCCAATGCACAATCAGGATCCTTAAACTGCTCTCCCAAGTGTGCATTGGCAAGGGAAAGCAGGCTTGCATGGTGTATTGAAGTCCCAAGTTTGGTACTTCAAGGTGCTCAACCACCTGACATGTTTGTGCTGCTGGGTGATTACAAATTGGGCAGCCCTGAGAGGCTGGGATCTGATAAAGATCTGGCTCACGGAGCCAGAAACATTCCCCGCCCCTGATATACAGAATCATTATTTGATTTATATCCTGCCCTTCCTCCCAGGAGCCCAGGGCTGCAAACAAAAACACTAAAAACACTTTAAAACATCATAAAACAGACCTTAAAATACATTAAAACAAAGCAACTTCAAAAACATTTTTTAAAAAAGCTTTAAAAACATCTTAAATAAAAAGGGTTAAAAATATTGTTTAGGGGGGGAAAAGGTTTTTTAAAAAAAATATTAAAAAGCAATTCCAACACAGACGCAGACAGGGATAGGTTTCAACTTAAAAGGCTTGTTGAAAGAGGAAAGTCTTCAATAGGTGCCAAAAAGATATGATCCAATCATTACCATCTCTGCTCCTGGATTTGGTCTGGGGAGCAGGTGCTTCCGAGGAAGAATTGCTCTTTGCTCACCAAGACCGCCAGACCTGCCACTGACATTAACAAGACAGGAGGGCAACACCATCAAGCTCCCTCCTATGAGGATTCCAGGTGTTATAAAGCCAGCTGTGTGTGGAACTGTGTGACAGGAGTGGCCCTGGCTTTCTGACCTGACATTGTTATCCGTTTCCCTACCAGATTCAGTGTGCGAGGGTGTTTCCAAATGGGGCTGACCTTTGTCCCACGGCCAAGACAGCCACAACCAAGCAGACATCAGCAGAGCTTGGAAAAGTTACTTTTTTGAACTACAGCTCCCATCAGCCTAATCCAGTGGCCATGTTGCCTAGGGCTGATGGGAGTTGTAGTTCAAAAAAAGTAACTTTTCCAAGCTCTGGCATCAGGCATAGGTTTAGGCAGGGCCAGCACCAAAGGGCAGCCAGGTCAGGTCCTGGCCAAGGGACCCTGCGGCCTAGAGGGGTCCCTGAAGGGCCACTCCTTAGGGTATGGGGGTAGCGCTCCCCTTCCGCGATTGACTCCCGACCCTGCCGCAGATCGGGGAGACGAAGTCCCCAGCCCCCCCCACAGACCGTGCAGGCCTGCTGCTCCTGCCCACTCCACCCATCTCTCCTCCCTTTCTGGCCCTTTGGGTTGAAGCATAAGGGTCAAGCAGATAGAAAAGATTTTTATATCAGCCTGGGGGTTAGTTTTCAATATTTTTGATTTACCGTTATGGTTGAGCTTTATGCGCATTTACACTTTGATGTATATTTACTCTTTTTTAGTGTTGTAGTGATTATACTTTTTATTATGTATTGTTGTGCTACAGTATTTGGACTGTTTGTTATTTGCATGAACTGCTTTGAGCACATGTGTATTTGTGGAAAATGCGAAATGATAATGATGTGGAAGCCCTCCCCTGCAGAGATGGCAAAACCATTTTATTCAAACATGTTGGTCAGCCGCCTCATATGATGCATGAATTGCTTTCAGGACTTTTTTTATTGGAAGCTATGTAAAAAAATTTTTTTAAAAAAACATATTTTCCTGTTTTTCAGGTGTGCCATAAGATTAATTCTTCTGAATATCAGTTTTCCAGTTTTGTATTTTCAGTGTCTTTCCCACCACAACTCTCTGTAAGGGAGGTGAGTGTTTGCCGGTGCTTTTGCTTCAAGTATGGCCTTCAATCAGAGAGAAAGTTGGCAGGGCGGGGGGGGGGAGGTTGTTCTAAGAAATAACTAAATACCCTACTTTTCATGTGATGAAATGGACAGATATTGTCATGTGTGGCATCCGGCAACATGGGACCAGCAGCAATTGGGGTGAGGGGTGTGTGAGTGGGAGGGCAAGTGGTCTAGGCCAGCCTTTCCCAACTAGTGGGCCACCAGATGTTGTTGGACCACAACTCCCATCAGCCTCAGCCAGCGTTGCCAATGGTCAGGAAAGATGGGAATTGTGGTCCAACAACATCTGGTGGCCCACTAGTTGGGAAAGGCTGGTCTAGGCTGATCTAAATCTTGGCTTTTGAATTGGTAGGGGAGATTTGGCCACATTTAATGTAGTCTATCCTGTGTGGCCTTGATTTCTGTGAATGTAACTGATTCCTGGGCTGATTGTGTGACATTTCTGTGAATGTAACTGATTCTACAGCATAGAAGGTTATGAAGCCTTTATTTAATTTACCACTTCTCTTCCTCTTTTCTGTCTTGCCTTTTCCCTCCTCCGGGTCCATGCCTGAAGCACGCAGCGTGGTTGCTAGTAAAGGAGGACATGGAGTGAGTACTGTCCGGAGGGAATTTTTCTATCCTGTCTCGAGTGCTGGGTTTCCAAATGTAAATGGCACTTGTTGGTTCTCCTCTTTTTTTGTGTGGGGGAGGGTTGTATGAGAGGGAGTAAGGTGCAATATCTCATCCTCTTCTTCCACCCACTCCCTCCTGTGGTTATGTCCTATAGTAATGATTGCCTGGCTCCAATCTTTGCTGGGATACCAGGATGTTTCTGCACTAGGGTCTTTAGGGCAGCTGAGTCACTCTTGTTCCTGCATAAGCTGGAGGCAAAATTATTTTATTTGTTTTTATTTATAAATTGATTTGTATGCTGCTATTTCATTTCAAAAAAATCAAGTGGTTTACAACCAATAAAAACCATATAATTAAAATTAAAAATACGATAAAAACAAGGTCAACTACTGCAAAGAGGCATCTTTGCATATAACTACTGCAAAGAAGCGTGGTTGTTTCACATAACACTTAATATACCGCTATATGTTCATTCGGTAGGGAATCCTGTTCAGTAGTGGCCTTGCTTCTCCCACCTATTGGCCCTTTAATTAGCTATTTCCTTTCTTATTGAAGAAGCTTCTGCATCTCGGCTTGTAATTTGTTTTCCACTCCAGCCACAACATAACCGAACTGACTGTTTAATCGGCCGTTTCTTATTCCATACTGGCAGGCCTTTCAATTTCTCATTTTGTCTTTACAGCCAAAGGCTTTTAAAACTTGTATTTAAAAAAAAAAAATCAATTGTGATAATAATTGAGCGATTGCTGTAGCTACAAAGAGGAAATTAGTAATTAAAGGACCAGTAGCCAGTAGAAACTTCGAAAGCTCGTCAATAGGCTAGTGCTGTGATTGCGTTTTTTTTTTTTTAAAAAAGATACAAACGGTCTGAAAAAAGATAGGCAGATATCAGTAAAGTGTAGTGGATTTGTCTGGATTCTCTGAGAATTGATTGAATAAAATACAATGGATTCATTCCAGAGAAAATGGGTAGTGTGCAGTCAACCTTTGTCCAGCTCCTCCTTCATCCCTGCCACTAGATGGCAGGCTGCAGGTAGATCTGGCCTGTAGAACAAACAAATGGGGACAATTGCAGCAGGGCCCCACTCATACGGCAGGTTAGGTTCCAGGCCCCGCCAAAGAGCGAAAACCACCGAAAAGCGGATCAGCTGTAGTGCAGGGGTCTGGAACCTAACCCACTGATCGCACCGGAGGAGGAGAAGATCAGCTGTAGCGTGCTCAGCTCAGTGTGGGAGTCTGATTGTGCCAGAAGAGGAGGAGATCAGCTGTAGATCTTCTCCTCCTCCGGCGAGATCAGCTGGAGCACCAGGAGCTCCACCACCCCCCCCTCCAGCTGATCACCCTGCTGGCGCCGTATTAGCAGAATGCCGGAAAGCGGGGCCCTACTGTATTTGTATTTATTTATTTATTATTTGATTTATATCCCACCCTTCCTCCCAGTAGAGAGCTAAAGAAGGACTAGAGCGGGGTTGCCAGTGTAGTGCCCTCTAGATGTTGATGGGCTTCTACTCTGATCAGCCCCAGTCAGCACAGCCAATAGGGATGACAGGAGTTGTGGTAGGGGATTATTAGAAGGAGTCAGCCAGAGGAACACAGAACGGCTATGCTGGGATGAAGCAATGCATGTGGGCGAGAGAGGCATCAAGCACCCAATACTAACGTCCTCAAGGAGAGAGAGTGAAAAATTGCATCCTGTGCATGCACCACCACTCTGCCTCTCCAGCCAGTTTAAGGGCTACCAATATATTTAATGAAGTGATGCAGGAGAAGCTGGCCTGCAGGATGGGCTAGCTGACTGCTGGGGAAATTGAAATATGTGGTAGCAATTGCAACAAATGGGGCATTATTTATGTATGTTATGTAAAAGCTATTGCCAATACTGCCATATCATAGCAAAGTACCTTTTACCGATACAAGCCTAATGGGAAGACAGCATAATTTACGCCAGCCTAAGATAAGCCAGCGTAAGGTATGCCAGACCCAAACCCCATTCAGGAGCGAGGCTACTGCTGGCTGAGCCAGCCCAAGCCTGGCAGAGGGGTTACAAGCCTTTAAAACAGAGTTTGACTTACGGCACCATTTTGCCAGTGTAGGTTCCGCTGGGTTACCAGGTGATGTGACTGAGTTGAATGGAGTTAGGATCCAGTGTAAGCCCCCCCCCAGCCCAGTCGCACGCCTGGAATGCCTACTTTTTAGGACTTATCCTGTCTCAGTTGGGGCTGGCCTGAGGGTTGTATGCCAGCGTATCTCCAACTGAGCTGGGGCTGGAGACTTACACCAGCATATCCCCAGCTGAGCCAGAGATCTGCCAGATCCTAACTCATGGCAGATCTTGAGTATGGATTGCTCCCTCACTCTCGCTATTGTGACTGGAGCAGGCATTGCAGCCTATCTTCTAGTTCCTGTAAATCATTTGATTGACAACAGACACTTGAGAGCAAAGAACCATGTTTTAAAAAATCTTTTCAGCGTATAATTTTGAAATAAAGAAAATTTGCTGGATTCTTTTTTCTGTTTGATTTAAATCACTACGTCATTTGCCTTTCTTTGCTTATTATTTTTTTCAATAGGAAACAGGATGTTTTAGTGGAAAAGGAAGACCTTGTTCAGTTAAAGGAAGCATACAAATGGATTGTTCACCCCCTGTTCTTGGAGGAGTTGGGAGTCCCTGCTGACGGAAAGGTGTTGTATAAATAAACAACTTTAATAGTGTTTGCTGTTGTGGGTCTTTACCCTGAGGTGGTAAAACTTGTTGTTCGGGCAGTGCCACTTCAGACTGGTACTTGCACAGTTGAACACTCCTCTAAATAAAACTTTTGTATAAATATTACTGCACATAGAAGTATTTCAGGATAGGATCTTTCCCACTGACATGCTAGTTTTCTTTGTGCAGGGAAATGTTTGCAGGAGCTTTCAGTGATATGAGTCTTCATCTGCAGTCTGAATTATTGAAATTGTGTATGTTGTATGTTGCTTTTTTAATGAAAAGTGAGATCTACAAATATTTAAATAAATCAAAAAGCACAGCCCAGGCACAGCTTTGGTTGATTTCCTTATTGTGAATGAGGCTAGTGTGGCTAGGAAAGAGGAGGGAATGTCACTTCCTAAACTCAAAGGTATATTTCTTTATTACTACTTCCCTTATACCAGTACTAAAGATGCTTGAGGAATCCGATGTGTGTGAATTCCAGTGTGGATTGACCAGATCGATACCTCCCTAACTAATGTTCAGATTGGAACATTATTATCCTTTGGATTTTGCACTGCTCTGAATTTTGCAATGCGGTTCTGTGCTTAAAAAGAAAAGTACCAAAATGCATTCAAAAATTTAGATGAAATACATTTAGAAATGTGGATTTTGAGAGAAAATGTGTTCAAAGAAGTATTTAAAGGTGTATTTGAACTTCCCTGCATACTTTTAAAAGAAAATCACAGACTGCTGTAGAAATGAACTTAAAAATGAACATACGCAAGATTAACTTGGACTGGAAATAGAGTGATCTGTTCATCCCTACTCTGGGCCAGTTTATACATGCAGCAGAATCAAGGGGCAGCATTTCTGGACTGTATGACATTAGACTACAAAGAGGGAAAACATTTTTCCTTGGGAGAGAAATTATTTGTAGGAAGAAGAATACCTGTTTAGTGGGAAGTGTTCTAGCCTTGGCTCTTTCTGACATGCTAGCTTTCTATCGGCAAGATTCCCCTCTCCCCCCGCCATGGGGTGGCATCCAAACCTGTAACCCAGCGGTGGGGAACCCGTGGCCCTCAAGGTGTTGTCAGACTAAAATTCCCATCAGCCCCAGCCAGTGGTCAGGAATGATGGGAGTTGGAGTCCAACAATGCCGCCCATCTCTGTTGTGACCCTTCCAGGGACGCACGTGGAACCTGAACAGGTACAATTCCAAAATGGATCCCAGGGCTAAGTCCTGACGAGCCTGTGGGAATACTGAAACCTTGGGTAACGAAGGAGCGGTGCATGGCTTTCTGCCCTCCTGCTTTGCCTGAAGTGCCACTCTCTCACTGCTGGGGCACAAGCCATCTCTTGCCCTAAAAGAAGGGCAGAGACCTTGCTTTCCATCCAGAAGGTCCCAGGTTCAATCCCTGGCATCTCCAGATCAGGCTGGGAGAGACCCCTAACTGCAACACCAGAGAGCTGCTGCCAGTCCGTGTACACAATACTGAGCTAGATAGGCCAATGGTGTGACTCGGTATAAGGCGATTTCCTCGGTTCTTGTGACTGCTAAAGTTGGGAAGAGATCGTTTCAGACAGGTACACAGATAGGGTTCAAGGCCACAGAAAGGAATGAGGAGATGTTACATTTCCACTGACAAACCGAACAATAACTTTCCACTTTCTTTAATTGTGACTCAGAGCCTGTTTGAAGTGAGTGTGGTCTTCGCTCATCCAGAAACAGATGAGGACTGCCGTTTCCTGTAAGTTGGGATGCAACAAGTAAAGTGTTCAGGCTGTGTTTACACCAAGCAAGACAAATGGTGTTGTAGGTTCCCTGGCCCGTCTGTAGATTTTGGGTGCCCTGGGCAAGCAGCCATTATTGCTCTCTTGCACTGACAGCACTGTTTGGCTCCCCCTCCCCACACACATACACATACTTGCTAGCTGGCAGCAGGAGTGTAGTGGCAAATTCAGAAGTGCAGGGTCTCTTCATAGTAGTCACAGCTATGCCCCCTTCTAAGATTATACAACCTTCTATGATTATAGAATAATCTGACCAGGCTTGAATACTGCTTTCTGCTTCTCTGTCACTGTCACCTTTTCCCTGTCCTTTCTCACTGTCAGAGATATTGCTTGAATTCCTGAGTTCGTTGTCTACACGCTTATCTCCTGCTGCTTGATGATGTAGATGGAATGCTGTCATCAGGATTCACTGTCTTTTCTTCAGCAGTTATAGAATTCTCACTCTCCACAGCTTGGCTTTTTGAAGTAGGAACCGACAGGAACTCCTGATTGGCTCCAATCAGCAGGAAAGGACAAAGAATAATAATAATAATAATAATAATAAACTTTAATTTATAGGCCGCCTATCTGGCCAATGGCCACTCTAGGCGGCGTACAATAAAGCACGATAAAATACATGGTAAAATATGATACAATAAAAACAATATAACCAGTACAGCACCATGCAAAATTACAATATTTAGTAGAGTTAAAGAAGCAAGTTAGAAGACACTTCTCGGTGGCTAAGACACTCCCCTTTTATGCTGATTGGCTCATAGGATGCTGGAGACGTAGGGACCCTGCTGGGACCTAGCTTCCAAAAAAGTGAGGGGTCTAAGACCCCCGCCCCCCAAGGCCCTAGATGACTACATCCCTGGTTAGCAGGCAGGCTGCCTTCTTGCCCGCCGGTAGTTGTGGTGGCACACACAGCAGCACTGAGCAAAGCCCCTGGCCTGTGTTCTCTCCCTCTGCATACCAGCACGGCCTTCCAAATCATGCCAATTCCATCCTCACCTGCACATGTTTTTTTGGGGGGGGGGTGAGGGTGAGACAGACATCCTTCAGACGGTGGTACCATTCAGTTCAAGATGGGCATGTGGGCCAAGACCTGCACTTAGAACCACCATTGCTAAGCTCTTACTGCCCTGCTGGCCTGCACTGCAGCTAGCATGAATGAGAGCTCCCAGCCCACACGCCTATGCTTGCTGCCATCATGTTGAGAACAGTAATGATTCAGATGACAGCTTTATCATGTTAAGGACTGCAGCCCGGCCAGCCCTCTAATCACTGCTGCCACCCAGCTGAGTCAGATAAGCGATGGGGTCTGCTCGATAGTAAGAGCAACAGTGGGCCCTGGAAGGTGGGCCTAGCATTTTCCCAACTAAGCTGCATTCTGGCGCCAGGCATGAACATTCCCATAGGGCACAGATGGGGAACCAGTGGCCTTCCAGATGTTGTCAGCACACTTGGATGAAACGGATTATTTGGATCCATACCAATCGGGTTTCAGGACTGGTCACGGAACTGAAACAGCCTTGGTCGCTCTGGTAGATGATTTGAGGAGGGCATTAGATAGGGGAGAATCCACCTTTCTTGTCCTCCTCGATCTCTCAGCAGCTTTTGATACTGTCGACCACAGTATCCTTCTGCTTCACCTGGAGGGATTGGGAATTGGAGGCACTGTATTACAGTGGTTCCATTCCTTTCTCTCCGACAGGTACCAACAGGTAGCGTTGGGGGAGGAGGTATCAGACCCTTGGCCTCTCAATTGTGGTGTGCCACAGGGCTCTATCCTCTCTCCCATGCTATTTAACATCTATATGAAGCCGCTGGGGGCAATCATCAGGAGATTTGGGCTGCAGTGTCATCAATATGCGGATGACACTCAGCTCTATCTCTCGTTTAAATCTTCACCAGAGTTGGCTGTGGAGACCTTGTCCAAGTGCCTGGAATCCGTGAGTGGATGGATGGGAAGGAACAAGCTGAAGTTGAACCCTGATAAGACCGAGGTACTACTTGTGTGGGACAAGAGAAGGTTGGGCGACATTGACCTGAAGTTCAACGGGGTGAGTCTACCCCTAAAGGACCAGGTCCGCAGCCTTGGGGTTGTGCTTGATTCCAGGCTGTTCATGGAGGCTCAGATTTCGGCAGTGAGCCGGGCAGCCTGGTACCAACTACACCTCATACGAAGGCTGCAACCCTACCTTCCTGTTCACCAGCTCCCACTAGTGGTACATGCCCTGGTCACCTCTCGTTTGGACTACTGTAATGCGCTCTACGTGGGGTTACCCTTGAAAACGGTCCGGAAATTACAACTGATACAAAATGCGGCGGCTCGACTACTTACGAATAGTCGCCGCCGAGATCACATCACACCAGTGTTGTTCGACCTACACTGGCTACCAGTTGTTTTCCGAGCCCAATTCAAGGTGTTGGTATTGACCTTTAAATCCCTACACGGTTTCGGCCCAGTTTATCTCACGGAGCGCCTTCAACGCCACCAATTATGCCGCCCGACAAGATCGGCCACACAGGGTCTTCTCTCAATCCCGCCAACAAAAACAGCCAGATTGGCGGGTACTAGAGAGAGGGCATTCTCAGTGGCGGCCCCCACTCTTTGGAACTCACTCCCACAAGATCTCCAGCACGCCTCTTCCCTAAATGTGTTTCGGAAAGCCTTAAAGACCTGGCTCTTTCAGCAGGCCTTCGGGGTATCCGGGGAGGGTTAATTGTTATAACTGTAATGCCTCCTGCCCAGTTTTAATATTGTTGCTGCAGATGTATTGTTTTTATATTGTATTATTATATTTTATCAATTGTATTCTAACAAATTTGTAAGTCGCCTAGAGTGGCCATCGGCCAGATAGGCGACGAAGAAATTAAATTTATTATTTATTATTATTATTGTTGGACCCCATAAACCCCAGCAAGGATTCCAGAAATGAGTCCAGCAAAATCTAGTGGGCCACAGATTCACCACTCCTGCTGTAGGAGATGTGCCTTATTTCTTTACTCGTCACACGCTGTTGATATTTAGGAGTGTTCTCCGCTTCCTTCCCTTGAATGAGGATGGAGTTCAGCAATGAGTCAGGAGGCTGTCCCAGAGTTCTCTTTTGCCCTTATTCCTAGAGTGGCACTTCTGTCTCTGTAGCAGAGATGGGAACCTTTGGCCCTCCAGATGTTGAGCTCCCAACTCCCATGAGCCCCAGCCAGCATGGCCACTGATCAGGGATGCTGGGAATTGAAGTCCAGTAATCTGGAGGGTCAAAGGTTCCCCATCCCTGCTCTATAGCAAAGTCAGCAAACCATGACCCTCCAGATGTTGTTGGACTTCAATTCCCATCAGCCCTAGCCTCTATGGCCAATGGTTAGGGCTGATGGGAGTTCTTGTCCATAACTCCTGGAGGGCCCCAAGTTCCCCACTGCTGTAGTAGGCTGTGAGGTGGTGGTGGAGGGTCTGCTATGGGCTTCACAAAAAAGGTAGGTTTTGAGGAGAGGTTTGAAGGAAGAACATGTTAAAAACATCCTTATGAAACATCCTTCTCAGTAGAGGAGCCAAGGGTTTAATTGGAGTACTAAACACTTCGTGTTAACATGGACTTACTGGATTGGCTATCAAGGTTTGGCATTACATGAGTGAACCTTTGATGACTATCTCTCCCATCCTACCCCTTCCATTGTTCCTCTTCTTTGTGCTCGCTCTACTGAAATTCCTTTTCACAGAAACCATGGTTTGACATTATGTGCAATCTCCCAAATCATGGTTTGCTCAAGCCTACCAAATCAAGATTGCAAGCTGTGGTTGTGTAACCATTGAGAGCATCAAAGCTTAGGGTACATTTGAGTGATGCTAAACCATGGTTTGGCATTTACACGTGAGTCAGAATTCTGAGCAATGTGTGTAGATTTGGCACATGAAAGTACATCCATGGATGAATGCTGTAGTGCTTCTTTGAAGCTGATCACACGTAGAACTTAGGGGTGGATAAGAAGAAATGGGGCCACGCTACAGGCTCTCACCCTCAGCTAACACTGGCCCTGATGTCTCCAAGGGGATACCTATGCACAAGCAACAGGCATTGTTAGGATGTCGGAAAGGGAAGCTGTTCCTGCTTATCTATGCATACGTTCTCCACATTATAACCTTCTGAATAGAAGTGGGATTTGAATGAGAAGAAAGATCTGGCTGCCTGCATAGAAGTAGTTAAGGAAAAGTCCTCTAAAAGGTTTAGACTCCACCAGGTGACATAGACCTTTATTACCTCGGCCTCACTGGCTCTGTTTTGATGGCATGTGTAAAACATCTTTTCAAACAAGTCCTGTTTGATTGGTTTCCATTTAGAGCCTCAGCATGTCCAAGTTGCTTCAGACCAGCAAAGAACAAGCAGGTAAGCAGTTTGGGATAATTATTCCCCTTTTTCCCCACTTTAATTCATACTGACAACGAAACGTAAAGTTGAAAAGCAAAATGCCCCAAAGGTACGGCTGACATCAGCTTCAAACAGAGCCTTTAGTGTTGCGACTCCAGCTCTGCCACTTCCAAGTGAAATTAGATTAGCGTACAGTATTAGCATTTTTGCTTTTAGGCAGTTGTTGAAAGCTTATCTTTTTAAAAAAGACTTTTCTTGAACAATGAGTCGGCCATTTCCTATATCATATGGAATCTTGTAATTTAATGCTTTTCCAGATACTTTTCTTGGACTGTTAGGTATACACAATTCTTGTATATATGGGGAGGGTTTTGTATATTTTTATTGTACACCACTTCAGAAACATTTATTGGGAAGTGGTTTGCAAATCCTTAAATAAATTTAAAATGAAATGGGCATTTTAAATTAATGTTATGCATAATCTGGGTTTTATGCAGAAATACCTATGTGAATTTGCTTAGCCTATTTATAGTGCAATCCAAATTATATCTACTCAGTAGTACTGTTGAATTCAGTGAGGCTTACTCCAAGATAAGTAGGGTTAGGATTGCATCTTTGGTGTATGTGGGTTCTAAAAGAGACTAAAAAGGGGTATTATTTAGAAATTAAATAGCAGGAATCCAAATTAAAGCATACCTGACAGGTGGCTGTCCAGCTGCCTCTTGAATGCCTCCAGTGCTGGAGAGCCCACTATCTCCCTAACTGGTTCCATTGTCATATTGCTCTAAGAGTTAGGAAGTTTTTCCTGATGTTCAGCTGAAATCTGACATCCTGTAAGTTGAGCCTATTCCATGTGTCTCACTTCCCAGCCATTCTTGGCTTCCAAAGTACCGTAAAATTAGAATCCCCTCCAAAGGTACAATGTAATTATACAATAAAACTTATTAAGCACCTTTCTGTAATAATACAACCCAAAATGATGTTCAAGAAACTGACTTACAGTGCAATCCAATGCATGTCTACTCAGAAGTCCTGTATGTCCTGTTGGATTCAATGGGACTTACTCCCAGGTAAATGTGTATAGGTTTGCAACCTAAAATAACAATTAAATAGATAAACAAATACATCATCAGACAATAGTTGCTGAAAAACTATTCCGGTGAGTCCGTTGATGGGAATTAAATAAAATAATCCATTTTAGAATACCTGATAGTGTTTTCATGTTACTCTGTAGTCTGTCTTCACCAGAATGGCTGTGGTTAAGGCATTGGATATGATCAGTGAAGAAGATTTTCATAAGTAAGTAAGCTCTGAACCTAGTTTAACCTTTGCATGGAAATTTCCCAGGAGAATTAAAGAGAAATGTGAACTGTTACAGGCAAAGTGTCATATAAACCTGGTCATAATAAGTAAATTGGTTAATGCAATCTCAGCCTAAATGCTTCAGCTTCTGTGTTTTGTTCCCCCTGACGCAAAATTTATTGTGATTTCAAGCTTGCCTGTGTTTTTGTGCCTCTTGACTGCTGCGTGTTGTCAGTTGTGTAATTTTTTATTCTCTTTCCGGCAGTAGTTTTAGGATGGCTGAATACATTTTGGGGCAACTGAAAATGGAACAGATTCAGTATGTTGTTCATTTCTAGCTTTAGAGAAGGACAGTCTCAAAAATGTAGCCCACACTTTCGTTTCCAACGCTTGGAAATGGGAATAGGCAGCACCCTGAAAAGAATATAACAATAATTGGACATGGGGGTAGAAACATATAGTTAGAAACTTTTTGTTTCTGAAATTCAAGTTCTGCATAAGCCACTCTGGTGCTAGTTCAGTAAGAAAGCACTCTCAGGCCCTCCTTCTCCAGTGCCCTTTGAAACTAGTAGGACAGAAGGCAGAGAGGCCAACGGGGGGTGGAGCCAGAGCTAAGGGCAGGCACGGCCAATTCATTCTGGTTTTTCCTCCATCCTCCTCCCGGCTGCGTTCTACAAGGACAACAATGGGGCTGAGGAGGAGGGAGCTGGCAGCCAGGGCCACTCCTGCACGGCTTGTAAGCAAAGAAGGCAGCCCGGCAGGTGGGGGCTGGCTGAAAGCAGACTGAGGTTGGTGGGGCAGGGCCCCCGTTTGCCCTAATGGATCAGCCTCTGCTGATAGTGAGGTGGGTGGCTACAGGGGCGAGGGTCTTTTCAGGACCTTCTGGAGCAGATTGTGAGGCCTGAAGGGGGAAGAGAAACCAGAAGCCCCATTGCTCAAACAGATTTCTATCACAGGAGGACATAATTGGATGGCGCCCAATGTGCTTGAAATTACCAATGAAATTGTAGGAAGCCCCATACCAGGAGCTCAATGAGCCTCCTGTCTTTGCTGCATGTGTGTGTCTGTGAGAGAGAAAGGAGATAACAAGGCCACAATACATAGTTTATGGGCTGTATTTGGATTAGTGTGTCAGAGGTTTTGCATGGCTAAGGCAGGGAATCAATTGCAATTCTGTTGGTTTTCATGGGCTATTGAATCCTCACAGCCTGCTCTACAGATGGTCCATGAATTGGCCAGGCCTACAAAGTATTTGTAAGAGGGTTGCTGTTATGTCTGCCTGACAGCTGGACAGTCCTGGAACAAGTTCTAGAAATATAGCAAAGGTGCTGTCACTGGCCCAGTTGACACAGCATGGTAAACCATGGTTAATGGTTTGTCATGGACATGTCTATTTGGGCTGTGTCTGCTCTCTGCTAGCATGCAGTAGAAACAAACCACGATCCTTGGCTTTGTATTATGTCTGAATCAGGGATTGCAGCATGTTTTGTTCCCAGCAAACCACAATCTGTAGTCAAGGTTTGTTCTTGGCTTACTGATTATATTCTTTTGTGCAACAAACTGCAATCAGTAAGCTAAGATCGTACAGCCAAGGATCATGGTCTGTTTCCACTCAGCCGGGAGGAGCAAAGTAGGGGCAATTCACTCTTGTCCCATAAGCCTTATGGCTTACTATGATGTATGAATGCAGCCATTGGTTATCTTTCACTCTCCCAGGGTCCATCTTGTTTTTTCATGGCTCATTCCTTGTATTTCCTCCTATATAGAAACTTCCGATGCCCTCCGATTTCACCCAAGACTCCTTGCACAGCTGTTGACATTCAGTGTACCAATGGGGCCATCTTTGTGGCTGGTAAAAAAAAAAAAAGTTTTTTTTCTACCAATAGTCCTCTCTTCTTACTTTATGCCATTTTTTTTAACCCAGGAGTGGGTAACCTCCAACCCCGGAGAGCCACTGCCATTCAGTGTCCACAATACAGGCATACCCCGCTTAACGTTGCTTCATTTAACGTTGCCTCGCTATAACGTACATGCTCCATACGTCCCCATAGCCCGCTTAACGTTCTCGCGCTTCGCAATAACATACATTTTATTGGCATGACGCTGCTGCCATCTAGTGGTGATTGCGTGCAGTACAAGTGAAGACAATTGCTTCACTTAAAGTAGATTTTCACTGAAAGTATGCTCTCTGGTCCTATTGCGAATGTTAAAGTGTGGTATGCCTGTACTTGAGCTGATATAAGGCAGATTCCTGTATTCTGATGCCACCGAAATTCACACCATTGAAGGAGAGCGATTGGCTGTATGTCCAAGTCAGGCTACAAATGCGAATTCGCTTTTCAAAGCACAAGCCTTTCCTGATTTAGACCCATCAGGCGATGCTCTCCAGCTCCCAGTATAGGTTGGGCAATGTCTGCCTTAGGTGAGCTTGATCACAACTCTGGATTAAGCACAAGGGGTGAGGAGGCAGCTGGAGGAAACAGTGGGGCCGATTCCAGCATGTGCTTTATTATTGTGATGATCGTTGTGTATGTTAATTATGGATGTTTATATTTTAATGCTTGTGCCATTGGTTTTTAGATTTGTAAGGTGCTTAGAACACTATTTTGGCATAAAGACAGCAATCCAAGCATGACGCCGCCGAGGCTCTGCGGAGTGGCAGAGCTACCGCAGCTACCATCACATCCACAGCCTGGACATTCGCGGCAGCGCAGCATGGGAGGGCAGGCAGATCAGGCGCGATCCTTGCGCCAGCTTCAGGCTGTCTGGCACCAGCTGGTAGAACAGCTTGGGATCCAGGGGGGATCCCTGGCCAGCTCAGTCCCACCCTGTCATAATTCCCCTGGTGGCTGTGATACCACGAGTGGGCCACCTGCCCACATATTCAGTGGCAGCCAGCTGACGGCAAGCAGAAGGATGGGTCTGCTCAACCAAAATCCCCCACAACCCAGTGTATGGAAGGATTGGGCTGCAGCCTATGTTGGTGTATAGATTAACAAACAGCAATTAAAATAATAAAAAAATGATTAGCCTTACTATGCACTTGATTTCCTTGCTTCAAGTAAACCTACTTTTTGTTACTTTTGCTAAACTAAGGTTTACTAAACTTCTTTCTTTTTTACAGGAAGATATAACAAATATTCAAGGACGTTGCCCCAAACTCCCTGGATTATAGATGGAGAGAGGAAGATGGAGTCTTCTGTGGAAGAACTGATCTCGGAGCATCTCATCGCTGTCTTCAAAGCAGACAGTGAGTGTTTGATGCACGCTTTTGATGTGCATATACATGCATATCTTACATGTCATGGCTGCTCGGAAACGCTGCAACTAAGTCACCCAAAATCTGTTGGATGAAAGGCTACATTCAGGGCTTGGCCTTTTCAGAGCTTGTAGTGCCCACGTTCTGGAACACTCTTCCTAGAAATATCTGCTTGGCTCCCTCCTTAAATCTTGTTTTGCCCAAAGGTGGTGACATTTTTCTTGGAGAAAGCCTTTCTTTCTGAGTAAAAACCTACTTGGGAAAATCTAATGGCTATTGGGTTGTTATGCTGTTTTTTAAAACTACGCTGCTGGTGCTTGTCTTGCTTTGTTACTGACGTCGTTTTTAAACCTGTGCTGTTGCTGGTTCCATTGTTTTTACTTCGTTTCATTAGTTGACATCAACGTTTGGCCCTCCAGATACTGCTGGACTCCAACTCTCATCAGGCCCAGCCAGCATGGCCAGTAGTTGGGGATGATGGGAGTTGTAGTTCAGCAAAATCTGGAGAGCCAAAGATTCCCCACCCTGGTTTACATTATAAGTAGTTTTGAACAGACGTTAGGCAGACAGCTCCATAAATGCTCACCCATTTTGTTGTTTCATCCCGCTTTGGAGACTGATAAGAAGCTCCATGGTGTCCTGTTTCCTTGTGATGAAAGATTGCTCGGGAGATTTGAGGTCTCTTTGTAGTATCTGTTTGTTTTAAAAAATGTGCAAGTTGACCGCGTGTGAAGCCAATTGGCTCCTCTTGGGTCATAAATGCCACCTCTCTGCCAGTCCCTACCCCGCAGGGTGGATGGCCTGTTCAGAGATCATCTCCTAACCATTAGTTCCCACTGAGGAAATATCAGTGGTAGAGGAAAGGCACTTGCTCCAACAGCAGGGGTTAGGGACCTGTGGCTGTCCTGGTTTGCCATACTACAGCTCCCCTTGTAAGACCATAAGAAGAGTTTGCCTGGGGTTCAGGCTAAAAGCTCATCTGGCCCAGCATCCTGTTCTCACAGTGGCCACCAGATGCCTCTTGGGAGCCCGAAAGCAGGCCCTGAGAGTAACAACACTCTCCCTGCTTATGATTCCTAGTAACGGGTATTCAGAGGCAAATTGCCTCCGAGAGTGGAGGGAGAACATATCCATCAGAGTTAGTAGCCATTGATCGCTTTATCCTCCATGAATTTGTCTAATCCTCTTTTAAAGCCATCCAAATGGGTGGCCATCGCTGCCTCTGTTGGGAGCGAATTCCATAGTTTAACTATGCGCTGTGTAAAGAAACCCTTTCTGTAGTCTCTCCTGAATCTTCCAGCTTCTCTGGATATCCCTGAGTTCTAGTGTTACGCAAGAAGGTGCTTTCTCTACACCCTGCGTAGTTTTACACGTCTCTCTGATGTCCCCCCCTCCCCTGTTACTTGCCTTTTCGCTAACCTAAAAAGCACCAAATGTTGTCATCCGCGGCCATTGGCCATGCTGGCTAGGGCTCTTGGGAGCCATGTCCCAGCAACTGCAGGCTTCCCAGAAGGACATCTGGTTGGCTGCTGTGACAACAGGATGCTGGACTAGATGGGCCACTGGCCGGATCCAGCTACAGGGCTCTTATTACGTTCTTACGACTGTAGCGCGGGGTTAAGAGCACCTTTAAATGTGACACTGGGCCATAGAATCCTACAACAGGGGCCGAGGATTGTGTGGAAATGTTAATGGTGTTGGCGTGTTAGCAAGCTCAGATGATGACCTCCTTACTGTTTTAAAGGTTTTAATTTTTCATCCTCTGGAAGAGAAGATGTGGATGTGAGGACCCTGGGCAATGGTAAGCCTGACTCCCTTGGGAACATGGGAAGCTGCCTTATACCAAGTCAGACCATCAGTCCATCTAGCTCAGTAATGCCTACACTGACTGGCAGCGGCTCTCCAGGGTTTCAGCCCTACCTGGAGATGCTGGGGGCTGAACCTGGGACCTTCTGCCTGCAAAACAGATGCTGTACCACTGAGCCATGGCCCTCCCCCTAAAACTGTAAAGTTTAGTGGGCCCGTGTGGGATCAAACACGCAACCTTGGCATTATTGTTTCCAGACTCTAATCAACTGGACTGTTGATTGGACATAGTGGTCTGTTTGGAGGTTCCCCTCCCCACCAAGAAAACGACACCTCTGGTGGTGGACCAGAACATCTTGCATTCAAAATTATATCTGTGCAGCAATTAAATGTAATATTCTGAAAGATCATTGTTTTTATACAGTTTTTGTGCTGACAGCACAAATCCAAGAATTTGGGAGCTATTTATTTATTTATTTATTTATTTATTTATTTATTTATTGCATTTATAAATGCCAAAAAAGTCTCTCAGTAGTTTACAAAAATAAGTAAAAAGATTTAGAGACTGCAGTTTTTAAAATGCTTTACTTTCCATTTCCTCATTTTAAAAAAAAACTACGATGAGAATAGAATGACATTTTTTCCTCCACTAAAAATGATTTCCACCCCATGGTTACTCTACCATTGACAGGAAGGCCCTTTGCGATTGAGCTGGTGAATCCTCGGAGAGTCCACTTGGCTGCAGCAGAAATGAAGGAGCTTCAACAGGTAAATAGTGCACACAGGTATGACAAATGGTATGCTGACAATTGAACTGCAAAACCATCTTCAGTGTGCCACAAAACTCTTGGGTGTTTTTGCTGCAAGGAACTAAGACAGTTATCTAGCTGGAAAAAATCCATTTCAAGACACAGGTGGGGGGGAATTTTCTTCCCAAAGTGCTGGCTATGACATTTTAAAGCCCCTAACCAGCCTGGGACCAGGATACCTAAAGGACTGTCCCCTCTCATGCAAGTCCACTGAGATCAGTTGGGGAGGCCTTCTTGCATGTCCCACCCTCCTGTGGCTGTTATTGAGGGATAATAAGAGAGGTAAGGGGAAAGTTAGTCTCCCCCCACTGTTCAGGCTTCTATAGAATTCACCTAGTCTGGCTCATGGAATAAGATTACAGTTTTTAATATATTTCTGTATATTTCTGGGCCAAGTTCAAGATTCTAGTTTTGGTGTACAAAGCCCTATCCAGCTTGGGACCAAGATCATCTTACCCCTTATATACTGTCAATCACTATGCTCTGCAGGTGAGGGCCTCCTGCAGATACCATCTTATCAGGAAGTCTGTTCCACACATCGCAGGAAGCGGACCTTTAGTGTAGTGGCACCTATCCTTTGGAATTCCCTCTCCTTAAATATTAGACAGGTGCCATCTCTGTTATCTTTTCAACGCCTGTGGAAGACCTGCCTCTTTCAACAAGCCCTTTAAGCAGAAACCTTATCCCAGTTTGTGTCTGTGCTGGAATTGCTTTTTAAGATGTTTGTAAAGTTGTTTTTTAGAGTTGACTTTAAGTTGTTATGTTTTAATATGCTTTTTTAAACGTGTTTTGTTTTAATTTGTTTTGAAGTCTTTTGTTTTTAAGGTGTTTTAAAGTGCTTTTAGTATTTTTATTTGCCGCCCTGGGTGCTTTCTGGGAGGAAGGGAGGGATATAAATTTAATAATAAATATATAAGATAAAATAAAATAAACAGTTTCCCCGCTCCCCCCAAAAAACTTGGGCTGCTTAGAATGGTAATTACCCCTAATATAGACTGTTTTGTTATTTTTGAGAAGTAGAGTTCTATTCGTTTAGTATTCTACTATTTTTTCAGATATTTTTTATACAGTTCTGTAGTACAGAGGTAAAGCCTTCCTCCTTCACCGCTCAGACCTCTTTGATAACATGGGTTAATGGGTTATGGCCCTAGCTCGGGGGGGGGGTAGAGCCTCCGCCTTGCTTGCAGAAAGTTCCAGGTTTAAACCCTGGCATCACCAGGCAGAGCTGGGAGAGAACCAACCCTGCCTGAAATCCTGGAGAGCTGCTGCCAGTCAGTGTAGGCACTCCTGAGTTTGATGGACCAATGGTCTGAGTCAGTATAAGGCAACTTCCTAAGTACCACCTTTCAGCTCTTCCCAGGGCGTGGTCTGAAGGCACGTGATGCCGCCACCATTCTGAAGCTAAGCGGGGCTGGGGCTGGGCAGTTCCTGGATGGGAGACCTCTTGAGAAAGCTGCGCCTGAGTTCCATAGCTGGTGGGAGAGATATAAGTTTCACAGTAAATATTTCCCAAAATCAGCCTAATAATGAAGTCTCGGTGTAGTTCAAGAAAGAAAAAATTGGTCTGATGTAGAATTTGTTAAAGAGTGCCAAAGGCATTGACGTCCAGTGAATGGCACACTCCCATGGCTGCTCATCAGTGACAGGGTGGCAGTGGGAAATATGGAAGTTAGCAGAGAAGGATTTAAATAATGGGAATATGTACAGGTTAGAGATGGTAAACAATATGCTGAGTTGCTAGCTGCCTTGTGTCAATTTCATGCAAGGGTAAGATACAGTCTAAACAGTGGTGGCTGGTGACTGCATGTCAGTGGGACAGTGGAATCTGCTCAGGGTTTTCATCCAAACTTTCAAAGTACCTCTGTACTACAAAACTGTATAAAAACACTCTGAAAAAAATAGTAGAATACTAAAAGTTCAGACTAAAACCTGGAGTGGATTCCACTGCCCCACTGATACAGAGCCACCAGCAACCACTGAGTCTAAATATTTTAATGTGTAATAGCTGTTCAGTTTTGTCATTAGATTTATGCATAGTTATCTTGCAACTTTATTTTTTTTTTTTTAAAAAGTCTTCATCCCACTCTTCTTCAGAGAGCTCAGAGCAATGTACGCAGTTCCCCCCTCTCACGCTTTATCCTCACAGGAACCTTGTGCAATAGGCTAGGCTGAAAAAGTGACTTGTCCAAGGTCACCTCATGATTGTCATGGGGATTTGAACCCAAGTCTCCCGAGTCCTAGTCCAACACTTTACCCATTATAAAGTCGGTCTTTGTAAAGCTGGTAAAGGCTGAGAAAAGGGCAACCAAAACGATCAGGGGGATGGAGCAACTCCCTTATGGAGAAAGGTTACAATATTTGCGGCTTTTTAGTTTACAGGAAAAGCGAGTAAGGGGTGACATAATAAAAGTCTATAAAATTATGCACGGTGTGGAGGAAGTGGATAGAGGGAAGTTTTTTCTCCTGCTCTCATAACCCTAGAACTCATGGGCATCCAATGAAGCTGAACGTTGGAAGATTCAGGACAGACAAAAGAAAGTCCTTCTTTGTGCAGCTCATAATTAAACTATGGAATTCGCTCCCAGAGGAGGCAATGTTGGCCACCAACTTGGAGGACTTTAAAAGAGGATTAGAGAAATTAAGGCTATCAGTGGCTGCTAGTCATGATGGCTATGTTCTCCCTCCACTGTTGGAGGCAGAATGCTTCTGAATCCCAGTTGTGAAAAATGCAGGAGGGGAGAGTGCTGTTGTGCTCAGGCCTGCTTGCAGGCTTCCCACTAGGGCATCCAGTTGACCACTGTGGGAAGAGGATGCTGGACTAGATGTGCCACTGGCCTGATCCAGCAGTCGGGCTCTTCTTATGTATTTACTTTAGCACTTCTTTTTTAAAGCATATCATAAAACTGGTGGAGTGTTTTCTGATCCTGGCTGTTTCCTCCTCTCAGAAAAAAAGGGGGGAGTATCTTATCAACCCATTGTTTGAGGGAACTCCCATTGCCTTTCTGCTTTTTAAGTGCAAAACCCTGGGATGGTTTTAAGTGCAAATCACATAGGGAGGATTGTTGATATTCTTTTTTATTTTTTGTTTAAATCACTTATAGACAATCAACAACTCTTCAGACAAAGTCCAAGTTCGCGATTTACAGCTGGTCACCAGGTCAGTGTTGAGGTTCTTGGATAACAGCTTTTTAAAAAAAAAAAAAAAAAACACAGAGAATTTGAGACCCTCCTTGTCTAGTGGCTGTGTCAACCAGGATTACTCCTAATATGTTTTAACCCTTTTGCAACCTTGTGCCACGTGGCTCACCATTTCAAAATGGCAGCGGTAGGAACAGCCGGATGACTCCACCTCCTTTGAAGTGTGCCTGACGAAGAGTCTGATTTTGAAGGAGGGTTTTGAAACATACAATACTGTTTCCTTCAACAACCAGTCCTTCTGATTCATGAGGCCAGACATTGTGTTTATGTAATAGTAATGCCGCCGCCCACCACCCAAAGCAATTGTCCTTTTTGAAGACATTTGGAGTCAGAGGGCAGAACTACAATTACATTACACAATTTCATTTCACATATATGGAGGCTGAGATTGTAAATGGATTTCTGAGCTGAGCCTTTGTGATTTGTGACAGAAATTGAGCCCTGAGTATAGCTCAGCTGCCCTAAGCAAAAGCATTGCATGTAGCATTTCCCACATTTGGCACTCTGTGTATGTTGCATAGTCACACAAATCAATACGAGGATGCAGCATTATGGAAACCTTCTTTTTAAAAAGCAAGTTTCTAGTCCCTTATGAAATTTCAGAAGCCAGAGGAGGAGCTAAGCAGTGCTTGCATTGATTGAGGGTGGAGTGGGGCTTCAACTTTTTTGCCCTTCTCAATGACTAACAAAAGCAGGATAAATTGTGCAAAAAAAAGCAAATGCAGGCAAATTTGCCATGGTTTAGGGCTGTCACTCAATTAAAGAAATAATTTTTGATAGATTGTATGATTTCAGTTGACTGTGCAATTCAGTAATCAAACGTACGTGTAAGTAAAAAAATGCATACATTATAGCAGCTAGCATTTTAGAAGAGGCATTCCCTTCTGTGCCGAGAGAATAGGTTTCTCTCTCTTTTAAAAAAAAATGGTGTTTGCCATCTGCAATTTTTATAAATATTTGTACTTATTTCTTTAAAAAAAGAAATCTGCTGACCAATTAATCTGGCCATATTTTAGTTCATCAAAAATGTGTGTGTACCGTATCTGTGTGTGTTTTAAAATCAATTTGTGGAACCAATTAATCATTTTTAAACATGGCTGCTCTACTTTAGGTTCCCTAATTTATTCAAGGGGGAATGCAGAATTCGGAATCTCTGGGTGCTGAATTTTTAGGTAGCTACAGCCCTTGTTGCTTGCTTACAGCCATTGCATTACACTGCTGGGGGGGGGGGAAGGAGAGGAATTTAACACACACGCTATTCATAAATATGTAAAGTGACTGAAGGTCGAAAGGACTCTTCATCAAAATTCTGTGGATTCAGCCCTGTGCCCATTTATTTTTCCTTTTGTTTCAGAGAGGCCATTGGGCACATGAAAGAAGGGGAGGAAGGAAAAACCAAGACCTACAGTGCCTTGATATGGACAGAAAAAGTGATCCGGAACGAAGATGTTGCACTTCTAGACAACATGAAGGTTGTGTGTCTGGGGTGGTATTTATCACAGTAGCTTACTGATTTCAGTGTGTATGATCGGGGTGAGCAGAAAGTAGACCTCGATCTGCTGCAAATCAACCCAAGATCTACCAATAGATCAGCAAGCATTTTGACTCCCATAGCAGCAACCCAATGGCCCTTCTGTGGAAACGAGGAAGCTTGGGTGGGATTTTTTTGTGTGTGTGGAAGGATTGTGAACACCGTTCAGTTCTGGTACTCAAAACAAGCCCCTGGGCTCAGAATTCCTTAATTTCGAAGTGTCTCCCTTTTGCACCTGGCTCTGGTTGGTGGATCTTGAGGATTCTAGTAATAGTAATAGTAATAGTAATAATAATAATAATAATAATAATAATAAACAAAGGCTGAAATCTGCCCACCCCTAGCATACAAGGGTTTTGCAAACCTCACCACATTTAGCCTTCAGCTGTAAGAGACAAATTGCCATCCCCTTTTGGAGGAGAACCACAGATGCTGGCCAAGTGGCACTTACTCTGGTGAGGGTCTTCCACATTGTCAGTTTAAAATGCATTGTGGGTTAATGTTAAGTTAGCTGGGCAGGAGCTGCCTTTTCCATGAGAGGCAATGTGTAAATGACCTGATTACATGGGTCATTTGGATGAGCAATCTATCCTGGCACTATTTGGCCAGCAGCCTGACAAAATCAGCATGTTATTGCCTTCCTCTGGGCTCTGCAGGGCCAAGTTGCATTTTTAAGCAGTGTCAGTGCTCCTGTGTCAGAAGCTGAAACCTCCTAGCACAGCCACATGCTCTGCCATTGAGCAGAATGAGGCAACCCATCTCAGACAGAGGATTGGGGGAGTATCCTTCAAGAACAGGAAATTGCTAACCATTTAGGTTTTTCCCATTGTGGGTCCTGTGAGGAGGGTGACTGGGTTGTCATTTGAATTTTTCTGCTCGTTGGCTCATGTCGTCTCTTCACATACAAGTTTATCTTTCCATGTGTTGCGCTTAATGTTCCTTTCCTGTTTTTTTTTTTAATTTCTTGGACAGGAACTAAACCTTGATCAAAAAACTCCACTGCGGGTCCTTCACCGGCGACCGCTAGCCGTTAGGGTTCGCACCATCCACACAATGCAGTCGGAGTACATAGATGAGCATCATTTCCGTCTCCATCTGAAGACACAGGCGGGGACGTATCTTTTCTGAGCCACAGTCCCCCAAAAATCTCCACATATGTTACCCTTGGAGCAAAGGCAGGACAAGAAGTTAACAGAACAAATTTATGTTTTGTCAGTTTGCTGAATTTTCATAGTGTGTAGGCTGCAGAATCCAGCATTTCTTGATGCAGGATTTTGCTTTCCTTCATGCAGAATGAACAGCTGATATGGCACAGTGGGGAGGAGAGCCTGGCTGGGAGTCCAGAGTCTGTGAGTTCAAATCTCCGCTCGTGTCTCCTGGGTGTCAAGGGCCAGCTAAAGATACCTCCACAGCGAGTGGCTCACGGGTTGCGTGCCGTGCCACCTGTGCAGCTGTGGGCAAGCTGCATAGTCCCAAGGAGCCCAGTTGCCCCCCAGCTGGCAGTTGCGGACCAGGAAGGGGCTGGCTTGTGCAGCTGTGGCAAGCTGAGCAGGCCCTCGCCAGCCGGGGAGGACTAGCCTCGGAGGCAATGATAAACCCCCTCTGAATACCACTTACCATGAAAACCTTATTTATAGGGTTGCCATAAGTCGGGATCGACTTGAAGGCAGTCCAGTTCCATTCATGCAGAATGATTAATGAAACACACAGAGTACACACAGTCCGGGTTAGGTACACCCATCAACCCGGTCTAATGCTGTGGATAGGGTGCAAGGCTAATGCTGAATGTTAAGTAAGCTATACTCCCTTCTAAAACTTTCTGGACTCCAGGCGCAATGCCCATAGGAAGCTTGCCTTATACCAAGTCAGACCATTGGCCCATTCAGCTCAGTGCTGCTGCCACTGACTGGCAGTTGCGCTCCAGGGTTTCCAGCAAGAACCTTTCCCAGCCCTACTTGAGGATACTAGGGACTGAACCTGGCACCTTCTGCATGCAAAGCACCTGCTCGGCAACTGAGCTACACCCCATCCTTTGCCACCTACGCCAGCAGCCCTGCCGTGTGAGATGTTTGTGTATGTTCCCATCCTTCTCATTTCCTTAATGACAATCTAGCTACATTAAAGAGTTTGTGCATGGAGATTTTGGAAGAACCAAGCCCAATATTGGTTCCATCTTGGGGACAACCGCTGACATCTTGGAGCTGGATGTAGAAGTGAGTACTCCCTCCTTTTACGTCTTTATAATGAGAAGAACTGAATTGTCCTGGTCTTTCCAAGTATAAAATTGTGGTCCTGTCCATACTAGATTGTTTTCAGCCTCTGGCAACCTGACCTGAGCCTGATGATGTGTCTGGATCACAAGATCCATGTGGGTGTTGGGAGTTCCCCAAGGGAAAGGATGGATGCACAAAAGCCCTTTGGGTACTGCTTTTTAAACTTCTGATGTCAAACTCCACACTAGGAGATTTGGCTGTGATTTATTGCCTTAATTATGGAGCCCAAATGTTCTCTTATCCAGACAGTTTATAGGCCATCCTTCCTTAGGTTCAGTTGCAGAGCTATGTCAGACACATTTCAGCCATTTTCTGGCTGGAT
This sequence comes from Rhineura floridana, assembly GCF_030035675.1. NCBI lineage: Eukaryota > Metazoa > Chordata > Lepidosauria > Squamata > Rhineuridae > Rhineura > Rhineura floridana. The sequence goes on along the minus strand of NC_084483.1, from coordinate 200,893,689 downwards.
ATCCAGATATACTATTAACAAGTGATAGTTTATTCTATTCATGATTGTGTTTGTTTCTTTCTCTCTACAGTCAGTGGATGTTGATTGGCCTCCAGCTCTGGATGATTAATGAACAATTTTAATTTTCAAGATGGGGAATAAGAACAGCAGTCTTGTCAGTGAAGGGTTACAGGGCTCTGTTTGTAAGCTGGCTGGCTTCCTCAAATTTTTGTTAATGTTTTTAGATCATGTTGATCTGATCAAGGTTTTTTAAAAAAATAAAAACAAAATAAAAAAAATTGGCTTTAAAAATTCAGGAAGAATGCCTGGTACTTTGACCACTTTGCAAATATAATGTAAATGCATACCTATCTGGTGGAGATGCAGAACTTGAAATAGGATTGCTTCTCAAAGGAGATGATCTGGATTTTCTGTGTAAAGGGGCAGATTTGGAAACTGGAGAATTTATGTGCAAATTATCACTCCCACCAAGAACATGATGTTGAGCGATACTTGGCTGTGCATATCAGGAAAACGAGAAACAACTCCTCCAGTCTGGTAGGAGCTTTTTAGTTTAGTTTTTTAAATCCTTATTATAGCTACAAGCTACTGAGACTGAATCTGTCCAAATTTTGACAAAAATCTGTCAATAAATATGGAAAACTAAACAATGGCCCACAGACTGGAAGCGTTCCATATACATCCCAATTCCAAAGAAAGAGGATCCCAGGGAATGCAGTAATTATCGAACTATTGCCTTAATATCCCATGCAAGTAAAGTAATACTCAAGATTCTACAACAAAGGCTCTTGCCATATATGGAGCGAGAAATGCCAGACATCCAAGCTGGATTTAGAAAGAGGCACCAGAGATCATATTGCAAACTTGGATAATGGAGCGGACCAAGGAATTTCAAATGAAAATCACCCTGTGCTTTATGGATTACAGCAAAGCCTTTGATCATGAAAAACTATGGAATGCTTTAAAAGAAATGGGGGTGCCACAGCATTTGATTGTCCTGATGTGCAACCTATACTCTGGACAAGAGGCTACTGTAAGGACAGAATATGGAGAAACTGATTGGTTCCCCATCGGAAAGGGTGTGAGACAGGGGTGTATTTTATCACTCTATTTATTTAATCTATATGCAGAACATATCATACGGAAAGCAGGCTTGGACCAAGATGAAGGAGGTGTGAAAATTGGAGGGAGAAATAGCAATAATTTAAGATATGCAGACGATACCTTACTACTAGCAGAAACCAGTAATGATTTGAAACGAATGCTGATGAAAGTTAAAGAGGAAAGCACAAAAGCAGGACTACAGCTGAACGTCAAAAAGACTGAAGTAATGACAAAAGAAGATTTATGTAACTTTACAGTTGACAATGAGGACATTGAAATTGTCAAGGATTATCAATACCTTAGCACAGTCATTAACCGAAATGGAGACAATAGTCAAGAAATCAGAAGAAGGCTAGGACTGGGGAGGGCAGCTGTGAGAGAACTAGAAAAGGTCCTCAAATGCAAAGATGCATCACTGCACACTAAAGTCAGGATCATTCAGACCATGGTATTCCCAACCTCTATGTATGGATGTGAAAGTTGGACAGTGAAAAAGGCGGATAGGAGAAAAATCAACTCATTTGAAATGTGATGTTGGAGGAGAGCTTTGGGGATACCATGGACTGCGAAAAAGACAAATAATTGGGTGTTAGAACAAATTAAACCAGAACTATGACTAGAAGCTAAAATGATGAAACTGAGGTTATCATACTCTGGACACATAATGAGAAGACATGATTCACTAGAAAAGACAATAATGCTGGGAAAAACAGAAGGGAGTAGAAAAAGAGGAAGGCCAAACAAGAGATGGATTGATTCCATAAAGGAAGCCACAGACCTGAACTTACAAGATCTGAACAGGGTGGTTCATGACAGATGCTCTTGGAGGTTGCTGATCCTTGGGGTCGCCATAAGTCGTAGTCAACTTGAAGGCACATAACAACAACAAACAAGGCACATTGTGCTTTTAAAAAATTAGGGATGGTGTATATATGGAATGAATTATTTCTGATAGAATTCCAGATTCATATTGGAGAGCAACCGCCTTCTGGATCCCCACACCAGGGTGAGCTGATATGCAACAAAAATTGAATGGGGTGTTAGCCCCTCAGCAATGCAGTCACTGTTAAATATCCAACAGCTGAATCCTATGCATTACTTGGAAGTACCCCCCCAATTCCAGAAGTCATAAGATTTTGCAGCATCAGTCTTGGAATGCAGCCCTGAATAATCCTATCTCCTATTAATGATAGAGGGAGATGCGATCATCCATTTAGGAAGATGCTATAACACTAAAGGTCTTTGGAGTTTTCAGACAGTGATATTTGGTCAGAGTTATGTGCCAAAAGCGAGAAGGGTGAGGAAAGGTCATGTGAAATGTAAATGTGCTGCAATGTGAGATGCAACTTTATGCAAAGAAGTTCCAGAATTTCTTTTTTTACAATGAAAATTATTACTTTTACAATCTATTGAGTATTAAGAGTGTTTTTGCTTATAATATACATGCTACATGGATGCAAGCTACAGAGAATATGGATTCTACTCAGGACTTAAAAAATAAAATTTATCTGCCCTGACAAGCTAGATATGATGCTGTGCTCAGCTTTCTGCAGGGATTGGCTTGCGTAATCAAGATCCACGTGGGGAACTCGGTTGCACTGCCAATCCAGCTGCATCTTTACCTGCCCACACCTGACATTACATCTGATGTCAAGTGAACAAGTGAGCATGGTTTGAAGGAAAACTGTGTCGCAAGCGAAATTTGGCCCTTGGGCTGGAGGTTCCCCACCTATTTTAAACTGTACACTGCCTTGAGTGCTTTGGTGGAAAGGCGGCATATAAATATAATAAATAACAGGCCCAAAGCTGTTTGGTGGGTTTGTTGACCCTTCCGGATGCTTTTCTGGTCAATTTTGAATAGAAATAAAGATTAAAGCCTCTTCTCCACCACCCGCCACCTCCGTCTGTTGACGGTTAATCTTGAGACGCCTCTGTGATGTCTCATCTTTTCACCTGACACTTGGCATTCAATAAACATATAATACCAGTTTTGCCCAAAGTTTGGGCGAATGTGGCAGTAAGCCAGCTGTGGATATTTGGGTGACATCTGAAATGGTTTTTCCTTTGAATAAGAGCCGTTTTGTCTTCTTTTTTTTTTTTTTTTCAATAATTTTTATTCAGATTTTCATAAAACATACAAGACAAAATCATAAAACATTCAAAGACAAAAAACAAAATCAAAAATAGTTAAACAAAAAGAAAAAAAGAAAAAAAAAACAAAAATAAAAAATAAAGAGTAAAATATTGACTTCCCATTTGTCAAAGATCAAATCAGTTATAAGTCTATAATATATAACAATCCTGTCTCTTAAGTCATATTATAAAATCACTTTCCTCCAGTAGTTATCTTACTTAATCATCAAATCTCATAGACATTACTTTATTCTTTCCACAAAAAGTCAAAGAGAGGTTTCAATTCTTTAAGAAATATATCTATCAATTTTTTTTTCCAGATAAGCATATCGATTAATCCATCTCATTACTAATTATGATAATCTTATTGTCATAACCATAGTCAAAATAAACATTTCAATTAATCCATCACATCAGAATCTGTTAGGTTCAATAATTTCAGTAGCCATTGTTCTATTATCTCTATTAGTTCCATTTTCCATCTTCCATCTTCAGTAGTCTTGTTAAGTCCAGTAATTTCAATATCCAATCTTCCATTATCAGTATTCCATAATAATCTTGCTGTCAAAGCCATAGTCATATAGTAAGAGTCTGATGGGGATTACCTCTATCCCAAATATTTTCTTGCCATCCATTCTGAATAGGTTGCTGAAATACTGCTGTAAAATCATATCTCTGTTCTTTTTTTCAAAATACACTGGGTCATCTCTTAAAAGTTTTTCCATTGTCACATGGCTGCAGTTAATTCCATAGATTTTCTCTATATTGGGCTCCATCACATCATTCCAGTCCAGAAGATTATCCATGCCATTGATAACTTTATCTCTAGAATCTTCATTCATTTCTTCAGAGATAACATTGAGTTCCAAACAATAGATTTTATTTCTAAAGTCCATAGACTCCAAATCTTGTTCCTGTTCCACGTTGGTTCCAATCTCCGGGATCTCCTCTCTCACAGGGACCCCTATTCCAGTCTCCAGGGTCACCTCTCTCACAGGGACCCCTGTTCCAATCTCCGGGGTCTCCTCTCTCACAGGGACCCCTTCCAGGGTCACCTCTCTCACAGGGACCCTTATATCTTTAATCTCCTGCTTCATTTTACTCAATTCAATTTTCATTATCTCAATCTCATCCATTATTTTCTGAAACATAGTTATTTCCAGATTTTCAGCCACTTTCTTAATTGCCATTTTAAAAGAAAAATATAGGAAAACCACTTCTTATTTCAGCAACAATTGGGTTAATACTCCAAACTTGGTGACATCACAGTATAAACAGAGCAGACAGCCTTATCTCTCCAATAGTTAAGTAAACAAAATGCAGTTCCCAGGATCGAAACAATTAATGGCAATCGTCAAGAAACAGATTCGTCAAAATAAAATAGACCAAAAAGAGAGTAGTCTCAAAACAGTATAATATTTTTCAAAATAAAAATCTGGAATAGAAATCCCTCTTCTGTGTATATCTTTAGAATGCAAATCCAGGACAGCTTTTTGCAACAAAAACAGAGATAAGCTATTAATTAGTGCGTAGCAGAGAGAAGTTATGGCTCCCCAGTGAGATGTCAAAAACTGATCAATCTGGCAAATCTCTTTTAAACAGCAACAATTTAAGTCAAGTAAAAGAAAAATATAGAAAGAAGGGTGCTTGCCTGTTAGTGCGTTCTCTCTTAAAAGATAAGGTGAACGTTCGCTTTATCAGATAGAGCTTGCTGTTAAAAATCCGTCCCACCTTCGTCGGCTGGACCTCGTCCCATAAATTAATGAGATCTGGTCGTCCCAACAAAAATAGGCTTTGAGGTTAATCTCTTCGTTTCTCCCTACCCGGGAGAAGTTTAATCAGTCAAAAAAAAAAGAAAAAACTGACTGATATATCTGAATAAGCTTCTTTTGAGGCAGGAGCCCGTCTCAAAAGCAGGCACAGGCTAAGTCACCCTTCCCGGAAGTCCCGTTTTGTCTTCTGAAAATGGCTTTAGAACGAATATTTCCAGCATTGGACAAGCTGCTGTCTGTTCATGCTCCATCTTAGGTCTAGATCTTTCCACCTAGCGACACAAGACACAAAATGGCAGCATTGCTGTCTTGACATTATTAAAGGCTTCTCTATACAAAATGATTCCTTCCACATAGAAAACAGGAATATAAGAACCAGCTTTATAGTGAGTGAGACCATTGGTCCATCTAGCTCAGTATTGCCTACTCTGACTGGCAGTGGCTCTCTGGGGTTTGAAACAGGAAGTTTTTCCCAGCCCTGCCTGAAAATGCTAGGGATCGAACCTGGGGCCTCCCACAGGCAATGGAGATGTGCTCCCATGGAGGAAATGGTTGTGGCTTAGCATTCTCCCTGATGTTTGTTTTTCCATTTGGGAAAGGGTAGTCAGTTACCGAAGCCACAGATGCTTCAGGCTTCTTGAATCTACTTTGGTTTTCACAACCCCAACAGCCAGATGCAAAAGGCATGCAGCTAGAACCCACCCGCACACTACGCTCAACATCAAAGGCCCTCTTCCGGGTGCCTACTCCGAGGGAAGCTGGGAGGCCGGCAACAAGAGAGAGGGCCTTCTCAGTGGTGGCCCCCAAATTATGGAATGAACACCTGACAAGGTGCGCCTGGCACCAACACTGTTATCTTTTCAGCGCCAGGTCAAGACTTTCCTCTTCTCCCAGGCATTTTAACATGTGTTTTAAATTGTTTTAAATTTTTTAATTGTGTTTTAAATTGTTTTTAAAAGATGTGTTTTAAATTTGTATATTTGTTTTTAATGTTTTTAGTTACTGCAAACTGCCCAGAGAGCTTCGGCTATGGAGGGAGGGAGAGGGAGAGGGAGGGAGGGAGAGAGAGGGAGGGGGGGAGAGAGAGAGAGAGAGAGAGAGGACATGGTGCCTCTGAACACTTTCTGTGCCGCAGAGTTTGTTTTTCAGCACCAGAGCTGAACTGAGATCAAAGTCCTTTCACAGGAAAGTCCACTCTCTGTTAGATTTCTTCATTTCGGCAGACTTCTCTAAGTAGGAAAAGTTGTTTTGTTTTTGCCCCTGTTAAACAGTTGGAAACCTTTGTCAACCTACTGCCTGAGAGCAACAGGCTGGCCATGCGTCACCCGGCACACACAGGCGTGTCCTCCAACAAGAGGGTGTGACCAAGGGGCTCAGGAGGAACAAGTATGGGGCTGCCCCGCAACAGTTCCTGTCTGAGGCAGTTGCCTTACTTTGCCTAATTGTGGGGAGTGATGGCTGCTGCGTTTCCAGTAAAGTTATGCTGGTGTTAAACTGCAGATCACGTCACTGCAAGGTTAGTACAGATTGTGTTAGGAGAAAATAAGGCCTGCAGATGTCACTGCAGAGCTGTTTCCTGGTGCAAGTGTTTAGCTTTTGCCATCAGCTAGCCTACAACTTCTCACTATGTGGTGCTCAAGCAGCTTGTTGTGAGTTTTGTATTGCCGCACATCAACTAGGGGCCAGTGTTGGACTGGCATTGTTGAGTATCTGCCGAGTCCCAGCAGGGTACCCACTGCTGGTCCCCTGACCCCTACACTCGTCATTGTTGCTGCCTGTTCATCACCCAAGTGACTGAGCAGCAACAGGACCAAGTGAGAAGGAGCTGCATCCTCTGCTTGCCTTGCCTTCTCCCATATGGCCAGTGGTGCGAGTTGGGCCCAGAGGGACTAGCAAACACACGGGCGTCAGCAACAGCAATAAACCAGCAGAGCCAACGCCGATGTCAACCGCAGCAGTGATGATGCGTCTTGCTTGCTGGCTTGCCTAGTTGGAGGCTAGAGAGAGGTGTGTATGACTGTGTATAGAAGCTACTGCACAAAGGTAATATTTATATTTGTTGCTCTGCCCACTTTTGCAGCTGGCCACACCCACCATTAGCATGTGGCCCTTGGACAGTTGACCAGAAGAGAATGTGGCCCTTGGGCTGATAAAGGTTTCCCACCCCTGCCATACTGGAATAAGTCAGAGACACTCTAGTAGTCCCATATGGAGGATCAAGCACCTCTCCAGACTGATGCCAGTCACGTAGGAGCCAGACGGTGGCACTGACCTAAGGAATGGAATAACACAAGTTCCAAGAAGGAAGGGGAATAGGTGGCTCGCCAGATGATGTTGGTCTCCAACTCCCATGAGCTCCCGCCAGCATAGCCCAGTGGTCTGGGATCATGGGAATTGTAGTCCAGCGACATCTGGAGAGCACCAGGTTGGGGAAGGGTTGTGCGTTAAGAGACATCACTTGTTGGTGATTCTGTTCTCAGGTGGGTGGTTGATTCCAGGTGGTGGTGTTGAGAGATCATAACTCAACTCCTTGACTGTTTTGGGGTCCTTCAGGGTTAAATTCTTTACCCTATGCTGTTTAATAATCATCTGAAGCTGCTGGAGGATGTCTGTGGATGTCCCAAATCAGTTCATGGGTACAGTAATGGGCTAGATGATGGCTAATAGACTGAAACAAAACAAAATACTGTTGGGTGGTTTGTCTGCCAAGGGAGTGGTGGTGGTTAACCTGTAGCGGGGGATGCACTCATCCAAAACATTCATAGGTTGGGGCTGTTAATTGATCCAGCATTGTTATTGGAGGCTCAAGTGGGTTATGTGACTCAAAGTGCCTTTTATCAGCTTTGGCTGATATGTCAGCTGTAACCCAAGGTGGGCGGAGATAGCCTGGTCACATTTGCCTGTGCTGTGGTAACCTACCATTTAGACTACTGCACTGTAGGCAAGGCTGCCTTTGAAAAGGGTCAAGAAACGATTGGTCAAAGACTGTTAATTGGGACCAAGTAATTCAATCACATTATTCCAGTTTTGTATCGCCTGTACTGGCTCCCAGTCAATCAGGAGTGGCTTGCCTGGGGGGGGGGGGAGCCACAACTATAGCCTCGAAGCAATGGCAAGGTCTGGGCTGTGCAGGCGCACAGGTGGGGCAAATCTGATGCTCCTGCTGGTGCTTCTGTGCAACCCCAACCTTGCCACCTTGCCCCTCCTGGTAAATGGCCTGCTGGGAGGCTATGACTACAACTCCATCCCATTTGGTGAGTTGCTCCTACAGTCCATTTCTGGGCCCAGTTCAAAGGTGCTACGTTAAAACCCTACATGCCTTGGGGGCAGGGCACCTGAAAGATTGCCTTCTTTGACCACATATATACCTACCCGAGACTTGAGGTCCTCCTCAGAGGCTTTGCTTTGGATACCCCTGCCAAGTGAAGCACAGCGGGCGATTACCAGGCAGAGGACGCTCAGTAATAGCACCCTGGTTGTGGAATGCCCTCCTGAAGTCTATGGGCATATTGGCACCAGATAAAGACATTCGCCCTGGCCTTTTTACATCTGTAATGTTAACATCTCAAATGTAATTCACTGTTTTATGGTCACATATCCTTATTTATGCTGAAAAACTATGAACTGCTGTTTTTGTTGCTGAATGTAATGTTTTGGTATTTTACGGTTTTATGCCACCCAGCAAGCCGCCGTCTCCTCCATCAAAGCTAGTACCTTCCCACAGCTGGTCAGAGAAGGAGATTACTCTGAGGGTGGAGCTTTCCCTGGCCTCAGAGAGAGAGAGAGAGAGAGAGAGCTGACCCACCTTATAGTCCTTTGGATGCCCTGGTATGGATCATAGGATTGCAACATTGATTTTGTTGGGCTTTTAAAATGTTGCTTCCATCTGCTTTCATTCTACTGTTGCTTTCGTATGTTATGTATTTGTTGTACCATTTGATTTTGTTTTTAGTTGAAAGTTGATTTGTATCGATCAATGGCTTTATTTTGTAACCTTCACTTTCAGTGTATTTATGAAGAAAAAAGGGTAGTACTTCAATAAAATAATAATAAATGCCAGTTTAAACATGTTTTTCCAAAAAGTTTTTATTTACACACAAACAAAAAACAAGTTAAGAAAACCATAATAAAAATGTAATACCTCTTAAACAATAACTGTAAGTCAATAACATGAGAACTTTAAATTTTGAACTGCACAAAAGTAATTTTCTGAGTGAGCTGCCAGGAATTCTTGTTTCTTTTATTGCTAACAGCTATCCATGCTATCCATCTTGCGGCTAAACTATGGGGTTATAGAACCTCCAGCCCATGAGTCTTATGAGGCCTACCCAACCTTCCCATTTGACCCGCAAGGGGAGATTTGGTCAAGCCATGCCTACCTGCTCTATACCTGACAGAAATGACATTAGGTGTGAGGCAGAGGAAGACATGGCTGGGTCAGAAGGATTTGGCGAGGCACTATGCTCATCAGAGGCTTGCATAGCTCAGTTCATGGTGCTTCGCAAGCCTGAAAGTCAGCCTGGAGGGGGAGGAGGGAGAGGGTCACCTGACGCCATTGTGATGTCAGGTGGTGGGCAGCCCCACCCACCTGTCACACTTGGCCCATGGGGATTGAGGGAAACATGGATCTGGCCCACTGGCTGGGAGGAGTTCCCTACTCCTGTTCTAAGCTTATCCTCTAAACCAGCAGTTCACCAACTCTGTTCTGTGGACCATCAGTGGTCCACCAGCTTCATCCAGGCGGCCTGTAGCATGTCTGCATTCGAGAGTCGTTTCAATTGTTAACTGCATTTTTATTGCGGCTTTTATTTCTTATATTGTGTTTTATTCAATGGAATTCAAATTGTAATACAGCAAGTTACAATGTAAGAAATAAAAGCAGCGACAAAAATACAATTAAAAGCTATACATCATCTAACACAGCACATCACAGTTACTATACTAGGCGGAAAAATCATTTATGCTGTCCACCGAGACCAATGTTGAGTTACAAGTGGTCCACGGGGAAAAACACTTTGGGAACTACTGCTGTAAACCTTGTTTTGCTACATGTTTTCACCGGGGCAGAGCCCCTTGTCTGCTGCTTCCTCATCCCCAGAAACGCTTCTGTCATAGGGCAAGGCCTGCTCCCAGCGCCAGGGGCCCCATCCAGTCCCCTGCTACTACCTGCTACACAGAAGGTGAGAGGACTGGGTTACCCTGGCCCATAATTCATCAAAGCTCGAATACTTTGGTTTCTGCTAACTGGCAACTCACCCCTAAGCTTCTGTACAAGATACATGCGTGCCTCATTGAGTGTAAAGAGCACATGAATGTATATTTGGTGTACTCTCTATTCCAGCCTTTCCCAACCAGTGTGCCTCTAGATGTTGTTGGACTACAACTCCCATCTTCCTGACCACTGGCAATGCTGGCTGAGGCTGATGGGAGTTGTGGTCCAACAACATTTGGAGGCACACTGGTTGGGAAAGGCTGCTCTAATGCACAAGAGCAGGTACTCCAGCGACTCACCACCTAAAGAGGAATGTGATGTAAAATGCACATAACTGCCATTCAAGAGCACGTGTGTATTTCGTACACACACCTGAGTTAAGTGAGAATCCCACCTACTTTTTTTACAACCTTTGTTTGTACCAACTTTTTCTATACTAACTCATCAACCTGCTTTAGGAGCACCACTAAAAACAGAGAAGGGTCTGCATCCCATGGAGCTTGGGGGTCCATACGAACATGTCTCCACCCTTGCAATCTTTTCACAAGGGGGGGGGCTTTTCACAGTGCGAGGAAATTCCGGGGGATAAAAGCTTGTTCATCATCATCTTTTTTTGAATACTGACTGCACTAATTTAGAAACAACAACAACAAAATACAGCATCCTCATACTTGTGGCAAGAGTGTTCTCCTCAATGTGAGAATTCTGGAAATTTCAATTTTAAAAAATATTGCTACACTTTTTAAAGGTGACTTTTGATTTTTTTTTCCAAAAAAGAAAAATTCACAATGACATAGTCATTACTATTATCTAAATGTAGATTTGCCTAAATGCAAACAAACAAAATAATATACAATTGTGGACAAAATATCAGTGCTTAACGTCAATCTTACAGAAAGTGGGAAACTAAAAAAACATACAGAGTTCATATTGAGTAAATTAAGGTAACTATTCTGAGTCAGAGACAGTTCACAAAACAGTAACCAAGATACTAGCTTCTATTTCAGTAGTCACATGGTAACATATAGGGATGTCACCTGGTTAAAGAAATCCTAGACAATAATTAAGCATATGTGGTTCAGTCAATTAATTAACCAAGTTAACAGTGAAATCCTATGCATATCTATTTGTTAAGTAAGATCCAGTGAGTTCAAAGGGACTTGCTCCAAACTAAGTGCACAGGAGTGCAACCTAAATGTTGCCACCCCAACAAAATTGCATTATCTGTAACAGCCCTTACATGGTAAAAGCACATAATCCTGCCCTCAAAAAGGCTAGGAATCAAGAGGATTTGAAGATTCGGCAACCTGTATCCTTATCAAACAGGAGTGCTTCCTTTCACAAAATGTCTTTCTTCTGTGATTATTATTGAGAGAAGAAAGACTAATATATATTGGTGGAATAAAGTGGTATGACCCACATGGCAGATCCTTAGAGCTGTTTCTACATTCAGAGAGAGTTGCATATAAGCTGCATAACTGCATTGCAGAAGGGTTGTTGGGATTTCAGTACAGAATCTAGCTCAGCATCTCTCCAAGAGTTCAACAATATGCCTCCCAACCACCAACACAAGCCCTGGAACCTAAGAGCTTGTCATATGGGACCTTGGATTTTCTTATTGTCAAATATGTGTTCTATCATGAGTATGGATGCATAGATAAAGTTTGTGCATGTAAAGACATGGCCCCAGTAAAAGAAAAAGAAGAGTCCATCTGTAGTTTTAGCCAGCAGCAGGTCTATCAGTAAGTGCTGTTCAGCTTCTTGGTGTTGCCTCCATGCAGATTCTACTCTGGCCCAGGCTCCAGAATAGGAGACCCTTTTCCCAGTTATATGGCAGAGTGGCATAACCAGCACATCTAACAGCCTTTGGTTCCCCCATTCCAACGGTCAAGTCGCTACTGGACCAGAGATTAATCCACATCTACAGGAATTTAGTCAAAGTACTTTTATCAACATGCTGGCATTTGAATGAGGAGTCTATGTGGCCAGCACAAGAAGTGTGGTCAACTTCAAGAAGAAGCTGATCGCAGCAGCAGTAACATTTGAAAGGGATGTGAAAACAAGATTGCCATACATCACACTTATCTGAAAGGCCTCTGCTTCGCTCCAGAGCGCCAGCTTAAAAAAATAAAATAAAATACACATTTGTCCTTTCAGAGACCACACAGGTCCAGGTTGTGTAAAACAGAGAGACAGAGATGCCACAATTGTTCCTTTTAAAAATGTTGAGCTTGTGAGAAAAATAACGAAAGCACTGAGCTTGCAATCGTATAAAAAAGAGAAGTGACTGGGCTTGGCTGCTTTTTCAAATGTCATCAGGCAGGAGGATCATTCAGCCGCTTGAGCATACACAGTCAGGCCAAAGGGATGTTTCCCAAATCCAGCCAAGGAGATCTGCACGCAGGAGGAGGCCTCTAAGCCAAGCTGATACAGATGCAGATGTATGTCTAGTTGAGCATCCACATGCCTATCCAGATCCTAGATGCGTCTTCGTTGGTGTCCATAGTTGTGCAAGACTAGAAATGGACTGGGAGCCATAGGAACACTGGATACCAAGTCAGACTAATGGTCTATCTAGTTCAGCACTGCCTACACTGACTGGCAGGAACTCTCCAGAGTTTCAGATACTGGACATTCCTAGCCATACTTGAAGATGTCAGGGGTTAAAGCAGGGACCTTCTGAATGCAAAGCAGATGCTCTGCCACTGAACTAGGCACTCATGATTGTAGTCTGAAACAAGAAAGGACAGTAGGTGGCAGGGACTGAGCACCACCAAAAAACAGCACCAAATGAGGACTCGGGCAGAAGACCCAGGCAACAGGTATGGGATGTGTTAAGCATAGGCTCTCTACTCAACTATTCACTGAAGCAAAAATAGTACAGTTTGTCTTCAATGTTGCATGAATGTTTGCCTTAAAAAAAAAAAGAATTGCTGGAAAACTTAATACATCAGTGCTCCAGTCAACAAACAATGTGCATGAGAGCGATTGTCATTAGATCCCTATGTGCAAAATTGTCATCTTAAAATGCCAGCGATAAATCATGCTTGCGAATTGCGTATGAAAGTTGTGAAATGGGCTAGAACTGCAATTTTTAAAAAAGGTGTTCAAAAGTTAGACAAATGGAGGGGGAGTGCCAAAGCTTTGCCTTGCCTGGGATGCCATTTTGTCTCAGATTGGCCCTGTGCAGCACCCTTGGATGGGATGCATCAAGGCCAGAGAACAAAAAGAAAAAAGATGGTAGCACTCATTGGCACGACTGAATGTGGTTTAACCAAGAGTCTGTATAGAGAAAATGTACCAAAATATAATTTAAAAAATTAAATAAACCCTCTCCATCCACTGTTTTCAGCAGCACAAGAATATAAGCACGGAGTGCTTTGTACAAAGCAAAGTCAAGAAACTATCCAGTCCCAACGGATTCCCCCACAATCACTAATCCTAAAACTGCCATGGCATTGTTTAAATCCTAGTATATACTAGTGCCTTGAGAAGGAATACTACTTTCCCACAACAGTCATATCAAAAGCTAATCCTCTTACTGAAAGAAATCATTGTCTACCTGAGCAACAATCTGATCTAGTTACTATTTAAAGCTTTAAAGTATGGCATCAAAATTGCCCTCAAAGGAATTAAGGAACTCTTCGTCTTGGCTGCTGTAGGTACTAAAGTACTGGTTATTGGATGAATTTATTGGGTTCTGAACAGCAGGGTTGCTAGGCAGTCTTGATTCAGTGAGGCTCTCCAGATAATGGAAGGGCATCGTCTCAAAAGCATTGGACACAGAACTCAAAGATATGCTGCTCGAAGCTGCCACTGATGTGCCAGGATGTGATACTGGCTGGACTTGTCTCCTGTGATCGCTTGGATTTAAAACTTGAGTGAAGGACGCTTTTTCCAACGTGACCCTTGAGCATCTGCTATCTTCCATCTCCATGCTGATGCCATTGGCAGTTGTGACATTGATGGGACAAACAGGCTGGCTAGCAGCAGCACTGGAGACATTCAGCATGTCTTGCTGAGACATTGATGCTGTTGATGATGATGACCCTTGGCCATTTGTTGCACCATAGTATGCCCTGTAGATGCTCCCATCCTTTTGACCGGTCCAGTTCTGGCTACTTTCTTGCCCTGGTGATGGAGAACCACCATTCTGCATGCTGGAGTGCAGTGCGTCCCCCCAAAAATTGCCTTGTTGCAGGAAGGGAGGAAGGGAGGAAGTAGAAGAATGCCAGCAGGACGGCAGAGCTGCATCCTGCTTAATGAGCCCTATCATTTGTGAAGACGGGGCAGGGCACCCACTGGAACTGAGACTGTTAGTGGAAGAGGAATAATAAGGCTGCACTGGAAGCGTATTCACAGGTGTTCTCTGCAGTGGGAGGACCGTTTCCATTTGGGAATGATACACATTCAGTTCTGTGAAACAGAGTGAACACAGCTTAGATAAGACAAGGAATATATAGCCATATTCTGGTGATCCCTGAACTTTGTGTGAGGTTATGGTAGACCACAAGGGAGGGGGGGCTGAAGCATGACCTTAATGCCACCATGCTAGATGCATTCACCATACCATGCCTCTCAGAGTGAGGAAGTCTTGTACAGCATTAATCTCCACCTCTCTCTTCCCATATATGGACAGTGGCATCATCTTGAGCGAGGCAGTAAGAATGCATTGGAATTATCGGGACTGATGGAATCAGCACTGCAGCTGAGCTCAGCAGAACCTCAGAAACATCAATAGGATGCTGATGAGAGGAAAGACTGAGCCAACCCACTGACGTTTATTTATTTGATACCTATCTTGCCTTTCAATCAAGAACAGTGGTTCCCGAACTTTTCCTCCCGCAGACCGCTTGAAAATTGCTGAGGGTCTTCACAGACCACAATGATTTTACTGCCTGTTGTAGCAGTTGTAATGTGCTATGCTAGACAGATGCTGTATATATTTTTTCAATTGTATTACAGACATGCCACAGACCACCTCAATGAAGCTCGCAGACCATTGGTGGTCCACGGACCATAGTTTTAAAACCTCTGATCCAGAAGGATCCTCATTTTCAAGACAGATCCCTGCCCATTGTTCTTGAAGCTTGCTGAAAACATTTATTGCGGGTGGGTGTACATAGGGCTGCAATGGGGGGAATAGAAAGAAAGGGAAAGTCCTGTTGCATGAGCAGAAGTCCATTCCACTTGGACATAGACACTGTTGGATCCAACCCTTATATCTAGCAATATATAGATAGCAAATTGTCCCTCTGATTTTAACTTACACTAACACTGTGCCCCTGGCGTCAAAATTTTAAGAAATAGCCCTCTTAATAGCACTTTAATACTGGTTGTTGTTTCTTATTACATGTAAATCTGATATATCTAAATCATTACCATCACCTCGAGAGGAAAAAATCCCTTTCCACTTTAGTAATTCATTCTACAGGCAATAATAGAAACAACTGTGAACTTCCTTCAGTCCTCGCAGAAGGCATGTCAAACAAATCCTCATCGTGACTTCCATCTGGAAACCTATGTCCTCACTGTGGGAGGCTGTGTGGATCCAGAATTGGCCTCCACAGTCACTTACGGACCCACTGTTAAAGACCTTACCCTGGAAGACAATCTTACTCGGCCACGGGTGATCGCCAATGAATGAATGAATGAATGAATACATATACTTCAGAAAATCTTCCTTTTCAAAACCATTAGTCCTCAAATGTGACATTTGACTGTTTTCAGCTTTGGGGAATACAAGTCAAATGATGTCTATGATTTCTCCTGCATCCATCTCCTTTCCTGACAAACTAGCAATCAATGCTGTGAACTGCACAAGCCACCTTGATTAATGAACAAGCACATTTTGCTGAGCTGTGTACATTGTGTTGATTGGGACCATGATCTTTAATTATAGAGAAATGTTTTTTTTGGGGGGGGGGGTTTAGACCAGGGGTTCCCAAACTGTGGTCCTTGGACCACCAGTAGCCTGTGAGCTTCATTCAGGTGGTCTGGGCTATGTGTCTGGATTTGTGTCTGAAGACAGGAGATGGCACATCCACTGCATTAAACAGGCATATTGATTTAAATTGTATTTTATTCCTTCTTTTACTTCTTGCATTGCATGTTATTGTATTACTAGGAGGGCTTTGCCCCCTGCTCGCTCCACTCGCCAAACCCCAATCCCACTCGCTCCATTCACCAACACCAACCCCCATTTTCCCTGCCACCCCCCAGGCACCCCCATTCCCATCACCAACTCACTTGCCTAGCCTGTTGCTCTACCCCAGAAAAAGAGTGTCGCCATGCGGCACAACACAGCTAGGCAACAGACCAGCCTCCAGCCTCTCCGCCCAGGCAGCTGCTGCCCCATGCTACCGCTTCCCCTGGACAAATGCTGCTGCTGCACAGTGCACCAGCCAGACAGTCATTCCTCCAGCCAAGCTGCTGCTGCCGCCACCTTGCCTGCTTGTCAAGGTGGGCAGTGGTGGGCGTTGCGAGTGGCATCCGGGGGTGGGGTGGGGGAGTGTTCATGCTACAGTTCACAGCACCACCTACCTGTGGCACTGTGAAGTGCAGTGTGAATCTTACATTTTTATTTAGACAATTTAAATTCTATGGAATACAATAAAACACAATATTAAGAAATAAAAGAAACAATAAAATACAATAAAAACCATACAGGATCTAGCACAATTCATTACAATTGCTACAACAAGCAGAAAAAAAATCATTACGTGGTCTGCCAAGACCCTCAGCAATTTTCAAGGGGGAAAAAAGTTTGGGAACCACTGGATTAGACAACTCAGCTGACTTGCATGAAGAAAAAGCCCACCTTTCAAAAAAACCTCATTGTTTATAGATTATTTCTCTTTTAATGCATGCAGACGGAACAATCATGGTAGAGATGGGAAGGAGCAGAAACAAAACTTGGAGAAGAAAAGGGGAGATCAGCACCTACCTTTCTTAATCATCTTTGCTTCACCAGTAGCATTCTGGAACACAGCAAGTTTAGGCCTCTCATAAGGACCTGCCAGGGGGAAAGGTGTTAGCCTATGCATTTTCACTATAGTAATCATATATCACTCCTCGAACAGCAAATTCAGGTGGTGAATGATTGCTTACAAAAAAGTGGCGCTATCAGTTTGGGCAGAGACCCATTTACTGTTGTGACGGTTCCAGTGCGTCTCCACTTCTGTTTTCTGAAAACGGGGGCACACAACGCTAGTCAAACCCCACCTGTTTTTTACCTAAAACCTGGTGGGGGCAGCTTGAGTGTGTTGTTTTTTTTAACTCGCTTCAAAGCCATTTCACAACTGATCGTCAGATCAACCCGTTCCCCCTCCGGGTGTGGCCAATGGAAACACTTTGCTTTAGGCAACTAGTTTGCTCACAGCCTGTGTTCAGGGAAATCCTAAGTTTGCAGAAGTACAATTAAAAAACAACAACGGGGCAACCCCATTCTCCAAAATATCCCAAGTTAGGACTGAGCATGTTCAAGTAGCCATGGAAAGTGGAATGTCACTTGGGGAAAAAATGGAATACGGTTCTTGGAGGGAATGGTGAACTGGAACCCTAAATGAGGACACTCCTGTTACAAGGGAGCGTACAGATGCAAATACTAGGAGAGGAGGATACATTCCAGGTCCACTTGTATATATAAAAAGCCAGATTCCACCATTCCTTCCCACTTCCTCAATATTCCATCATGCTCCATTTTAACCAAATGGAGCTGTGATGACAGAAGCAGGCTTCATCAGAGGCCTTCTCCGTGTGCCTCATCCAAGGGAAGTACAGAGGGTGGCTACGCAAGAACAGGCCTTTTCAGTGATGGACCCCCATTTATGGAATGCTCTTCCCAGGGAAACATGCCTGGTGCCATCATTGTCAGATTTTTGGTGCCAGGCTAAGTTAAGTTAACCTCTACTCTAGTGCTTATTCTTTAGCAGGGTGAGGTTGGACTTGTCCTTCTTATTGTGTTGTCAGATGAGCATTTTAGGAATTTTGCATTGTACATTGTTACATTTCTGGCTTTCAATTGATTTTATCTGCTTTGATTTTTTTTAATAAAGCAAGCAAAATATATTAATTAATTAGTTAATTAACTGTTAATGACTGAGGTCACCAGGGTCAGGAGAGAAGAAGTTCAGGCGCTGCCCAGTGGTGTCTCTCAGTGCACCCTTGTTGCACTCTCCCACAGAAGTAAATGGCTGACCCATATTCTGATGCAGAAAATGTAAGCCACAGCCCTTGGAGACAATTCTGTGGTGAAGACAAAACCTGCCCCACCCCTTAGCCTATGGTATTGCATGCATGGCCTAAATTTCATTGACAAGGACCCCACCAGTTTACAGGACCTTGTTCCCAACACAGTCCACTAATCAAAGCGAGCGGCATTTTTGTGAGGGAAGCCTCAAGAAAAAATATTTTGGTTGTTACTATAGAACAACAACATAAAGGGAGAGAGGGAGGGTATCCTTACCACAGTCTTGGATGAGCTTCTGTAAAGCTATTGGTGATCTCTGCTTTTTTGCCTTATGACCATAAGGATCTAAAAGCGGAAAAGACAACAGAGTTGCAGTTAGCAGTGCTTCTAGCTGAAGTCGTGGCAATGCGCCCAGAAGAAATATGTGCAGCGGGTTTATTTCTAACTGTGTCTTTATTGATAATTGTAATGTGTGTGGTGTTTTGGGAGGGTTTTTTTTTGTAAACTGCTTTAAGGTTTTATTATATTATTATTATTTATTAAGACCATTTATATACCGCTTATATTTAAATAAAACTCTAAGCAGTGTACAAGTCAAAAACATCTTAAAACAGCAACTACAAAAAACAAGTAATAAAATACAACTAACTGAACAAAACATCCTCTTTAGTATCAACATAATATAAACATTGCATATAAAATTAAGTACAAGATATGCAAGGGAGAAAAAATCATAATATACATAATAGACTAAACAGAATATTCCCTAAATTTCCAGGGGGGAAAAAGAAGTTAAAACAAGCTTATTTTCAAACATAACAGATGAAACAAATCAGCTCATTTCTTAATCACAGTGTAGTAAAAAGCAAAACAATTAAAACAGCTGCCCCCTTTATAATAGTTTTGTCTAACTAGAGTTGAAATATATATATATATAGTTTACTCAAACACACCCTTACAAAATCAGCACATTCGTATTTAAACATATCAACATTCTAAACCAACATACTCATGTAATATGATCAAGCGGTATATAATTTTTGTTTATAAATAGATTATTTGTTCATCCAGGGTCTTAGGCATGCCCCTTTGCCATCACCTGCTAACTGATCCTTTTTAAAAAACAAACACCTAGAGATGCGATAAGGCAGTGGTTCCCAACCTTTATGAGTACGGGACCCCCTTTATAAGCTAAACGTTTTTTGTGACTCTGGCTGTCAGGAAGGAAGGGGGAAAGCAGCCTTTCCTTGCACCCTTGCTTCTTTTTGCTTCACGAAAAGCCCTCTCCTCTCGTTCTAAGGGCGTCCTCAGCAGCAATAGTGTGAGGAGACGGGAGTCAGTAATAGTAATCCCCTCTTCTTCCTTGTAGCTCCACCCTCAGCCTCCTTTGGCATCTGCCACGTGTTTTATAGGAAGATGCCTGCCCTTGGTGCGCCTAAAAGATGCGCCGGCACTTCAGCAAAAGTCCTCCCCTCTCGTCTGGAGCAAGGGGGAGATGTCATCTGCAGCAGCAGTGGGGAGCAGACAACGTCCAGGGAGTGAAGACATTTTTTAAAAATTAATAAATGATTCATTTCTTTACTGTTCACGGCCCCCTCTGGATTATTTGTGGGGGCCCTGGGGGTCATGGCCCCCAGGTTGGGAACCACTGCCATAAGGGATTGAACATGGGACCTTCTGCATGCAAAGCATGTGCTCTGCCACTTCCTCCTGCCCTGAACACATAGCCCAAATATATTATTAACACCACAAAACATATAAACTCCTCTCTGAGAAACTGATAGTATTCTTATTATAAATATTTCTTGTCCGTGGAGCAGGTTTTTATAATAGCTGGAAAGATTGCAAGACTGAATACAAAGAACTGTTCTGAAAGTATTTCACTATGTTGACTATCAAATGTTGTAGTTTTGAAGGGCTGTAGCTCAGTGGTAGAGCATCTGCGTAGCTTGCAGAAGATCCCAGTTTCAATCCCTGGCACCTCCAGGTACAGCTTAAATTTCCCGTCTGAAATCCTGGACGGCTGCTCCCAGTCAGTGTAAATAATAATGAGCTAAATGGACCAATGATCTGACTCAGTATAAGATAGCTTCCTGTGGTCAATCTATCTTTCTTTTGAGAGTCAGTGTGGTGTAGTGGTTAGAGTGTCGGACTGGGACCTGGAGACCAGGGTTCAAATCCCTGCTCAGCCATAAGCTCACTGGGTGACATTGGGCCAGTGTCACTGTCTCTTGGCCTAACCTACTTTACAGGGTTGTTGTGCAGATAACTTTGAGAAGGGTAGAACCATGTTTGTATGCCACCTTGAGCTCCTTGGAGGAAAGGTGGAATATAAATGTAATTATAAGAAAGTAGCTTCTGCTTTGAGTCAGTAAATGTTTATAGCAGCAGAAGAGGAACTTGTCTAATATAAACAAGTAGCCTTTACTACAGTCTTAAAGAGGTCTTACTGGCTACAGCAACATTGTAGTGGAAACCAAAGACAAAGTGGCTCCAAACTATGATTCTTGTAAGCTCAGTGGCCAAGCTGGTTCTTGTGTAGTTTAGTATGGGACTTTATTCAGCAGCTCTAATTAACCCTGCATTAGCAAATGTTTGTGACATGAGCCCTCTTCGGTCTGGCACATTTAGGGTTAACCAAGTGCATGCAGGGGAGTGGAGGGACATGCACGCTAGATCCACTATCCCATCAATCTTCTCATCATTCTACAATTCACGCAGAGTGACTTTCTGAATCGTGAAGGATTCTGTACCTGCGGAGACTGCTGGTATGTTTTGGAGCCCTGGAAAATCAGAGTCCTAAAACATGCAGGGAGTATCCACAAGTACCAGAGGCTCCCTCTTTCAGACAGTTGCCTTCCATGAGTTGGAATATAGTGAGAAGGATGACGATCCCTCCATGTATTTAGTCAACACGAGGATGACCGAGAATTCTGACGAAAACAGAAAAAGGAGGAGAAATTGCCAATTGGTATTTGCTCCTGTTGTTGCTTTCAGCCCACAAACAATCCGTAACTGATGGTTGTTGTTTTTCCTATTTGCATTGCATTTGCTTTGTACTGAAATGTACGGGATGGAATAATTAAATTGATTATGTCAGTTATGCAATTTCACCACAGGGGACAGTGAGATGGATAATGTAGTTTTGGGCAAAAGACAAACTGCAGTGGAACAGAAACAGTGACAAGTGCAGGGCAGAAACAATGCTTTCTAACATCTTTAGTTAACACTAAAAATGAAAAGGGCTTGCATCCTCCTGTAGGTGTTGTACCTTTTTCCTCCGGCAGGTATCTGAAGTCCATAGGGTCACTGACTTCTTGATCTGAAGGCCTCCGCAGCTGCATCTTCACAGCCACCGGCTCCGAGATGTCTTTGTAAAAGGCAGGGGTCCTAAAGACAATGGCGACTTGGCGATGCACGTCAGCTTGAGAGAAAATCCCTTTGGCTTCCCATTCATTCATGACAAATATGACTTCAATGTCATCTGGTTGCCAGGAAGAAGACAAAATGTTGGGAGTTACCACAAGAGCATCAATTTTTTGAAAGAAGAAGAAAAAGAGCCTGCACTTTTTAGCATCCCCGCCTAAAGTCAAGGGCCTGTTCTGCTTTCTATTCTTATTGTGTATTTCCCAGCTACAGGTTCTGCACGCATATGTGCACTGGGGACCATCTTGTGATGTGGCTGGCTCCCCAACAAGGAGAGGGCCAGTCTTCCCTGGGATTGTGCAAGGGTTCAAGCACTCTTGCTCAGCCTCGCAGGACCTTGGGGGAGGGGTGGAGCAGCAGTCTCTGCAAAGCCAGTGAATTCCATGAGAAAGTGACTTTGCTCAAGGCTGCCTAGTGAGCTTTGTGGTGGTGAAGTGACCATGTCTAAACCCAACTCTCAGTTCACGGCATCACATTATCATCAGTTTTTAATAATTAGATAAGGATCAGTTAGCATAAGCAAATGAGGAGAGTCTTGCAAGATCAGATTAAAAGGTCCATTAAGTTCAGCATCCTGCTTCACATAGTAGCCAATCAGATGCCTCTTGGAAGCCCACCAGCAGGATACGACGGCAATGTCCCTTTCTCACTATTGTCCCGTGAGGTGTACTGCCTCTGAACATGGAGGTTCCACTTAGCCATCATGGCTAACACACATCGATAACCCTCTCCTCCATCAATTTTTCTCATCCGCTTTAAAAATTATCTAAGCCAGCAGTCACCAACACATCTCGCAGCAGCTAATTCCA
Source organism: Rhineura floridana (assembly GCF_030035675.1). Lineage (NCBI taxonomy): Eukaryota > Metazoa > Chordata > Lepidosauria > Squamata > Rhineuridae > Rhineura > Rhineura floridana. Next base: position 200,871,042 of record NC_084483.1, on the reverse strand, counting down.
CAAATTAATGATGCACTGTGCGCTCTTCTGTCAGTCTTGAATCCTCTGCTGATCAATATCATTCAGTGATTTTTCAGCATTTTAGTGCAAATTTATCCGAAGAAATACATATTTGTAGGCAGTTTCAACTAATGTAGCCATTTTTGCAAGCAATTTCTCCTAATATAATGCATTTTTTTTATTGTCACCAATATACCAATTGTTATTCACACTTTCCCCTAATATGTGCAGTTTTCGTAAACATTATTTGGTTGGAGGACTGCCTTGGAAAATTCGGAAAAATACAGATTTCAAAGGATGGCTGTGCTTTAGGTATCATATTGTTTCAGAAAGCATAAATTTGATAGATTCAACTTTAAATTTCTCCTCTATCCCTAGTTAGGAGCAGCAGCTGCTACCCCTGCACAGAGGACAGGTGGGGGCAATGGTTGCCATTCACTTGCCACTTGCACAGCTGCTCAGGCAGATGGACAAGCAAGACATTAATGGTGGTAAGGACCAGCTACAGCCACTGCTAGCCCTCTGCCTTCATGAGGCTGACAGGCAGCAGAGGCCATCACCAATGGCAGTGGTGCAGTACAAAGGGGAGGGCCCCGCTAGAGACAGCTCAGTCGCCAAAGCGGGACCCAACCCCCTCTGCCAAAAGAGGACAGGTTGCATTGGCAGCAGTTGGTGCTCAGTGGCAGTGAGACAGATTAAAGGCTGGCAGCGGACCCTCCTAGGGTACTGGGGCCTTGGCAGCAACCCGAAAATGCCAGCTTTTGACTTTGATTTTGTTGATCTGTGAAGGACGCATGTTGGAAGCTGCTCCGAAGATCAAGTGATTCAAAGTGATCCCTGGTGAAAATAAATTCAGCTCCTGCCACATTTTTCCCTTGAGACTTTGAAAGGAGATCTTGCAGGTCAGATGCTGACAAACGACGTCCAACAACCACAAAGACGCCACAAAGGATGTTCAACAACGTTTTCCAGCTATTTATCTGCTCTTTCAGGCCTGCCTCGCTCCAGAGGGCCAATTTGCGGACCTTAGACTCTTACAGATTTGTCCTTATGCGTGGACAGAGGAGGAAGTCTGGAGGAAGCCAATTACCTTTCTGAACTTTGTCACACAGAAGGAAGATTTCATCTCCTCCTTTCACACTTCCGCAATTTTTGTTCACACGGCAGATTCTCAGTTCTGCTGAATTGGGAGCTCCTAAGCAGAAAAAGGAAACAGTGATTAGGGGACAGGAGCTCTTACTGTAACTCAGGCTTAAAAATAGAGGGGTGGGAAAGGAAGTTCTGTAGGCAAGTGTGTTATTTAGAGAATGGGTGAACAACTAACTGCAATACTCTGCTTGACAGATTGCAGCCCCTAAACCTACATATATGTAATTAGGAAGAAGTCCCACTGCTCTAACAGGACCCTATGAATGTTTACTCAGAAGTATCTTAAATGCCAAGTGACACATGCATGGACATCTAACAGGTGGAAATTCAGAGCCTAAATTAGGTATTTTAAAGAAGACAAAATAATGAGATCATGAGTCGCATGAAAAACAATGTTAGATTCTTTCGAATCCGGCTGTCAGTAGCAGAATGTTCTACTACCGAACTTTGCTAATTTCATCCATAAATATTGACAAAGAAGAGGGCATCTTCTTCAAACTCTTTCAGTTTATCCAACAGCACTGACACAGGGGCAGCCCTAGATAAGCTGACGGCAACTGGCGCCCTAGGTGAACCATGCAATCAGCACCCCCACCCCCAAACCCCAAGGGCAGATCTAGGCTGAGGGTTTTGGTAAACTGAGAAACATTTTGCCCCTATATTCCATTTAATTTTCCATAAGCATGTTTATTTTTTAAAAAGGCATAATTATTTGTTTTCCATTTGTCTGTCCAACCAAAGTTTCTGAGATCAGATAAAACAGAGACATGAACTTTTCAATTTCACAACAGCTAGATGATAATTCAGTCCAATTTCAAACAAAAATGCATTGAAAATGTTAATTATAATCTTTATTATTGCAAATCCAAATCATCCATTTTGCCACCCTGCTGTAACTGCCACTACCACCACATCCAATATAGAAAGAACTAAGAAAACTCGTCAATGAATTTTAACACGTAATTACAAAATACACTGAATCAAAAACACTGTGCTCTTAAAACATGACTTTTCTTGCTTTAAGTTTTGAAAATTCAGTCACTAGTTCTTTTAGATCCAGTTTTCCAGCTATTTCATGTTCTATTAACATATTGCAAATCCAACAAGTCTCTCTTGCACCACTGTTGAATGCAGATATGTTTTTATCATTTTAGACTTTGAGAAGCTAGGTTCCCCACTAGCTATGGAAACTGGCAAAGTTAAAGGAATCCGTAGAGCTATAAAAAGGTTTGGGACACTGTCTGTGAGTTAATTTTTCACAAGCAAACGTCATTATTTCTTCAGTATTAGTCAACCATCACTCTTCAAGGCACACATTTACAGAGGGAGTGACTTACAAGCTGGGTGTATAGTTGAATTCTATATATGTCAGTAAAAGTAATAATTAATTAACTATATACGGGCCTACACCTTCTTTTGGGCCCATGGGCACATATGGAATGTTGAGAAAGTGCCATGGATGCAGCCACGCAAGGGCTGCCACGGGCAGGGCCGGTCACAAAATGGCTGCCCTGAGGATGTAAACAATCCCAATATTTACTAGTACAAACAAAACATTCATTTCACGGAAGGCCTAAGGACAGGTAACTTGCCCAAGAACCTTAGTAAAAAGCTGGAGTGGGGCATGTGAGCCCCCAAACATAAAGCTACTCCTTTGAACCCACAGACGTCTGCTCCAACGTAACCACATCTATTTCACAGAAGGCAGGTCGCTTCGTTCATAAAATTATCATTCTTAATATTGGTATTTTAGAGGTGGATTTTCTTTCTTTTTTAAATCCTTTTTCAAAAATAGCCAGGGAAAATCACTATATAAAAATCCGATCCACAACGATAGAAAATAAGCGAATTAATGGGAAATTTGGTACCAAATACGAATTGGGTGGAATTCTAGCACATTCCTAGTGGGGAATGATGAAATGGCAGAATGTGTGACCCACTGATGTGAGATATTGAGTGATGTACACCATGTGAATCAGCCCTAACCCAGAGAGAATGACTTGGGTCAAGGGCCACAGGAAGCCTACCAGCAAAAAAGGGATGCTGATCACTATCCAATTTGCAGATACTTACGGTTGTCATAAATGGGGTTGGAGACAACCGGAGCTAGAGGTATAATGAAATTGCCATGTTTGTCAGGTAGGAAAGCTTGGCAGCAGAGCCTCACCACATTGAGGTCATACTCTTCAACAGCCAGCAGCTGCTCTTCAGATACTGTGGAAACAAAGACAGTTCAAAAGTGAGAGTGAGGCTAACTATCTAAAGAGAGAGGTGCTGAAACTCAGGGTGGACATGGAAGCAGCACTCTCTGGTGGACATGGAAGCTGGAAACTCTCTGCTTCCTACATTACCACAATCCATGATTGGGCCGTTCTTATCCACCAGTGAGCAAACACAATGTAAGTACAAAGGAGAGGTGAAAAACAAGGAAGGGACCCTCACAACTGGCCCATCAAGGTTTGAGCATGCTCACTGCCCTCCAGGAGACACAGAATTTTAGGGGGTGGCAGTTGAGTCAAGGGCAGTTAAGGGGAGAGAACCTAGCTCAGTGGGAGAGGACATGCTATTGCAAGAAGAAGGCCCCAATTTGATCCCCTGGCATCTCCAGTTAAAAAGGACCAGGCAACAAGTTGTTGTTATTGTTATTATTATTATTAAATTTATATCCCGGCCTTCCTCCCAGAGCTCAGGGTGGTAAACAAAAACACTAAAAAACTCTAAAACATCATAGAAACAGACTTTGCAATATATGAAAACCAAATCATCTTTAAAAACATCTTAAAAAAAAAAAGCGTTAAAAGCATCTTAAACAGAAATTCCAGCACAGACGCAGACTGGGATAAGGTCTTAACTTAAAAGGCTTATTGAAAGAGGAAGGTCTTCAGTAGGTGCTGAAAAGATAACAGAGATGGCGTCTGTCTAATATTTAAGGGGAGGGAATTCAAAAGGGTAGGTGTCACTACAATAAAGGTCTGCTTCCTATGTTGCATGGAATGGACCTCCTGATGAGATGTTATCTGCAGGAGGCCCTCACCTGCACAGCGCAATGATCGATGGGGTATATAAGGGGTAAGACGATCTTTCAGGTATCCTGGCCCCAAACTATATAGGGCTTTGTACACCAAAACCAGAACCTTCAACTGGGAAAGTACTTAGAACAAGACTCAGGACAGTTGCTGCCAGTCGGAGTAGAATCCTGATGAAAACAGACATGGGACTGGAAATTGCCGATGCTCACTTATTCATTCCATGTCTGGAATGGAAATCGAGTATTCACTGTTGTTGTTTTCAGTCCACAAATATACGTAATTGATTACTCCCCCCTCCCATTTGCATTGTGTTTCCTTTGCGCTGAAATGAATGGGCTGGAATAATGCAATGACAACATAAGTTATGTAATTTATTACACAAATAATTGTAGTTTTTGGTGGAAGATGAACTGCAAACTAATTCAGAGTGGAACAGAAAACAGAAAACAATGCCTTCTTACATCCTAGATGAGGGAGACAAATACTGCTCAGATGTGGGGCTAGACGAGTACCTTCCTGCTCACTTAGCCCAACACCACAGCAGTAGGTACTATAGAACAATTGCACTACAGTGGCATCTGCTGAGATCTGGGGTGGGGGCAGTAAGTAGGCTGGTTCATCCTACTTCGGAACTCAGTGCTATTGTGCCATGGGGGGGGATTCCCAATCATTTTCCTCTCCCCCTCCCTGGCCCATGATCACTCATGGGCCTCCAGCTTGTCTGCAACTTCCTACAGAAGTAAACCTCCAATAATATGTAAACCCAATCTTTGTCCTGCCTGTCGTTGAAGGACTCAGTAGCAGACACGTCTGTGGTTTTTTCTCTTTTTATTAAAGATATAGATACATCAAAAGCAGTGCGCCTCATTAACCTAACTACGCTTGCTAGGAACTTTGGCCCTAAGCTAACACTGACTAAGCATTCTAATGCGGCACTAAGACGTTGACTCAGCAATGGGGTCCCCCTCCTGAGTCAGCTTAAGTAGGCTTGGATCGTGCATGCACACACAGGCTCCGCCTCAACTCTGACTGTGGAACTTACTACCTGAAGCGCCTCCAAGCATGGGACGAAGGTGGTTTGATCTCCAGCTTCCTCTCCAACGGAGGGGGGCTTCTAACAGTCAGTTCGGGCATGGGAAACTGGGCAGTGCTAGGCTGGGAAACGTCTGACATGCCCAGCTCAGAGGCAGGCGGTGGAGGCGTGCCCAGTTGGAGAGTGTCTGATGAGCCAGGTGGTGATTCTGCAAAGAGTTTGGGAGTGGGGGGGAGCTGAGCCATCAGAGACGGGGGTCAGGGCAGCCTGTGAGTCCACCCCACTGTCATCCCCCCCCCCCGGTTCCCAGTCCAAGTCCTCATCATCTGACTCGCCTTCAAGTAGCTGCATCCCTTCTGCCTGGCTCAGGACAATCTTTCAGTTAGCTTTCTAATTTGCTATTTTATTGCAGGGTACAGTAAGTTTGAAATTCAAAATGCAAACCCTACCTATTGTACTGATAAGATCTGGATGTTAAGGCAAACTAAAAGAATCTGCTTTCATCATAACTGTGCTCCTACACAGTGCATAGGATGTGACACTTCTGCCACTTTGGTTTTAATTTTGTGTGTGTGTGTGTAATCACTGTATACTCCCTTGAAGTAATAAGCATAACCAATATATAGGGGAACAGAGGTTTTCCACTGCGCTGCAGTTCAAACACTCCCGCCTATCTGCAGATCTTAATTCTAAGAAGTTAATATCTCAAGACTGCCTATTTCCACATTGATTTTAGAGTCTTGTATACAAGACATAATTTTTTTCCCCATGGGAAAAAGAAGAATTTTGCTTATTTCAAAAATAAAAACGTTGCATTGTTCATGGTGTATGAACCTTTCACTTAGGAGAAAGGCCGTAGCTCAGTGGTAGAGCAACTGCTTTGTATACAGAAGGTCCCAGGTTCAATCTCAAGCATCTCCAGGTAGGACCAGAAATACTCTGTGCCTGAAGCCCTGGAGAGCCTCTGCTCTGTCAACAAAACTGAGACAGACAGACCAATGGTCTGACTTAGTATAAGGCAGCCTATATTCCTAAAATTTCAAGAGAGAGAAAAATTAGCTGTGAGGCAGTGGTTTTCAAACTATGTTCCTGGGAATTCTGGGATTCCTTAGAGCTTACTGGAGAATCCTGGCTAAGAAGATCAGCTTTCCTGAAAGACAGCTGGCCCATCAAGGCCCAAGGCAAACATCCTGGGTAAACTGAGTGAGCACCTAGAACACACACACACCTACAATGTTCATGATAGACTCACAGGTAGGGTTGCCAGGCTCAGGGCCTGAGGACGATTCTGTATCTTTAAGAGAAAAAAGAATCCACCCAAGTGCAGGTTTTCTTGCAACACTGCAATGGGAAAAACCACAAGATGAAGTTCTCCCTTCCCCCTGCACAACTTTTAAAGATAGAGAAGACCTCTTGGTGCATCCTTTCATCTCATGTCACCAGCACCACTGCAGCCAAGAGCAGAGCTTTGAAAAGTTACTTTTTAAAACTACAACTCCCATCAGCCCAATCCAGTAGCCATGCTGGCTGGGGCTGATGGGAGTTGTAGTTAAAAAAAAAGTAACTTTTCCAAGCTCTGGAAGAGGGATGAAGAAGCTGCTGCTGCTGCTGCTGCCACCAGTACCTTATCTGGGATGACTCTCCATCATAATTGGTGGGGGTAGAATACCAGGCAGGCTGGGCACTGCTTCTGGTCACCTTCCTCCTTCCCACGCTGCTTCTCCAGCCAGGCCAATTCCTAAGCAGCAGTGGCAGCAGCAGCAGATCCGCAAGCTGGTCAGGGAGGAAGGTGGCCAGTAGCAGCTCCATGCACGCAAGTTGATGTGCATGCAGAACCATTTTTTTTATTTTTTTTTATTTGTTTCATTTTTAAACAGCCCATAGCGAATAGCTCTCTGGGCGGTGTACAAAAAGATTAAAATACAAAATATCATGATAAAATCAACCAAACAATAATAAACACAACAAGAAACAACAGAAATAAACACATTAAAATGCCTGGGAGCATAGCCAGGTCTTAACCTGGCGCCAAAAAGATAGAAGCGTAGGCGCCAGGCGTATTTCTTCGGGGAGGCTATTCCACAATTTGGGGGCCACTACAGAAAAGGCCCTAGATCGAGTAACTGTCCTCCGGGCTTCCTGATGTGTTGGTACCCGGAGGAGGGCCTTAGCTGCTGAGCGAAGTGACCGGGTAGGTTCATAGTGGGAGAGGCATTCCACAAGATATTGCGGTCCCACGCCGTGTAAGGCTTTATAGGTCATAACCAGCACCTTGAATCTGGCTCGGAAACAGATAGGTAGCCAGAGCAAATGGGCCAGAACAGGTGTTATATGTGCTGACCGGCTGGTCCTCGTCAGCAGTCTGGCTGCTGCATTTTGCACTAGCTGAAGTTTCCGAACTGTCTTCAAGGGCATTCACATACATGAGCTCCATGTGCAACGTTACAGCACAAGCAGGCAGCTCTGCAGGCAGGAGGGTGCAAATCTATAATTGTTCCTTGCCACATCCTTGCAATTGTTAATCTCTCTCTCTCTTTAAATCTGAAGCTGAAAAAAGAGGAAGAACACTTCTGTTGGGCTATTTTTAAGTTCCACTTCCTACTACAAGAACAAAATAAAGCACAGTGAATACTCATGTTTTCCTTTACCAGCACTATGATAACAATACTTAGCACTCTTCATACAGAACTTTTAAGCACTTCATATGCATGATCTCGGTAATTCATACAAGCACCTATAAGATAGACCAGTATTATTATACAGGGATGTGTGTGTGTGTGTATCTTTGTGTGTCCAAGACATGGTGGCTAGCCCAAGGCCTCCCAGTGAGCTGTGAAGTAAAAAGGAACGGAAGTCCGCACCAAACCGCCCAGTGAGTTTCAACACAATGACTTCCTCAGGGGTGATAGTTGCATTTTCTTCTGCCTTAAAAGGTGCTTCCTCATCAGAGTTCAGGTTCGCAAGATGTTTCTCCAAAGGTGAGATTTGAAACTGATGTTCACACCTCTTACCCACTACACTGCACCATCATCATTATGAACACTACTGCAGCTACTACAACGTCACCATAAAATTCTACCCTGGAACAAGAAGAGCCAGCCCAACCTATAGGCAAGTGAGATATTTGCCCTGAGCACTGGACATCAGAAGAAAGTAACAAGGGACCAGATTCTTCAGCCACTGTTACCCACCACTGTTACCCACCTCTAGGTTTGTCATGATGAGCACTGGGAGGAATTGTCATGGCTACATAGCTACAGCAACCGGGAAGCATGCATTCAAAGAATGACTAACACTGCTCACAAACTCAAGCTCACAAACTCAGTATGACTTAAACTGAGACAACAACCTCCACGTTTTCTGCAACCATCACACAACAAATAATTATTTTATGGAATGAGATGTAGTGATGATCACAAGCACAGATGGCTTCAAATGGGGACCAGCCAAACTCATGGCAAGGAAGCCTACAAATGGATTCTAGTCATGATGGATAGGTGAAACCTCCAGGTTCAGATACTATATGCTACTCAGTACCAGGGGAGCAACAAAAGGGGAGGCTATTGCCTTAGTGCCTCACTTCTGGGCTTTCAAGAGGCAGCTGATTGAGAAACAGGATGCTACACTAGATGACCCTTCATAGATCATAGGAGATTTGGAAGGGGCCTATAAGGCCATCAAGTCCAACCCCCTACGCAATGCAGGAATCCAAATCAAAGCATTCCTGACAGATGGCTGTCCAGCTGCCTCGTGAATGCCTCCAGTGTCGAGAGCCCACTACCTCTCTAGGTAATTGGTTCCATTGTTGTATGGCTCTAACAGTTAGGAAGTTTTTCCCGATGTTCAGTTGAAATCTGGCTTCCTGCAACTTGAGCCCATTATTCTGTGTCTTGTATTCTGGGACGACAGAGAAGAGATCCTGGCCCTCCTCTGTGTGACAACCTTTCATGTACTTGAAGAGTGCTGTCATATCTCCCCTCACTCTTCTCTTCCTAAGGCTAAACACCCCCAGTTCTTTCAGTCTCTCCTCATAGGGCTTTGTTTCCAGTCCCCTGACCATCCTTGTTGCCCTCCTCTGAACCTGTTCCAGTTTGACTGCATCCTTCTTGAAGTGTGGAGACCAGAACTGGACACAGTACTCAAGATGAGGCCTAACCAGTGCTGAATAGAGGGGAACTTCATTGTGAATCTGCAGCAATCTTTTTGTGTTACTGTCAGACTACATGTAAAATGGTAGATTCATGAATCCTATGCGTTGATAGCAGTCCGGCAGGCGTTTACTGCTGTTTTAATTGTTTTTAATTACTTGTTTTAACTGTTTTTATTGATAATTTTAATGTTTCTTGTAAACTGTTTAGAGGGGTTTTTTTGTTTTTGTTTTTACAATCAAGCAGTATATAAATTCTGTAGAAGAAGAAGATCTTACTGAGGTGTTGCTTTTAAGATATTTGTTCAATTGTTTTGCTTTTAACAGTTTTAGCCATCCTGTGACGGCTTGCCTAAGAGAAGGGGTAGAAATACATTTAAATAAATACACTGTGGGAAGGAGCAGCTTGCCCTTCAGTGAGACAAGCCACCTTTCCACTAATCTCCGAAACGCAGGGGACAGCTGCAAGACAGATGGATTAAGGATTGCACCAGAATCATAGTCTGCAGCTCGGCCAGTTCTCAAAAGGCTGTAGGCCTGGCATGGCCTGACTTGATTCTATCAGGGTGGGGAAACCTCAAGCCAGGAGGGCTGAAGGTGGGCCACCAGGCCTCTCTCTAGACCTCCGCAGGTAGAAGGGATTTCCATAAATACTGTAGAGCAGCTCTACTGAGAAGACTCGGTTTGCTGCAAAAGTTAATCACAGTCCCGATGGAGCTATGCTTGCAGCAATGTCTCATTGGATGAATGGGTATATATGGAAGAAAGTGCTCCCTTAGATATATTTGACCAAAAGTGCATGGGGCTTTAAAAGGCTGAAACCAGCACTCTGAATTTAGCCTGGAAATAAATTGGTAAGCAGTGAAGAGCTGCAGCTCAGTGGTAGGACATCTGCTTTGCACACCGAATGTCCCAGGTCCAGGCTCTGGCACCGCTACGTAAGGCTGGAAATGTCTCCTGCCTAAAGACTGAGCTAGATGCTCCATTGGGCTAACTTGTTAGTTCAGAGCTTCCTATAAAGCTCTGAACCAACTAAAGTTTGTCTTCAAAGGCAGCCCCACGTACACTGTATTACAGTAATCAAGTCAAGAGTTTACCAGGGTATGTACGGCAGTTGCAAGTTTCCTCTTTTCAAGTGTGGGGTACAGCTGTCATGTCAGCCCAAGTTGCTAGAACGTGTCCATTAATCACATAGCTTGCCCTTGAGTACAAGATTTATCTTTCACTAATAGCCAGGGATGCCCTCCGATCTTGAATGGGATGCTGGCCATGGAGGTAGGGTTTTTTAAAACTCTTTGCCCTAGTCCAGATTAGAACCCCCTATGTCTGCTGTTTGCACGGGGGGGAGCTCCATGGGGGTTACATTAGCACAGCCACTATACCACACTAGGTTCTCAGCACAGACATGATCGTCTCATCTGTCAAGATACTCTGCAAGACAGAAGTATTTATATTGCTTAATGGTTACACACACACAGAGAACTCATTTTAAAAAGTTATCAGATGAATTTCTGCTTTTTTGCCAGATTCAATGTTTGTAAATGGCCACACCCACTCTGGCAGCGCAAAAAAAAAAACACAACACCCAAACCACGAGCGTGCTACAACATGAGGCCACACATTTCCTGTCCTTCTAATTATCTAGTATAACCTTCTGTTAGCTGTGGCCAAGGCATGCTCTCTTTCTATCCCTTGCCTTCAATTAAGTCTTGCTGCAAACATCCAGACAACTTCTCAAGGTGGAAGGAACAGACTTGTAAATTTCAGGCAAACAAGCAAGCCTAAGAGATTTCAGAGAATATTTACTGTATTATTATTGTTTTAAACCACATTTCGTCTCTAGAGTCACTAACCTTTTTTCTAGCTCTTGGTCCTGTGCTTTTAAAAGCAGTTTGAGCTGCAGAAATCAGCAGGTGCTGACTGTGCTGATCTGATTTCAATAGATCACACTGCTGTTAAAGGTATAGGATCAGACCAGGCTGTGTGTTGTATTTTGGTTTCCCAGTAAACTGGCAACCCTTTTCAGTACCCTGGAAAATAAGAATTTCAGTTATTTTAAAAAAAGGTAAAGGTGTCCCCGCACCTGTAGTGCGAGTCATTTCCGACTCTTAGGTTGACGTCTTGTGACGTTTACTAGGCAGACCATATATATGGGGTGGGATTGCCAGTTCCGTCCCCTGCCTTTCTTTACCCCCCAGCATATGCCGAGTACTCATTTCTGAGTGGACCTCGACCCCTTTTACCAGAAATTCGACTTCCTCCTTTCATTGGAATCGAACTCCGGATGTGAGCAGAGTTTCAGCTGCGTTACCGCCACTTACCACTCTGCGCCACAGAGGATCTTCAGTTATTTGCCAAAGTTAAATATATAAAAAAGGTTTTTATGTCCACCACTGAGTACAGCTAAGCCTTTAATCTTATGAGGCTGGAAATATGTCCCAAAAGGTGCCAAATCTGCACTCACAATGGGGTGGTGGTTTTCCACTGCACCTTTTAAAACTGATTGGCATTGGTCAGCTTGCAAGAGTTGTTGCCTCCAGGTTAACTCTTGGACGAGATCTGTACTGGCAAGGTGAGGAAAAGCCTGAGAGATTAGAGGCAGCTAGGGAGTAGGTACAAGGAGAGAAATATTGAAAGGGACTAGGGTTGCCAGGTTCAATCCCTGAGACTGATCCTGTATCTTTAGAAGAGAAAGTCAGCCGAGTGCAGGTGTTCTTGCAACACTGTAATGGGAAAAACCACAAGGTGGAATTCACCCTTCCCTCGGCACAACTTTTAAAGATACAGAAGACCTCTTGTTGTGATGTGTTTTAAAGTTTGTTTTTATGATGTTTTAATGTTTTTAGTGTTTTTGTTTGCTGCCCTGGGCTCCTGCTGGGAGGAAGGCTGGGATGATAATGATAATGATAATGATAATAATAATAATAAATTCAGTGCACTATTAAGCTGCTTAAATCTCACTGGAGTCAACGAGATTGCCGCACGCTAGCAGTGTGCTGAATTGCTCTCCAAATGTTCTACTGTTGATGTGCACTCACTATATATTTAAAACATATTTCCTTGCCTCCCCCACAAAAATCCTGAGAATTGTAGTTTGTGCTGAAAACTGTAGCTCTGGGAGGGGTAAACTATAGTTCCCAGGATTCTTGGAGGAGAGCGAGAATGAGCTTGAAATGTATGATGTGTACTCAAGTTATGGCAATGACTTATGAACAGCTCAGCTGGAACATGGCCTGATGGAAAATGGACTGACAGATTGATTTCAGTTATTGCTGTGTCCAATCTCTAGGGGTTGGTGGAGGCAAAAACTTTTAAGACAAAGCACAAAATAAATATTTCAAAAGCCAATAGAAGTTATTGATTGTACTAGCTAGAAGCCTGTCAATTAGATAAGCAAGCTACATAAGTGTAATGGGGTGAGGCATAGGAATATAAATGATTGTGATATTTTCTGTTTTGATGCACTGAGAACACGCGCTCTTCATGGACTGACTCTGGCTTAATTATAAATACATTCCTATTTCGAAATGCAAAAGCCATTTAAGAATTCACTAAAGAAATATTGTGAGTTTTGTAATTAGTGGCATAAAAGGAGTTACAAAAATAGAGGTACTAGTAAAAAAATACTAAAGATACTAAAGTTAAAATAATAAAATAGAACAGTACACAGAAACGAAACAAAACAGTAGAGATCACTAGCATCTACAGTGATGTCAGAAAGTGACTAGACATTTGGTCTCATGATAGCTGGCAAATCGAGATCCCACTCTTAGTTAGCTCAGTCCCATGACCCCATGAACACTCATCCCCTACTGTGACATCATTCCACATTTACATATAGGCATAGATACGAGCACCAAACCATTCATTCAAACATTTCCAGCATCACCTACGCCCCCTCAGCCCCCTCCCAAAACACCAGACACCCATCTACCAGGACATCATGTTCACTAAATATGACCTTTCACCCACTCATCTCACAAGCCCATGACTCATCAATTAACCACTTACCCATCCACATTTTAACTCCCTGTTGCTCACTTGGGCCCAGAGACTGCCATGTCTTTCTCCCCCACCTCACCCCACATGCATTTATGGGCATTACAGAGAATTATAGTTGGCAGGCAGTGTAAAAATATCTGGACTGCCTTCAAGTCGATCCCGACTTATGGCTGCCCTATGAATAGGGTTTTCATGGTAAGCGGTATTCAGAGGGGGTTTACCATGGCCTCCCTCTGAGGTTAGTCCTCCCCAGCTGGCTAGGGCCTGCTCAGTTTGCCACAGGTGCACAAGCCAGCCCCTTCCTTGTCCGCAACTGCCAGCTGGGGGGCAACTGGGCTCCTTGGGACTCTGCAGCTTGCCCACGGCTGCACAGGTGGCAGGGCACGTCACCTTGAGCCACTCCCTGTGGGGGTGATCTTTAGCTGGCCCTTGACACCCAGGAGACACAAGCGGGGATTTGAACTCACAGGCTCTGGACTCCCAACCAGGCTCTCCTCCCCACTGTGATATAAAAAGATCTAAGAAACAGTAAAAATGAAGTGCCGGATGACTGGAGGAGGGCTAATATTGTTCCTATCTTCAAAAAGGGCAAAAAGGAGGAACCTGGGAACTAAAGATCAGTCAGCCTAACATTAATCCCTGCGAAAATTCTGGAGCAGATTATAAAGTGGTCAGTCTGTAAGCACCTTGAAAACAATGCAGTGGTTACTAGAAACCAACAAGGATTTATCAAGAACAAATGCTGCCACACCAGTCTTATCTCATTTTGTCATTGGGTAACCTCCCTTGTAGACTGTGGGAATGCTGTGGACATAATATATGTCAACTTCAGCAAAGCTTTTGACAAAGTGCCCCATGATATTCTCATTAGCAAGCTAGCTAAATGTGGACTGGATGGAACACCTATCAGGTGGATCCATAGCTGGCTACAGAATTGTACTCAAAGAGTGCTTATCAATGGTTCCTTCTCAAACTGGAGAGAGTTAACAAGCAGAGTACTGCAGGGCTCAGTTCTGGTCTTAGTACTCTTCAACATTTTCATTAATGACTTGGATGAGGAGGTGCAGGGAATGATTATCAAATTTGGGGCTGGTACAAAATTGAGAGGGATAGCTAATATCCCAGTTAACAGAAACAAAATTCAAAGTGATCTTGATAGGCAGGAGCATTGGGCTGAAAACAACAGAATAAAATTTAATAGGAACAAGTGCAAAATTCTACGCCTAGGAAAAGAAACCAAATGAATGTTATAATATGGGGGATATATGGCTCAGCAATACCACATGTGAGAGGATTTTGGGATTCTGGTTAATCACAAACTGATTATGAGCCAACAGTTTGATGTGGCTGCAAAAAAAGGCAAATGCTATTTTAGGCTGCATTAACAGAAGTATAGTTTCCTAATTGTGTGAAGTACTAGTTCCCCTCTATTCAGCACTGGTTAGACTTCATCTTGAGTACTGTGCCCAGTTCTGGACACCGCACTTTAAGAAGGATGCAGACAAACTGGAAAGGGTTCAGAAGAAGGCAACAAGGATGATCAGGGGACTGGAGACAAAGCCCTATGAGGAGAGACTGGGCATGTTTAGTCTTGACAAGAGAAGAATGAAGGGAGATATAATCGCATTCTTCAAGTACATGAAAGGTTGTCACACAGAGGAGGGCCTGGATCTCTTCCTGATCATTCCAGTGCAGGACACAGAATAATGGGCTGAACAACAGAAAAAACCTCCTAACTGTTAGAGTGGTACGACAATGGAACTAATTACCTAGGGAGGTGGTGGGCTCTCCAGCACTGGAGGCATTCAAGAGGCAGCTGGACAGCTACCTGGTATGCTTTAAGTTGGATTCCTGGATTGAGCAGGGGGTTGGGCTCGATGGCTTTATAGGCCCCCTCCAACTCTACTATTGAAACACCCCTTAAGAGTCTTATCGACTATCCTGTATTAATCATGCCCTCATCCTACAGATCTTCACAGATCTCGCTTGAGAGAATCGCTGGAACTTTCTCCAGCGGAACGACACAGCTGCTTGCTCCAAATCATGAAGAGGCATAAAATCAGGAGCCCTCATCTAATATTCCATTTCCACCCTCAGGCCACAAGTGGTATTCAAAGGCAGACTGCATCTGAACCGGAACATTCCTTTCGGCTTTCTCTACTGACAGCTACCCTCCTACACGAATTGGCTTAAGCCTCTCCTTAAAGCCCTCTGATAGCTCCATCACAATGAAAGCCTGTGCTTTGCTAGTGATGATGTTATAAACCACTGCCAATCTCACAAAGAAGAGAGTTTCTTCCTCATGACCACAGCCTCCCAGTTTCAGTGGAACAATCTCACTGTAGGTGTATTGCAGCGTATGACAGTGACACGACTTTCACAGTCAGTGGATGCTGGCCTGTGTAGCATCCTGATACAGTTGCAAAATAAAAATCCCAAACCCCACCGTTCCCCTCTTTTCATCCATTGAGCTTTAATCAGTCCCATGTATCCAGTGAATTCTTCACTCAGACTGCTGGCATTTCAGCACGGAGTTGTGCTGGATCAGATCAAAGCTATGCTTAGCCCAGACAGTTGTTGCTGCTGTTATGTGCATTCAAGTCGACCATGACTTACAGCTACCTTATGAATCAGTGACCTCCAAGAGCATCTGTCATGAACCACCCTATTCAGATCTTGTAAGTTCAGGTCTATGGCTTCCTTTATGGAATCAATCCTTCTCTTGTTTGGCCTTCCTCTTTTGAGGTTGCTAGGTAGCGACCCTGTATCACAGCCTTCCCAAGCCTCAGTTTCCTAGATGTTGTTAGACTGCAACCCTCACTGGCCCTAAGCATTATCTGGCTGGGGATTGTGGGAGTTGTAGTCCAACATCAGCCAATAAGTAAGAGCAAGGCTCGAGAAAAGTTTTCATCACAAGGTGGTGGGGGCAGCAGCGCCAGAGGTGAAAATGGACAGAGCAAAGGCTACTTTCTACATACCCACACACCCCTCTGTCCTCCTTCCAGGCAACCAAGAGTTGTTCACAGTTCAAGGGCACATTCCAGCCAAGCAATAACACTCGGTGGCCTGTGAATCATGGCCAGTGATGGTTATGGCCTGGGGAGTTTCAAGGACTCAATGGAGAAATCTGGAAGGCTGTATTTAGCTCCAGGCCTTAAGTTTCCCACCCCTGTTCAAGTGGTATACTGCCTCTAAACCAGCCTTTCCCAACTAGTACGCCACCAGATGTTGTTGGACCACAATTCCCATCTTTCCTGACCATTGGCAATGCTGGCTGAAGCTGATGGGAGTTGTGTTCCAACAACATCTGGTGGCCCACTAGTTGGGAAAGGCTGCTCTAAACACAGAAGCTCCCTTTAATTGTATTGACCAACAAGGGCCTGTTGGTTGGTGGCCCCACATTTTGGAATTCCCTGCTCTGAGAATGAGGCTTGGCTCCTTCATTTGCAGCATTAAAGTGGTCCTAGTCATTAACCAAAATGGAGACAATAGTCAAGCAATCAGAAGAAGGCTAGGACTGGGGAGGATAGCTATGAGAGAACTAGAAAAGGTCCTCAAATGCAAAGATGTATCACTGAACACCAAAGTCAGGATCATTCAGACCATGGTATTCCCGATCTCTATGTATGGATGTGAAAGTTGGACAGTGAAAAAGCAGATAAGAGAAAGATCAACTCATTTGAAATGTGGTGTTGGAGGAGAGCTTTGCGGATACCATGGACAGCAAAAAAGACAAACAATTGGGTGTTAACACAAATTAAACCAGAACTGTCATTAGAAGCTAAAATGATGAAACTGAGGTTATCATACTTTGGACACATAATGAGAAGACATGATTCACTAGAAAAGACAATAATGCTGAGAAAAACAGTAGAAAAAGAGGAAGGCCAATCAAGAGATGGATTGATTCCATAAAGGAAGCCACAGACCTGAACTTAGATATCAATCAGTAAACAAGAATAGTAAGAAAAGCATTTCTGGATCATTCCAAAGGCCCATCTAGTCCAGCATCTTTTAGTTGTAACAGTGACCAACCAGAGGCCTTAAGAAGGTCATATAAGCAGGGCATGAAGGTAATGGCACCCCTTCGTTTTGTAGGAGAAGATGAATCTGCCTTGTCAACGTCTACAGCTAGGAATTTAATGCTATATGTACATTCTCTAGCTTGTGACTTGGCAATTCTACAGATGGTGACAATCTGCTTCCTTCCCTTATCAGGAATGTAGGAAGGTGTCTTACATTGATTCAGTTCATTGGTTCATCTAGTTCAATATTGTCTACATCTAGCTCTCCCAGATTTCAGGCCAGGGACATTTCCTAGCCCAACATGAAGATGTCAGGGATTGAACCTGGATGCAAAAGAGAAGCTCTGCCATGGAGCTATGGTCCTTCCGACTGTTCCCACAACCCTGGTCGCATCCAGTCCTGGAGCTGCAAAGCTAAGTACCCCCTCCTCAACCATTCTGACTTTTGGCAAGGCTTTTCCCAGGGAGGGCTTAATTATCTGCAAATAAATATCAACAAGCCAAAACAGGGGAACGGGCAATAGCTGAGCATTAAAGCACATGCCTTGCAGAAGACCCCAAGTTCATTTCTCAGCATCTCCAGGTGGCTGGGAAATGTCCCTGGCCTGAAATCCTGGAGAGCTGCTTCCAGTCAGCGCAGACAATATTGAGCTACATAGACCAATGGTTTTAATCAATATAAGGTTGCTTCATAGGAGCACAGGAAGCTGCCTTATCCCCAGTCAGACCATCTAACTCAGTATTGTCTACACTGACTGGCAGTACTTCTCCAGGTGTTCAGGCAGGGTTCTCTCCCAGCCCTACCTGATTATAGGGTTGCCAGGTTCAGGGCCTGAGACTGATCCTGTATCTTTAGGAGAAGAGAAAGTCAGCCAAGTGCAGGTGTTCTTGCAACATTGTAATGGGAAAAACCACAAGGGGGAATTCTCCCTCTCCCCTGCACAACTTTGAAAGATACAGAAGACCTCTTGGTTGCCAGGCCCAGCCTCCAAGAGGCCTTCTGTATCTTTAAAAGTTGTGCAGGAGGAAGGGAGAATTCCACCTTGTGGTTTTTCCCATTACAGAGTTGCAGGAACACCTGCACTTGGCTGACTTTCTCTTCTTCTAAAGATACAGGATCAGTCTCAGGCCCTGAACCTGGCAACCCTATTGGGTAATGAAATATAATCATCCGAATGCATCCACAAAGCGCTAGGCAGTTAAACCAACAACCAATCAAACAGAAACCACCACCCTCAGACCGCCTTGTTGAACAGTAAGAGCTCTCTCACCAGAAAGTCATGTAACTTTTGATCCCTTCTCCTGAAAGTCCCCAATATTCTCGCCCCACACCTTTCATGGGACACTAATGGTCCTGCAAAGGTGAGTGAGGCAGGGAAGAAATATACTCAGTTCTACCAAAAAAAACACCCACAGCCCAATGAGTATGTTCTGTGGCCATAGAGTGCAGAATGTCACTGTGGGGGAAAGGAAAATTGGTGCAGGAGACCTAAAGGAACAGATTATCCCTCAAGAGGGTGTGGCTGAACTGAAGCACTCCTTAACTGCAATACTAATAATACTGACCTATCTTAAAGGATTACTATAAGGCATGGGTGGAGAACCTTTTCAACCCAGCAGACCAGATCTTTACCTCTCAGACCCTACCAGGCCGAATTTGACAGATAGACGAGGCTTCCCATCTGTCAAATGAATGTCAGGGAGATAAAAATCTGCAGCATGTGGAATTTCAAAGCACCGGTCAGAGCTGAGCACAGGGTTTGGGAAGTGCTTTGTGCAGAACTCCCAAAGCACTGATGATGAGCTGGTGGTTGGGCTCTTAGGAAATAGTGCTGTTTGGAGGGGCCTGCAAAGCCCATTTTGGCCAAACACCACTGTTACCTGCCTCTCACCTGACATCAGGTACAGGGCAAATGGGTGTCGCTTGCCCAAAATGGCCTTGGGGAACAAATGGGGAGGCCTGACAGCCTGGATTAGGACTGTGAGCTGAAGGTTCCCCACCACTGTTGTACAGAATACAACAAGATAATGCATGTGTGTGAGACACTTGGAGTGCTTAAAAGCACTATACAAAGCAAAATGATTAGCATACGTGAAGAACAACAGCATATCGGTAATAAAGAATAATTTGGACAGACCAGTTTATACAGCAACCATGCTCTCCTTTTCTGCCTCCTACTTTGCTGTTTCTTTCCTCCATATCAGATAAGAGAGACTTTATAGGATTAAAATTGGGCATTTGAGAAAGAAAATGTGTCACTGCATGTATGAGTCAATGGCAGAGGATTCGTGGCATGACTAAAGGCTTGCCAATTCGATAAATTGCAGGTGGTTGGCAAGTTGATCCACGACCTTCTGTGCCATGTAGCCCACAAAGTGCCCATCATATGATGAGACCAACCTTTTAGTGTCTGAGGCTCTGGGGAGTTGCTGCCAATCAGAGCAGACAATACTGAACCAGAAGGACAAATAGCCCAACCTAGTTTAATTCTGTGTTGCATTGTGACTTGTTGCAATGATTTTTTTTTCTTTCATGGCACATTGCACAATTCACAATTACACAATAGTGTGTCACATAAACAAGATTAAACCCTATCCCTCTGGGCTCACTGGCTTAAAATCTCCTGTTCAGAATTCTCTCTGTCTGTCTATGACTGTGTAACCCAGGAGTCTCCGATATTTTAGAGGCCAGCAGCATATTTAGAAAATGAAGAAACTGTTGTGGGCAACATGAAATATCCATTTCACAGCAAGGAAAAGTAAAAACACCCCACTCCATTTTAAAGTGTGGCAAAACACACACTTACCCAGCAAACAAACAAACAAAATTAGGTTGTGATCTATGCCATTGCCAGAAGGTAGTATGTTACGGACCCCAGGCATACACTAAAGTTTACATTTTTAGGTGTACACTTAAAATAATTTCAATGTATGCCTACACTATAATGTGTGATCTGCCCTTCATCTCATAGTTCAGGTTGGCCTTGCTAATACGTCATTTCCATACTATTGAGGTGGGAAAACGAGGGCCGGATTTCCTTATGGGCAACTTTCTGGAGCAACATCACATGCCAGTGGTGGTGGTGCCAGAGGTAAAGGTGAGTGGAGCAATTAATGTAAATTTTACCTTTGTACAGTAGGCTTCCTTCTACACATAGTCACACACACCCCTCTCTCTCCTTCATCGAGTTGCTTGCCAAGATTGGTTCACACAGCACATAGCTAAACTATGGGATTTGCTCCCCCTCCAAGAAGTAGCGATGGCCAGCAACTTGGATGGCTTTAAAAGACAGACAAATTCATGGAGGGTAAGGCTACCAATGGCCACTAACCACAATGGCTATGTTCTACCTCCACTGACTGTCAGAGGCAGTATTTTAATTTTAATTTCACATGGGTTGCTTTTCAAGCCAAAAAATGCTTCTCAAAGCAGTTTACAAGCTATATATCAACACACAATAAAAATATAACAGTGTTAAGTGGTTGGGCTGGATGTCTTCTTAAGGTTTCTTCCAGCCCTGTGATTTTATGGCTGTAAGATTTGAGTCTGCAGGAGAGAAGGATTGCAAGGATTGTATGCCTCTGAATACCAGTTGCTGGGAATCACAGGAGGAGAGGACAGTGCTGTTGCACTCACATCCTGCTTTTGGGCTTCCCGCAGCCATCGAGGTGGACACAATGAGAGCAGGAGGCTGGTCTAGATTGGCCATTGGCCTGATCTAGCAGGTTCTTCTGTTCAGATTACAGTGGTGGCTGGTACCTATTGGGAATGGTAAGGTGGAAAGCTGGGAGGCTAACAGAAGGCAGTGCCAGAGCCAATGACAGGCAGCGTCAATTAATTCTAGTTTTGTCCACAATCCTCCTCCCTGCTGAGTCCTACAGGGTCAAACTGAAATTGGTAGGGCTGTGCCCTATCCTTCCTTTTGGGCCAGCCTCCACTGGCAAGCAAGATTCATTATCATAGAATCACGGAATAGTAGAGTTGGAGGGGGCCTGTAAGGTCATTGAGTACAACCATGTGCTCAATGCAGGAATCCAAGTTAAAGCATACCCAACAGGTGGCTTTCCAGTTGCCTATTGAATGCCTCCAGCATTGGAGAGCCCACCACCTCCCTAGGCCATTGGTTCCATTGCCATACTGTCTAACAGTTAGGAAGTTTTTCCTGATGGTCAGGCAAAATCTGGCTTCCTGCAACTTGAGCCCATTATTCTGTGTCCTGCATTCTGGGACGATCGAGAAGAGATCCTGGTCCTCTTCTGTGTGACAACCTTTCAAGTACTTTTAGAGTGCTACCATATCTCCCCTCAGTCTTTTCTTCTCAAGGCTCAACATGCCCAGTTCTTTCAGTCTCAGGCTTTGTTTCCAGTCCACTGATCATCCTCGTTGCCCCCATCTGAACCTGTTCCAGTTTGTCTGCATTCTCCTTAAAGTGTGCTGTTCAAAACTGCATGCAGTACTCAAGATGAGGCCTAACCATTGCCAAATGGAATGGAACTAGTACTTCACGCGATTTGGAAACTGTCAGAGTCACGGTCATAATCCAGCAAGGCAAAAAAAAACACTAAAGGAAGATGTAAACAAGGCCAGTGAGGATGTGGCCTGGGGAAAGAAGGTATGGCTGGGAAGAGGCCTAGAGGACCACATTTGGGACGAGGTCCTAAGATTCCCCACCACTGCCACACTATTCCTTGCATGATTTCCAACAATGTGCAAAATAACAAATACTGGAACTACTTGAGGTAAGCATCTCAAGTGACAGGAGTTCCAGAGGAAGGTAGCTACTCCACCATGAAACGTTCTAAGAAAATCAGTACTTCAGAAATGACTCCATAGCATAAAACATTAGCAAAATAAGTTTTTACGGTTACTTACCAGAGAAGGGGTTGATCTTCTTTGCAATTCGGGAGAAGATGGAGTCCTTCAGCTCTCTCTTCTTCACACACTGAATGCCCAAGTTCTGAAAACTGGAATATACGCAGTTAACAATAAATTAAGTCCTTAAAAAACAAAATGGCAGGATCAGAAGGAACACAATATTTATTTATTATTTTATTTATTGCATTTATATACCGCCTCATAGCTGAAACTCTTTGGGCAGTTTACAACAATTAAAAACATTAAAAACAACTATACAAATTTAAACCATACCAAATTAAAACTCATAAAAACCGATAGGCAAGTTAAAAACACATGCTATTCAAATGCTGTTAAAAAGTGCCTGGGAGAAGAGGAAAGTCTTGACCTGGCGCTGAAAAGATAACAGTGTTGGCGCCAGGCGCACCTCATCAAGCAGACCATTCCATTTGTGGGCCACCACTGAGAAGGCCCTCTCCCTTGTTGCCATCCTACGAGCTTCCCTTGGAGCAGGCACCCGGAGGAGGGCCTTGGATGTTGAGCATAGTGTATGGGTGGGTTCATGTCAGCAGAGGCGTTCCATCAGTTATTGTGGTCCCAAGCCATGTAAGGCTTTATAGGTTAAAACCAGCACCTTGAATCAGGCTAGGAAACATACAGGCAGCCAATGCAAGCAGGCCAGACTTGGTTTTATATGTTCGAACCCTCTGGTCCCTGTTACCAATCTGGCCGCTGCATTTTGCACAAGCTGCAGTTTCTGAACCATCTTCAAAGGCTGCCCCATGTAGAGCACATTGCAGCAATCTAACTTGGAGGTTACCAGAGAATGGACAACTGAAGCCAGGTTATCCCTGTCCAGATAGGGGCGTAGCTGGGCCACCAACCGAAGCTGGTAGAAGGCACTCCGTGTCACCAAGGCTACCTGAGCCTGCAGTGACAGAGATGGTTCTAGGATAACCCCCAAGCTACGAACCTACTCCTTCAGGGGGAGTGCGACCCCATCCAGAACAGGTTGGACATCCATCATCTAGTCAGATGAATCGCCCACTAACAGCATCTCTTGTCTGGATTGAGCCTCAGTTTATTAGTCCTCATCCAGTCCATTGTTGCAGCCAAGCACCGGCACAATATTGGCATTAAAATGAATTATTGTGGAAATTCCAGTTCTGACACACTCCCTGCAACCATAACAGGAAGGTTTGACTGGGCATCACTGAAAATCTCAGAATATTTAGAAAGTACATAAAGGTGCCTGCTAGTATGTTAGTTTGCCTGTGGCATCTATTCTGAAAAACTCAAATGCGTATATGCAGAATAGAGTTTAAAAGAAAGATTGTCAAGAAACGATAGTAAAGGCAGTCATTAGTAATGGTAGCAGCCTATGTAGGGCATAAGGAACATAAGTACATTACAGCCCCACTCATACGACAGGTTACGTTGTGGACCCCCGATGTAAAGCGAAAACCGCTGTAAAGCGGAACTCATTGAATAGAATGGCACGCGATGCCTGAAAACCGCCGTAAAAGCTTTAGTCTAATTGCGTCTAATTGAGACCGCTGTATTAGCAAATCGCTGTAAAGTGAATCGCTGTAAAGAGGGGCCCTACTGTAGAGCCATGTTGGATCAGACCAAAGAATGGGACAGCAATCTTCTGCTCGTCCTGAAAATTATCCAGGGTCCCTCAAGAGGGGTTTTGATGTTTGATTGGGAACCTTCAAAGAGCCTAAATCCTCACTTTTCAATATGACGTATACAGTTTGAAAACTATGCAGTAAAACTACAATGAGCTCTAAGACAACCTTCCCCACCTTGGTGCTCATTGGCTGTTTTGCACTACAACTCCCATCAGTCCTAGCTAGCACAGCCAAGCTGATGGGAGATGTAGTCCAAAACAGCTGCAGGACACCAGGTTGGTGAAGGCCACTTTAAGATGGCAAACAAAACATTCCAACCAAAACACAGAACGACTGAAACAAGCTAGACAGAGGGCACATCTGCCCTACAAACATGCACCTTTTTAAATACCACTTCAAGTGCCATCACTGCCTCCAGAGGATCCTGAGAACTGTAATTTGGGAATTAGCCGTTAGAAATCCATGGCAACCCCTTCTGTCTCAGAACTACAGTTCCCAGGGTTCCCTGAGGGCAGTAGCGGACAGTGTGGTTGTGGCAGAAGCACTGTTGCTTCACAGGAGGGAGAGGGGGAAGGGCAAGGCAGTGGGGAAGGTGGCATGGTGCAAACACACTGGTGGAACTAATCCAGCACTCCTACTGATGCCTTTGGCGACCTACCTGCTGCCTCACCCTTCCTTGTCTCCCTTCTGAGAAGCAGCAGCAACTCAGCTGTTGGGAGGTCAGAGAAGTACTGCCACCCTACCATGCTGCCTGCTGCTGCCTGGGGCAAGAATTTTGATTCAGTTTGTATTTCAAGCCGAATCTATCCAATCCGCACTTTCCGAAACAATATGAGAACCAAAACACAGCCATCCTTCGAAATTCACACTTATTCAAAATTTGCAGTGCAGTCCGCCAACCAAATAATGTTTACAAAAATGCATACATTAGGGGAAAGTGTGCATGTAAAATAAAATATGAGTGAAAATAACATACAAATATGCATTATGTGACAAGAAAGTACTTGCAAAAATGTGTACGTTAGTCAACAGTGCGTACAAAGATGTGTTTATTAGGAGAAGTTAGCATTAAAATGCTGCACAATTTTCACGAGGATTTTAAAAAAGAAAAAAGAAACAACAAATTGCTGCAGAAATGTGGAGAACTGAATTTTAGATTGGAAAAAGTAAAGAACTGAGAGCACCGAAACGGACAGAACTTTCCATTCCTAGCCTGGGGTAAATTAGCCTATGCGGTAGATATATGCATTGCTCAGGACTTTTCCCAACCAAACAGAAGTTTATTCAGATAGTAATTTCAGATAGCCTTTTCCCAAGCCATATGTGCCAGTTTCTAATTGATGAGGGAAAGGTGAAAAATGAAATGGCCTTCCTTCAAGTCGATTCCGACTTATGGCAACCCCATGAATAGGGTTTTCATGGTAAGCGGTATTCAGAGGGGTTTTTACCATTGCCTCCCTCTGAGGCTGAGAGGCAAGTGACTGGCCCAAGGTCACCCAGGGAGCTTCATGGGTGTGTGGGGATTCCAACCTTGGTCTCCCAGGTCGTAGTCCAACACTCTAACCACTACACCACACTGGCTCTCTGCTGTAAAAAAGGCAAATGCTGTTTTAGGCTGTATTAACAAAAGTATAGTTTCCAAATTGCTTGAAGTACTAGTTCCCCTCTATTCAGCACTGGTTAGGCCTCATTTTGAGTAATGCGTCCAGTTCTGGTCTCCGCACTTCAAGAAGGATGCAGACAAACTGGAACGGGTTCAGAGAAGGAGGGCAACGAGGATGATCAGGGGACTGGAAACAAAGCCCTATGAGGAGTGACTGAAAGAACTGGGCATGTTGAGCCCCTAACTTGTCCTCCCAGATTTATCTAAATTACACCCCTGTAGTCTTCTACAAACAGTAGCTATGGGGGGCATCATAAAAAGTAAAAGGGCTGGGCCTCTTGACCCCCATAGTTCATTCACTGTGCTGTGTACTGAATACTGGCGAAAGAGCCTGAGAGAGTCATCGCTTGATAGTTTGAGTCTGCTAGGTGATGAAAGGAACTGTGATTTTGCCTTTAAAATATATGTGTTTGTAAAAATCATTGTAATGGGTATCTTAATCAAATTAAATATTCAGTTGCTTAAGAGTGAGGGTGAATCCATGGGGCTGAGAGAGTTAAGAGTATATTATTTCTGAGGCTATATTTGTTCTAACGCATTACTGTAACAGAGAATGAAACAGAAAATATTGAAGATGACCTGTCCTAAGAATGAGTTGGTTTCTTTTTCTGGATTAGATTATAAGATTTCTCAATACTTCCTTTAATTTCTCAAATAGGTGCTGAGATTTGGTAATACGCAGAATTATTCCAATTTAATGTGATTGCTCAGCATAACAATTTATATAATTGAATAAACAGAAAAGAGGTTTCACAGGAATTTCTACCCTAGAATCTATTCCATATACTGTTAATCTTTTTCCAATATCCATTTGCAATAGCACACCCACCAAAGATACAAAAATTGCCTACTATTTTATTATTATTATTGTTGTTGTTGTTGTTGTTATTGACTCTAATCCAGCATTTCCAAACCTTTGGGTCCCTAGATGTTGCTGGACTACAACTCCCATCAGCCCCAGCCAGCATGGCCAATGGTCAGGATTTATGGGAATTGTAGTGCAGCAACAGCTGGGGACTCAAAGGTTGGGAAAGGCTGCAATCTGATCTTGTAGGACCCTTCTTTATATACTTAAACAGGAGTTGTATTCTCAGGATAACTTAGGTTTCATTTAATATGCTTTCATGTAACATGAAAGGGAAGGGAAGATGGTCAGAGTTCTATCTTATTCAAAAAGAGGATCCAAATAACAGAGATGCCCTGAGATGTCTCTGAGCAAAGAGTGTGGTGGCTGTTTTCAAGAACAGCTTCATCCAGAAAAGCCACATATTACTCAGAATCTTCAAAAAGGCAACTTACACTGAAACGCACCAATATGTAAATTTACAGTGCAATCCTACAGATGTCTACTCAGAAGTAAGTCCCACAGTGTTCTATGGGGCTTGCTCCCAAGTAAGCAGTACAGTAGGGCCCTGCTTTATGGCACTTCGCTAATGCAGCGGTCTCAGTTAGACGCAATTAGACTAAAGCCCCACTCATACGGCACTTGTTCCGCTTTTACAGCAGTTTTCAGGCATCACACGCCGTTCTATTCAATGAGTTCTGCTTTTCAGCGGGGGTCTGGAACGTAACCCGCTGTATGAGTGGGGCCCTACTGTATAGGATTGTAGCCTTACCGTTCAATCCTAATCCTTGTCTACTCAGACATAACTCCTATTGAATTCAGTAGGGCTTACTCTCAGCAAGTAAGTGGGGTTCTGACTGCTGCAGTCATAACCCCACATATCTGGGAGTAATCCCCACTGAACTTTTCCAAGTAGACATGATTGGGATTGTGCTGTAAGGCTGCAATTCTGTGCCCACTTTCATGGGAGTAAGTAAATCCCACTGAATTCAGTGAGATTGACTTCTGAGTAGACATGCCTAGGAATGCCCTGGAAAGTTCTTTCAATCTTGTGAAACTTACTCAAAGGTACAACCCCCCTGAGTTCAGTGGGAGTTACTCTAAAGTAAATGTGCGCTAAACTTCAGCTCTTCAGACTTTTCTTCTATTAAGGTGAGTAAAAGGGTGCAGATACTTCTAAAAAGAGAAAGATCTCCTCCTTTAAATTGTCAACAAAGGATGAAACAACCCATTTAGGAACAGGCTTCACTGTGGTTTCATTTAAAAAAAAACTTACATGAAAATAGTGCAAACTGGTCAGGTTGTCATTAGGGTTTCTAAAAAGCGGGTAATGTCAAACCATGTTATAAAGATAAAATTATATATATATATATATATATATATATATATATATATATATATATATATATATATACACACATACACACACACACACATAGACACAGGCACAGGAAATACACACACATAGACACAGAGAGAGAGAGAGAGAGATCGCCAGTTTTTTGATCTCATCAGATTCTGGATAATGGCAGTAGCAGTAATTTGCATACGATGGTATCAGGTCAGAAGGCAGCTTGAAGGGACTCTCCCCACCTACCTCCAGCAACCTGATTCTTTCCCACATGGAAAACCCATGACATCACCCACCCCAGGATGCAAAATAGGAAGTTGAATGCCTGATAGCACTGTGCAATATCAGAAATCAGAGCAAATTGCAAAAGAAGCATTGCATGCTACCAAAGCCAGCGCTGCTGTTCTTGAGTCTCTCTGACTGTGTTGTATGCCTGTTGGGATGTTGTATGCCTGTTGCAAAACTCTTGAATGTACTGCAGTTTATACTTTTCAGAATGACTAGTCCAGTTCAAGAATAAAAACAACAGCAAGCAGTATTGTGCCACTTTAAACAGCCCTGGCTTCCATGACATAGGGGTCTGAATGGGGCAGTTGGTTGTATTCAGCACAGTGCTGACGTGACTGTTCCTGGGAACTGTAGTTTGCTAAGGGTGCTGAGAGTTGTTAGGAGGCCCCTTGTTCCCTCATACAGCTACAGTTCCTCAAGTGATTTAACAATCAATCCATCTTCCCAGGGGACGCTGGGAACTGTAGCTCTGTGAGGGGAACAGGGGTCTTTTGGCAACTCTCAGCACCCTTCACAAACTACTGTTCCTAGGATTCTTTCAGGGAAGCCATGGCTGTTTAAAGTGGTATGATCCAGAGCTTGGAAAAGTTACTTTTTTGAACTACAACTCCCATCAGCCCAATCCAGTGGCCATGCTGGCTGGGGCTGATGGGAGTTGTAGTTCAAAAAAGTAACTTTTCCAAGCTCTGATTCCTGCTTTAAATGTATAGCATGGATGTGGTCAGAGCGGCTTGTGACATCTTAAATACAGACACGCTCTGACTGTCTGTGTGTTAGAACCAAAAGGCCATGAAAGGCAACCAGTACTACTTTGTGACATTTTCTATGCAAAGCTCAAATATATCTCTCCAAACTGGGTAGAATGGGCAGTAAAACAACAAATGCAATTCAGTGCAAGCAAGTGCAAAGTGATGCACATTGAGGAAAAAATATCATAATTTCACAGTTACACGAATGGAGTCGAAACTGGTGCTGACGGCCAGGAGCAAGACCTTGAGGTATATGAAATTATGAATGTTGTGGAGAAAGTCAATAGGCCTCTTCCACAATGCTAGCACCCAGGGGCATCCAGCGAAGCTAAATGCTGGAAGTTTCAGTACTTCTTCACACAGCGTGAAGTTACATTATGGATTTCGCTACCACAAGATGTAGTGATGACTACCAACTTGGATAGCTTTAAAAGAGGATTAGACACGTTTATCAAGGATAGGCTTTCAATAGCTATTAGCCATAGGGTTGCCAGGTCCATGGCCTGAGACTGATCCTGTATCCTTAGGAGAAGAGAAAGTCAGCCAAGTGCAGGCGTTCTTGCAACGCTGTAATGGGAAAAACCACAAGGTGGAATTCTCCCTTGCCCCGGCACAACTTTTAAAGATACAGAAGACCTCTTGGTTGCCAGGCCCAGCCTCCAAGAGATCTTCTGTATCTTTAAAAGTTGTGCCAGGGGGAAGGGAGAATTCCACCATGTGGTTTTTCCCATTACAGCGTGGCAAGAACGCCTGCACTTGGCTGACTTTCTCTTCTCCTAAAGATACAGGATCAGTCTCAGGCGAAGAACCTGGCAACCCTAATTAGCCACGATGACTATGTTCTGCCTCCACTGGAAGGGTACCTCTGAATTCCCAGTTGCTGGGAATCACAAGAGAAGAGATGCCATTGCATTCAGGTCTGCTCAAAGGCTTCCCAGGGGCATCTGGTTGCCTACGGTGAGAACAGAATGCTTGACTAGATGGCCTTTGGCCTGATCCAGTAGGCTGTTCTTATATATACAAGATACACAAAGTGGCCATTTACAACAGTAGTCAATAGCACTTATATAACCATGCTAGGTGAGTTTAGTACCTGTGAGGTACTGAGTAATGAGAGTGGAATAGAGGAATCCCCAGTCTCAATTAAGCTCTAAATATATTGAATTAAACTTGCTGATAAATTTTTACAACTTCACCTTGGAATCTCCCTTTGAGGTTTTTGTGTATACTGGAAAATGGTGACTTTCAGGATAGCAATAGATTGATGGAGCAGGCTCTAGTTCACAGAAGATTATGATGCATTAAATCTGTTAATCTTTCACCTTTAAAGGGAACCCCTTTCCCAGCACACACAGATGAAACACAGCAAGCTGCCCATGCAGGAAGAGATCTCTTGCGTAGCCAGCTCAGTGTGTGATTAGGTAGTGTGGTCTGGGGGAAGGGTGTGGTTTAGGGAAAGTGCCAGGGTTAGGTCTGTGGGCTATAGGGTTGCCAGGTTCTTGGCCTGAGACTGATCCTGTATCTTTAAGAGAAGAGAAAGTCAGCCAAGTGCAGGTGTTCTTGCAACTCTAATGGGAAAAACCACAAGGTGGAATTCTCCCTTCCCCTTGCCCAACTTTTAAAGATACAGAAGACCTCTTGGTTGCCAGGATTAATTTGTTCTAACACCCAATTATTTGTCTTTTTCACAGTCCATGGTATGCGCAAAGCTCTCCTCCAACACCACATTTCAAATGAGTTGATTTTTCTCATCTGCTTTTTTCACTGTCCAACTTTCACATCCATACATAGAGATCGGGAATACCATGGTCTGAATGATCCTGACTTTGGTGTTCAGTGACACATCATTGCATTTGAGGACCTTTTCTAGTTCTCTCACAGCTGCCCTCCCCAGTCTTCTAATTTCTTGACTATTGTCTCCATTTGGTTAATTACTGTGGTATTGATAATCCTTCACAAGTTCAATGTCCTCATTGTCAACATTAACGTTACATAAATCTTCTGTTGTCATTACTTTAGTCTTTTTGACGTTCAGCTGTAGTCCTGCTTTTCTGCTTTCCTCTTTATCTTTCATCAGCATTCGTTTTAAATCATTACTGGTTTCTGTTAGTAGTATGGTATCGTTTGCATATCTTAAATTATTGCTATTTCTCCCTCCAGTTTTCACACCTCCTTCATCTTGGTCCAATCCAGCTTTCCAAATGATATGTTCTGCATATAAACAAATAGGGTGATAAAATACACCCGTCTCACACCCTTTCTGATTGGGAACCAATCGGTTTCTCCATATTCTGTCCTTACAGTAGCCTCTTGTCCAGAGTATAGGTTGCACATCAGGACAATCAGATGCTGTGGCACCCCCATTTCTTTTAAAGCATTCCATAGTTTTTCATGATCTACACAATCAAAGGCTTTGCTGTAATCTATAAAGTACAGGGTGATTTCCTTCTAAAATTCCTTGGTCCGTCCCATTATCCAACGTATGTTTGTGATATGATCTCTGGTGCCTCTTCACTTTCTAAATCTAGCTTGGACATCTGGCATTTCTTGCTCCATATATGGTAAGAGCCTTTGTTGTAGAATCTTGAGCATTACTTTACTTGCATGGGATATTAAGGCAATAGTTCAATAATTACTGCATTCCGTGGGATCCCCTTTCTTTGGAACTGGGATATAACGCTTTCAGTCTGTGGGCCATTTTTTAGTTTTATTTATTTATTTTATTACATTTATACCCCACCTTTTTTTCATGATAAAAATCAAATGCGGTTTACATATGATTCCCAGGTGGTCTCCCATCCAGGCACTGACCAGACCTGACCCTGCTTAACTTCAGCAGGGTGCTGGCATCATGTGCCTTCAGACCATAGCCCATAGCTTTCCATATTTGTTGACACATTTTTGTCAAAATTTGGACAGATTCAATCTCAGTAACTTGTAGCAACTCTACTGGTATGCCATCTGTTCCTGGTGATTTGTTCCTCCCAAGTATTTTAAGAGCAGCTTTCACCTCGCAGTCTAAAATTTTTGGTTCTTCATCATACAGTTCCTCTGTGAATGAATCTGTCATCCTGGCATCTCTTTTACAGAGTTCTTCAGTGTATTGCTTCCATCCTCCTTTTATTTCATCTCAGTCAGTCAGTGTGTTCCCCTGCTGAATATTCAACATCCCTAACTCTTGGTTTAAATTTCCCTTTCATTTCTCTAATCTTTTGGAATAGGGCTCTTTTTCTTCCCTCTTTGTTGTCCTCTTCTATTTCTATACAATAACTATTGTAATAGTTTTCTTTGTCCCTACGTACTAGCCATTGTATAGTTGCACTTAGGGTTCTGACCGTGTTTCTATCTCCTTTTGATTTTACCTTCCTTCTCTCTTTAACCATTTGAAGAGTTTCTTCAGTCATCCATTGAGGTCTTTCCCTTTAGCTAGAGGTGTTGTCTTTTTGCATTCTTCCTTGATAATGTCTCTGACTTCACTCCATAGTTGTTCTCTATCCACTAAGTTGAAAGCCTGAAATCTGTTCCTTATTTGATCTTTATATTCTTCTGGGAGGTTGTTTAAATTGTGTTTTGGCATTATGCTTGCTTTGTTGTTCTTCTTTAGCTTTACTCTGATTTTCGATACGACCAGTTCATGATCTGTACCGCGGTCTGCTCCTGGTCTTGTTTTCGCAGAAAGTATGGAACTTCTCCATCTTTTGCTATCAATTATATAATCAGTTTGATTCCTATAATGACCATTTGGTGATGTCCACGTGTACAGTCGTCTTCTCGGTTGCTCAAAAAATGTGTTTAGAAGAAACAAATTATTGGCTTCACAGAATTCAAGAAGTCTCTCTCCTGCATTTCTATCTCCTAAGCCCCATTTCCCCACAATTTCTAGTTCTTCTCTGTTCCCTGCTTTTGCATTCCAGTCCCCCATGATTATCAGAACATCTTGTTTTGGTATGTGATCAATTTCTTACTTTACTTCTGCGTAAATTCTCTCCAATTTCTCTTCTTCTGTGTTTGCTGTTGGAGCATAGACGTGGGTGATGGTTATGTTAATAGGTTTCCCTTTAATCTCATATCACTCACTCAGACCTTGCATTATAGCTTCTAATTGCTTTTGAATAATAGAATCATAGAATAGTAGAGTTGGAAGGGGTCTACAAGGCCATCGAGTCCAACCCCCTGCTCAATGCAGGAATCCAAATCAAAGCATTCCCAACAGATGGCTGTCCAGCTGCCTCTTGAATCCTTCCAGTGTCGGAGAGCCCACTACCTCTCTAGGTAATTGGTTCCATTGTCATATGGCTCTAACAGTTAGGAAGTTTTTCCTGATGTCCAGTCGAAATCTGGCTACCTGCAATTTGAGCCCATTATTCCGTGTCCTGCACTCTGGGACGATCAAGAAGAGATCCCGGCCCTCCTCTGTGTGACAACCTTTCATGTACTTGAAGAGTGCTATCATATCTCCCCTCAGTCTTCTCTGCTCCAGGCTAAACATGCCCAGTTCTTTCAGTCTCTCCTCATAGGGCTTTGTTTCCAGTCCCCTGATCATCTTTGTTGCCCTCCTCCAAACCTGTTCCAGTTTGTCTGCATCCTTCTTGAAGTGCGGAGACCAGAACTGGATGCAGTATTCAAGATGAGGCCTAACCAGTGCTGAATAGAGGGGTACTAGTACTTCACGCAATTTGGAAACTATACTTCTGTTAATACAGCCTAATATAGCATTTGCCTTTTTTGCAGCCACATCACACTGTTGGCTCATATTCAGCTTGTGATCAACGACAATTCCAAGATCCTTCTCACATGTCGTACTGCTGAGCCAAGTATCCCCCATCTTATAACTGTGCATTTGGTTTCTTTTTCCTAAATGTAGAACTTTGCATTTATCCCTGTTGAATTTCATTCTGTTGTTTTCAGCCCAATGCTCCAGCCTATCAAGGTCCCTTTGAATTTTATTTCTGTCTTCCACGGTATTAGCTATGTCCTCCAATTTTGTATCATCTGCAAATTTGATAAGCATGCTTTGTACCTCCTCATCCAAGTCATCAATAAAAATGTTAAAGAGCACTGGGCCCAGGACCGAGCCCTCTGGTACCCCACTCGTTAATTCCGCCCAGTTTGAGAAGGAACCATTGATAAGCACTCTTTGAGTACGATTCTGGAGACAACTGTGGATCCATGTAATAGTTGTTCCATCCAGCCCACATTTAGCTAGCTCGCTAATCAGAATATCATGGGGCACTTTGTCAAAAGCTTTGCTGAAGTTGACATATATTATGTCCACAGCATTCCCACAGTCTACAAGGGAGGTTATCCGATCAAAAAATGAGATGAGATTAGTTTGGCAGGATTTGTTCTTAATAAATGCATGTTAGCTCCTAGTAATCACTGCATTGCTTTCAAGGTGCTTACAGATTGACTGCTTTATAATCTGCTCCAGAATTTTTCCAGGGATTGATGTTAGGCTGACTGGTCTGTAGTTCCCCGGTTCCTCCTTCTTGCCCTTTTTGAAGATAGGGACAACATTAGTTCTCCTCCAGTCATCCAGTACTTCACCGGTCCTCCATGATTTCGCAAAGATACTAGAGAGCGGTTCTGAGAGTTCTTCAGCCAGTTCCTTCAGTACTCTAGAATGCAGTTTATCAGGCCCTGCCGATTTGAACTCATTCAGAGTGATTAGGTATTCCTTGACCATTTGTCTGTCAATCTCAAGGTCCCATCCTGACCCTTCTACTTCATGTTTCCTGGGAGGGTCATAGGCCCTTTTTTGGGAGAAGACTGAGCCAAAGTAGGAATTGAGCACTTCTGCCTTTTCTTTGTCGTCTGTTATTTTGCCATCCTCATTGAGTAGCTGTGCCACCATTTTTTGCTGTCTGTTACTATGGACATACCTGAAGAAAGCTTTTTTGTTGCTTTTAGCATCCCTCGCTAGCCTCAGCTCATCCTCAGCTTTAGCCTTCCTGACACCATCCTGGCAATTCCGTGATACCTGCCTGTACTCTTCCTTTGTGGCCTGGCCTTCTTTCCACTTCCTGTATGTGTCCTTTTTTGTTTTCAGGTCATCTCTTCATCACTTCTCACTATTAAAGCAACCCCATTTCTTCTGAATTTCTCATTTCCTGCATAAAATATTTTGTAGTTGCCTGATTGAAAGTATCCCATTCCCATCCATTTTAATTCACTCACGCCAAGTATTGTAATGATGATGTGTTCCATTTCTTGCTTGACAATTTTTTTAACTTTCCCTGGTTCATGCTTCTCACATTCCATGTTTCTATTGTGTACATCGTACAACTCCAGACTCTCCTTTCGCATCTGTGCACAGTAGCTTCTGGGCTTCCATTTGACTTTGACCCAGTGGCATCATGAGTCATAGCTCTCCTCGTACTTGTCCTTCTTCCCCAATAGCTCAGTGAGTGCCTTCTGACTGGGGGTCTCATCTTCCAGCACTAACTTGTGTTGCATTTTGGATACTCTGTTCATAGGGTTTTTGTGGTAAGCGGTATTCAGAGGTGGTTTACCATTGCCTTCCTCCGAGTTTGGATGCATCTTAGTCTGGTGTCTCAGCTTTGACCATTCCGCCTTAGGTGCCCCTGCTAGGAGTGTAGCCTCTTGATCTAGACTCCTGACGGCATTGCTCTCAGCTTCTTCGACATTCTCAAACCCCCTCACCACGTTAAGGTGTGCATCCTAGAGGAGGGTTGCTTTCTTACAAAACCCATTTAATTGGTGGAAATCCTGGCCCTTGCAAGGGATGCAAATGTTTGACTAGAGCAGGGGTGGGGAAACCTTTTTCAGCCAAAGGACCGCATTTCCTTCTGGGCAACCTACTGGGGGTCACATGCCAGTGATGGGCAGGACCAGGGGCAAAAGTGGAGACAGCAATTAATATAAATGTTGCCTTGGTACAATAGGCTAGTTTCTACACACACACTCATACATCTCTCTGCCCTCCATCCCGATAAGCAAGAGTTCAAGGGCACGTTCCAGCCAAGTAAAAACACTTGAAGAAGGCGCAGTGCAAGGCCAGTGAGAGGTCTGGCCTGGGGAGGGGTGGTGTCTGGGGAGAGTCCTGAGGGCCAGATAGAGACATCTGGAGGGCCACATTCAGTTCCTCACTCCTGGACTAGAGTTTATTTGAAGAGATAGGCATCTACCTACCACTCCTTATTGTCGCAAATTCAGGAGTGCAGGGTCCCTTCATGATAATCACAGCCACCTTCCACCCCCCAGCCCCCATTTTGCTGCTGGGTTGAGAATCAGATCCTTGTTAATGCCTTCTCCCACAATAACAGATGTTCCTAGGAGCCAATAAGCATGAAGCATTTGGCTCTTAGTTGTTGTTGTTTTGAAATATTAAGATTTTGTTGTCAAGATTTTTGAAAATGGTATTGTTCTTATTTGTATTTTGTACTTGTGTGTATTCTCTGTGGGCCGCCTTGGTGGTCTTTTTGATCAAAAGGCAGCATATAAATAAACCATAACATAACATAACATGAATGGGGAGAGTGTCAGCTGCTGAAAAGAGTTTTCTCAGATGCTGACTCACCTCCTTTCACTCTGGCTCCAATCAGCAGGAAAGGACCAGGAAGCATGTTAGAAGACTCTTCTCAGTGGCTAACACACTCCCCTTTCATGCTGATTGTCTCATAGAACGCTGAAGACATAGGGACCCTGCTAGGATCCTGCTCCCAAAAAAGTAAAGGGTCTAAGACCCCCGGAGATCCTGAATGACTACACTCCTGTATATCTCACTATATTCTATTATTTTATCTGTGATCCACCTACAGAACAATAGCGGCCGAGGCTTCCCTAAGGGGCTAATGCCCCTACCACCATCTTGGTTGATGGTAGGCATGCGTGCACAGCGCAGCCAGCATTTATCACAGCAGGAGAGGTAGGTATGGATGGGGGCCATGGGCCCAGGGCAGGCTGGTGCCCAAGGGCCCAGTCATGCCTGGCCCTGGCCCTGCTCCTCGCAGCTGCCTTCTCTTCCAGCTGGGGATAGTTAACAAAGTACTCCACAGCTGAGTATTTAAGCCAAAAGTAAAGTGGCCTAACTTCCTCTCATATTAGCATTCCCTCAAATAGAGAGAGGTCAGGGCTACCCCAGGACATTCTGAGAAGGACTCCGCGGTACCTTTGATCAGCTTCTGTATGTTGAAAGGAATTGAATCTTATGTCAGTGCTGACATTGGGACAGTTTCCTCCCATCACACCTTACCTGAGGGCAACAGGCTATCTTACAGGGTGCAGGCCTGGCCTGGTGACACACCCAACTCTGTCTTCCAACGCCTTACAGCCAATGCCTGTGCATGCCTCCCCACCAGCAACGGCTGCCTAAGGCAGTTTCCTCACTTTGCCTAATGGTAGGGCCAGCCTTGGAGGAGGGTTAAGACAGCAACAAAACAGGCAAAGATGGACAGAACTGCAAGGTTTGAACCAGCATTTAGTTGGCTGGCATGTTCTTCTGATAGTTCAAGTTGAGAAGGAGATCTTGAGGCTTGGCTAAACAGCTCACAATAAATCCCCATTTTATGTTACACCATCTTCATCAAATTTGTTACCCTCCCTTCACCAGAAGGTCCTAGTGTGGGTCAGAACAATATAAAATACAGTATTAAAAAACAGTTTAATTCAAATTTAAACATCTGGTAGGCTGCTGTGAGAACAGTCTCCTAACCGAAATGGGTCTTTGGTCTGATCCAGCAGGGCTCTTCCTGTGTTCTAATATTAGTTCTATCTTCACCCACACAAAACGACACCCACTACTTACATCAGAACTCTTCGCGATGCCCCAAATTCAGCTTCATAGAAACCATTTTCGCAGTCTTTTCCAACCAGCCGGTGGGGATGAGGCCTATAGGGCTCACTCTTGGTTACCAAGATTACTCTGATTTTTACTTTCCCAAAGTAGTTAAAAAGCTGCAAAGAAGAAAGGGAGAACCCATCATCCTTTAGCTCAAAATGAATTACATCATCAAGCCTCATGGAAGAGCAGACCCTAAGTATAATAAATACTGTTGGTGCTGGTGTTCCTTTAAAAAGAAAAAGGCACAGGAGCTCTAAGTGTCTGGACCCTATTTATCCTTGGTATTAATAACATATGGACAGATGACGTCAACAAACAAGGATCACCATTACCACTTCCTATTCTGTGCTAGAATTCCGCCCAATTTAGATTTGGTACTGAATTTTTCATTAATTCACTTATTCTCTGTCATTGTGGATCAGATTTTTATTTATTTATTTTATTTATTTATTTTATTAAGCTTATATACCGCCCGACTAGCAACAGCTCTCTGGGCGGTGAACATTAAAAATACAATAAAAATAACACAATACAGTATATCACAATACAAAACTGTACAAAAAACTGTACAGTCTAAAATCAAAATATAATAATTTAGAATTAACAGGAATTAAAATGCCTCAGAGAAGAGAAAGGTTTTAACCTGGCGCCAAAAAGATGATAGTGTTGGCGCCAGGCGCACCTCCTCGGAGAGACCATTCCATAGTTCGGGGGCCACCACTGAGAAGGCCCTAGATCTTGTCACCACTCTCCGGGCTTCCCTATGAGTCGGAACCCGGAGGAGGGCCTTCGTAGTAGACCGTAGTGTACGGGCCGGTTCATATCGGGAGAGGCGTTCCGACAGATATCGTGGTCCCGCGCCGTATAAGGCTTTATAGGTAAGTACCAACACTTTGAATCTGGCCCGGAAGCATATTGGAAGCCAGTGCAAATGGGCTAGCACAGGTGTTATATGCTCAGACCGCTTAGTTCTTGTTAGCAGTCTGGCTGCCGCATTTTGCACTAGCTGTAGCTTCCAAATTGTCTTCAAAGGTAGCCCCACGTAAAGCGCATTGCAGTAGTCCAGACGCGAGGTTACCATAGCATGTACCACTGATGTGAGGTCCTCCTTACTCAGATAGGGACTTAGCTGGGCTATTTTCAAAAACTGTTTGTTTTTTTAAAAAAAGCAATACACCTTTAAAATATTGATATTAAGAATGGTGATTTTATCAATTATTTTCTTTCAGTTAGCAACATTTCCTTTCAAAATATTGATACTAATATCAATAATTTTTACAAGGGAATAAAAGGATGAGTAAAAGCAGTGGCTAGTGGACAACGAACAAACTCAGTTCAACACTGGCCTTTTAGGTCGACGGAATGCTTTCAAAGTGGCACCAGCCAACAGATCCCATCCCTACCCTGAGTAAGCAGGTATGTTTTTAAATTCCTCCTGAAAGTCAGTAATGAGGAAGACAGATGCACCTCACTGGGGAGGGTGTTCCACAAATGGGGGCACCATTAAAAAGACCCTGTCACAAGTTAACACCAACCAAGCAGCCGGTTGATAGCCTTTAGAGCCCCATGTCTTTTCTGTTGGACAAAACAATCCCTGGTTCCTATTTAAAAGAAGAAAATGCAGCACCATGAGAATAAACAGGAATACCTGTATAGATGGGAAAGTTCGGTTTATATCGGTGCTGTGTTCTCCTGGAATGCTGCCTGCTGATCGCCCTTCACACTGGTACCGGAAACGCATTCCTCTCTGTTTAGGCTGTTCGTATATTTCAATGTACGGCTCATGACCATCTTTGGAAGGAAATAAAACAATGCAGTAACAAAGGGGAGAAAACATAACCTGCCTCTACAGATCCAGGATAGAAAGTCTACAAACAAGGCATGTGAGAAACAAGCCTCTCCTGTTATAGATTCTGCTACACACATTTTCACGTCTTTGCTTCAGTTTATTCCAGATTCTTTTGCAGAATTAGGAACTGCCACTGGTCCAACTAGCTCAGTATTTTCTGTGTCTGTGGCTCTCCAGAATCGCAGATCGGGGGGGGAGGGGGAGGTGTAGATGCAGGGAAAATTCCTAGCCGTACCTGGAGATGCTGGAGATTGTACCTGGGACCTTCAGCATGCAAAGCAGATGCTCCACCACTAAGCTATGGTCGTTCCCCTAGTTGAGGATATACCAGCTAACTTCTCTGATCATTGAAACTGAGGCTGGTAGGATTCTCTCAACTTTGGAACCATGGTTTAATTTAAGGACAATTTTGGCAACCTGTGATGAATATATATATAGATATATATTGCTAAGGACAACTGTGCTAGCTAAGAGTATTGGCCAGTCACTGTTCTCTGTGTTGATCACTGTTTCCAGCCACCTCTCATAAGTCATTTTGATGTGTAACCTGAAAGCTGATTTGTGAACCAGAGAACAAGCACATGCCAGAAATATGGGAAAGGGGACATTGTCTCTGTAGCAGAAGAGATGGGAAGCAAGGTAACTCCATTGGCTCTGCTGAGAAACCAGCTGGCTCCTCCTCTTCCTGAACTGTTTTTTCCCCAGCTGGTCAATGTAATAACTGCTATATAACATTAAAAATTAGTAGCTGAGCTTGCTTGTTTTCCCTCTTCATCCCTTTATCCTTTCATGTTGTATCTTTTAGATTGTAAACTTGTGGGAAGGGACTGTCTTGTTTTTATTGATGTTACGCAAGCCACCCTGGGAGCTCTTTCAGCTAAAGAGTGAGAGTTCTTTTTTAAAAAAATGCTTTAAATAAATACATAAGACAACTTTATGCAGTGAGTCACACACATATTTTTGCCTTTCTTTGTCAAATTAATGGTATCGTGCATTTTATCATATGAAGCATTATGTGGTTCTGGTTGAAAGAAAAATAAACGTGTTCTTAAAAATAACTGAAACCAAAACCAATCCCCTCATTAAGAACAGATGAGTTATACTAGATGAATTAATAACATTCAAAAATCTAGTTTTATTATATGCTCACAGGCCTGATGAAAGCAAATTAAAACTCCAAATCATTGATAAATTTGTCTCCTCTAGCCATTGTATTGCTTTGTTTCTGCTTTTTAAAAAACCATCATCTGCAGGTGCCATGGTGCCCGCAAAGGCCTTCAGTGGCACCTCCAGCAGGTAGCCCAGAATCTGAGCCTTCTTTTAAAAAAAGAAGTAAGTCTCTAGCCCTCCTAGAAAGAAAGGCATTGAGCAAAATGTGCAAGTACCCTTCTCAGTGATTTCTGTGAAACAAGCCGCCTGGCTGCTCCTGCCTGTCAATGTTTTTAGCCAATGTGAAGTCAGAGCTGTGACTGATAAAGTGAATTGTTTTGACACCACACAAAAGGAACTCCTAGGGTCCTAAAGGGTTGCTGTTTTGCCCTCCCTTTTAGTGCACTTTTCATACTTCTGTTTGCCTTTCTTTTTTTGTGCTGAGTTCACCTGAGATCAGGTAGTGCCTAGATTTTTATTTTTATTTTTTGCAAATATTATTACACAATGAGTGTGGCTGAATGTTAAAGAATCCCCCTCACCCCAAAAGCCAAATGTGAAAACTTTGCAAAGAGGCTTAGGTATGGCTCCTGTTTTGCAGCAGCTAAATTAGACCAGGGACACATTAAGAATTCACTGTATAGTTCACTTACAGTACAATTGTATATATGTCTATTCAGAATTAAGTCTCTTTGTGTTTAATGTGTTTATTTCCAGGTAAGTGGATATAGGATGGCAGCCTAGGCTTTGGTTTAGGGATAGCACTGCGGCAAAACAGGGTTCTTGTAGCTTTAACAGTTGTATAGCAGGCAAAAGTTCACCAGGTCAAGCCTTTCTAGTATGGAAATACAATTATGGAAAAAGCTTCACCATGACTACTCTCTAATTCTGTGTTATGCCATGCCCCCCAAGGCAGCCATTTTTTGACTGATGCCCCCAGCACTCTCTCAAAATTTGAAATGTGCCCTCTCGTCCAAAAAGGTTGGCAACTTTTGTTCAAGCCTGTTTTTTTGCCCTAGCCATGAAAGAAAGAAAGAAAGAAAGAAAGAAAGAAAGAAAGAAAGAAAGAAAGAAAGAAAGAAAGGGGTGGGTGGAGGTGGAGCGGAGAGAGAAAGTTGTTTCATTTCTTATTCTGTTGATGACATCATCTGCACTTTGCTAAGTCAAACATCATCATCCTTATGTGGACTTGATCTGTGGTCGGAAATGATTGTCACTATCATTGTGTTTGCCAGTGAATGAGTGGGGGGAGGGGAAATGTGTGAAAGCAGAACTCACTGTTGAAAGATTAAATGCTCAAATTCATACTCACTTTAAAAAAATAATAGTCAGTGCTTTCCCTATTTTATTCAGGACATTGACAACAAATGAACCAATCAGCACAACAAAAGAACCATCACGGTCCTATGGATAAACGGCATCTGAGCTGTTCTTGCCATCCGCACCCTATTAAGCCCAAATATGTACATTCAACAGAATCCTGTGGTAAGGTACTGTGTCACTTAGGGTGCAGGTGTATGATGGGGGGGCACTGTTTGAAAGTTCTCCCATGCACATAAAAAAGAAACATGTGAGGGAGGGGTCAGTTTTTATTTAAAGGCAAACCTATCTAATTTGCACTTTCTGAAACAATCTGAAAACTGAAAACTGAAACACAGCCAACCTTCTGTGTACCAACTGATGTGTACAAAAATGCACCTACTAGAGTTTTCACAACAATTACTGCTACTGATGGTGAGCTGCATAGTGTTGCATTTCGGGCAGGCTGGCAGGCTGACTTTTATTTCAACACTGGTGACAGGACAGTGTCCTCCACTATAGAGGGCTATAGAGGGCAATAGGCTAGCATAGAGACACTATGCAGGCTAACTTAAGGGGGATCAGGGAAAATGGTGGGGAGTGAGGGTGGGGTCTGCCACACTCAGCCCATGACTAGGGATGGGCGAGAAATTTGATTCAGTTTGCATTTCAAGCCAAAATGATCAAATTTGAACTTTCAGAAGCAATTGGAGAACCGAAACACAAGCGTTCTTTGAAATTTGCACTTATTTGAATTGTGCAATGCAGTTCACTAACCAACGTATACAAAATGCACATGTTAGGGGGAAGTGTGCATAAAAATGAATATATGAGTGAAAATAACATACAAAAATGCATTATATTGTGAGAAATTGCTTGCAAAAACGTGTACATTAGCCAAAACTGCATACAACAATGTGTTTATTAAGAGAAATTAGCACTAAAGTGCGGGAGAGTTTACAAGAGGATTTTTTAAATGAAATTGCTGCAGAAATGTGGAGAACTTAATTTAAGATCAGAAAAATAAGAAACGGAGAGAACCGAAAATGACACTTCTTTCCATCCCTACCCACTATTCATCCATCCCCCAGCATCCGCCACCTGAGGCTGCTGCCTCACTCTGCCTAATGGTAGGGCTGGTCCTCTCATCACTCTTTAAAGTGGTTCTTTTCTACACAGTCCTGGCACTGAACCCTTGTAATTCATACAAGTCTGCAGTAAAGAGTGTTTAAAGGCAAAACCACTTTAGAGACTTCCTCTTCATTATCTATCTTACCATTATAGAGAGACGATTAGCTAGAAACATAAATATGTCTTTACTAGGAAGTTAGAAACTTCCCCTATTATTTCAAAAAGGGGAAAAAACAGCCTCCCTTCACAGATTGTTAACAAGTTGAAAATATATTGTCTGTAGTTGGAGATGACAGATCCTGAGGGCTTTAAATCACCCACTCAATTGTCGACCTTGCATGTATTCGAATCCTGGAATCTAGTAGCTGTTTACTTGAGTAAGCAGATTAAACATGCACCCAGAACTGGTTTATTGAACAAACCAATACAAGTCTGGTTACATTTTTAGAGTTCCTTTGCAACTAACTGCTAGTTAGTTCCAGGAACACCAAAATGTAATTTGACATAGCCTTAGGAATGAAAACAAATGCGTAAGGGTAAGTCTGTAATGAACCATTATGCTAAGTCCTCTGCAGTACAGGTTCCAAACCATATTTAAGATCCTCCGGCTGCTGGAATCTGGGGGTGGTATTCAATGTCCACAAGTAGACCCATTGAAGTCAGTAGGCATGGCCAAATTAGGTTTATTAATTTCAATAGATCTTCTCTGGGGTAGCACTTAGCTAACTACAACCCTGGGCATCTGCAATTTGATACTAAGGTTTCTCTATGCAAAAATTAATATTTGAATAAATAAATGTGATGTTTTCCCCAAAGTTCATTCAACAATAATTTTTGGGAAGTTTTACCGTAAGGCACTTAAACTGAGATATGTATTAATATATTGATATATTCAGGAAAAAATAAGTTTAAAAATTAAGTATCTACTCTACCTCTTGGTGATGAAGGACAGGATAGAAATATAATAAACACATGAATGTCTGTGTTGGAATTGCTTTTTAATATGTTTTTTTAAAAAACCTTTCCCCCCCTAAATAATATGTTTTTTTAACCCTTTTAAAAGATGTTTTTAAAGCTTTTTAAAAAAATGTTTTTAAGGTTGTTTTGTTTTAATG
This sequence comes from Rhineura floridana, assembly GCF_030035675.1. Taxonomy (NCBI): domain Eukaryota; kingdom Metazoa; phylum Chordata; class Lepidosauria; order Squamata; family Rhineuridae; genus Rhineura; species Rhineura floridana. The sequence goes on along the minus strand of NC_084483.1, from coordinate 200,826,927 downwards.
TATTTTAAGGTCTGTTTTTATTATGTTTAAAAGTGTTTTTAGTGCTTTTGTTTGCCACCCTGGGCTCCTGCTGGGAGGAAGGGCGGGATATAAATCAAATAAAAAATAAATAAATAAGCAAGCCCCCATTGCAAGGCACCTTTTCCAGCTGCTGGTGGCTTTCCAGACAAGTAAATGAAAACAAGATCAAGCAACAGCTCAACATACCATCATAGGAGCAGAAAACATCAGGGGTGATAAGGAACAAGTTCAGGCAAATAAATTGGTAAGGCAAAGGACATGCTGCGACCATAGCTCAGATACAGAGCACATGCTTTTGTATCCAGAAGGCCCTTCCTGGCACTCCCAGCTAGAGGATGGCTCTGCCTAAGATCCTGAAGAGACGATGCTAGTCAGACTAGTTGCACAAAGAGTCTGACCAGTTATGACAGCTGTCCAAGTGAATGCTGGAGAATGAGAACATTTGGCTGGCGGGGGAGAAATAGAGTGATGGTGTTCAGCATGATGAAAAGATGCAGAAGAGGTGCAGTTCCCCCTCTCCCACTGATGCAGTAGGAATTACAGTATACTTAATAGGACTCATTTATATAGGCTGTAATGCACTGAAGGTTTTTGTGGTGTGGTGGTGCTGACAAAACCTCTGGATGTGATTGGCTAAACTGCCCTACTGTCATAGAAGGGACAGGACAGGCACCTCTGGCTGCCATTGGCTGGATTGAATTGATCTGATTTTTAACCTCTGGCTGCCTCTGGGGTGATCAGGCCCAAGAGTAAAATGTCTGTCTCTTTAAAAATCCAATTGTACCTGCCACAGTGGCTTAGCTTCTTTACTACATAGCAACCTACCTGTCACCTTCCATGTACACAGGCCAGAATTACCCACTGATGGTTCTTGTCTCCCAGAAATAAGGACATAAAAAGAGCTCTCTGAAGCTTGATAAGGCAAACTGCCTAATCTGTATGTGTACCAGGATTGTTTTTAAAGATGTTTTGTTTTTAAGATGTTTTTCGTGCTTTGTCATTTGTTCACTGCCCAGAGCTCCCTTTACAAAGAGGAAGAATATCAATTTAATAATAAATAGCCCAGCGTCCTCTTCGCACAGTGGCCAAACAGATCCCCACGGGGACTTTTCCACAGGTTTCCTAACCAAATGTCATCAACAACAAATCTGAAGAGCCAATTGGAAGCAATAGTCCGTGTCTTTCAACCACTCCTACATGACACGGCCCTTAGTAGCAGTCAGCAACCTAAAATGCACATCCAGTGTTACTGTGTGAAACTTCTAAATGGAATTGAGTGGGGGTATCACTCTTGAATCAAACACACATGCACCCCAACGAAACTGTTTGGAATGTGATAGCTATTTATATGTGATTTTTTAATGTGCACAGTTCTTTGCATTCTTGCAACAACTCCTGTGAGATGTGAGGCAATGTGTCTCTGTGAGCAATCTGACACCTCCCACCCAGAGGTTCTAAAAATCCTCCCACCACCACTAAACCACCACCACCACACAGTCATAATTATAGGCATTTTGCTTGTCACAGATAATACATGAATGACAGGCCTGAATTCTAACCATCACCTAAAACACATTAGAAGGGTTAGCAATGTAGTTCGTAATGGGGGGTGGACTGAAATGCTAAATGTTTTAATGCTGAGGGGAACAAGCAGCCTTTCTCTGTTTCAAAATGCTGTGGGGTTGGGTTTTTTCCGAGCAAACTTTAGAAAGAAGTAGGATTCAATTCTGGTGAATATGAATCTAGGAGAAAATTTTGGTTTTTCTAGGAACTGGGGACACTCCACCATTTAAAAACAGAACAAAACTCAGTCAAAAAGAGCAGCAATCTTGCTCTTGTCTGAAGGAAGCAGTATCTATCCTATTACATATTTTCTTAACATTCATGGGTGGCATGACACTTAGGGGTAAGGCAAGGCAAGGTGGGGTGGCGATGGTGGCGAGTGCAAGGCACCTGGTAGCAAGCAAGGCATGACAGAGAGTCTGAGGAGCCTGGCTGTGGCAGCAATCAAGGCACAGCAGCGAGCGAGAGGGGTGGAGGCGAGAGGGCTGCACCCTGGGCCTGGGTTGGTGGGAGACTCGTGGGTGGGTGCTGACGACCTGTGGGATGGGAGGAGGAGGGAGGGGAGCTCTGGTGACCAGGGGGAGGGAGGGGCAGCCCTGGTGACCCATGTGCAGGGAGGGAGGGAGGTGGGAGCGCTGGTGACCTGTGGGGGGAGGGAGGGGGAGTACTGGCAACCTGAGTGGGGAGGGAGGGGGAGCACTGGCCACCCATGGGAGGGGAGAGGGAGGAAGGAGTGCTGGTGACCCGTGGGGGGAGCACTGGCGACAGTAGACGGGGTTGGCGAGCGAAGCGAGCAGGGGCAGAGCCCCTAGTTGGTAATATAAATGAACACTAATTTTCAGTGCAAACAGTTGACAACTACTAACTGAGGCTAGAACTGCAAGAGTGCATTCCTCTTTGGGATTGTTCTCAGTGCCTGAAAAAGAAACCTTGACTGGCTCAGTTGCTAACTGTAGATGTATTTGACGTGCTTTGTTCTTTGTTTTGTTGCCTCCTGTTGCCTCTCATTGATAGAAAAGGTATGATAAAAATATGATTTTCATCATCAGTGAGAGGTTCTATGGCTCAGGTCCCAGATATTAGACTGGAAGTTTTAGGCCTGTAGGCTCCTTTGAGGGGAGGAGCAAAATCTAAGGGAGAAGCAAGGACGGAGGGCCTGCTTTTTTCACTTTGGCTTGATTCCATGTCCACACAGCCAGGTTTAAGAACATAGAAAAAGCTTTGCTGGATCAAACCCAAGGCCCATCTAGTCAGTGGAGGCTGGTCCATTAGAGCAAATGGGGCACTGCCCCACCAACTTCAGTCAGCCCCCATGTGCCTGCCGTCTTACTTGCAACCAATCAGAAAGTAGTTCTTCCTGTCATTGGCTCTGGCTCCACCTACTGCTGGTCTCCCTGCCTTCCGCCCCACCAGTCCCAAACAGCACCAGCCACCATTGCATTTAGTCCAACATTTTCTTCCCTACAGTGGACCGTCAGATGGGATGCCCACAAATTGGACATGAGCGCAAAAACACTTTCCTTTTCATGTTTCCGGGAACTGGTATTCACAGGCATGTTGCCTGTAATGCTGGAGGTAAGATATAGCTACCGTGACTAGTAACAATTGATAGCCTTATGCTGATCTCCTGACCCACATAGGCCATCCCATGCCTCCAGCACTAAACTTCACCCCTACTATATAAACTTATTCTCCCTATTGACTGAACTTACGTTCTTACCTACAGTTTTTGTTTTCAACACCCTATTATTTGACGGATGAATTGTTTCATTGATTGCTCTGTAAGCAGGTTTGTGACCATTTATGGTGACAAGCATATCAAATAAACAAATAAAAATGCTCCACCAACCTGCCACCCTTCATCTCTCAAACTCCTTCCCCTAGAGCAGTGGGTCCCAAACTTTTTTCCCCACAGCGGGCCACTTGAAAATTGCTGAGGGTCTTTGGCGGACCACTTAAAGATTTTTCTGCCTGTTGTAGCAATTGTAATGTGCCGTGCAAGATGCTGTGTGATTTTTAAATGTAGTCTTATTGCTTCTTTTATTTTTTATATCCACAGAATTCACATAAAATATATGCAATAAACGAAGCAATCAAAATGCAATTAAAAATATTTAATGCAGGCCACCTGAGTGTCCACAGGCCACAGTTTGGGAACCTTAGATTCTCAAGGTCTGGAGCTCCAGGAAACCTGGTAACCCCAGGCCTGGAAGTCATGCCCCTTCACTTCAAAATCGTTCTTATATTCCCAACTATATAGAAAATGGCTGGTATTACTCAATAGGAAGGACCAAGCCCTCTACTTATGTCTTTGAATGGCTGGACCTTGGATCAGAAAAAAACCAAAACCCTGCCTTGAACGATACCCTGCTGTCACTCTTGCTTTGCTCATTCTGGTGGGCTGACGGGAGAGCCACACCCTTCCCTCAGCTGTAGAATTTCTTTTTTTTAATACACAGATGCACATTCAAAACAAAACTATAAATTTAAAGCAGTCTTCCACTGTTCTTAGGCTCAGTAAGTTACTTCCTCTGAGAGGCTCAGTTATTTCCTTCAAGAAGCTTCACCTCTTCCTCTATGACACTGGCCCTCAACATTTTGTTCAAAACAGGTGGCAGGTGGCAGGCAGGGTGGGATGGGTGACTCCGACCATTGCCTCCTCCTACCATCATCCCCCTCCCTCATTGTTCTCTCACACAAGGCGACTGAACTGAACTGCATCATCAGCAACAAGACATTCAGGAGTCTTCTTTCTGGTATTTTCTGTCTTGGCTTTCATGAATAGGTGACAGGTGTAGATTTCTTTTGCTTCTATTTACATTGGAAAGCGTCCATGGATTTGAAAAAGAGTATTTATTTCTCGCACACACTCTAGAACATCAAGCACGCATGTCTTCCTTTCCAATTAAAAAAGATGCTTTTTGCTCCCTAATATTTGAGCATAGTGTATAGCGATTGCCGCAAGACATTTGGCCAGTGTGACATAAAACAAGTCCAATGAGTGAATCCCACACATGGAGCCTGGCAATGTGGATCTGTGATGCCTAATAACTTTATACCTTTCTCCAAATGTCTGAAAGTATTTTCCTCCAAAAGGTTAATAAATGGTATCTTTGTATTTGTGAAGGACATGGAATAATGGACTCAAGTTGCAGGAAGCCAGATTTCGACTGAACGTCAGGAAACACTTCCTAACTGTTAGAGCCATACGACAATGGAACCAATTACCTAGAGAGGCAGTGGGCTCTCCGACACTGGAGGCATTCAAGAGGCAGCTGGACAGCCATTTGTCTGGAATGCTTTAATTTGGATTCCTGCATTGAGCAGGGAGTTGGACTTGATGGCCTTATAGGCCCCTTCTAACTCTACTATTCTATGATTCTATCTTCATTCCCAAAGGCTTAGGTGAGTACTAATGTTAAAATCATAAACTGCAAATTACAGAGAGGGGAACCCCTCCCAGCTCATCCTAGAGTCACTGTTCTTCAACCTTGGGTCTCCAGATATAGCCGGACTACAACTCCCATCAACCCCAGCTAGTTTAGCCAATGGCCAAGGATGATGGGAGTTGTAATCCAACAAAATCTGGGGACCCAAGGTTGAAGAACAGTTAGGCTCATTACTTGCTGACTTATTGATACGCTTTATTTGTGACCTTATTTTATTGTATGTTGTATATATTGTGTTTATGGAAGCCAATTTAGGAGAAATTTTATTCTTAAAGGCAGTACATAAATATTTAAAATAAAATAATGAAAGGTGTTTCCCAAGAGCCGCCCTCCCCAACTTGATGTCTTCTATTTTTTTGGAGCCCAACTCCCACCAACCCCAGCCAACATGGCCAATGGCCATGGATTATAAGAGCTGTAGTCTAAAACATCTGGAAGGCACCAGGTTGGGGGAGGCTGCCTGGATAATTTGGGGGCTGCAGTTCTGTGCAAGGTGGAGGGGGCTGGCTTTCCCCAAACAATTCTCAACACTCTCCAGAACAGTTTTTCTGTTATGAAACTAATTTATGTTTCTAGAAAAGATACTTCCTCAGCCTTGAGAATGGTATTTGGGCAAGAGGTTAACAGGAGAGTTTTACCCGGAATGCAGTTGAGGAAGTATTATGTAAGGTTTCAGAACGGATTGATTTGTTGGTTTGCTAATTTTTGACTTGCCCTGTTATGAACCTAACTTGAATGGTAAATGATGGCTTTATATTTTCTAGCCTTGCTGTCTTATTTTTTTTAAAAAAACATTCAAAATAATAAAAACAGAAATGACAACATTACACAGGCAAAGTTGTGGCTTGGACTGAAATCTTTCAAACTTTTTTTTAAACTTAATTCACACGCATACATAAAGGATGCAATCCCAACTATGTATATGTGGAAGTAAATCCCCTTGAAATTAGTGGTAATTACATAAATGTGCTGAGAGAGCTAGGTGAATCCCCTTCCTCCCCCCACACCACATTGAAGGAAAATCCTAGTTCATCCTTTTCTCATTGAGGTTTGTAGATAAGTATCATTAAGTAAGAGGCAAATGACAGGAAGAGGAGATGTAGTACAGAAATGGTTGAAATCAAGGGGTTACAAACCACAGAATCCCACATCCCTTTGGGAACATTGTTTCAATACAGGAGGGAACGAGATTTTAAAGTGGGTGGAATACAGCAAACTCCAAAGGCCCATTCTTGCATCTGGCCAAGATTTTTAAAGTACATTTGTTGTACTGTTTTTTGCTTTTTAAACAAGCAAAGTGTCCCTCCATATTGTCAACAAAGGACAATGTCCCTCCCTCCCTCCCTTTAAAGCAATTTATGCCCATTTAATTGCTTGTCATAGTTGTTGCTCAGTGGCAAGTCTTAGCTGGTGGCCACATGTATCTCAGAGCTAGGTACTACGGATGGAGTCCTAAGACCTCGTGCAGGGCTCCTGCTTCAATTCAGCCTCAGCTCCCTTACCTTTAATGCTGAGTCACCTTACAGGGCTGTTGTACGATTATTGCAATAAAATATGCAAAGCACTTTCTCAAGCCTCTAAAGTGCTATCAAAATGCTAAATCAATAAGCAGCAGAAGAGACAGAACCTGCGGCCCTGCAGATGTTGTTGGACTCCTGCCTCCCAACCCCAAGTGGTATAGCCAGTGGTCAAGGATGATAGGAATTGTCATCCAGCAGGATCTGGAGGGCCACACATTCACCATCCCTGCTTTACAGACCAATGGGTTAAAAACTACACCACCATAAATCTATTAAGGTGGCACAAGTCAACTTAAGCTTTTCTAAGTTACTTTGTCTCCATATCTGGAAGAGCTTCAAATGCTTAGCCCACCCCCACCACCTTTCTCCGCTAGTTCTGGTGCTCCTCCACAGAGCAAGTGAAATATCTGGCAGCCTTAACCATTGCAACTCACAGACCAGGGGTTCCCAAACTGTGGTCCATGGCATGTCATAATCTCATATGGATTTTAAATTGTATTTATTTATTTATAGAAAAACTTGTACGCCACTACTTTATTAAAAAATTCAAAGTGGTTTACAACACGTTAAAAACCACCACCACCATTGAATGTTTAAAAAATACAATAAAAACAAAGATCAACTGTGTTTATTGATTCTTTCGTTCCTTACATTGTATTTTATTGTATTACTGTTTAAATTCTGTGGAAGGCAAATTTTAATGCATTAAAATATAAGAAACACAAGAAGCTGTTAGAATGCAATTAAATATCATGCAGCATCTACCACAGCAGCGCATTACAGTTGCTACCAAAGGCAGAAAAATCATTAAGTGGTTCGCCAAAACCCTGAGCAATTTTCAACTGGTCCATGGGGGAAAAGCTCTGGAGACTACTGTCAGAGGCAGCTTAGCTCTACATATGTGACCCTCCAGCAAGACAGGCTGCTTTTCTCTCCCAGCACCCTTTGTGACTCAGTCAGGGCTACTGACATGTAAACAGAATCAAAGTACCTATGGAACAAATGATGCTGCCTGCCTGGTACTGAGTCATACCATTGCTTCTTCTTAGAGGACAATATCATCTAACACTCCAGCTGACAGTAGCTCTCTGGGGTCTCAAGCAAAGAGGTCTTTCCCAGCTCCATAGCCCATGATGACCCTTTCACTGGAGTTGCCAGAGATTGAACCAGGGACCATCTGCATACAAAGCATGTGCTCTGCCTTGTGAAGCTATGGCAAGAAATAGAAGACCAGCCGCTTACCAGCCATGGTGATATTCCTCCCGCCTGGGATTGCCTTTGCAAAGCTGTTCTTCTTCCAGCTTGCAGCCTCTGCCTTGTGTTGTATCTGTTCCTTGTCTGGGCTGCACTCGCTTGAGCCCAGCTGCTACTATTTTCCTCCCCCCCCCCCCCCCGCACTACCACAGGGCTGGGAATTTCCCCAAAGTGACGACGCTTTGGAGGCTGCTCTACTGAGTGACGTATTTACTTGTATTCTCCTCCCTCTGCATAGGTGCAAAGCAAGAGAGACTGTCAGAAACCTCAACACCTCCTTGCTGGTTTCTCACTGTGTGTGCCAGTGAGGTCAGTACCCCAGAACCTAGCCCCAGAACCTTTATTTTCTTAATGTCAGGCTAGGGGAGCCCCCCTTTCCCCCTCTTCCCCCACACAACTTCGCTTTCAAGCAAGTATACAACTCTGCAGTCACCATCAACGCTTAAAACGAGAGCAAGCTTTTTTACCCAACAATGACAGAAATCCACCTTGGATACTCAAAGGCATACTTATTTGGGAGGAAGTTGGGCCAGAAAAAAAAAAGAGTGGCTATTTTATTAATTAGCATTGTTTTTTATCGTACTCTTTAGCATTTAGATAAATTAAAACAGTACAACTGCATTATCAAAATGCAAATTAAAATAGTAGGAAAACACAATACATATAAAGCGGATTCCCTTCCCCAAAGAAACCTGGGAACTGTTGTTTACTCTGCACAGAGCTACAATTCCCAACACCCTTAACAAACTAGCATTCCCAGGATTCTTTGGGGGATGAATGTGCTTTAAATGTATGGTGCATACGCAGTAAAGCAGAATAGCAGTGGGATCATACCAGCTCAAACTAAAACTAATTTAAAAGCCCTATTTCAGGGCTTGGTTTGGAAATGTGAAGTTACTTACAGTAGGGGGAAGTGCCTCTGAGCACATGCAGAGTGGATTTCCATCACCCATTGAGCTCTGGTCTCATATTTGTGCTTAAGGCTGAAGGACTAAGCCTACTTAGAATCATAGAATAGTAGAGTTGGAAGGGGCCTATATGGCAATTGTGCCCAACCCCTTGCTCAATACAGGAATCCAACTTAAAGCATACTCAATAGGTGCCTGTCCAGCTGCCTGCTGAATGCCACAAGTGTTGGAGAGCCCACCACTTCCCTAAGTAATTGGTTCCATCATTGTACCGCTGTAACAGTTAGGAAAGTTTTCCTGATGTTCAGTTGAAATCTGGCTTCTTGTAACTTGAGCCCATTATTACGTGTCGTCCACTCTGAGTCTATCAAGAAGAGATACAGGCCCTCCTCTGGTGTCCTATACAGGACATTTAAAAGTACCCATTGTGCACAAAAATCTGGTTATCCTGTTGCTAGCGGCAGCCTGCATGGAAATCTCACTTCAATGGAAACTAGCAGACGATCTTTCAACTGAACTATGGATGGGCAGAGTATGGGAAATAGCACTTTCTGAAAAACTTAAGCGACACGATAGAAAAATTCGCGGCTTAGCAAAAACAGACAAATTTGACGTTGTGTGGTACCCGTTCATAGTTTATATTAACAAAACTCTACCAGTTTTCTCTCCCCCGATATCCCAGGTCTCGCTATGGAGAGGGTCTATCTATCACACTAACACAGAGAAGCTTATAGAACAGCAGAGAGAATAAAGTCAATGCGTGAAAAATAATTATAAAATGCCATTTTGTTTTTATTAAGGTTTGGACACAAGATTGGATTATCAACATCATTTGTATATACAATGTACTCCATGTTTGTTGATTAACTGTTCATTTTTCTGTATATTCTGAAAAATAAAATAAAAGATAATCATAAACAAAAAGAAAGAATGCCATACTATCTCCCCTCAGTCTTCTCTTCTCAAGGCTAAACATGCCCACTTCTTTCAATCTCTCCTCATAGGGCTTTGTTTCCAGTCCTTTGATCATCCTCCTGCTCTGAATCCGTTTCAGTGTAGGTTGCCCTTTTCTGAGCCTCTTTCTGCCCTACAGTATCCTTTTTGATGTGTGGCACCCAGAAGTGTACACAGTATTCCAAGTGTGGTCTCACCATAGATTTGCACAATGGCATTATAACATTGGGAGTTTTATATTTAACCCCTTTCCTAGTGATCCCTACCATGGTATATTATTATTATTATTATAACAATAACAATAATAGCAACAACAACAGCCTTTTTCACAGGTGTCCCATCCTTGTATCAATACAATATCTAAAGACACTGTACATGTTTGGAAATGACATTTGGTGCAGAATCTACCAGGATTGCGAGTGTGTGTGTTTAAATTACTTGGAACATCTTACTCTAATACTTCTTGATGTGTACTGGCTCCTCAGTAGTTTTCAAGTGCAATTATTACAAGTTGCTACCCTGGGCTCCTTTGGGAGGAAGGGTGGGATATAAGATAAGCAAATAAATATGACATTTAAAGGCTTAAACGGTTTGGGTCCAGGTCATCTGAAGGACAGCAGACCTCCCTGCAGTACTACCTACCATGTGAGGTCTTCAGTAGGAACTCCACTCTATGGGCTACCACTATCTGAGGTTGGACCAGGTTAATGATAACTAATCTTTATATGGTGTTGTTGGAGTATTCAGAGCACTTCTTGTACATTATTGCTGTAATCCATATAGCCCTGTAAGGTAGCCCAGTATTGAATTATCCCCATATTACAGACACTTAGACTGCAACCCAGTGTATATTTGAAGTAAGCCCTGTTGAACTGAGAGGTATTTATTTCTGAATAAATTGAATTAGATTGTGCTGTTGTTCTTTCAGCCATACAGGGGTCTTAGGGGTACTACCTAGTCCTTCAGTCCAAGGCCTTTGTCTCTGAGATAGTAGGGCTGGGATTCGCATGTTGGTCCCAATCTGATTGCATTCTGACAAACTCAAATGCAGTCCCGCTCCCTCTTTCTTTGTTCCCACCAAGTTTTGCTTTCTTCTGGTTTGATCAAAGGACATTTAAATAGTTAATGCTACAAAGGTTAAAGGGCATGCCTACAGAGTTCCTCTTTAACCTCTGTGTAGTATAATGCTATACTTCCAGCCTCTGGCTGGTGTGTTTAGATTATTATTATTATTTAATTAATTAATTAATTAATTAATTAATTTCTATCTCACCCTTCCTCCTAGCAGGAGCCTAGGGCAGCAAACAAAGCACTAAAACACTTTAAACATCATAAAAATAAATCTTAATAATACATTAAAACAAAATAAAAATATTTTAAAAAAACAACCTTAGAACATAAGAACATAAGAAGAGCCTGCTGGATCAGGCCAGTGGCCCATCTAGTCCAGCATCCTGTTCTCACAGTGGCCAACCAGGTGCCTGGGGGAAGCCCGCAAGCAGGACCCGAGTGCAAGAACACTCTCCCCTCCTGAGGCTTCCAGCAACTGGTTTTCAGAAGCATGCTGCCTCTGACTAGGGTGGCAGAGCACAGCCATCACGGCTAGTAGCCATTGATAGCCCTGTCCTCCATGAATTTGTCTAATCTTCTTTTAAAGCCGTCCAAGCTGGTGGCCATTACTGCATCTTGTGGGAGCAAATTCCATAGTTTAACTATGCGCTGAGTAAAGAAGTACTTCCTTTTGTCTGTCTTGAATCTTCCAAAATTCAGCTTCTTTGAATGTCCACGAGTTCTAGTATTATGAGAGAGGGAGAAGAACTTTTCTCTATCCACTTTCTCAATGCAATGCATAATTGTATACACTTCTATCATGTCTCCTCTGACCCGCCTTTTCTCTAAACTAAAAAGCCCCAAATGCTGCAACCTTTCCTCATAAGGGAGTCGCTCCATCCCCTTGATCATTCTGGTTGCCCTCTTCTGAACCTTTTCCAACTCTAGAATATCCTTTTTGAGATGAGGCGACCAGAACTGTACACAGTATTCCAAATGCGGCCGCACCATAGATTTATACAACGGCATTATGATATCGGCTGTTTTATTTTCAATACCTTTCCTAATTATCGCTAGCATGGAATTTGCCTTTTTCACAGCTGCCGCACACTGGGTCGACATTTTCATCGTGCTGTCCACTACAACCCCGAGGTCTCTCTCCTGGTCGGTCACCGCCAGTTCAGACCCCATGAGCGTATATGTGAAATTCAGATTTTTTGCTCCAATATGCATAATTTTACACTTGTTTATATTGAATTACATTTGCCATTTTTCTGCCCATTCACTCAGTTTGGAGAGGTCTTTTTGGAGCTCTTCGCAATCCCTTTTTGTTTTAACAACCCTGAACAATTTAGTGTCATCAGCAAACTTGGCCACTTCACTGCTCACTCCTAATTCTAGGTCATTAATGAACAAGTTGAAAAGTACAGGTCCCAATACCGATCCTTGAGGGACTCCACTTTCTACAGCCCTCCATTGGGAGAACTGTCCGTTTATTCCTACTCTCTGCTTTCTGCTTCTTAACCAATTTCTTATCCACAAGAGGACCTCTCCTCTTATTCCATGACTGCTAAGCTTCCTCAGAAGCCTTTGGTGAGGTACCTTGTCAAACGCTTTTTGAAAGTCTAAGTACACTATGTCCATTGGATCACCTCTATCTATATGCTTGTTGGCACTCTCAAAGAATTCTAATAGGTTACTGAGACAGGACGTTCCCTTGCAGAAGCCATGCTGGCTCTGCTTCAGCAAGGCTTGTTCTTCTATGTGCTTAGTTAATCTAGCTTTAATAATACTTTCTACCAGTTTTCCAGGGACAGAAGTTAAGCTAACTGGCCTGTAATTTCCGGGATCCCCTCTGGATCCCTTTTTGAAGATTGGCGTTACATTGGCCACTTTCCAGTCCTCAGGCACGGAGGAGGACCCAAGGGACAAGTTACATATTTTAGTTAGCAGATCAGCAATTTCACTTTTGAGTTCTTTGAGAACTCTCGGGTGGATGCCATCCGGGCCCGGTAATTTGTCAGTTTTTATATTGTCCATTAAGCTTAGAACTTCCTCTCTTGTTACCACTATTTGTCTCAGTTCCTCAGAATCCCTTCCTGCAAATGTTAGTTCAGGTTCAGGGATCTGCCCTATATCTTCCACTGTGAAGACAGATGCAAAGAATTCATTTAGCTTCTCTGCAATCTCCTTATCGTTCTTTAGTACACCTTTGACTCCCTTATCATCCAAGGGTCCAATTGTCTCCCTAGACCTTAAAAAGGGTTTAAAACATTATTAAAAAAAATATTAAACAATTCTGACACAGATGCAGACTGGGATAGGTCTCAACTTAAAAGGCTTGTTGAAAGAGGAAAGTCTTCAAAAGGCCCAAAAAGATAGCAGAGATGGCGCCTGCCTAATATTCAAAGGGAGGGAATTCCACAGGGTAGGTGCCGCCACACTAAAGGTCCGTTTCGTATATTGTGCAGAACGAACCTCCTGATAAAATGTTATCTGCAGGAGGCCCTCACCTGCAGAGTGCAGTGATCGACTGGGCATATAAGGGGTAAGACGGTCTTTCATGTATCCTGGTCCCAAGCTGTATAAGGCTTTGTATGCCAAAACTAGAACCTTGAACTTGGCCCAGTAGCAAGTGGACAGCCAGTGCAATTCTTTCAGCAGCGGGGTGACATGTTGGCGATACCCTGCCCCAGTGAGCAGTCTCGCCGCTCCATTTTGCACCAGCTGCAGCTTCCAGACCAACCTCAAGGGCAGCCCCCCATAGAGCGCATTACAGTAATCCAGCCTAGAGGTTACCAGTGCATGGACAACAGTGGTCAGGCTATCCCGGTCCAGAAACGACCGCAGCTAGGATTCAGACTCAGTTTATTGGCCCTCATCCAGCCCACCACCGAGTCCAGGCAACGGTCCAGGGCTTGCATGGCCTCTCCCGATTCAGATGTTACAGAGAAACAGAGCTGGGTATCATCAGCATACTGCTGACACCTCGCCCCAAAGCTCCTGATGACTGCTCCCAAGGGCTTCATATAGATGTTAGACAGCATGGGGGACAAGATGGTACCCTGCGGCACCCCACAGCACAACTGCCAGGGGGCCAAAAGACAGTCACCCAATGCTATTCTCTGAGAACGACCCTGGAGATAGGATCGGAACCACTGTAAAACAGTGCTTCCAATACCCATCTCACCAAGTTGGCCCAGAAGGATACCATGGTCAATGGTATCAAAAGCCGCTGAGAGATCAAGTAAGAACAACAGGGTCACACTCCCCCTGTCCTTCTCCCGATAAAGGTTATCCATCAGGGCGACCAAGGCCGATTGAGCCCCATAACCAGGCCTGAACCCAGACTGGGATGGGTTAAGATAATCTGTTTCATCCAAGAGTACTTGCAGTTGCTGTGCCACAACCCTCTCAATCACCTTCTCTAAAAAGGGGGTATTTGCAACCGGTCAGTAGTTTTCACAAACCAATGGGTCCAGGGTGGGATTGAGAAGGCAGCAAGATTTTTTAGCATGTGTTTTTAAATCAGTTTTTTTAAGTGTTTTTAAATTTGTATTTAATGTCTTTGATTGTTGTAAACTGCCCAGAGAGCTTCGGCTATGGGGCGGTATACAAATGTAATAAATAATAATAATAATAATAATTCACAATTTTAAAAAAATCTCTATTAAATCAGAACTAGTACAAGAAGCTAAAATGATGAAACTGTGGTTAGCATACTTTGGACACATAATGAGAAGACATGATTCGCTAGAAAAGACAATCATGCTGGGAAAAACAAAAGGGAGTAGAAAAAGAGGAAGTCCAAACAAGAGATGGATTGATTGCATAAAGGAAGCCACAGACCTAAACTTACAAGATCTGAACAGGGTGGTTTATAACAGATGCTATTGGAGGTCACTGATTCATAGGGTCGCCATAAGTTGTAATCGATTTGAAGGCACAACAAATGAAAATTCTCCAGCATTTTTGTACAAATGTCTTGTAATAAACACATTTTTAGACAGATTTGACTAATGAACTAAAGCTTACAAGCAATTTCTCATTACATAATGTGTTATTTTCACTCCTATACTCATTTTTATGCACACATTCCCCTAATATATGGATTTTTGTAAACATTGGTTGGTTGGTGAACTGCGTCACAAAATTCGAATAAGTGTGAATTTCAAAGGATGGCTCTGTTTCAGTTCTTATATTGTTTCGGAACATGAGAAGTTGATAAATTTAGCTCTAACTGCAAACTGAATCAAATTTCTCCCCCAATCAGTACACACCAGACCCTTAAAGCACATTCAAAGGACTTTTCCACCCTACCAAAGAATCCTGGAAACAATAGTTTGTTAAGGGTGCTGGGAATTGTAGGTCTGTGAGGCCGCTGTGCTTTACCAACATTAGGGATGCAAGGAACTGTCCGTTTCAGTTTTCTCATTTTTCCTGTCTTAAATTCAGTTGTCCACATTTCTGCATCTATTTGTGATTTTTTAAAAACTCCTCACGAAAATTCTTCAGCATTTTAGTGCAAATTTCTCATAACACATCTTTGTATACAGTTTTGACTAATGTACACATTTGTGCAAGCAGTTTCTCCTAATATAATGCATTCTTGTGGATGTTGTTTGGTTGGAGGACTATATTGCAAAATTCAGATGACTGCAAATTTTGAAAGATAGCTCTCTTTTTGGTTCTCTTATTGTTTCAGAAAGTGCAGATTTGCTGGATTTGGCTTTAAATGGGAAATTAATCGAATTTCTCCCCCTGTTCCTAACCAACTTGATGTATACTAGAATTCTGTTGCTTTCAACAGTGGTTATGTACAAGCTGCTGAGTCAGGGATGGAGACCCCTCCAGATGATATTGGACTCCAACTCCCATCAGCCTTAGCCAGCATGGCCAATAGTCAAGGATGATGGGGACTGTAGCTCAGCAACAGCTGGAGGGGCACCAGGCCCCCACCCCTGCAGTAAGTTTATGGTTAATCTATTCAAGTTTAAGCTCTTGATAAAGTTACCAACTGGCCAAAAAAAAAAATGTTCCTGACAAGAAACCTGATCCTGGCAACATGCCTGTATGCCTTTAAGAGTTGCATCTTGATCTGCAGAAATCAGGAGGTGATGCAATATCACCTGCTATTGTTTGAGATTCAAGCTGCTGTTAAAGGGCACAGGAGGAAGGAAAGACCAAGGAAAGACCTAGCAGCGTCTAGCTCTCATCTCACCCCAAAACCTCAATCCTTTGAAGTCTGAGAGTGACCTTTAAAAAACCAAAGTAGTCAAGGGTGAGCAAATCAGAAGGGATAGAAGGTAATGAAAGCCCCTCCTTGGGATGACATTATCAGTGATACACGGTTTTTAAATAAATAAATAAAATCAGCAAAAGGCAAGAAACCACAAATAGACTTTGCTCTTTAATTCTGTGCAACTAGAAAGGCAGCACACAAAATAAATCACAAGAAAACATTTGGTATGATCACAGGTTGCACTCCCAAAGAAACCTAGGTCACAGTAGTCCCACTGACTTCTACGGGACTCCTTCAGAGTAACCTTTGTCACTAGGACAGCTACAATGTATTGCAGAGGATCAACATTTATGTACACCGCCCAGAGAGCCTTCTGGCTTTGGGCGGTATATAAATTAAATTAAATAAAAATAAATAAATAAAATAAACATTGCCATCGTTATCCAAAATTCTGGCCTCTTGAACTGAGTATCTGAGTATCTCTCTCTAAGTCTGTTCAGAGTCTGTCTAAGGCAAAATAGGTTTCTTTCAATAAAGAAGCCAAGGGCACACTGTATCTGAGCATGTTTGCAGTGCTTTTTCTTTGTGAAGGGGACCAGCTTATAGATATGAAAATGAATCTAAAAGACACAAGGATCTTTCTGACCAAATTCACAGTGCCTTTCCATACTGATCAGGAAGTAGATTTTTTTAAAGCATGTGAAGACAAACATCCTCTGAACATGTACAGAGAACCAAAGTAAGGAGATAACATTTAATATACTAACTTGTTCTTGCTTTATATCAGGCTTTCCATTCTAGCCACTGACCAGGAGTCTGAAGAATGAAATTAAAGCTCAGCTAGTACAATTCTGACCAGCTGGCAACTCTGTAGAGAGCCACACTTGACTGAGTGGGGAAAAGAAGGGTCACCTGCCCTAAACACACTTACTTTAAATGAAAATATTCATAGTACAGTAAAAATAGCCATGGTTTACAACAGTGATTCTCAAACGGTGCGCCGGGGCACACTGGTGTGCCGCAGGAGGTGGCTAGGTGTGCCGCGAATATTATGAAAGTATATTATTATTAAGTTATTTTTATTCATAGTTTAAAATATATTAATATATTTTCAATTTTGTACACGAAGTGCGCCAGAAAATTTTCATATGTTTTACAGTCCGCTGTGAACCAAAAAAGTTTGAGAACCACTGGTTTACAACAATAAAATAAAATCACTGGGACTTTCGATGAGTGCTTCTCATGATATACATTTGATAGATTGAGGTATTTGATAGACTGAGATTATGTTTTGTTTTAATATGCTCACCTTCCTGTGGCTGTGTGGGGGTGCTATTGCTATTGTTTATTGTTATGTTTTTATAGTGTGTTTTATTTGTTTTGTATTAACTTTGTGTAAATTCCTTGAGAACCTTCGAGTATCAAGTGACTAATACATATTATTATTATTATTATTATTATTATTATTATTATTATTATTATTATTATTGTTATAGACAGCATTTTCATTTGCAAAGTGCTGTATGGTCTTTACAAATAATGAGCAGTAAGTTTAACTCTTTTAGAGCTTTCAAAATATTATTTTGCTTTAATCCATATTTGTTGTTATATGCATTCTTATGGTGACCCTTTGAATCCTTTGGATGTATTCATAGGGTTTTCATGGTAAGAAGTATTCAGAGGTGGTTTACCATTGCCTTCCTTAATCCATATAGCAACTCTGTAAGTTAGATCAGTATCACTGTTTTCATATCGTAAACCAGTGTTTCTCAACCGGTGTGCCTCCAGATGTTGTTGGACCACAACTCCCATCAGCCTCAGCCAGTATTGCCCATGGTCAGGAAAGATGGGAATTGTGGTCCAACAACATCTGGAGGCACACCGGTTGAGAAACACTGTCGTAAACTGAGAGTTAAAGCCAAGAGATAATTGTTTGCCTGAAACTACCTATAGAGTTCAAGGCAAAAGCCAGATTCAATCTGGAAATTCCAAATTTATAGATCTGCCTTTTAGCAGCTACCATCACTAGTGTTCCCATTTTACAGATGAGGAATTGAAAAGTAGAAGCTTGCCAAAAGATACTCAAGGCATTATCAACACCACAGACTTTTATACCCAGTTTAACTGTCATGGCGTCTCTCCTGTCCACACAAGGATGTTAATGCATATGTGGGTCACTGTTTCCATGTGTACATTTGTGTGCATTTGTGCACACATGAGTGCTTTCAATTGTATGCCTCTGAAACCTATATTGATTTCCTTGCCACACTACTGGGGTGGGTGGGTTGCTTGATGGGATATATTAGTGCTGTGTGTTATTGTGCTCTCACCTCAATTAGTACTTCCCCATCCACCTTGTTCCAGAAACCCGAGGTCCATTGTGGGCATGTACACAGATATTTGTTTACCTGTGCACAGGCATGTTTTTTTTTTTAAAAATAACATGGGTTTTTCAATATATCAGATTTGCACACAACAACAGTAAAAAAAGTGTGTTGCTCCAAACCACACAAAGATTTGGAGTTGCTCACACCGAAGGCTGTTGTTTCCTTCCCTTCCCTTCCCTTTTTTGTTCCTGTCTCTCAGAGCCTTCAGCAACTGGAACACAGAAGCATTCTGCCATGGCTAGTGCAGTTAGAACATGCCGTTAGGGTTAGCAATGTTAAATAATAATCCTTATACAATTTTCTAAGCACCGTATGCATATTAAAAGATGACAGTCCCTGCCTGCAGGCTCACAATCTAACAGACATGATGCAAAAGGAAAAAGGAATGGGAAGAGAAAAGCAAGCACTGGCGCAGCAGCTCCTTCACTGACTGATGGCTGGAGCTAGGATGGTCTCCCCCTTGCCATGATGTTCTTCCTGGGAGGCAGGGGGTGATTTATAGAGCTGTGTTTTGCTTTTCAATAGATCAATGAACAGAACAGCCCATCTTCAGGAGAAAAGGGTTCCTCCAAACCCAGCCTTATTGAAAGGCTGTTTGAACTCAAAAATCCCTTATAAATAGAGTTGGGGAAGAAATCCAATTCTATGTAAAGGTGAACCTACCTACTTTGCTCTTTTTGGAACAATACGTGAACACAGCCACCCTTCAAAATTCGCACTTCTCTAAATATTGCAATGCAGTTCTCTAGCCAAGTAATGTGTACAAAAACGAATATAATGAAGTGAAGTGTGGATACAAATGCACATATCAGTGAAACTAACATACAAAAATGCATTATATTAGGGAAGATTGCATTGCAAAAATGTATGTATATCGGACAAAATTCACCCTAAAATGCTGATGAATTTTCTTGAGGACTTGGTGAACCAATTTAAGACTGGAAACATGAGAAACTGAGTGAAAGAAACTGAGATTGGTATATTTGCCCCTCCCTTTCTATGATGAGTGCCTGGTAAGGAGTGGTAACCCTTGAATGTGGAGGGAAGTCTTTATGGGAATGTTACAAACAGATGCCTCAGCTCCTTGGAAGCAGTGAAACTGACATATTTCATAGCAGCAGAGCAAGATGAGGTGGTGTTGCTTACCTGGCTTCCCAAGGCAGAGGCCAGTGGCAGTAATTGAGAAAGCTCTCAGACAACTGCTTGCCCTGTTTTCCTATAACACGTTGCCCAGTTCACAAAATGACTATTGCTTTAGAATTACTCTAATCATAATACTTTCCCCTCTGTCTCTGTATAAAATAGGGATGGAAAGATCTGCCAAGTTTGGTTCTCTCACATTCTCATTTTTCCAGTCATAAATTCAGTTCTCCACATTACCGCAGCAATTTGTGAATTTTTTAATAAACAAATTCTTCGGAAAATTCTTCAGCATTTTATTGCAAATTTCTCCTAAGAAACACATTTTGTATGCAGTTTTGACTACTGTACTCATTTTTTCAAGCAATTTCGCCGAATATAATCCATTTTTGTATTTTATTTTCACTAATATATCCACTGTTATGCATACTTTCCCCTAATATATGCATTTTTGATAAACATTATTTGGTTGGAGAACTGCATTGCAAAATTTGAATAAGTGCGGATTTCAAAGAATGGCTGTTTCAGTTCTCATATTGTTTTGGAAAGTACAAATTTGATAGATTTGGCTTGAAATGAGAACTGAACCAAACTTCTCCCCCATCCCTAGCATCGAGGTGGACATCAAACAACCTTCATAGAACTTTTTAACAGAACAGAGATTTGGGGTTCACTGTAGCAGCCAGCAGAGCATTGTTTGCTCAGGAAAGTAGGAAGACTGAGCTGTGATTCCTCTCCAACATCCCCTCTACTGTCAATGTTCAGGCTACAAGTGCCATTATTTATGTAGCCAAAACAAGGAAATGCAAGGGAGTTCTCAGCAGCCAGCTTGGAAGAACCCTAAGGTTTACAGAAATATAAAACATATTTGGGGGGGGACCTAATGGGGTGCGAAAACCTCAGAATAGCCCAGCCAGGACTGAGTGTGCTCACCGGCCACAGAGTACTGACTGAAGATCACATCCACACTACGAACGAGAGGTGCCAGCTTTCTCTGAAGAAAACCAGCTGTTTATTCTGGAGGCCCAGATTGTGCAACTACCGTTCATGTCACAAGACATCTAAAGCACCATCATGAGGGGTTTAAGGACATAAGAAGGGCCCGGCTGGATCAGGCTGCACTGGATTAGTGCAGCATGTGACGATCCCACCTTTGGCTCCACCTGTCAGGTTCCCACCTGCTTGCGGCTACCGCTTTTCACTAGGCACCACCAGGACACCACCAGTCAGGATCATCATTTTTATTTTTTCTCACTCCGCTCTAGCACAGATCTCTCAAGATCCCACTGCTAGGCAGCACCACCAGCCACTCCCTGTAAACAATACTGCTAGAGACTTCGCCTTAGTCTCCCTATGGCTTGTTACTTTGTGTCTGGGTGCCCTTGCTGTCCACAACCCCCCTGTATCTTTGTCATTAAAGCATACAATCCTGGGTTGCTCTGGATACTTGACGATGTTACAATTTCTTCCTTCACCACTGCCACCATTAGATACAGTTTCCCTTCAGCCTTGGTAATTACCCTGCCCTCCCTTCTGGTCTGTATATCCCCAGCCAAGGATCAGGCTTTTGGTAAACCAATAAAAGTATTTATTTGATAACACTAGGAAATAACAAGATTACTTTAGGAATGTTTAACAAGTGTATGGTTTCATATAGTGTCACTCTTATGTTCCCAGTTATATTCTGTCCAAATATCAGCCTAATAGAATCCAAACCTCCCTCAGAACTCTGTCAACTCAATCCCAACTGCCTCCCACTTCAACGCCTTCCCAATCACTCTCCTCTCAACTCCCCCCAACAACCTCCCCAACTCAACTGTCATCCTCTCATTTATACCTTCAGCCATTCAAAACACTCAGCCAATCATCATCCAACATTCTCCCGCATTCTAGCCCACGTGCTCCCCCCTCTTACTACTTACCATATATCCCTATATAAACCAGCAGTTACCATATTTACAGTTTTTAACATATAAGGACATCACACAGCACTCTGTTCTCTCAGTGGCCAATGAGATGAAAACCCACTAGCAGAACATGAGTGCAACAGTACTCTCCCCACTTGTGATTCGCAGCAACTGATATTCAGAAGCATACTGCTTCCCATAGTGGAGGCTGAACATAGGCTATTGTGACTAGTGGCAATTTATAGCCTTATCCTCCTTGTCTAATCCTCTTTTAAAGCCATCCAAGTTGCTAGCCATCTCTACCTCCTGTGTGAGTGAATTCCATAGTTTTAACTATGTGCTGTGTGAAGACGTACTTTGTTTAGTCTGTCTTGAATCTTCCAACACTGAACTTCATCGGATGGCCCCATTGAGTTCTAGTCTTATGGGGGGGGGGAGTAACCTTCTCTCCATCTACTTTCTCCACACCATGCATTATCTTATAAACCTCTGGCATGCCCCCCCTTTACTTGCCTTTTCTCTAAAATATAAAGCCAGAAATGTTGTAACCTTTCTTCATAGGGGAGTTACTCCACTCTCTTGATCTCCTCTTCCACTTCCTAAAAAGAGGCAAATGACCCCTCCTCCAAATAGTAACCCTCAATTCACCAACAGTACTTATTCTTAATATCCTCCCCTCATTACTATTGTTTGGCTCTTTCTTTTCCATATCCCAGTCCTGTGCCTCATGAAGGAAAAGAGGAGCTGCTTCCTGTGAGGAGAAAAGGCTGAGAGCACCCATTCATCTCCCTTATGGCTGCTCCTCCTCTCTCAGACACTGAGGGGGAAAGGCAGGCCGGAACAACTACATTGTTGCTGGTAACAATCCTGAGGTAAAAAAAAAGGGCAGGAAAACAAGAGAGGTGCCAAGGACCTCTTTGGGGACTATTATTTACAGCACCATCACAATTCTCTTGGCATCTGTGGGCTCAAGATGCTGCCAGATGTCATTTTACAGCTGGTGTGAGACGCTGTGGCATGCCACGGAGTATGACTTAGTGCCACAAAGCATTGGTCATTTGCTCCCCAGCAGCCACTTCATCTCACTCCCAGGCCCGAAGTGTGGAAAGAGGTGAACCCAAGTGCAGAAGCTCTGCCCATAGGACAGGACGCCATCCCTCCTCAGGAATGAGCCTTTCTTCCAGCTTTGGGGCTGGGGCGCAACCCAAGCGAGGCCCAAATCCCCACCTGAAATGGAGCCTCTCTCCCGCAAAAGAAATAAGCTGTTGAAGTGAAAACTCAAATGGTGTCGCAATAGGTCGGATACGAGTGATGCTGCCTGCTAATTAGGCAGGGTTTGGCTGGGAGTTAAGGTGATGACTGTCCCCCTTGTGGGACTTCTTAGCTCCAGATCTGGCACAGGAATGGCTCTGTTGCCTCCTCTCTGAAATTTTGTTGTTATGTGCCTCCAAGTCGATTATGACTTATGGTGACCCTATGAATTAGCGACTTCCAAGAGCATCTGTCATGAACCACCCTGTTCAGATCTTGTAAGTTCAGGTGTGGCTTCCTTGATGGAATCAATCCATCTCTTGTTTGGCCTTCCTCTTTTTCTACTCCCTTCTGTTTTCCCCAGCATCATTGTCTTTTCTAGTGAATCATGTCTTCTCATTATGTGTCCAAAGTATGATAACCTCAGTTTCATCATTTTAGCTTCTAGTGACAGTTCTGGTTTAATTTGTTCTAACACCCAATTATTTGTCTTTTTCACAGTCCACAGTATGCGCAAGACTCTCCTCCAACACCACATTTCAAATGAGTTGATTTTTCTCTTATCTGAATTTTAGGGGTAGCCTATTTACTTCTTCCAGTCGCAGAGTCCTTGCCCAGTTTGAAAAGTTCAACCGGGGCTAATCACCACTGAGATCCATGAACAAGGAAAGGTGATGGGATTAGCGCCCCAGAATCACTTCCCTCCCCATGTTCTGCAGTCACCACACCTCTTATTGAGTTCATGCAGGGTAGTGGTTGAGTGTTGGACTAGGATCCAGGAGACCTGGGGTTATTTATTTACAAAAGTACTTCTATATGACAAATTCATACGATATACCTTTCTCTTTGCTCAGGCATTTTAGTTTAATATGTTCAATTTGGTTTTAGATTTGTGGATTTTTATATATATGTTTTTGTACCGATTTATGTGATTTTATTGTATATATCTTCTGTTGTACACCGCCCAGAGAGCTATGCTAGTGGGGCGGTATAAAAATCTAACAAATAAATAAATAAATAAATATAATATGGTGGTGCGCAACAACCAG
This sequence comes from Rhineura floridana, assembly GCF_030035675.1. Lineage (NCBI taxonomy): Eukaryota > Metazoa > Chordata > Lepidosauria > Squamata > Rhineuridae > Rhineura > Rhineura floridana. Next base: position 200,803,232 of record NC_084483.1, on the reverse strand, counting down.
CGCTTGGAAAAGTTACTTGTTTGAACTATAACTCCCACCAGCCCCAGCCAACATGGCGACTGGATTGGGCTGATGGGAGCTGTAGTTCAAAAAAGTAACTTTTCCAAGCTCTGGCAACAACATATACAATAAAATACAAAATACCATTAAAACAGACAAATATTGTCATTAAAATGACTGGCTAATAAAAAAAATAAACACACAGGCCTGTTTACATAAAAAGGACTTCAAGAGACATCTGAAAATCAAAAATGTGGGTGCTGCTGAATCTCTGCTGTAAGAGTGTTCCACAGCATGGAACCAGTGACCCTAAATGCCTGACTTCTAGTGGAGGCTGGTGAAGCCTATGTCACATAGGGGACAACTAGCAGCACTCCTCTGGATTATCAAATTGCCACTCAGCCATGAAGTGACTTTGGCCAAGTCACTTTCTCTCAGCCTAACCAACTTCACAGGGTCGTTGTTGGAATAAAATGAGGAGGGAAAGAATAATCTATGCCATACCTTGAAACCCAGGAAGGAAGGAAGGAAGGAAGGAAGGAAAAGAAAGAAAGAAAAAGAAAGAAAGAAATTTTTTTTGGAGAAGCTGGGATTTTCACACATTACACAAATGACTTGGGTAAGATGAACTTGAGTTGCAAAATTACACAGGCACCTAAACTGCCATGTAAACAGGATATTCCCCTTTAGGTGACTATCATTGGTTTTATAAGCTATGGATGATCAACTGACGTTTTCCAGATCATGGGATGCAACCTAATCAGAGTGTTCACCTTTTTCAGCAGACTTATCAACATATGTCACATCATTCAAATAAGAGCTGAGCCACATTCAGAAGAATTATGGACTGTAACACTTTGAACTGGTGAAAACACATATTTGAAAAAATTCACCACCCATGGAAAGTCCACATGTCAGAAAGGATTGCAGCCTTCTCCCTGAAGTGCAAGTTTACTACATTCAGAGGATTTTGTCTGAATTCAGTCAGCTACAAAATTCCCTACCTGCTATCTGAAGTACTCTCTCATCACTCTGATCTCATGGCAGCTCCTCCTTAAATCTTTACTGGCAATCTGTCTCCTGGATCTAACAAGCTCCTAACCCCATAGGTAACTAACTAGTTGCTAACTGGTGCCTCAATTAGCTACCAGGCCAGGTTCAAGGTGCTAGTATTAGTGTACAAAGCCCTATGCAGCTTGTGGATACCTAAAAGATCGCCTCACCCTGTACATACCCAGCTGATCACTGCATTCTGCAGGAGAGAGCATCCCGCAGATACCATCCCATCAGGAGGTTCTTTCTGCATGATGTTGGAATGGGGCCTTTAGTATGGTGGTACCTACCCTATGCAACTTCCTAACACTTATTATTATTATTAGTATTGTTGTTGTTGTTGTTGTTGTTCTTGTTCTTGTTCTTGTTCTTGTTCTTGTTGTTATTTATCCACCACCCTGAAATCCCAGGGCGGGTTACAACACATGTTAAAATACATAATTAAAAACAAAAACAAGTTAAAATCTCAGCATCCCAAAAAACAGAGCAGGTCCTAAAAATATACATGTGAAGTGTCAAGGCACCTTCTCTGTTATCTTTTTGGTCCCTGCTAAATGGAGATCTTTATTCCAGCTAGTATCTGCATTAGATTTGAATTGATTCTATGCATGTGCTGTTATTGGTTTAAGTTGAGATATATATAATATCTTTTTAAAAATTGTGTTTATATATGCAGTTCTTTTAACTGTTTTTGTATGTCCTTTTACTATATTGTAAATTGCTTTGCAATGCCTCATGGGAAGTGATTCATAAATGAAATAAGTAATCGTAATAGTAAGCTCCTTATGTTCAAAGCCCTCCATGACCTTCCCCCTTTTATCTCTCTGCCCTTTTATCCTGGTATTTCCCTGCCTTTGGCCTTTGTTCCTTATGTGGTGTTGCATGTCTACTGAGTATTAGTTCTGATTTGTCTGCAGGAAGGCTATACAACAATGAGCATTCATCCCCATGTCATCCTGATTTGCTTGCATGGAGGTTATAAACTTCCAGTTAATCAACTATTTATCCAACAATTTTTAGTGCATTTCCCTACGTTCGTAGCCACAAAAGTTTGTCTTTGTTGTGTCAGAGCAACAGTCCACTTTAACTGTGCAAACCTAAATTTACAATATGAGACTGAGTGCCCTCCGCAAAATACTGTCAGTTTGGAGGAGACCTCAGTCTCTTTCTCTCTCTGGTGTGTGTGTGTGTTACAGCCCTAGGAACACTATACCAGGTGATTTTTCTAACTGTGTAAAGATCAGCCTTGAACAGGAGTGGCATATTCTGAAGTGAAGAAAGAGAAGGGAAACAAGCTCTTATTAAAACATACAAAGCACAGGAAGTGACGATAAGAGGAATATTTATGACAGCAAACAGGTTAAAAAAAAATGGGAGAGCCCCAGTTAGCAGGAAGGCTAGAAAGCACGGCTCTGTTCCTTGTTCCTCATAGCACAAAAGCAGTAGAGCCTTAAATTAGGCCATTCAGAATCAACCCATGAGCTCATATCTCAAAACAGAACTAAATATCACATAGAAACATAGGGTGGTTATTCAATCCTAGTCCTACTCTGAGAAGACCCATTGAAGTTAATAGACATGACTGACTTAGGTTCAGCGGGTATACTGTACTTACTTGAATGCAATCCATAGAAAGCAGCCTTATGGCAGGTTCCATTACTAGTCTGTTTACCCCAGAACAGTTTGTTCCCAATAGGGGTGAGGGAGAAATTAGATTCAGTTCACAAAGGTGGTTCTACCTAATTTGCACTTTCCAAAACACTATGCAAATTGAAGGTCACCTATCCTTCATAATTTTCACTTCTCTAAGTTTTGCAGTGCATTCTCCTGCCAAGTAATGTGTGCAAAAATGCATATGCTAAAGTATGCATGAAATGCATATATTAGTGAAAATAATATACATAAATGCATTGCATTGAAAGAAATATAAATATTATGGGAAACATACTTTGCAAAAATGTCTATATTAGGCAAAATTGTGTAGAACCATATGTACATTAGGAGAAATGTGCACTAAAATGTTAAAATTAATAAATAAATAAACCCTCTAAAATGCTGGTGAATTTTCATAACTTAAAAAAAATATTACAAACTGATGTGGAAACATGGAGAACTGAACTTAAGACTGCAGAAATGAGAAACAGGGAGAAACTGAAATTGTCATATCTACCCATCCCTATTCTGAATGACAGTGGCAGAACACACACACGTGCACACCTCACCTACCTACCTTGCCTGCCATCAACCAAGGTGGGAGAGTAACGCTCCTCTTCCATGATTTGTGGCAGGGTATCTGTCGCAGATCGCAAAGAGGGAGCTTCCAAGTCACCCGCCCGTTCTCTCACTCCATCTACCTGTCCCTCCTGACTTTTGCGGCTGCAAGTGCTGCAAGTGCAGGGCTGCCATTAACCCAGATGGTGGCCGAGGTTTCTCTAAGGGGATGAAGCCAACACCGCCATCTTGGTTGATGGCACGTATATGTACTATGTAATCTCATCCCTGCCATCAACCAAGATGGCGGCAGGGGCACTAGCACTTTAGAGAAACCTCAGCTGCCATCTTGGTTAATGGCAGCCCTGCGTGCACAGCCACAAAAGACAGGTGAAACAGGTAGGTGGAGTGAGCGAACAGGTGGGCGGCTTGGAAGCTCCCTCTGAGATCCGCGGAAGGGGAGTGCTACTTTCCCACCCTATCGAGGGCCCCCTGTGTCCCCAGGGAACTTCAGCTAGGGCCCAACCTGGCCACCCTTTGGCACCGGCTCTGGGTCTCCAAGATCTAATTCCCATAGATCTTTCCCAGGTCAGCTATGCTGCCTGAGATCCTTTTGAGTGGAAATACCAAAGGATGAAACTGGGAACTTGGGCATGCAAAGCATCTGCTCTGTCACCTAGCTATAGCCCATTTTGGGCGTATTCACATGGGAGCATAACTTTGTACTAAAGATGCTGTTTTTACCTCCGTTTTCTATTTGCACCGTCCACAGTAAGGGCTCAATACCAGCTGCAAATATGGTGTTTTCTATTCACACTGAGGGGAAGGATCAATCACGTAGTTTCCTAATGACCGCACCCTCTAATTTAACATTTCCACTCCCTCTGGTTACCTGGCAACCGAGCATGCTCAGTTTGATCTATCAGTTAGTTTCATTTTTTAAAAAGTGGAAGTGCAATTATTTGTATTTTCACTGGTACAATATAGCTGAAATACAAATCTTTGTTTGAGCAGTGTTATGCTTTTGTGCACAAGTTTAGGGGAAAATATACTAAAGGCACCATTTGCAGCAACCTAAAAAAGGCTTGCAGAACGGAGGACAGCAGCCGGAAGTTGTTTGTCAGCCCACAGGAAATAAAATGAATGAGGGGAGGAGGAGGGCATGGGTATGGAGAGGGGAACAATTGATGCACCCAACTAAAAGCATTGGAGCAAGCACTAGAAATATGGAGTGAAGACGTTTTGCTTCCCTTTTTGTATTAGCAGAAGATTGGGTTAATATGGATTTACAGGGGGAAAACTGTGTGATAGCTTCTGTTTGCCAGTGATGTTATGTGAACCATGCAACGTCATGTGAACCATGCGACTTAAAAGAGGATGTGAGTAGCAGAGCTTGGAAAAGTTACTTTTTTATACTACAACTCCCATCAGCCCAATCTAGTGGCCATGCTGGCTGGGGCTGATGGGAGTTGCAGTTCAAAAAAGTAACTTTTCCAAGCTCTGGTGAGTAGCACCAAACACACAGTAGACCACCACATAGATGAGCCCTTCATTATAAGGGAAACAGGGTTCCCAATCCCAGGTGTCCTCCATATGACAAATTATTGCTAGATGGGCAACACTGGCAAAGAAGAATCAGTGGGTGAGTGTGGGTTCTTAACCCTTTCATTTATTTAATAGAATTTATATACTTTCTTGTCCCCACTGATGTTTCTCATCTAGATGAAGCCCTTGGGAGAGGTCATCAGAAGATTTGGGGCAAGGTGTCAGCAGTACGCTGATGACACCCAGCTCTAATTCTCTGTAATATCTGCATCAAGAGAAGCCAGTCAAGCCCTGGACCAGTGCCTGTACTCTGTGGTAGGCTGGATGAGGACCAATAAACTAAGACTGAATCCTAGCAAGATGAAGGTGCTGTGGGTTGGTGGTTCCCGAGTTCAGACAATTCATCAATTGCCTGCTTTGAATGGGGTCATATTTCTTCTGAAAGAGCAAGTTTGTAGTCTGGGGATGCTCCTGGATCCACCTGTGTTGCTAGAGGCTCAGGTCACCTAAGGTGGTAGCAATGCCTTTTATCAGCTATCTGGACTAGGATAGCCTGACCGCTGTTGTCTATGCACTGGTAACCTCCAGGATGGATTACTGTAATGCGTTCTATGTGGGGCCGCCCTTGAGGTTGATCCAGAAGCTGCAGCAGCTGCAAAATACTGCAGTGCGACTGCTCACTGGGGCAGGGTATTGCCAACATGTTACCCCGCTGCTGAAAGAATGGCTGCCCATTAGCTACCAGGCCAAGTTCAAGGTTCTAGTTTTGGTGTACAAAGCCCTACACAGCCTGGGACCAGGAAGGATCCCTGAAATACTGTCCTACCACTTATATACCCAGTTGATTACTGCAATCTGCAGGTGAGGGCCTCCTGAAGACGCCATCTTATCTGGACATCCGTTCTGCACAACATAGGAAGCAGATTGTTAATGTTATGGCACCAACACTTTGGAATTCCCTCCCTTTACATATTAGACAGGCGCCATCTCTGTTATCTTTTCGGCACTTATTGAAGACCTAAGGTAGACACCTTATCTCAATCTGTGTCTGTGTTGGAATTGCTTTTTAAGATTTGTTTAAAGATTTTTTAAGATGTTTCAATATGTTTTTAAAAATATTTTGTTTTAATAGGTTTAGAAGTCTTTTGTTTTTAAGGTGTTTTAAAGTGTTTTTAGTAGAAGAGTGAGGGCATGATATAAATGTAATAAATAAATAATGCTTAATCATCAAAATCTCTAAGCAGTTTACATAAAATATAGCATATACATTAAAATTACTGATAAAATCAGATATTAAAAACAAGTTAACCTAAAAACGAGTTCAAAACATACATAAAATCAGTAGTGTTAAACATGGGTGATATTCAATGCTGTTCCTGCCCAGAGTACAACTACTCATTGCAGCGAATAGGTTCATTAATTTCAGTGGGTCTTCTCTGAGTAGGACCTAACTGAATACAACCCAGATGTCATAAAATAATATTACATATTAAAATACATGTCAAATGCACATGTCTGGGTAGTTTTGCTTGAGCAAAAAAAAATTTTTAGCAGGTGCTGAAAACCATACAGTGAAAGCATCTGCCTAAAATCAATAGGCAAGGAGTTCCAAAGTATAGGTGCTGCCACACTGAAGGATCAGTTTCTTACAAGTGTGGAATGAACGTTGTGTGACACTTGTAAAAGTGCCAGTTGTGCAGTTCAAAACAGTTCCTTCCCCTGCTCATTCTCTCCTGTCCGCATGCTGTTTGAAATCCCTTCCAAGATAAGCTCAGAAACAAGAAGCTTGCCTGACTGCCCTAGGGAAGCATTAATAAGGAAGAACAGAGAGGTGCCAGAGAAAAGGGCTTGTCCACATTGGAGTAATGTGGATTTGCAGCTGCTTCTCTCTCTCTCTCTCTCTCTCTCTCTCTCTCTCCCTCTCGTTGTTGTGGCATCTACCGGATGTTATTTTATTTATTTTATTTGTATCCCGCCCTTCCTCCCAGCAGGAGCCCAGGGCGGCAAACAAAGCACTAAAACACTTTAAAACATCATAAAAACAGATCTTAAAATACATTAAAACAAAACAGCATAAAAACATTTTTTTAAAAAACAACTTTAAAAAAGGTTTAAAAACATTATTAAAAAACATATTAAACAATTCTGACACAGATGCAGAATGTTATCCTCATCCAGGTGACAGCCTCACACCTTCCCCCTCTAAATTCAGATTTCCCCCATCTGCAAATAATCCAAGAAGGGAATGAAATCCAATATAAAACTGCATGTTGTCTGACTGTGGATGCACTGAAGCATATTGTGTAGGTGGTATGTAAAACATGTGTGGTAATGTTTTGCTTGGGGCCATCTATTGCCACATCCCCTACTTCCATTTTGTTTTCAACAGCCACAGGATGCCGCCTGCCTTTCAATTTTTTTTTTTTAAAAAACGGTTCTTTTGCACAGAACTACTCTTGCAACAAACAGCTGCATTAAAAACAATAATAAAAATTGCCCTTGCAGGTTTCAGGAAAGGAAATGAAAGGAAGTGGCAGCCTTTAATGCAAGTGACTCCAAATCCTTGCCTGACTTAGAGCAACACACATATTTTTATTTTTGGCTATTCTATCATGGAAATAGATAGAAAAACTTGCATTGATATTAAAAAAAGGTGCACAAGCACAGGTATAAAATACCTGCACACGTGCCCACAATGGACCTCAGTTTTCTTGGCTTGGAGACTTGGAGCTGCTCACTCTTTTTAAAAAATATATTTTTGACTGCTCTTATGTGCAAATCTGGTAGATCGAAAAACCTGTATTTCAAAAATAAAAAGATGTGTTTTTTTTAAATAAAAAGGTGCACACACACACATGTAAACAAACATCTGTGTGCATGCCCACAACAGCTTTCAGGTTTCTGGAACTTATGGTAGGCGGCGAAGTACTAACGGAGGGGAGGGGACAACAATACACAGCATTAATACATCGCATCAAGCGCCACCCACTAGTATGGACAGGAAACATCAAGATTTCAGAGGCATAAAACTGGAAGTGTTCATATGTGCATGACATCATACCAATGTGCACATGGAAAGAGAGACCCATACATGCATTAATACCCCATGGTGGACAGGAATATACAAGGCAAGGCAGGAATATACCTGCTAACACACACACAGGATAAAATCCTCTATAAAAATATGCATTTTCCATGATGATTTTGGCATAACCCCCTTGTCTCCAACCCCTCCTGAATTGAAGCCCATCTAGGTATAAACTGCAATGAGGTCTATTCCTCTCTTGATATCTTTACCTTTTTTTATAATTGCCTCCCACCTCTGTCAGAACTGTAAATTCTGGGGCAGGGACCCAGTTTGGGCTTGCTTGCTTTTGTGATCCTTGTTTATGCTTGCTTCTTAAAGTGTTTATTTATTTATTAGATTTAAATCCCACCCTTCCTCCCAGTAGGAGACCAGGGCGGCAAACAAAAGCACCAAAAACACTCTAAAACATCATAAAAACAGACTTTTAAAATATACTACAACAAAATATCCTTTAATTTGTTTCCCAACCTTTCTTTATTTTTTTGTTGCTGGACTACAGTTCCCATAATTCCTGACCATTGGCCATACTGGCCAGGGCTGATGGGAGTTGTAGTCCAGCAACAAAAATTAAAAAGAGGTTGGTCATATCAAAACAAGACATCTTTAAAAAAGCTTTTAAAAAAAGCTTTTAAAAGTCTTTTTTAAAAAGCTTTAAAAACATCTTTTTAAGAAAGCTTCAAAAACAAAAAGCAATTCCAACACAAACACAGACTGGGATAAGGTCTCTACTTAAAAGGCTTGTTGAAAAAGGAAGGTCTTCAGTAGGTGCCGAAAAGATAACGGAGATGGTGCCTGTCTAATATTTAAGGGGAGGGAATTCCAAAGGGTAGGTGCCACTACAATAAAGGTCCGCTTCCTGTGTTGTGCAGAACAGATAAGATGGTATTTGCAGGAGGCCCTCACCTGCAACATATAGTGATTGACTGAATATATAAGGGGTAAGATGATTTTTCAGGTATCCTGGTCCCAAGCTGTATAGGCTTTGTACACCAAACCCAGAACCTCAAACTAGTGCAATTCTTTCAGCAGCAGGGTAGCCAGTGCAATTCATTTAGCAGCAGGGTGACATGTTGGTGATACCCTGTCCCAGTGAGCAGTCACGCTGCCCCATATTGCAACAGCTGCAGCTTCTGGACCAATCTCAAGGGTAGCCCCACATAGAGCTTATTACCGTAATCCAGCCTGGAGCGTTTGTTTGCTTTGTTGTTGTGCTGCTTGTTTACACTTATGTTTGGGTTTTTTTTTCTTTTTGCTTATGTGCATCTTGCAGATTGCTGGTGCTATTTAAATATAGGTGGAAATAATGCGATATATCTATTGTTATTTGCATTCTGATCTCTGAGTTTCAGGGCTCCCAGCATGTACTTTGGGTTTTGTTCCCTTGGAATGTAGATCCCCAGAAATTGATATTGGTTTTATTCACACACATTTACAGGCAGAGTATAAGATGGAAGGTTCACAGTATTAACACCCCAACAGATCCTGCTCCCCCATCCACCTCCATTAGATTTCTAGGGCAGCCTCCAATGCCACATCATGGAATTCATCACAGAGAGCATTTTAAGCCTTTGTGTGTCTCTTGGGCCCAGTTCCAAGACTGCCAGTCTATTGTTCTCTTTCACATACAGATACCTTGATGACACCCTGTCTAACAACTATAGAATAACTCAGCTGGGAGGGATCTAAAGAGGACATCCAGCCCAACCCCAATTCTATCATAATTTGTTTCGAAAGCTGTTGGGGCCATGAATGTTTCTTCAGCTCTTGCACTGATCTGTTTTCAGCTTGCTGTATTGAATGAATTGCTTTTAACTGCTGGAAGATGCTCAATAGTATTAAGAGACACGTTGTAGGTTGTGTTTTATTATATTTTTCTTGTTTGCTGTCTCAAGTGGTTTTTTTTTTTAAAGGGAAGGCAGGATAGAAATGTTTTCAGATGTTTTTAGAAGGTGCTATATAAATATTTTAGACGTTTTAATTGTTTTATCGTTTGAGTAGTTGACAACCTGGGCTCCATCCAGAGGAAAGGTGGGATATAAAGTTAATATAATTGTAGTAGTAATAGTAACGGTAGTAACAGCAACAAATGTTTTTAAATAAATAACTGGTGGTGATGAAAAAATAAACAAACAGCAGCCATAATAGAAATGGCCCTTATCAATTTCACTGGTGAGTTACATCTAGACAAAATGTTCATTGTGGCTATATTTTGACATTTTCAGTTTCTGCCAATGACGTCTCATTTCATCTCTCTCAGGCTGCCAAAAGATCACCATTGCTATACTAGCTGTGATGTGGGTGAGTGGGTGGATCTATTCAGCCTCAGTTCTAAAGGCTTATCTCAGAGGCAGCCTCAAAAAGCATAGAGAGAAGGGCATAAGAGGGAGTCAGGAAGAGAGACTTTGTGAGGTGCATAGTATTGCTGCTGCGAGGGACAACAAACACTAGTCCTTAAGCCTCAGTCAGGCTGCTTTTGGCCATCAGGTTTGATTCTAGGACCTGGCAACTTACGGCAGCTGACAGAGTCCCAGTGCCATGGTAGGGCCCACCACCAGCACTGGCAGTAGTGATGGGTGTCCATTTAAATTTCTCACAGTGCCCCTGACATAGCAATGCTCTGGGGCATTATGGGGAATTAAAATGGAGGAGGGCGCCCAACGGATAGCATGTTATGGAAGTCTCTCATATAGGGTTGCCAGGTTCCTGGCCTGAGACTGATCCTGTATCTTTAGGATACAAGAAAGTCAGCCAAGTGCAGGTGTTCTTGCAACCCTGTAATGGGAAAGACCACAAGGTGGAATTCACCCTTCCTCCGGCACAACTTTTAAAGATACAGAAGACCTCTTGGAGGCTGGGCCTGGCAACCAAGAGGTCTTTTGTATCTTTCAAAGGTCTGCAGGGGGAAGGGAGAATTCCACCTTGTGGTTTTTCCCATTACAGGGTTGCAAGAACACCTGCACTTGGCTGACTTTCTCTTCTCCTAAAGATACAGGACCAGTCTCAGGCCAGGAACCTGGCAACCCTACTCATGGACCTGATACAGCCAAGCCATTAGGAGGCCCAACTTGCTTCTTGGTGAGAAAACCGACCCAGATAACCTAATCAGCTGGAAAACAGCCTGCCTGCTGTCCCTTCGGACCACATTACTGTTCCTGCCATTAAATGCCAACCTAGCAGCATGACCTGGGTGTGGATCTGACAACTGGGAACAACTTAAGCAAGCCCAGGTTTTCTACTGAGGAAGGTTTTCTTCTACTGGGCTACTGAGCCCAGGTTTTCTTCTGATATAAATTCAGAAGAGCAAAATTACCACAGGCCTAACCACAAGTGCCAAAGACACTTGAAGAGAGACACTGCTTACAAGTGCCTGTACGCTAATGCTAGGAGCCTGCGAACCAAGATGGGAGAACTGGAGTGCTTGGTCTTAGAGGAGAGCATTGATATAGTGAGCATAACGGAGACCTGGTGGAATGGAGAAAACCAGTGGGATACGGTTATCCCTGGATATAAACTATATCGGAAGCACAGGGAAGGACGTATTGGTGGCGGAGTCGCTCTATACGTGAAAGAAGGCATTGAATCCAGCAAGCTCGAAACCCCAAAAGAGGCAGACTCCTCCACAGAATCGTTGTGGGTGGTGATACCATGCCCCAGGAGGGACTTAATACTGGGAACGATCTATCGTCCCCCTGATCAAAATGCTCAGGGAGACCTGGAGATGAGATATGAAATTGAGGAAGCATCCAAACTAGGAAATGTGGTAGTAATGGGTGACTTCAACTACCCGGACATAGACTGGCTGCATATGTGTTCCAGTCATGACAAAGAAGCAAAGTTTCTAGATATTCTAAATGACTATTCCCTAGACCAGTTGGTCATGGAACCGACCAGAGGGACGGCAACCCTGGACTTAATCCTCAGTGGGGACCGGGACCTGGTGCGAGATGTAAGTGTTGTTGAACCGATTGGGAGCAGTGACCACAGTGCTATTACATTAAACATACATGTAACTGGCCAATTGCCAAGAAAATCCAACACGGTCACATTTGACTTCAAAAGAGGAAACTTCACAAAAATGAGGGGATTGGTAAAAAGAAAGCTGAAAAACAAAGTCCAGAGGGTCACATCACTCGAAAATGCTTGGAAGTTGTTTAAAAACACTATATTAGAAGCTCAACTGGAGTGCATACCACAGATCAGAAAAGGTACCGCCAGGGCCAAGAAGATGCCAGCATGGTTAACGAGCAAAGTCAAGGAAGCTCTTAGAGGCAAAAAGTCTTCCTTCAAAAAATGGAAGTCTTGTCCGAATGAAGAAAATAAAAAAGAACACAAACTCTGGCAAAAGCAATGCAAGAAGACAATAAGGGATGCTAAAAAAGAATTTGAGGAGCACATTGCTAAGAACATAAAAACCAACAACAAAAAATTCTATAAATACATTCAAAGCAGGAGACCATCTAGGGAGACAATTGGACCCTTGGATGATAAGGGAGTCAAAGGTGTACTAAAGAACGATAAGGAGATTGCAGAGAAGCTAAATGAATTCTTTGCATCTGTCTTCACAGTGGAAGATATAGGGCAGATCCCTGAACCTGAACTAACATTTGCAGGAAGGGATTCTGAGGAACTAAGACAAATAGTGGTAACGAGAGAGGAAGTTCTAAGCTTAATGGACAATATAAAAACTGACAAATCACCAGGCCCGGATGGCATCCACCCGAGAGTTCTCAAAGAACTCAAAGGTGAAATTGCTGATCTGCTAACTAAAATATGTAACTTGTCCCTCGGGTCCTCCTCCGTGCCTGAGGACTGGAAAGTGGCAAATGTAACACCAATCTTCAAAAAGGGATCCAGAGGGGATCCCGGAAATTACAGGCCAGTTAGCTTAACTTCTGTCCCTGGAAAACTGGTAGAAAGTATTATTAAAGCTAGATTAACCAAGCACATAGAAGAACAAGCCTTGCTGAAGCAGAGCCAGCATGGCTTCTGCAAGGGAAAGTCCTGTCTCAGTAACCTATTAGAATTCTTTGAGAGTGTCAACAAGCATATAGATAGAGGTGATCCAGTGGACATAGTGTACTTAGACTTTCAAAAAGCGTTTGACAAGGTACCTCACCAAAGGCTTTTGAGGAAGCTTAGCAGTCATGGAATAAGAGGAGAGGTCCTCTTGTGGATAAGAAATTGGTTAAGAAGCAGAAAGCAGAGAGTAGGAATCAACGGACAGTTCTCCCAATGGAGGGCTGTAGAAAGTGGAGTCCCTCAAGGATCGGTATTGGGACCTGTACTTTTCAACTTGTTCATTAATGACCTAGAATTAGGAGTGAGCAGTGAAGTGGCCAAGTTTGCTGATGACACTAAATTGTTCAGGGTTGTTAAAACAAAAAGGGATTGCGAAGAGCTCCAAAAAGACCTCTCCAAACTGAGTGAATGGGCAGAAAAATGGCAAATGCAATTCAATATAAACAAGTGTAAAATTATGCATATTGGAGCAAAAAATCTGAATTTCACATATACGCTCATGGGGTCTGAACTGGCGGTGACCGACCAGGAGAGAGACCTCGGGGTTGTAGTGGACAGCACGATGAAAATGTCGACCCAGTGTGCGGCAGCTGTGAAAAAGGCAAATTCCATGCTAGCGATAATTAGGAAAGGTATTGAAAATAAAACAGCCGATATCATAATGCCATTGTATAAATCTATGGTGCGGCCGCATTTGGAATACTGTGTACAGTTCTGGTCGCCTCATCTCAAAAAGGATATTCTAGAGTTGGAAAAGGTTCAGAAGAGGGCAACCAGAATGATCAAGGGGATGGAGCGACTCCCTTACGAGGAAAGGTTGCAGCATTTGGGGCTTTTTAGTTTAGAGAAAAGGCGGGTCAGAGGAGACATGATAGAAGTGTATAAAATTATGCATGGCATTGAGAAAGTGGATAGAGAAAAGTTCTTCTCCCTCTCTCATAATACTAGAACTCGTGGACATTCAAAGAAGCTGAATGTTGGAAGATTCAGGACAGACAAAAGGAAGTACTTCTTTACTCAGCGCATAGTTAAACTATGGAATTTGCTCCCACAAGATGCAGTAATGGCCACCAGCTTGGACGGCTTTAAAAGAAGATTAGACAAATTCATGGAGGACAGGGCTATCAATGGCTACTAGCCGTGATGGCTGTGCTGTGCCACCCTAGTCAGAGGCAGCATGCTTCTGAAAACCAGTTGCCGGAAGCCTCAGGAGGGGAGAGTGTTCTTGCACTTGGGTCCTGCTTGCGGGCTTCCCCCAGGCACCTGGTTGGCCACTGTGAGAACAGGATGCTGGACTAGATGGGCCACTGGCCTGATCCAGCAGGCTCTTCTTATGTTCTTATGTTCTTATGAGGACCATGGCAGAAGTACTGATTTTTGCAGAGCTTGGAAAAGTTCCTTTTTTGAACTACAACTCCCATCAGCCCAATCCAGTGGCCATGCTGGCTGTGGCTGATGGGAGTTGTAGTTCAAAAAAAGTAACTTTTCCAAGCTCTGCATTTTTGTAAGCCACTCTGAGAACCTTTTTGGTGTACAAATGCCTTAAATAAATAAATAAAAACACAAAATGATCCAAAGAAGAGCCCTGTTTGATCAGGCCAAAGGCCCATTTAGTCTAGCCTCCTGTTCTCATAGTGGCCGACCAGATGCCTGCAGGAAGCCCAAAAGCAGGGCCTGAATGCAACAGCAACTCTACCCATTTGCAATTCCCAGTAACTGGCATTCAGAAGCATAGTGCCTCTGACAGTGGAGGCAGAACATAGCTGTAATGGCTAATAGCCACTAACACCCTTATCCTCCATGAATTTGACAGCCATTGTGGTGTACTGGTTAGAGTGTCAGACTGGGACCCGGGAGACCAGGGTTCAATTCACCATTCGGCCATGAAGCTCACTAGGTAACCTTAGGCCAGCCTTTCCCAACCAGTGTGCCTCCAGATGTTGTTGGACCACAACGCCCATCAGCCTCAGCCAGCATTGCCAATGGTCAGGAAAGATGGGAATTGTGGTCCAACAACATCTGAAGGCACACTGGTTGGGAAAGGCTGCCTTAGGCCAATCTCTGCCTCTCAGCCCGACCTACCTCACAGGGTTGTTGTGAGGATGAAATCAGAAGGACGAGAACCATGCTTGTACGCCACTTTAAATCCTTCAGAGAAAAGGTGGGATATAAAAGTAATAGTAAAAAGGTAAAGGTGTCCCCGCACTTGTAGTGTGAGTCGTTTCCGACTCTTAGGGTGACGTCTTGCAACGTTTACTAGGCAGGCCGTATATATGGGGTGGGATTGTCAGTTCCTTCCCTAGCCTTTCTTTACCCCCCAGCGTATGCCGGGTACTCATTTTACCGACCACGGATGGATGGAAGGCTGAGTGGACCTCGACCCCTTTTACCGGAGATTCAACTTCCTCCTTCTGTTGGAATCGAACTCCGGCCATGAGGAGAACTTTCAGCTGTGTTACCGCCGCTTACCACTCTGCGCCACAGAGGGTCTTTAAAAGTAATAGTACATACATACATAAATTTGTCTAATTCTGTTTTAAAGCCATCCAAGTAGGTGGCAACCACTATTACTTATGGAAGCAAATTCCATAGTTTATCAATGCATAAAGAAGTACTTTCTTTTGTCTGCCCTGAATCTTCCAGCACTGGATGTCCTTGAGTTCTAGTATTAGGACAGAGGAAGAAAAACTGCTCCTTACTCACTTTCTCCACACCATGCATAATCTTATACACCTCTATCATGTCCCCACTTGATTGCCTTTTTCCTGACTCCAAATGTTGTAACCTTTCCTCATAGGGGAGCTGTTTTAGCCCCTTGATCATTTTAGTGCCCCTTTTTGTTAACTTCTAGCTCTCTAATGTCTTTTTTGAGGTGAGGTAACCAGAATTGCAGTATGCCAAGCATGGTCATATCATAGATTTGTATTAGATATGACACATTATTGATTAATTGATTGATTGGATATCCCACCCTTCCTCCCTGCAGGAGCCCAGGGTGGCATTATTATTATTATTATTATTATCATCATCATCATCATCATCATCATTATCATTATCATTATTAAATTTAATTTATACCCCACCTTTCGGCCAAAGGCCCTCAAGGCAGCTTACAGGAAAAATAAACACAGATAAAAATATAATATAAAAATACAATAAAAATACAATAAAAGCAATACAATTTACAAAAATTAAAATAAATAAATAACATTATAATAACAAATAAAATTAAATAACAAATAACATTATCATTATCGGCACCGCCAAGATAGAGGAGGTGATATAGGAAGTTGTATTTTTCTTTTCCTAATGACCACTAACATGGAATTCAACCTTTTCACAGCTGTCACACACTGATGTGATCCCTGTCAGCATCAGGTCTCAGGCCACGACCGGAGGGTGGCACGGACTGCGGAGTGGGAATATGCTATCCCAGCCAACATCAGCGGTGCATGCTTAAATATACCCGGTTGTGCCACCTAGCACATCAGTGCACATGCCCGCCATCACCTAAGGTGGCGGAGTGCCCCTGCTGCCATACTGGGTGATGGCAGGCATGAGCGCTTACGTGGGGCATATTTAAGTGTGGGTGTGCATGCCCGCGTGCACTCACACACACAGAGGGGAGAGGCAGGGGTCCATGGCAGGCTGCTGCCCAAGGGCCCACAGCAGGCTGATGCCAGCCCTGGAATTAGGATTTGTTGCCTCAGTGTACATCACTTTATGTTTGCTTACACTGAGGGCTCATCCAGACGACTGCAAAATGTGTGACACGCCCGCTATGTGTGTTCATTATCTTTTGGTCGTCCAAATGACGTCTCGCGCTGTTACGCATTTTCGCGGGTTAAATCCGCTCTTTGCAATACCGGCAAAAATGCGATTTGCTGTTTAAAATCGGGAATCATCCGCTGTGCCTTCAGGAGTTAGGATGCAATACCGCGGACTTTACAGCTGATGGGCAGTTCTTGGGCATTTCCCCTTGCCCCTTCTCCTCATTCCAGCCAATCACGTATCTGCACTTTTGTGCATGTGCGAGAATAAGCCTGGGAAAATTGAACCAATCATCGCAATGGTGGGGTGTTGGAGGGGGTGTCTTTAACTATTGCACAGAGGCATTTTCTTTTTTGCCAGCCTGCAAACTGGGCGGCCGCTCTGGGTGAGATCTGCAATGCACAGCAAGCCAAAAAGGGGTGGTGGTCGGTTTCAGCCTGCCTCTGAAAGCCTTGTCAATTTCATTCTACTTGCTGGGGTTTGTGGTTCAAATCAGAAAAGCATACATTCTTTAAGTGTAATATCCCAAATGCAAACAAGAAAAAGGCTTCTGGTGGGTTTCAAGCCTGCTCCAGAAAGCTTTGTCAATTTCATTCTTCCTGGGAAGGAAAGGGAGAAGGAGGGGGGGTGACACATTTCTTGCTTTTTTGGAGAAATAAGTGCATTGTCAGCGTGTGTATCTCCTTAAATATCAATAAAGGCAGAAAAGCATACATTTGTTTAAGTGTAATTTTGCAAATGCAAACAAGAAAAGTGCTTCTGGTCATTTCAAGCCTGCTCTGGAAAGCTTTATCATTGTCCTGGGAAGGCAGGCATGAAACCGACCAGCAGCCTTTCCTTCCCAGGCGAGAACTCCTTTACAGCCATATTGTGCTTCCTTGCAAAGGGGGAGAGGAGCATACGTAATTTTTTTGCTGACCAATTGGTTGATAGGGGGAGGTTTTAGAGGCGGAGCTTGGAAAAAGCAAAAAGAATGTAGGGGTCTTACCGATGCGTGTGCGAGTGCAAAAAAGTGTTTTTTTTTTAATTGGGAAAGAGCAAACTAAAAGGCAAAGTGAGGACTATCAGATGACAAACCGAATATGGAAACCTTGGATTATCCTGCTCCGTTTGGATAAGCCCTGAATCACATTTGCCGTTTTACTACCCATCTACTGAGTGTGGATAGATCTTTTTGGAGCTCCTCATAATCCCTTTTTGTTTCAACCACCCTGAACAATTTAGTATCAGGACCTCTCCCCTTATCCCATAACTACTATGCTAACTCAGGAGTCTTTGGTGAGAGATGCAATCAAAAGGTTTTTGGAAGTCTAAGTACACAGTGTTGACTGGATCATCTCTATCCATATGCATACTGACACTCTCAAAGAACTCTTAAAGGTTATTCAAAGAGGATTTACCCTTGCAGAAGCCATGCTGGTTCTGCTTCAGCAAAACTTGTTCTTCTATATTCTTGTTAGTTCTATCTTTAATAATGCTTTTCATCAGTTTTCTAAGAACATATATGAGGGTAGCTGGTCTCTCTGGATTCCTTTTTAACAATTGATGTTCCACTGGCCACTTTTCTTTCCTCAGGTACACAGGCTGAACTTAGGGACAAACTCAGTTTCACATTTCAGCTCTTTTTAAAACTCTCAGGTGAATGAAATCTGGACCAAGTAATTTCTCCGTTTTCAGTCTTGTCACCACTATTTGCCTCAGTTCCTGACTCCCTCCCTGAGAAAGTTAGTTCAGGCACAGGGATCTGCCTTACATCTTGTGCTGTGAAGACAGATGCAAAGAATTAATTCAGCTTCTCTGCAATCTCCTGTTCTTCCTTTAGCACACTTTTTACTCTCTTGTCATCCACAGATCCAACCGCCTCCCTAGCTGGTCTCCTGGTATGAATGTATTTAAAGAATCTTGTGTTGCTGATCTTTATGGGGTTTTTTTTAGTGATGTGCTCCTTTAATTCTTTTTGTGCATCTCTTATTGTCTGCTTCCATTTATTTTGCCAAAGTTTGTATTCCTTTTTGTTCCCCTCATTTGGATAAGACTTCCTTTTTCTGAAGGAAGCATTCTTGCTTCTAAGAGCTTCCTTGACTCTGTTCATTAACCACGCTGGCATCCTCTTGGCTCTGCTGGTATCTTTCCTGATCTGCAGTATTACATTCTAGCTGAGCTTTTATTATTGTGGTTTTGAACAGCCCCTTTCCCAAGCATTCTGGAGAGATTTGACCCTTTCAGCTTCCTTTACATATTTCTTTAATGCATTTACATATTTCTTTAATGCATCCAGATTTTAATGGCGGCATGGTTAACATCTACGGGCGATGCGGTCCCATTAACAACAGCCTTTACAAGGGTTTTCCTGGGAAATTCCCCCTCTGTTAGAGACTACAACGGACTGGAGGTATGGGGGAGTCCCCCCCCGTCATGACGTGCGCTGCCCCTTTCATACTTGACCTGGACACTGCTGTTGTAAGCTATCGGCATGATTCGGAGGCGCCGCCCAGCGACCTCTCCCACATTAGGCCGCTTTTGTTGGTGGAGTCGAGGGGTCGGAGTCAAGGGGGGACTGCTGTCGCTTGGTGGGTCTAACGCTGGAGTTGAGCATAGGGGCGCCTCCTTCCCCTGTGGGTTGACCGCTGGGTCCTGGCTGGGTTCCCGTGGGCCCCAGATGTGTAGACGCAGTCGCTCAGCTTCGGTGACCTGTTGGAGGCCTCTGAAGGCTGGGGAGCATCCTTGCAGCTGCCGCTGCCATTGCTTTACCACTCGGCTTGCACTTGCTTCATCCTGGTATCAGCTGCGCCTGCACCCCAGCGCCTCCGCTTTCGGCTTCGGCTTTTTCGGGGAGAGCATCTCGGTTGGTCTACAACCTTGAGAGGCTGTTCATCTGCTGCCCCCGCTGGAGCTGTTGGATGCTGGATGCTAAGACCAAGAGGGGGTGCCACTTTTGGCCTCGTGAACGGACTACCATTTATGTTGCTCCTACGCTAGGTGCAGGATGACTCACACCTCCGAACTTTTTATCTGAAGGCGCACCCTAGGGATTGACATAAGCGAGATGCCCTGATATTGTATTCTGAACTTGGTTCTATGACATTGTTTAATTATATTGTTTATTGTTATTGTTATACTGTTATAGTTTTTGATGTCTCTGATATTTTGATGTGTTATATGCTGTATTGTACGTCACTCAGAGTGGCTGAGAAGTCAGCCAGATGAGCATCCAACAAATCAAATAAATAAATAAATTTCTAAATGCTTAACATTTAAAAGTCTTTAAGTGACAGGGATTTTATCATTTCCCTCATTTTTGGGAAGTTTCCTGTTTTGAAGTTACAAGTGACTGTGCTGGACTTTCTTGGCAATTCTCCACTTACATACATGTTGGATGTCATGGTACTGCTCCCAATGATCCAGGAAGGAATGTAGTTGTCTAGGGTCTCAGAATGCCTTGGACCCCTTACTTTTTTGAGAGCCAAGCCCCAGCAGGGTCCCTATGTCTCCAGCATTCTATGAGCCAATCAGCATGAAAGGGGAGTGTGTTAGCCACTGAGAAGAGTCTTCTAACTTGCTTCTTTGTCCTTTCCTGCTGATTGGAGCCAATCAGAGTGAAAGGAGTTCCTATTTGTTCCTACTTCAAAAAGCTAAGTTGTGGAGAGTGAAAATTCTGGAATTGCTGACCAAGAGTGCATCCTGATGATAGCATCCCATCTACATCAAGTAGTTTGGGAGCAGCAGGAGATAAACATGTGGACACAGAACTCAGTGATTCAAGCAATTATCTCTGACAGCAAGAAAGGACAGTCAAATGGTGACAATGATAGAGAAGCAGAAAGTAGTATTCATGTCTGATCAGATTATTCTATTATCTTAGAAGGGTATTCTAGTATCTTAGAAGCATTGCTGTGAGGGGCATCGCTTATGACTATTTTGAAGGGACCCTGCACTTCTGAATTTGCAACTTCACTACTGGAACCAGGAACTCGTTGCATTGATCACACCCCCACGACTTTTGTCCTGCAGGTGCATAGTCTTAATCAATGTAGAGTCAATGAAAAATCTTGTGGTCAGGCCTTCTCAGAATTGTACAATTTCAGGATGCAGATCAGATTCCATGGCAGAATGCACGTTCACATTAAGCCAAGCAACAACAGCCCACAACAACCCCTTATCTCTGAAAGCCAGAATGTCAGGGACAAGGGGCTATATATCCTGTCCTTCTCCCAGATATATATGATCACAAATTTACATATGAGGAGCTTCATCCCTCACATGCTTTCTGAAGTAGTGCCTGCAGTCCACAGGAGGAATACACCATGTTGCTATTTGCAAATGTGTAGCAGACAACTTATTAGCTTAAATATTGGCCATGCTGGCTGTGGGTGACGGGAATTGGGATCCAACAAGAAGGCTTTCCTTGAGGTGTTGCCCAGTTGCTTATAGAACAATTGTATATCTGAAGTCATTGCTTTTCTGTTTTTGACATTTGTAAAAATGGTTTTATTGTTTCTAGAACTTGTGTTTGTGTGTTTTATGCTGGGTTTTTATCTTGTACACTGCTTTGATGGCTTTGTCCAATGAAGCAGCCTATAAATTAGTTAAATAAGTAATGTCAGGAAGGCCACAGGTTAGCTGTCCCTTAGGAGTAATGCTGCAGGCGGGCCTGAAATGCTCCTCCCATTTCATTACCCAATTTGTGAAAAGGGGAGGGGAAAAGCAAAAGGGGAGGGGAGATTTTGGTGATTTTTCCAGCAAGGAGAGGCTTACTGGAAGGAACAGCCTAATAACTCAGCCTTTCTATAGTGTAATGATAGAGTAGCCACTGATGCATTGCCAAAAAAAAGAGAGGAAACGCCTTACCAAAAAACCAGGACAAAAGAGGCCTCAGATTTGCATAAAACGCACATGTACTAATTTATATGTATAGGTGCAAATTTAGAAATAAGTGCTATAGTTTAAACAGAAATATGATACATTTCAGCATAGTGGGGAAGGCTAGGAACATAGAAAACTTTCTTATACAGAGTCAGACCACAGATCCATCTAGCTCAATCTTGTCCACGTTGATGGGCAGGGTTTCAGGCAGGGACACTCATAGCCCTGGAGATGTCAGGGGTTGAACCTGGGACTTTCAGCCCACAAGGCAGATGATCTGTCTCTGAGCCATAGCCCTGTAATCAGGTAGCCAGTTCATGACTGCCTTGGGTTGAATTTCACCTGTAAGTCGCTTTGACAATCAATCTTGTCTGAAAATTGGGGAATAAAATAAACGATTAGGCAAATAAAAGCACATACATTTGGCTAGATCATGTCCATTGTTTCCATCCACAATAGTTTTGAATGCTAGATTGAACTGTTGCTCAAGGAATAATATAACAGGCCATTATGAAGCTACTAGATCTGGTTGGCCACTGTGAGAACAGGATGCTGGACTAGATGGGCCACTGGCCTGATCCAGCAGGCTCTTCTTATGTTCTTATGTTCTTAAATAATATTTTCTTTTTTGCCTTGCTTCTGCTTAAAGACTGTGGTGTACGAATAAAGAATCCTTCATGCTTTCAGTGTAGTTTATGAAGAGCAACACAAAACAAGGAGCTGGTTGATTAAAGGCAGGGATGGAAAGATCTATCAATTTTAGTTCTCTCAGCTTCTCATTTTTCCAATCTTAAAATCAGTTCCCCACATTTCTGCAGTAATTTGCAATTAAAAAAAAGCCTCATGAAAATTCTTCAGCATTTCAGTGCACATTTCTGCTAATAAACACATTTTGTATGCAGCTTTAATATACACATTTTTGCAATCAATTTCCCTTAATATAATGCATTTTATTATTTTCAATAATTATTAATCCGTATGCTCACTTTCCCCTAATATATGCATTTTTTGGTAAGCATTCTTTGCTTGGAGAACTGCATCACAAAATTCAGATAAGAGCAAATTTCAAAGGATAGCTGTTTTGGTTCTCATGTTATTTTGGAAAATGTGAATTTGATAGATTCACCTTTAAATATGAACTGGATTGAATTTCTCTGCCATCCCTGATTAAAGCAAAGAAAAGGAACAAAGGCTTAAGAAAGACAGAGAGACAGCATGTCATTGGTGAAGATCAGGCCAAGGCCCATCTAATTCGGCATCCTGTTCTCACAGTGGCCAACTGGATGCCTGTAGGACAACACAAGCAGGACCTGCCTAATCCTTTTTTAGCTTGGTGTCCATTACTACCTCTTAACTATGCGCTGCATGAAGACATACTTGCATTTTTCTGTCCTGAATCATCCAACGTTGAATGTCTCATTTCCAAACTTAGCTTCAGTTCTCTGCATTCGCACACCAGTTTTTTTTAAGTCCCTGTGAAAATTAATCAGCATTTTAGTGCTAATTTCTCCTCATATAAACATTTATCTGCAATTTTGTCTAATACAGAGATTTTTGCAAACCAATTTCCCCTAAAACAATGCATCTGTGTATGTTATTTTCACATATGCATTTTATGCATACTTTACCTCAGTATATATTTTTGTGTACATTACGTGGCTAGAGAACTGCATTTCACAATTCGCAGAAGTGTGCGTTTCAAAGGGTGGCTGTCTTTCCGTTCATGCATTGTTTCAGAAAGTGCAGATTAGCCAGGTTTGCAAACTGAATCGAAATTCTCTCCCATACCTACTCACCTGGTTTCCATTGCCAACAGCAGCTGAGGAGGTTTCCCTACCCTGTTCATACAGAGGGGCTGATAACACTGTGAGAAAATGCTGTTGCTTAAGTGCCACAAAGGCATTCAGGTTATCGGGTGGGAGGTTCGGAGAGAAATCAAACTGTGACATGGTTTGTTTGTCAGTGGGATGACTCAAGATGTAACCATGGTTTATTAACCAAACCGTGGCTTACTGCTATGTATGACCCAGGCCATTATCGCCAACAGAAGGACATTGTGAATAACAGGGGAAATAGGAGGTGCCCTCTAGGTAGGAGGTGGTTGGGGGGGCAGGAGAGAGAGCAGCTGCCTATTCAAACTACCTTTAGGTCCTACTCTTGGTGTATGTGCTTTTTTCATTCATATCTCTCTCTCTCTGTGTTCCACCTCTTTTCTTCTAAAGGCCTCATCCTACAGCCCATTCCCCTCCTTTATTTTTTTAAATCTCTTGTTGATAGCAGTTTCTGCCTGTTTCCTTATTATATTTATTTAACAATATTTATATGCTGCTTTATTGTAATAGACCCTGTAAAGGGTTTTTTCTTTCATCAAGCAGAAGGCGCTCTTTTATAAAACAAAACAAAACCACTGCCAGAACTAGTCAAGATGGCAATATTGCCTCCAAACAGCATTTGCTAGGAATCACAGGTGGGGAGAGTTGCTGTTGCGCTCAGGTCCTGCTTGAGGGCTTCCCTTTAGGGCATCTGGTTGCCCATGGTGAGCACAGGATGCTGGACTGGACAGGCTTTTGGTCTCATCCAGCAGGGCGCTTCTTACATTCGTAACTGTGCATTGAAACCAAGTGTTATCTTGATTTTCCCTGTTTCCCTGCCTCAGCAATGAGGCATAAAACTATCCCATAAAACTATCCTCGGTACAGAAGTGATTGATTTTCATGGAGTTGGGGAGGGGAGGGGTAAACAAATCCAAATATTTTTCAAGCCTCAGCTTGCTCTCAAACTGCAGCCACAGAATTCTGTTTTTATTTTCCATTAAAAAAATGAGGTTTAACACACAACTACTGCCGGGGAAGTATGGTTTCTGTAGAGATAGGAGCTGTCAGTACTGGTCATAAACTACTGGTGAAGGACTAATGCAAGCAAATACATCCTTCTAATAAGGGAAAGTTGACTTAGGCGTAAGGACTCCACAATTCAAAGCATGTTTTCAGGCAAGAGAATACGCCTTCTCTCAACTGCAGTGTCTGTGTCTGTGTGTATGTGGAGATTTGGTCATGCCACCACAAGACAGCCCTCAAATCCTCTATGAAGTTCACATCCTCTTTCCAAAAGGCCCAGTTGTCTGCCTCTGAGCTTCTCAGATACTCCATCAAAAGCAAGCGTGGTAGTAAGTTCAACTTACTCAGTTCCTTAAGCAGCCTCCTGTTCACTAATCTTGCCCATATGTGCAATACGCTCAGATTATCATCTCATAACATGCTTCAAGAGGCAGAGAGAGGATGCTTTGGAGTCTAGCGCAGTGGTTCCCAACCTGGGGGCTGTGACCCCGAGGGGGCCGTGAAGTAATCCCGGGGGCCCACGAACAGGAAAGAAATTATTTTTTAAAAAAGTCTTCCCTCCCTGAATGCTGTCTGCTCCCCACTGCTGCTGCAGACAACACCTCCCTCTTGCTCCAAATGAGAGGGGAGAACTTTTGCTGAAGTGGCAGAGCATCTTTCAGGCATGCCAAGGGCAGGCGTCTGCCTATAAAACACGTGGCAGATGCCGAAGGAGGCTGAGGGTGGAGCTACCAGGAAGGGGATTACTATTGCCGACTCCAATCTCCTCGACGACGCCCTTGCTCAGAATGAGAGGAGAGGGCAATTTGTGAAGCAAAAGAAGCAAGGAAAAGCTGCTTTCCCCCTTCCTTCCTGGCAGCCAGCCTGTCTGCCTTTCTTGGCTCCTGCTTTGCTGCCGCCTCCTTTTAAAAATTATTCTTATTTACGAAGCCATCCAGATCTCACCTTTGGCCCAGACGGAGCCAAGGAACAGTGAGGAAGCTCAGGGCTTGCTTGCCCTCCATCTCTGAAGCTAAATGTCTGTGCCAGCATCCCCCCTTTTTTCCACCTACCCTCCGCCCCCTCCCCTAAACTGTCTCTCCAAGATCCTGTGGCAGTTGAGGGCTTCCCCCCTCCCATGTGCCTGAATGCATGCACACTTGCAGATGCTTGCAGGAGGGACAGACATGCTTGTGTGTGCATGTGCTGATCTGTCTCTTGTTCCACTCTCATTCCCCGAGTGCACGCTAACCAAGTTATCAGTTCTGAAGATCATCCCAAGGCCTAAAAGCATCAACCCCCCTCCTCAATCTATCCACACTTTTGTCTTCACAATATACCATACCCACCACTACCACATTGCTGCTTCTTAATGATGATTGTTATTATTGTTGTTATTTTAAAAAGCTCAGCAAGTTGGCTGAGGCTGGGATCCACACACTGCAGCTGAAATATATTTATTTAATTATTATTGCATTTATATCCCAAGTTACTGAAGGTGGTGCACATGATCCCACCCCTTTCCATTTTCTTGTTATACCAACCCTGTGAGATAGGTCAGGCTGAGAGATCACCAAGTGGCTGGGTGGGGATTTGAACCTGGTTCTTAGTCCAACACTGTAACCCACTGGTGTTGGGAGACAGGGCTGTACATCTTTGACTGTGGGGGAGGAGGGGTATACCAATTTTATTGGACCTTTGCATTAAGAAAACAAAGCAACACCTCCCTGTCCGCAGGGAGCTTTTAATTGAAAGGGATATTTGGAGAGGTGATTTTGCCACACACCATTTTTTCAATTAAAAGAGACTACAATTACAATTACCATGGGGGGGGTGTCATGAATTTTTTTGAGATTACAAAGGGGGTCCCGTACTCATAAAGGCTGGGAACCACTGCTATAGCATGCTGATTAAACTCACCTAAGACTTGCAAGCCCAGCTAGAAGCATATTGCTCCTTCCTCTTCCTTACTAATACAAGTTATGTTAGAAGTGCAGGCAGCATAATCCATATAAACCACCAGCGCACAAAACCCAACACAGCAGAACCTATTTATTTCATTCATATTCCACTTTGCTCTCAATTAGCTCCGACTGGCGTATTTGGGAGTTATGAAGCCTTTTACTATTGTTAATACACTCTTGAAAAACTGCCCTTGAAAAATTACTGGAAACGTCAAATTGGTCCAAAGCGTCACTGTGATACCTATAGAACTGGGGCTGCCGATATGAACTTTTATTACTCCAACGCTTTATATCTTCACTGGTTACCTGTTCCTCTCCAGGCCCAATTCAAGGTGCTGATTGTCACTTTTAAAACTCTAACCAGGGATGGGCAGAAGGTAGATTGGGATCTACTGGTAGGTCTCTGGTGATTTGCAGAAGCAGGAAGGGGTGTAGCTCAGCAGTGGAGCATCTGTTTTGCATGCAGGACTTCCTAGGTAGGGCGGAGAATGTCCCCTGCCTGAAACCCTGGAAAGCTGCTGCCAGTCAGTGTAGACAATACTGAACTAGATGAGCCAGTGGGTCTGACTGGGTGTATAAGCCAGCTTTCCATGTTCCTAAGCTGGACAACGGCTTCTGGCCCAATTGTTTAACAACAACAAAACATTTTCTCCCAGCTTAACGAGACTCACCTTTTCCCCCAGGCATCTGATAGATCAAGATGACTTTGTTTGTATTAGTGTGCTGCCAAAGCTTTATGTGGCTGCATGGGATGTGTGTGGTTATTTGATTTTTGTTGTTGTTGTTGTGTGCCTCCAAGTCGACTACGACTTATGGCGACCCTATGAATCAACGACCTCCAAGAGCATCTGTCATGAACCACCCTGTTCAGGTCTTGTAAGTTCAGGTGTGGCTTCCTTGATGGAATCAATCCATCTCTTGATTGGCCTTCCTCTTTTTCTACTCACTGCTGTTTTCCCCAGCATTATTGTCTTTTCTAGTGAATCATGTCTTCTCATTATGTGTCCAAAGTATGATAACCTCAGTTTCATCATTTTAGCTTCTAGTGATGGTTCTGGTTTAATTTGTTCTAACACCCAATTATTTGTCTTTTTCGCAGTCCATGGTATCCGCAAAGCTCTTCTCCAACACCACATTTCAAATGAGTTGATTTTTCTCTTACCCGCTTTTTTCACTGTCCAACTTTCACATCCATACATAGAGGTTGGGAATACCATGGTCTGAATGATCCTGACTTTAGTATTCAGTGATACATCTTTGCCTTTGAGGACCTTTTCTAGTTCTCTCACAGCTGCCCTCCCCAGTCCTAGCCTTCTTCTAATTTCTTGACTATTGTCTCCATTTTGGTTAATGACTGTGCCGAGGTATTGATGATCCTTGACAAGTTCAATGTCCTCATTGTCAACTGTAAAGTTACATAAATCTTCTGTTGTCATTACTTTAGTCTTTTTGACGTTCAGCTGTAGTCCTCCTTTTGGGCTTTCCTCTTTAACTTTCATCAGCATTTGTTTCAAATCATTACTGGTTTCTGCTAGTAGTATGGTATCGTCTGCATATTTTAAATTATTGATGTTTCTCCCTCCAATTTTCACACCTCCTTCATCTTGGTCCAATCCTTCTTTCTGTATGATATGTTCTGCGTATAGATTAAATAAATAGGGTGATAAAATACACCCCTGCCTCACACCATTATGGTATATTTATTCTGATTTTTAACTATGTTGCAAGTCACTGGGAGACCTTATTTTATTTTATTTATTCCATTTATGTACCACCTTTCCTCCAAGGAGCTCAAGGTGGTGTACATGGTTCTTCTCCCTCTCAATTTTATCCCCACAACAACCCTGTGAGGTAGGTTAGGCTGAGAGATTGTGACTGGCTCAAGATCGCCCAGCAAACTTTATGGCTGAGTGGGGATTTGAACCTTAAATCTCCCAGATCCCAGTACAACACTCTAACCCAGCCTTTCCCAACCAGTGTGCCTCCAGATGTTGTTGGACCACAACTCCCATCAGCCTCAGCCAGCATTGCCAATGGTCAGGAAAGATGGGAGTTGTGGTCCAACAACATCTGGAGGCACACTGGTTGGGAAAGGCTGCTCTAACCACTACACCACACTGGCTCTCACCACACTAGCTCTTGTTACCTTTGGGTAACAAGCACCTAATAAATCTAATAAATAATAACAATTATAACACTAACAATAATGCTGAAATGAAGAGAGCTCAGAAGGGAGAGGGCTTTTGTGTGAAAGAACGATGAGTTCAGTTCCATTCTGGTGCCAAAAACTAATTCTCTGACTCAAAATGTGCTCAAGGTGCACCCTGTTCTTTCATTCTGTCTGCCTTTGCACCTGGCTCTCATTGGTAGATCTTGGGGTTCTAGTAAAAGACAGTTGATCTAAAAAGTCTGGTCTGCCCTAAGCAGCCTAGCATCTGCTTATCTTAAGGACCATCTCCTATTCTATGTACCATCCCATACACTCAAATCAGCCTCAGAGGTCCTGCTCAGTGACCCCCCTTAATCTGCGGTTCAGTGTATGGGTACAAGAGACAGGGCATTTGGGCGCCTGACACCATTCTTGTGAAATACCACCACCTCCTTCTGGGAAGCCCACCTGGTCCCATCATTGCTCATTTTTTTTCAGAAGGGGTTTGAAAACGGCAGATAGCTCTTACTGCTTCAGCAGGGGGTGGGGAAAATGTTTCAGCCTGAGAGCCACCTTCCCTTCTGGGCAAGATTCCAGGGGCCACATGCCAATAGGCAGAGCAATAAATATGAATTTTGCCTTTTCACAGTAGGCTAATTTCTTTACTGAAGACATTCCTCTTTCAACAAGCCTTTTAAATAGAGAACTTATCCCAGTCTGTGTCTGTGTTGGAATTGCTTTTTAAGCTGTTTTTAAAGCTGTTTTTTTAAAAAAAGCTATTTTGTCTTAATATGTTTTTAAAGCTGTTTTGTTTTAATATGTTTTAAAGTCTTTTGTTTTTAAGATGTTTGAGAGTGTTTTCTGTGTTTTTGTTTGCTGCCCTGGGCTTCTTCTGGGAGGAAGGGCGGGAGATAAATTTAATAAAATAAATAAATAATACATAATACACTCACACACACCCCTCTCGCCTCCATTCAGGGAAGCCGCAAGACACATGATCAGAGTTCAAGGACACATTGCAGCTGGGCAAAAAGACTTCAGGTGCGTGTAAAGCAGGGCTGGTGAAGGGTGTTCCTCAGGGGGATGTATGGCATTGGGAGAGTAGAGAGTGGGAGAGAGAGAGAGGGAAGACTGGAGGGTCATATTTGGCCCCTGGGCCTGAGGTCCACAGCTCCTGTATTGTGGGGTGTATGTGTGTGTTGTGGGGTGTATTGTGGGGTGTATGTTTTACTTCTGTACTTTTGCAATGTGTTTCATTTGCAGTCTTTTATTATCAATTCCTGGTGCTAGGCACTTTGATTCCTCCCTGCTAAAGACAGAGGACTTTTTTTTAGAAGAATAATTTAAAAAAAATTACTAGGATGACAACAACCCTGCAAGGTGGGTTAAGCAGAGTGGAACACATCTTATGACCTTCTGGTGAACTTGTTGGGGGAACAGGGATTTAAACCAAACCCCACATTTACTTCCTTTGTCTGCAAAGTCATGTTTCCCATTCTTATAGCTGAGCACCAAAACATACACATGATGAGCCATGCAGGGAGCTGATCGCATCTGGATATACCTACTTTTTAAGCATTTTTTTTTTTGCCACACACGCCCTTACCCAAGCTCAGAGGAAATCTGGAAGTTGATACGCTTATTGTATGATTCCCATCAGAAAAAGGCAACAAAGAATCTTGCCTTAAATGCACTCGTTGTGGAAATGCCCTGCTTATTCAATAGGCACCGGCAGTATCTTCATTACAATTATGTACCTATTTAAAGCCACACATGCCACAGCTTTCAATTTCCACAGCCTACTTTTTTTAAAAACTTCTTGAAGTCACAAGACAATTGCTCGCAAAGTGAAATCAGTCTGGGCTCAACTTCAGCGTTGCATGTTGAAACCTATATTGAGGGCACAGACTTCCAATAAACAACCTCCTCTTCTAATGCACTCCTTCTATTACACTAACCCAAGCTTAAGCCTTGTTGTATGTAGCTAGATTTGCTTCTGAGAATAGGACTGGATAGTACTGATTAGTTTGACTATTTCAAACTTTTGAAAGATCTTCCTTATCTGTCGTAAGTGTAAAAGCTAGCTCAATTATTTTATTTTGTTTTATTTCTTAAATTTATATCCAGCCATTCCTCCCAGAAGGAGCCCAAGGTGGCAATTCTAGGCATAGTGCTTGATCTGGATTCAAATTCTGCCTCAGCCTAAGGCCTGCAGACTGCCTTGGGCAAGCAGCTGTCTTTGACCACAATTCTCCACTGTTCCCTTCCATCCAGCAATGTGTCAAAGTGAATTTAAAACTGGAAAAATGAGACACCAAAATGGATAGATTCATTCACCCTTAGACAAGACTGGAAGCAGTGTCAGCATGCCTTGTGGTTTCTACCTCTGCATTTATGCTTACGTATTTTACCCAGTGTTTGTTTTATAAAATCCACTAACATACATTGAAGAGAAACAATATATGGGTGCTCTCTCTCTTTTTAAATTCAACACACACATTGAAAAATTAAAAGAACACCCTCCTCTAATCCAGGCTGACCCCCGATTCTCGTGGTCTCATGTTCAAATGGTTATCATTTTTAAATGGTAATTGAAGATTTAAATACCACTGATAACCAGTGAGTTACTGTAGCTGGTCAATTTGATTACCTTGTTATATTGGAGTCTTGCATTTAGGAACATCATAGGAAACTGCCTGATACTGAGCTAGCTCAGTACCATCTACAGGGTTTAAGAACATAAGAACATAAGAAGAGCCTGCTGGATCACGCCAGTGGCCCATCTAGTCCAGCATCCTGTTCTCACAGTGGCCAACCAGGTGCCTGGGGGAAGCCCGCAAGCAGGACCTGAGTGCAAGAACACTCTCCCCTCCTGAGGCTTCCGGCAACTGGTTTTCAGAAGCATGCTGCCTCTGACTAGGGTGGCACAGCACAGCCATCACGGCTAGTAGCCATTGATAGCCCTGTCCTCCATGAATTTGTCTAATCTTCTTTTAAAGCCGTCCAAGCTGGTGGCCATTACTGCATCTTGTGGGAGCAAATTCCATAGTTTAACTATGCGCTGAGTAAAGAAGTACTTCCTTTTGTCTGTCCTGAATCTTCCAACATTCAGCTTCTTTGAATGTCCACGAGTTCTAGTATTATGAGAGAGGGAGAAGAACTTTTCTCTATCCACTTTCTCAATGCCATGCATAATTTTATACACTTCTATCATGTCTCCTCTGACCCGCCTTTTCTCTAAACTAAAAAGCCCCAAATGCTGCAACCTTTCCTTGTAAGGGAGTCGCTCCATCCCCTTGATCATTCTGGTTGCCCTCTTCTGAACCTTTTCCAACTCTATAATATCCTTTTTGAGATGAGGCGACCAGAACTGTACACAGTATTCCAAATGCGGCCGCACCATAGATTTATACAACGGCATTATGATATCAGCTGTTTCAGACAGGATTCTCACCTAGTCTTACCTGGAAATGCTGGGGATTGAACCTGGGACCTTCTGCATGTAAAGCAGAGGCACTGCCACTGAGCTACAGCTTCCCTTTCCCGTTTGTTCTTCCTCCGTTCTTCAGGTATGCTCCTTCCATGGGATGATTTTTTAAATTGTTTTAAATTTTTTATTGTGTTCTAAATTGTTTTTAAAAGATGTGTTTTAAATTTGTATATTTGTTTTTAATGTTTTTAGTTACTGTAAACCACCCAGAGAGCTTTGGCTATGGGGCGGTATATAAATACAATAAATAAATAAAATAAATCAGTTGGGGGTGACCCTGTATTGCACTGTTAGGAGATCCGTGCTGCATAATGGGGCAGAATAAATTACATCTTCTGTCGGTCTTCCAAAGAACTAATAGAAGAGGAAGAGAAACTGCAGTTATATTATAAATTATATTATATTATAAACTCCAGTTTAGCATGCAACTTCAGGTGAGCATGCAACATCCATGGATTGAAGCTTCTGAAATTGCTTCCATAAACGGCCATACTGACAAAAGAGGTTGTAAATCCAATCTGACTCATTTAATAACAAAATGCTAGAAGAGTGGGGAACGATGCCTCGAGAACTTGATTTTTTACATTTTATTGGCATGAGATGACTAATATGAGAACTACCAGGAAACTATAGCTGGGAATAAGCTTAACACTACTATTATACTATCATTAAGATGGAAGCAATACACTGAAGAACCCTATGGTGTGTTGTGGTGTTGGAGGAGAGCTTGCACATACCGTGGACCATGAAAAGGACAAATAATTGGGTGTTAGAAGAAATTAAACCAGAACTATCACTAGAAGCTAAAATGATGAAACTGAGGTTATCATACTTTGGACACATCATGAGAAGACCTGATTCACTAGAAAAGACAATCATGCTGGGAAAAACAGAAGGGAGTAGAAAAAGAGGAAGACCAAACAAGAGATGGATTGATTCCATAAAGGGTGCCTGTTACGAGGTGCAAGGCCTGAAGCCTGCCAACTAGAATTCCCACCCCACACCCCTTTTTGTGTGACTCGTTGTGCAATCCTGAGGTACTGTGAAAAGGGACAGCTCATGGCCATGCTGTGTGTAACAAAAATAACTAAGACCAATTGGAATACATGTTATCTTCTCCTTGGCAAAGTTCCCTCACATCTAGCATAATAATCCCATTGTTCATTAGAAAGTAGCCTGAGTTTCTCAGTGTCAGCTAGAAAGACACACACACACAAAATCACCTCATATCCAGACCACTCCTTTGCAGGGGGGTGAGAGAGAAAAAGTATTTTAAAAAGAGGCTTGAGTGTAGGAGAGGGGCGTGCGAATGGCAATCTGAGCTCTAACACATGTAACAACGCTCTCAACGCAGTACTGCAGGAACGGAAGCAGGAAGGGAGTTTGAGCCTCGGCCCAATCCTTGAGGCAACCAGATTCCTTCCTGGCTTTGGTTCAGAGCTCTTACACATCACTCCAGCTGCATTCACCTGCCCACTCCTGGGCCTAGGATAGGTAATCTCTCCTACCTGTCACTCTTTATAGTAATAGGGTCCTTTGATCTCTTTACTTTAAAGTTATGAATGGGTTAGGATATTAATGATTAAGCTGCCATGCACCCAGTAATTTTGTAATGCTATTCTTCTCTTTCTCTCAATAAATTCAAGCTTTGCTTTATTTTGGTTTGGACCTGCATTTCTTGGGTTATACATGCACCATTTAGGCACATTTGAGGGCAAAGCACTTGTTTTATCTCTAGCAAAAGATCCCCCTCCTCTCAAGGTGTGTTTCATGGGACATGTGGGTGGCAAGGTCACACACTCACATTCCCAAGAGCATGTGTCATAACAAGCCACAGACCAGAACTTACAAGATCTGAACAGGGTGGTTTGTTACAGATGCTATTGGAGGTTGCTGATTTACAGGGTCACCATAAGTTGTAAGTGACTTGAAGGCACATAACAATCATATAGTGGGCACATGACAGAGTTCATGGCAAACCTGTTTAGAGGTGAACATTAAGAGGACTCTGAGGAAAGAAAGCACTTGTAGGCCTCTGCTGCATCTGCAGCTGAGCATATATGCTCCAAATAATGCCATCCTGCTCAGTAACTCTGGTTTTATTATAAGAGCCTGACCCTTTTCTAAAGAGCTGCTTGTTGCAAAACACTCACCCATGCCCCATCTCTGTCTGGAGACTAGAATGGGCTGGCCCTACTGGGGATACACAAATTAGCTGCCCCAGGGCCAGCTTCTCAGCAATGGCAGTTGCTTCCAGACAACCTTGTTTATTGAGCATTTATCCTGATTTGTTTGCACAAAAAATGTGGCACGCTTATGCGATAGTGGATGTTTATTGAGCATTCATCTTAACTTATTCGTGGGGAGGTTTGTACAACAAGGCTGGGGAACTGTATCTGGATAGCTGGCTATCTCTCACTCCCAGCCCCTGCAGGGCCACCTGTTAATCATCTGATGCCACAATGCCCAGTGCGGTGCAATGCTTTGAAACCCCAACAATCAGCTGATTGTCAGGGCTTCAAAGTGCTGCACACAGGTCTCTGCAAATACTGACAATCAGGGCTTGCAAAGAGCCGTGTAGGGCACTATGCACAGGGCTTTGCAGGCACTGGTGATCAGGGGTACCTGCAAACTGCTTTTTGGCCCAACCACATAGAATCATAGAATAGTAGAGCTGGATGGATAGGCCACACTTTTACCTAACCTCATATATGACAGTCAGGGCAGCTGGGCATGGCTTTTCCAAAATGGACTTGAGGACCAAATCAGGAGGCTTTGGGGAACCTAATTAGGTTCACAGGCTGGAGGTTCCCCACTGAGACAATGTTGCACTACTTTCCAGCCCCTTTCCTTTTCAACTCAAGAAAGTCTGATTCCTTTTGGAAGTAGATTTATCATGCAAGAGCCTAAATCTGCCGGATGAATTCCACTTACAAAATAGTGAGCTCCCTTCAGGGCTCCTTTCTTTCCCCAACTCTAGCATTTAGAGAAGTAAAAGTAAATAGTTCCTGTGGCACAGGGGTTCCCAAACTGTGCTCCAGTGGTCCTCAAGCTTCACCCAAGTGGTCTGCAGCATGTCCACATTAAATATTCATATTGATTTTTTAAATTATACTGTTATTGCTTCTTTTATTACTTATATTGTATCTTATTGTATTACAACTTGAATTCTATAGAATGCAAATTGTAATACTATAAAACAAAAGAAGGAATAAAAATACAGTAAAAAATCATTCAGCATCTGGCACAGCACATTACAATTGCTACAAGACAGAAAAATAGTTAAGTGGTCAACTAAGGGCGCAATCCAACTTGTATTTGGGGGGAGTTGGATGTGGCAGACCCCCAGCTGATTTGGCAGGATCCCAGCTCTGCCAGCAGAAGCCCCTCATCCCGGCTCAGCAGTGTCATTGCCAGGACCCTGCCAGAACCACCAGAGGTCCACCGGGGACAGTCAGTCCAGCAGATGGAGAGGCAGCAGAAGGCCCCAAAATGGGGTGTTCTGGGGGTGTGGCAGGGAAGGAGCCGAGGGGGGGGAGTTATGCGTCATCCTCCTCGCTTTCAGAGTGTGCCTATGAGTCCTGATCTAGGTAAAATTTGGCCAATGGAGTAAAATAATCTCCATGGTGGTCAATGGGAAGTGTAGGGGTATTTGCAGGAGCCAGCCTTTGCTTTTTCAGCCCCTGCATGTGGCTCCAGACTCAGCTGGTGTTCAGCCGGCCAGGCAGCTCCCGAATGAGGAGTGGATGCCGTGGAGCTTTCAGGTGGCTCCTCTGCTGCCACCCCTTCCTTCTGTGTATTTGGATTGCTCTGCCCGAATTTCAGCAATTTTCAAGTAGCCTGTTGGGAGGGGGAACATTCGGTAACCACTGCTGTGGCATAACCATAAAAGTGGGCTCTAGCTAGCTGAAATACTCCTGGTTCTTTCCAGGTTTTTTAACATCCTCTTTCAGAAAAGGAGTTTTGATCTACACAGCCGATATTCCCAAAGGGCTTTCACTTTAAATATGTTCTGATTCTGAGAAGTGTGAAGCAATGAAGGGGTTTCAGCACCAGCTGAACTTTATTTCCTTCTGACTGGTACTAGCAGATAAACCACTACTTGCTTTGGCTCCTACCGCTAACAGCGCTACCTGTGGTATCTATGCTCAGTGGGTGGAGATGCCTGCATTAAAACTGGTTTCTCCTCTGGCAGATACCAAACCTCCCTCATCAAAACTTTTCATGCTGCTGTGATGAAAGCACGATGTTTGTTTTTGTCCCCTTATGTTCAGGTAGGTTAGAGTTAATAGATTGGCTGGAGTGTTTGCAAGGGAGGGGGAAGTGAGTGAGTGAAAGGTTTAAAAAGGTAAAGAAGTGACAGTTGGGGGGGTTGTTGTTGAGAGAGTTGTTAGACAGGGCTGAGTTTGTGAGGAAGATAGTGTGGCGTTTGGGTGTTAGTGTGGGTTGGGTTTAGCGGGGGTAGGTAGGCAAGTTAGGTTTAGGACTATATCAAATATAGCATCTATAATTTATATTGTAAATGTATTAAACATTTGTTTATTTAAAATTCCACCAGTGTGCTTGGGTCTTTTCTATGCTACCAAACAAGGTTCTAAATGCTAATAACTATATATACATCCATAGGTATAATCGACCCATTAAACACTTCCCACAGGGAGGAGGTGGGATTTATGAGGCTTGTGGTGCAGTAAGAGACTGGGCAAAGCTAAGGCAGGTGTTTGGGGTCCCCTGTTTTCAGGCAGGAAGGAGCAGGAAGGATTGTGGGTCCAGGACCCAGGACACCACACTGGCTACTGCACTCACTCTCTCCCGCCACCTTAACTGAGGCTTTTTAATCTCCTTGTGGGTACTTTCACCAAGCCATTAGTCCTCAACCCAAAGAGAAGCCCTTGCCTTCTCAGGGCTGGTGCTGAGTAACACACTTCCAGAGGAAGGGGGCTAGTCTCTCATGAGCACTTATATTTATTTATTTATTAAATTTCTATACCGCCCCATAGCCGAAGCTCTCTGGGCGGTTCACAACAAGCAAGACAGCAAAATACAATTAAAACCATTTATAGAACAATTTAAACAT
This sequence comes from Rhineura floridana, assembly GCF_030035675.1. Taxonomy (NCBI): domain Eukaryota; kingdom Metazoa; phylum Chordata; class Lepidosauria; order Squamata; family Rhineuridae; genus Rhineura; species Rhineura floridana. Next base: position 200,766,186 of record NC_084483.1, on the reverse strand, counting down.
ACTAAAATACAAATATACTAGCATACTAAGATGCTAAAAATAAATTGAGATGTTAAAATGTTAGAATGTTAAAATTAAAATTATTAAATTATTAAATTTATTAAAATGCCTGGGAGAAAAGGAATGTTTTAACCTGGCGTCGAAAAGATAGTAATGTTGGCGCCAGGCGTACCTCCACAGGGAGATCGTTCCATAATTCGGGGGCCACCACTGAGAAAGCCCTTTTTCTGGTTACCATCCTCTGGGCTTCCCTTGTTTGCTTGGCAAGGCAATAACAGCAGTGAGGCCTGGATGGGACGTCTGCATCACTGTTCCCCCAAGCACCTCCAATGGCTTCCTCTACCTCCACCAAGATTTTATTTATTTATTTATTTATTTCGTTTCATTTATAAACCGCCCATAGCTAATAGCTCTCTGGGCGATGTACAAAACAGGATAAAATACAGGAATATTACAATAAAATCAGATAACAAATAATTAACACAATCAACAAAATACAACATAGAATATAAACATTAAAACATTAAAATGCCTGGGAGCATAACCAGGTCTTAACCTGGCGCCTAAAAGAAAGCAGCGTAGGCGCCAGGCGTATCTCTTCAGGGAGGCTATTCCACAATTCGGGGGCCACCACAGAAAAGGCCCTAGATCTAGTAATGGTCCTCCGGGCTTCACAATAAGTTGGTACCCGGAGGAGGGCCTTATTTACTGAGCGAAGTGTACAGGTAGGTTCATAGCGGGAGAGGCGTTCCACAAGGTATTGCGGTCCCACACCGTGTAAGGCTTTGTAGGTCAAAACCAGCACCTTGAATCTAGCTCGGAAACGGATAGGAAGCCAGTGCAAATGAGCCAGCACAGGTGTTATATGCGTGGACCGGTTGGTCCTTATCAACATCCTGGCCGCTGCATTTTGCACTAGCTGAAGTTTCCGAACTGTCTTCATGAACGGCTGCTATTATGCCTGCAAAAGAACAGCAGATATTTCAGAATCTTCTAATTATTGAACATACTATATAAACTGTTTTAAGAACATTTCTTTTCTTTTTAAAGCAGTTTATACAAGTATTCTAAATAAATAAAGCTCCATTGACAGAATGGAGCAGGTTATGAGGTGGACTGGGAGTTTATTACATTTGTTCCTCGTCCTCACCAGCATAGCTGATGCCAGGAAAAAGGAAGCGTTTGTGCGTCCACTTTGTGCAGGTGGAGCGCTTTAGCCTCTTTTAGGGTCTGCCCCATTTATACCCCCCAAAGACACCGTTCTGGTTACTCGGAGCCAGCTGAGTTTTTTCCAGATAGTCCGAGTTCATTCACAGTATGGACCTTGGGGCAATTGAAGGAACTCTTAGTAGCCTTCTTTGACCACTTTGCAATGTCGTGCACAAAGTACTTGGAATGTATCTGCTTAGATTGCAGTTCTACAGATACAACATTGGCACTAGATGCATCCAGGCTGCCTTCTTGTCATAGTCATATAGATACTTATCGGTTTGTGCAACCTGAGGATGTTTACAAGATTCCTGGTGGAGCGAGGCCTACTAGCTGCATATTCAACCCATATCCTTCCTGGTTTATGAAACCTGTCAGGCTGGGGCTGGCCTGTTAAGAGCATGGAAATTGCTAATGCCTGTCTGAAACAGAATGCTCAACCACCTGTATTAAAGGAGGCTACTATTGTAGCCTTGTTTTTTTTTTTAAGCCCTCATTAGATTCCCTCAGAGCTGAGTAATTACTAGCCAGCCTCAAATAGTCCATACTTTGGCAAGGTGCTCAAGCACTCCCAGAGCCACATGCTCTCATCACCTTAGTGAGGAGGTGGGGAATCTACGGCTCTCCCACCATTCCTGACCTTTTGTTATTGATTTATTAAATTTATATCCCACCCTTCCTCCCAGCAGCAGCCCAGGGCCCATTGGCCATGCTCAGTAAGGCCGACGGGTTACAGGTTTCCCCATCTCCACCTTAGTACATGACCAGAGTTAGAAGTGGTCCACTTAAGTTCTCCTAGACCCCTCAGCAGCGTTCAATACCATCACTCATGGTTGGGTCCCATGGCACTTTGGCACGATGACACTTAATCAAGACAAGACAGAAGCGCTGGTGAATGGGGGTGTATCTGATCCCAAAATGGGCTGTGCACTTATTCTTGGAAGGGTTGCTCTCTCCTTTAAAAGTCAGGTTCATAGTTTTGTGTGTTCTGTTAGGACTAAGATTACATCTAGGTTGTGGCAAACAGTATTTTGGGGGGTCATTTTTGTTATAGTAAGATTCAACTTGGGCTACTTTCACATATATACCACCTCTGGGGCCAACTTTGAATGTGCTCAAAAACTCACAATGGGTCAAAAATGTAGCTGCCAAACTGCTAAGTGGGTAGGCCCAGCACCACGATCTCTGCCAGCATTGGGTGGCACAGATCATGAGCTCTGCTCTCCCAGGATGCACACCACCACCACACACAGCCAGCACACACTTAAATATGCTCAGTCACAGCACTTGTTGCATCATCTCATGCTTGCCTTCACCCAAAATGGCAGCAGGGGTGTGTTGACAACTCCCCCCCCCAAAACCATCTTGGGTGATGGCACGCACACTGATGTGGCAACACAAAAGGTTGCACAAGTGAGTGTTTTAAAGTGTATGCATGCACAAACACAGGGAAGGCCGTGGCCATCTAGTGCCCAAGGGCCTGTGGCAGTCTGGCACTGGCTCTGTAACTGGGATACACCAACAGTGAAATAATTGTATGTTTAGTCTTCATGAATTACCAAAGTGTTAAGTCTAATTAGAGGTATTGGTGTTTTAAACACTTGCAAGGTTAACAGTTTTGGGTTAGGATATATGAATGTATCTTAAAAAGCATGTGTTCTGGATGAATATCTGAGGCCCTCCTCTGCATTCCCCTGCTTTGAGAGGTGAGGCAACTGTATCTAAGAAAGCCATACTCTGAGCAGACTCATTGAAGTCAATGTACTTAAGTTGATCATGTCATATTTTTCAATAGGTCTAACTCCTGCTTATGACTTAACCTGATAAAACCTATTGCATTTTCACTTGGGACAGTCCTGAACACCCGTTCAGTGGAAGCTACTTAGAGGGTGTTGCTGCTGGATAACAGTCTCCATAATGCCAATGGTCTGTAAGAAACTGGCATTACATACCCGTATTCCAGTAATTTCCAAAGGTGAAATTTTATTCAAAGACTTCTGCATTCTTAAAAACTACGGCTGTGGGCACACTAATTGCTTCAAAAGCAGTGAGAATGTTTTTTCTGGCTGTGTTTTAAAGTGACTCTGCCCTCAGCTGAACACACCTCCCTTCCCCACTGCAAGCTTCAGGTCTTTCAGGACCGCCCACAACAAAGTGTTAGGCCAAGCACTGTCTCTGTCTGTGCCTACAGCAAAGCGTTTCCATTGGCCAAACCTGGAGGAGCAATGGGTTGATCTACCAATCAGTTGCAAAATCTGTCTGAAGGTGAATTTTTAAAAAATGCACTCCATCTGATCCAACCGTTTTAGAGTAAAAATGGTGGCGTTTGACCAACGTCATGCACCCCCCGTTTTCAGAAAAGAAAGGTGGAGTCGTACTGGAACCAGCACAACAGGAAATGTGTCTCACCCTGATATAAACTAGTTCTTAGCATATAGCACATGTGTGTTTATCCATGAAAGAAATAAACCTCATGAAGCAGCCATTCTACTTTGTTTGATTGAGTGGGAGATGTGGCTGCCACTCCAAATGCTTAACAGAAGCTGTATGTGTATGTATATATATATATATATATATGTATGTGTATATATATATATATATATATATATGATCAACTTAAGTACATATATATATATATGGACTGCCTTCAAGTTGGTCCCGCCTTATGGTGACCCTATGAATAGGGTTTTCATGGTAAGCGGTATTCAGAGGTGGTTTACCATTGCCCTCCTCTGAGGCTGAGAGGCAGTGACTGGTCCAAGGTCACCCAGGGAGCTTCATGGCTGGGTGGGGATTTGAACCCTCGTCTCCCAGGTTGTAGTCCAGCACCTTAACCACTACGCCACACTGGCTGTCAACCGAAGCTGTACTTACTATTCCTCATAAGAAGCTGCTACCTGTTTAGAAAAGTAACAGAAGCTGTACTTACTACTTTTGTAAACAGGTAGCAGCTTCTTATGAGGAATAGGAATCTTATCAGAATGACAGTCTAGGGCAAGTTGCAAATGGTCCACATTTAAAAGCAGGACACAGTGTACTTGGGCCTGTATCAGCTTGTTGCAGTACCTAAGATGAGAAAACCCCTGCTGGAATCAAGCCAAAGGCCCAACTAGTCCAGCATCTTGTTTTTGCAGTGGCCAGCCAGATGCCTATGGGACGCTTGTAAACAGGACCTGAGAGTACAACAGCACTCTCCCCACTTGTGATCCGCAGCACCAGGGATCCTGGGAGGGAGTACACAGTCGTCATGAATAGTAGCCACTAATGGCCTTACCTTCCATTAATTCAATTCCCTTTAAGCAATCTAAGGGTGGTCATTGCTACATGCTGTGGCAGCAAAACTTCACAGTTTAACCATGCTCTGTGTGAATACATACTTCCTTGTCTGCCTTGAACCCTTCTTTTTATTCACCTCTATCATGTTCTCCTTACATGCCTTTCTGTAATCAAGAGAATCCTACTCAGTGCTCAGTTTGATCCACAAATGCAAGTTCCAGTACACACGTTAAAACCTTCCAAAACAAAAAAGGGCAACTTAACAAAGCCACTTTGGGTTCAAACATCTCTCCATACTTATCCATGAGAATGTGTCTGCCTGAATAGTTTACCTCTAGTAAAACAGAAGCAAATGTATGTTTTTAGTTACTGTAAACTGCCCAGAGAGCTTCGGCTACGGGGCGGTATACAAGTATAATAAATAAATAAATACTTGAAGCAGAGGGCTTCTGAACAGCTGACCACCACATAAAGAAAGCACACGAGACTAGAGTTTTTAAATTTTTCTTTGAAAATATGATATTTTACAATACATACAAAAATACTCTGAATATACATTACTCTTTTTTCCTCTTTACAAAAACATGAGACAATACATAATTTAAGATTTGTAAACTACATTTGTTCCTAACATTTTTGGAGATTGACTTGAGGGGTGGAGAGTGAACTTCTCAAAAACAGTATGGCAACATAAGGAGTGCAATGGTGTTAAACTGGGCAGTGTTGATTCTAGGCAAGTTATTCACAATAGCATGTTGTCCAAACCTCAGTAAAACTCAAGATTCCAGCCCTGTGTTCATAGCCACAGTTGGCAAAATAGGTAGCGCTATTTTGTTTGCAGGTCAAGAGATTTTATGAGTTCTGGACAAGATTTGGGAAATGGTTTTGAGATTTCAGCAGATAACACAAGTCGTTTGGCCTGAGTTTTAAGGCCGTAGAGCAATGGCTTTAACAGTTCCAAAGTTCAAGAGACAAAAATCGTTCTTGGCAGTTCAGTATTGTGGAAGATATTAAGACTCTGATTGAATTTTTAATTTTTAAAACCCAGAGTGCAATCCAGTTAAAATTTAATCACATTTAACTCTCACTGATTTCAAAAGGGGTGGGGAGGGGAAGGAAGGAAGCTATACTCAACTCTCATTAATATCCATGGAGCTTTTATGTTCTTAAACTATGGCTGGATTGTGTCCTAGGTTTTTTTGTGGGCCTCCATGGGAGACAGCATTAATGGGACATGTACACAGTGCATTAGAGATAGGTGCCAAATTCTACGAGATTGCCTTTCAAAGGAGAAGCATCCCTGACATACACATACAGGTTCTCCTGTGCATAAAACTATTCCATTTAAGTTCACAAAAACCACCTAATGAAGTCCATCTACGACAATCAGCTTAGCAGAACAGTATCCAGCCTTCTAGACCACTAAGACTGATTGTCAATTTCCTGATTAGAGGAACTAATTGTGTTAAGAGAAAAATTTAAGAGGGAGATTCAGACTGCCCACACTACTATAATCCCACTGACTCCAGTGGAAGCACACCAGGGCCAAGTAGTCTGCATGCCACCCCTTTTAGGAAAAATAGGTACAAGACCTTTTTTTTTTTTTATATAACAAAAACATTTTCCACTCAAGACAAGCAATTTAAACACAAGACTTAAAATAAAGCTATGCATCTGCACAACAAACATAAAGTGGACCCAGTCCAAGGGAACAAGTATCTAAATTAGAGGTATACCCACAGGCCATGATATTTGGGAACAGCAGCCTGGAAAAACTTGGAACGGTTAAGATGGTGCAGAACCTGCAGAGTAAAATTTACAGAAGGTTAAAGCAGTTTTAAACAAGGACAGGTGCTGTGCATGATGCTTAAACATTGGACTATTCAGCCCAGCACTGTCTATACAACATTGACTTGCAGCAGCTGTCCAGGTTGTCCCACACAGGGCTTTCCCAGTTTTGCTAACTGAGATTTTAGTTGGAGATGGCATGGAATGACAGGTAAAGCTTATACTATACTATTTAGCGATACCATGTAGCTAGAGCCCCTTTCTTCCCACTTTACATCAGGGATAGGTTACTTCCCTCCCACCCAGGGCAGCAAAATCTGTTGGTGGCTGGAGCAAGAGTTGCTACCACCTACCGACCGACTGACCCACCCATCCCATGCTCCTCTTCCATTCTCACTTGTCACTTTCTCCCCCTTTTTCTCCTTCCCACATTTCTGTCTCTCATGTTCCTGACCTGCTTCTGTCCACACAGCAATCAATTCCTTGTCACCCCACAAAGCAATCAGGCTTAAGGTCAACTTCATGGCAGCATTGCTGTGCAGGAGAGGGGTGGGTGGGACAGAGTGATCTTTTGGGACAAGGGACTGGGGAAGATTACCCTGCCTTCACCAGCTATAGCTCCTTGAAAAATTGTCCTTCCTGCAGCGGTTAAAGTTTTTTTAAAAATGCAAAAAGCATTGTATTTGTTGTACATATACATTGGCACAAATGGAAGTTTTTAAAGACCAGTCTAATGGGTAGGAGGAGGGCCAAGGAGGAGAGGCCGCGAACCAGAGGGAGGCCTTCTAAGCTGCATCTGTCTCACAGGCCTGGAGGTTCCCCATCCCCACATCAGGTATTGCTAGTATGGATAGAGTAAGCAAGATATTCTTAATGTAGATTACCATTTTCCACAGGTAGCCTGCCATCATGTGGGTTACAGTGCCATCTAGCATCTGAAGGCAAGAATGTTCTGAAGTCAAGGCCTGGGGCATCAGGCCCCTCACACTCTCCAGTCTATTCTTGCCTTCGTCTGAGGCTGTTGGATACTTTAGCATAGCGTAGTGTTTATAGCCAAGTTCTGTATTTGTGTGTATTGTGTGATAGGGAGTGTGGGATTGATTGTTGTCTTTTCTCTCGTTCCCTTCCCTCTCTCATAGTTTTATATGGTGTATAGGACTGATTGTTGTTTTTCTCCGTTTTTATTTTTGACTGGGAATTTTTTGGGGGGTGTTTGTTTTTCCTCTCCCCCTTAGTTCCTTTGTTGGGGGTTGTGGCAGCTGCCCTGCCCTTGGCTGGGAGCCCGCTTCTGCAGCTCTCCCTTACTCAGGCGGCAGCAGCATGTGTATTTAGCAGTAGGAGGCTGTGGCTTCTGTTTTTCAAGAACTCATAGTTTTACCGCCTGTCCTTACCGCCAGCTTCGGCGCCGGCTTGGTATTTTAGCGGCCAGGAGCCTGCGACTGTGGCTCCTTCGGTGTTTGGCCTTCTCCAGCGTTGGTTCAGCGTTCTCTCAGTGGATCTGTTTGCTTCACATCTCAATTGCCAGGTTGCAAGGTTTCTGGACACCACAGCGGAAGCAGTGGATGCGTTACTGACAACGTGGCTGGACGGCCTACTGTATACCTTTCCTCCGATACCGCTTCTAGGCAAAACTCAAGAGGAAACTACGATGCAACAGGGCCAAACTGGTCCTGATAGCCCCGTATTGGCCTCATCGACCGTGGTTTTCAGACCTGCTCGCCATGTCAGTGACGAATCCTTGGACACTCCCAGTCAGGCCAGATCTGTTATCTCAAGATCCCATATGGCATCTGGACCCCGAATGGCTCAATCTGACAGTTTGGCTTTTGAACGGGGACATTTGATTAGTGCAGGCATATTTAAGGAGGTTATTGACATTATCCTGGCATCGAGACAACCGTCAACTACTTGCATATATCAAAGTACTTGGTTGTCATTTTCTAAGTGGTGTGCATCCTAGAAATTCCAACCTTCCCAAGCCACGGTACAACAGGTGTTACAATTCCTTCATAGAGGTCTGAAGATGGGGCTTAAACCTAACACCTTGCGTCGTCATGCTTCCACGTTATCCTCTATTCTTTCAGTGGTATCGCCTGACATTCCTATCAGCTCTCATCCACTCATCAAACGCTTTTCGAAGGGTGCCGTCTTAATGTCGCCGGTTATATGTCACCGTTTTCCTTCATGGAGTCTATCAAAGGTCCTGCACAGCTCTACAACGTCCTCCTTTTGAGCCACTTAGGTCCCTTTCATTAAGACTTTTGTCCTTCAAGGTCCTGTTCCTGGTAGCTGTCACCTCAGCCAGAAGAGTCTCAGAGTTGGGCGCATTATCCTTTGCACGTCATCTCTGTATTGTCCAGAAGGACTCAGTAGTTTTGTGGACAGATCCGTCTTTTCGTCCCAAAGTCAATTCAGTCTTTCACTGCAATCAGGACATCGTTCTTCCTTCCTTCTGTCCAAATCCTATTCATCCATTGGAGAAGGCATGGCACTTGCTGGATGTCCGGAGGGCCCTCAAGACCTACTTGTCTCGAACCCAGGACATAAGACTAACTGAGTCCTTGTTTGTATTCTTTCATCCATGTTCTGTGGGGAAGAAAGCAGCTAATCCCACCTTATCTTGCTGGTTGCGCGCCTGTATTGCCTTGGCTTATGAGTCTCTTAAGCTCCCGGTACCTACTAAAATAACGCCACATTCCACTAGATCAGCAGCCACTATGGCTGCTTTTGCAACCAATGCACCTCTTGCAGACATTTGCAGAGCGGCTGTTTGGTCTACCCCAGATTCTTTTGTAAGGCACTACAAAACAGACCGTTATGCCTCTGCCGATGCCTCTTTTGGAAGGCCGGTGCTGCAACAGGTTCTCAATGATTAGGCTGTGGGTGGTCCCTCCCTGTTAAGGGCTGCTTTAGTACATCCCACATGATGGCAGGCTACCTGTGGAAAATGGACCACTGGTCTCACTTGAAGGGTGATTTTCACAGGTAGCCTGCCATCACGACCGTCCCTTTTGGAGGACATCTAGGTATTTTGCATCACCTTCAATTTATCCCTGTTCACACTTTAATGTTTTTGTTCTGTGTAGTTAAGTCAAGACCTTTCTAGATCTGTTACATTGAATTTTTAGTACTGTGTTATTATTGCATGGCAATGTCTATATTTTCCTTGGTAGCAGGCCCATTGGCCTTTTATACATTTTTAGATATCTCTCTTTGGACTCGTCACGAATGAACTGGAGAGTGGGAGGGGCCTGATGCCCCAGGTCTTTACTTCAGAACATTCTTGCCTTCGGATGCTAGATGGCACTGTAACCCACATGATGGCAGGCTACCTGTGAAAATCACCCTTCAGGTGAGACCAATGGTCCATTTTATGGCACTGCTCATTTGCAATTGTAAATTTTTTTGCTGTCAATATAAAAAACTTTGCTGTGTATTTTTAAGTGTGAAAGCTGCTTCAGGCATTTTCTTTTTAAAAAATAGCGCAGACTGCAACTTTGTCAAGTAAGTTTAAAAACAATTGTGTCCATTTTAGCAGATGAATCCATCAGTTAAATTTGCACATGGGTAAAGAATATTTCTGAAGCAGAAATTCTACTGTGTTATGAGATGAGCATCTGTGTCCTAGTAGGCATATTAAAGAGGCACTCCTTGAATGAAAGAGAAGAATGCCTCTGGAGAGGATGCTTGGTAGATATAGTTTATAAAAGTTATTTATACAAGGGATTTATGTTCTTCAACAAGTTCCCAGGGCAGCTATAAGCACCTATATTAAAATGAAAGTGACTGAGAGTGTGCACTATACATGTGTGTGTGTTTGTGTGTGTACGTGTGAACACACAGATTTTTTTTTTGTAAAAATGAGGTGCTGGCATTCTTATAGTGATAAAAGTGTTGTGGGGTACCAGCACAAAATGACTGCCAGGGGAAGCAAAAAAAGAGGTGCCAGGACTCTATACTGGTGAGTACTGTCACAAAAGAAGCCCTCTCTATATGTGAGATATATGCACACACTCTTTCTAAATAAGTGTGTTGCTGATCTGGGTACATTCAGTAGATTAGAATCTTTTAAAAATAAAGTCAATTGTTTTACCCCAAATAACATGCTCCTAGAATGTTGTGTAAAATGAAAGCATTGTGCAATAGCCATTAAAAGCACAGCACTTACCATTACCTGAAGAGGCACTGCTATCGGTTGAGAGTCAGTCTGATTGACTTTTTAACAACATGAACTCTACTTGCTGGAACTGGAGAGGATGAATCTGGCAACTCCTTACTGGAAAGTCGCTACAAGAAGAAAACAGAAATCAGATGATTGAAGCTAAGTACCCAGGAGTTTAGCTACAACAGCAGACCAGTGAACCCCAGCACACCCTCCTCCTGTCACTGATCATCCTGCTAACAGTCTTTTACTTGCTGATGCTCAGCTTCCGCTTTCTTCTACAGAAGAAGCATAACTGGGTTATCGTTTTTACTTTGTAAAGCACCTTGAGAGGCCATCAGAGATGGTGGAGGCAAGGGGCTGAAACATGGGATTTTAATGTGCATATCTACATTTCATCAAAATTAACCCTTTGGCATTCATTTTTAGAGGTAAAGAAAAGAGACAGACATAGAAATATGGACGACACTAGGAACTATAACTCCATTTCTAGTTCTTTTAAAACTACGGGCTTATATAGTACCTGTGATCTTAATGTGCCAACAGCTGGAATAGGCATGGTGTCTCCAAGGCTCTGCTGAATGAGGGAAAGCAGATGCTAGTTAGCATTTAAATACAAAGAACAGTGAGTTACTGTCAGCGTTAGGCATTAACGTTATAGACGTTAGGCAAGTCTATAACATAGTGCAATATTACACACACACCTTGCAATATTAAAACCTGAAGACAATGCTATGCATGCCACTCTGAAGAAATAGAGTAGAATTGGAGTTGGGATTAAATGTGCACAAGATTGCAGCCTCAGAGCATCAGTGAAGTGTTTGGAGACTCAGTTAAGGTGAAGTCATATGAATTAGTCTTTGACATCTCATTTCTGCACCCTAAAGATTTACCAATGCTGTATCAGAAAGCTTCTCCCTATATCCACCCCAATGCCCCCTGCTGCTATTTTGGGATATAGCTCCTCTAAATGACATTTGTTCCAGTCCTTTCGTTTCAGCTCCACAGCTGCTAGATAAAACCAGAAATGTTTGGGCTAGCTCCTGGATGTTTCCTCAGGGAAGCAAGCACAAGTGTATTTAAACTAGGCCACTGGTCAAGTTAAAATCCACGGTGGAGCTCTCAGAGAAGAAGTGGGTTGCTTAGACATATTGTTACAAAGCCCATCACAATTGCAAAAATTCAAATCTGTTCAAATTTTTGTGAGTCAGGATCCTTTCAACCCTACCCTATGCATATTCACTCAGTTTGAGGCTGCAATCCTAGGCACAGTTTTCCCCATTGGTCATGTAACTTTATGCCACTTTGGCCAACCTTGGGTGGTATTCATCTATCGCGTCCCATCAGCGCAAAGATTTCCACTTGTGCAACAGGACTTTCCCCCTTTCTCCTCCCCCACAAGTATCCAATGCCCTTCCCAAATCCGGGGACACCCAGGGGGAAATGAGGGAATGTTCCATTGTGGAAGGAGGAATCGTTGCACTGATGGAAGAAGAGATTTAACGCTAAGCTGAATTCTACTCCTTGTTTCAGGGTTCAAGTCCTGTTGGTTCTTTTGTGCGTGAAGGGATACTTACCTTCTCTATGTCTCTCAGCCGTTTAAAACAGTCTTCTGAAGCAGGTGAATGACCCCTTTTGTGCGCACAACTATTTTTAATGCTAACCGATGCTACATCATCCAAATGTTGCTGGGAATGGGCAATTGCAGCAGCCATATTGTGGTCTACAGTCTTGGAGCTGCTGCAGATGTTAGCTGCAACTGTGGAATCCAACTCTGCAAAAAAGCAGGATTTTGTTGTTGAAGTTTATACTCACCCATTTCCAAGACTCAACTAAAGCCGCCTTAAAAGCTGTAGTGCAGTTACGGTTTGAGCATATGCTTTTTTTAAATGTTTGGGGTTTTAATTATTTTTTTTAATTGCATGTATGGTTTTAACTATATTTTGCAAACTGCCTGGGGATCTTAACTAGCGAAGAGTGGTTTAAAAACCAAATAAAAGAATGATTTTTCAGGTTTTATACATACGTGAACCAACAACTGGAGTGAGCAATCCTCGAGCAGGCATCAAAGGCTGAATGATGTTCAGTGGCTTCTCTCTGCTCGTAAAGATGGTGGTTCTTTGAAGGATATCATTCCTGTGTAAAAGCAGTACTGGATAAGAAACACTTTTTGGGATTATACTATGTTAGACTCTACAGGATTTGCATGACGGCTTCTTCACAGTGTCCAGCTTAGGAAACCAGAAAGCTGCTTTATACCAAGTTAGACTATTGGTCACTCTAGCTCAGTATTGTCTACATTGACTGGCATCGGCTTTCCAGGCTGGGAAATATTCTCAGAACTCTCTAGCAATGCTGGGGATGAAACCAGGGACTTTCTGCATGCAAAGCAGATGCTCTGCTACTGAGCCACGACCCTTCCCCAAAGGCTGAGACTAGTCTGATACCGTGAAAACTTTGCCTGTTTCCCCCAGCCTTGCTCACGTACCTTGCACATTAACCTTCATATGCCAAGTCAGACCATTCATATATTGTCTGTTCTGACCCACAATAGCTCTCCAAGGTCTCAGACAAGAGTCTTTCAGCACCTCCTACCATTTTGAACAGGTGACACCAAGGACTCGAAAACAGACTTTTAGACAAGAATGTATTCTACCAACTATGGCCCCTTCCCAAAACTACAGCCAGTGCATCCTGCTTTCCCACAAAAGGCACAACTTGCCTGAAATTTGAACCTAGGACGTCTCACCCTAAATGAGAATCATATACCTAGGCCAGTAGACAAATAATTGCATTTATATCCTTTCTTTCCTCAGTTGTGGGCTGTCCCCGTGTTGAATGTATTTCAATTTTCCCTCTAAGAGTCCTTAAAAATGTACGTATTAATCCTAATGTATAGAATAGTATACGTCCAAGTATGCAGACCCCCTCTCAGAGTTCAGATGGATAAGTCAAGCCTTATAAAGTTCAAACTGGTAAAGGTTTTCTGCTCCTTGCTCCTTTTTCTAGTTCTGGGCAGTCAGCCAATGTACTCTTGCATGTGTAAACAAAGGATAACTTCTAGGAGCCACACCACAGGAGGAAGCTCCTTATATGGTGTGGGCAACACCTCTGTTGAAAGGCTTAGCTGGTCCCATTTGCTGCCTCTAACAGGTGGCACAGAGAGATGCTGGGTAAAGGTACCAGCTGATAAAAAGATAGCCAAGGTCAGCTATTAAGCAAGGTCATAGCCTTGAGACACTCCTATAAAAGGAGGAAAGTTGAGACCGTAAGTGACCAGTCTCTCTGGAGACTTGGCTGAAGCCACACTACTGCTATGCTTGCTGCTGCCGATAACCAGAGGTCTGCCCCCACCCCAGGGGTGAGATAACTCCATTTCTTTCTGGATAAGAATGTACTAACATGGAAATGTAACGTGCAACGTAACTTGTATAAATATAATGTACAAGTCTGATCTAACAGAACATGATACTTTAAGATATGTTAACTGTATACTGCCATGTATACTGATGTATAAGCCTAGTGTATAATCTTGAGCTATTGGCTAAGGCCATTGCAAGCATTATGTATGCCATTATGTTCTTGTGACCAGGCAGGACTTTGATCCTGACACATTTCTGATCTCTGATCTACTGGCTGAGGCCAGACACATTATGTAATTTTAATAATATTTTAAGAATTATGAAGACCATGTGCTGTTGAACTCCCAGTTATTTTCCTGAGATCTCCCAAGCCCCAAGAAGTCTTGGTTGAGAGCTCCAGTCTTAGCCTGCCTGTTCAGACGACTGCTGTTGGAGACTGGGTAAGCTCAGGTGTACACAATGTCCGACATAAAAGGACTCTGAATAGCCAGTGGGCAATGAGGAGAACGTAAGAACCCTCGATCCTATGCATTCATAAGAGACAGTCTTGCCAGTTTCACCTCCAAGGAGCTCAAGGTGGTGTACACTGTTCTCCCACTGCCCATTTTATCATCACAACAGCCCTATGAGGTAGGTTAGAATGAGAGACAGCGACTGGCCCAAGCTCACCCAGCAAGCTTCATGGCTGAGCGGAGATTTGAACCCTGGTCTTCTAGGTCCCAGTCCAACACTCTAACCACTACACCACACTGGCTTATTGTGTTGTATCTTACTCATGCGCTATCAGCATCACTACGATTACAGGGAATGGGGATGGCAGAGAGATTTCTGAAGGGCCCAGTGTCAGTTTTGTCATGCCATCATGACAACTTAAATCATGTCATCGGCCCTTCTCATGTAATTTTTTGCCCATGCATCCTCAAGGTCTAATGTTCCTAGAGCAGCCTTTCCCAATCAGTGTGCCTCCAGATGTTGTTGGACCACAACTCCCATCAGCCTCAGCTAGCATTGCCAATGCTCAGAAAAGATGGGAGTTGTGGTCCAACAACATCTGGAGGCACACTGGTTGGGAAAGGCTGTCCTAGAGCACTGTAAGATGGAGTTATAATAATAATAATAATAATATTTAATTTGTGTGTCGCCTATCTGGCAATTAGCCACTCTAGGCGACGTACATTAAAATGAAATAAAATACAATAATATCAAATGCAGTCACATTAATAACAGTAGATAAAATAAATACTGGACAGTCATCAATACATGTATAAAACAATTATTTTAGCAGCATACGATAGATGACAAAATCATGGAGATTTACCCATCCCAAGGACCTCAAAGGCCTGTTGGAATAGCCACGTCTTCAGGGCCTTGCGGAATACATCTAGGGAAGGGGCATGTCGAAGATCACATGGGAGGGAGTTCCAGAGAGTGGGGGCCACCACAGAAAAGGCTCTCTCCCTAGTACCCACCAACCTAGCTGTTTTGGTTGGCCGGATTGAGAGAAAGCCTTGTGTGACTGATCTAGTTGGGCGGCATAATTGGTGGCGGTGGAGGCGCTCTTTCAGGTAAACTGGGCCGAAACCGTACAGGGTTTTAAAGGTTAATACCAACACCTTGAATCGGGCCCGGAAAACAACCGGCAGCCAGTGAAGATCAAATAATACTGGCATAAAGTGGTCCCGGCAGCAGCTGTTGGTAAGTAAGCGCGCCGCTGCATTCTGTATAAGTTGTAAATTCCGGGTCGTTTTCAAGGGTAACCCCACATAGAGCGCATTACAGTAGTCCAATCGAGAGGTGACCAGGGCATGTACCACGAGCGGGAGCTGTTGAACAGGGAGGTAGGGTTGCAGCCTACGTATAAGGTGTAATTGATACCAAGCTGCCCGGCTCACGGCCGAAATCTGAGCCTCCATGGACAGCCTGGAATCAAGAACAACCCCGAGGCTGCGGACCTGGTCCTGTAGGGGCAACTTCACCCCACCAAACACCAGGTCAACATCTCCTAACCTTCCCTTGTCTCCCACAAGTAGTACCTCGGTCTTATCAGGGTTCAACTTCAACCTGTTCCTGCCCATCCATCCACTCACGGATTCCAGGCACTTGGACATGGTCTCCACAGCCCTCTCCGGTGAAGATTTAAATGAGAGATAGAGCTGAGTGTCATCCACATATTGGTGACACTGCAGCCCAAGTCTCCTGATGATCGCTCCCAGCGGCTTTACATAGATGTTAAATAGCATGGGAGAGAGGATAGAACCCTGTAGCACACCACAATTGAGAGGCCAAGGGTCTGAAACCTCATCACCCAATGCTACCTGTTGGCGCCTATCAGAGAGAAAGGAATGGAACCACCGTAAAACCGTGCCTCCCAATCCCAAACTCTCCAGGCGATCTAAAAGGATACCGTGGTCTACGGTATCAAAAGCCGCTGAGAGATCCAGGAGGACAAGGAAGGTAAATTCTCCTCTATCCAATGCCCTCCTCATATCATCAACCAGAGCGACCAAGGCTGTTTCAGTTCCATGTCCAGTCCTGAAACCCGATTGGTATGGATCTAGATAATCCGTTTCATCCAAGTGTGTCTGCAACTGATTTGCCACCACTCGCTCAATGACCTTGCCCAAGAATGGTAAGTTCGAAAATGGGCGAAAGTTGTTTAAGATCTGGGGATCCAAGGAGGACTTCTTTAAGATGGGTTTAATAATAGCCTCCTTGAGGGCTAGTGGCATAACACCCTCTTGCAAGGATGCATTAACCATTGCCTTGATCCCCTCACCCAATCTCTTTGCAGCTCATAAGGAGCCACAATGGGCAAGGGTCATTTAGACAAGTGGTAGGCCTTACAGATGAGAGCACCTTGTCCACGTCCTCAGAAGGAAGAGGCCGAAATCGATCCCATTTGACCGGTTTGCAACTGGCCAACTCTAGCTCACTCACTGTATCCACGGCGCACGGAATCGAGCTCCTCAGGTGTTCGATTTTATCAGCAAAGTGCTTTGCCAATTTGTCACAGGAGGCCTTAGACTGTTCCAAGGGTTCCTGAGCAACTGGACCAACCAGGCTTTAGACCACCTGGAACAACCTCCTGGGACAGCACTCTGCTGATGCAATAGAGGCAGCAAAGAACACCATCTTTGCTGCCCTTACCGCCACCTGGTAGGCAGCTATTGCTGCTCTAACCTGTGTCCGAGCATCTTTGGAGTGCGATTTCCGCCACTGGCGCTCTAGTCGTCTCACCTCCTGCCTCAAAGCATGCAACCGTGGTGTATACCATGGTGCTACTTGAGTTCTATTCAGGGGGAGAGGACGTTTCGGAGCCACTCGGTCTAACGCCCCGGCGATCTTCTCATTCCACTCCTTCACCAGGGCTTCAACCGGGCGACCTTCAGCAGGTTCCAATTCCCCAAGCGCCGTCAGGAAACCATCTGGATCCATCAGGCGCCTGGGGCGGACCATTCTAATAGGACCTTTACCCCTGCGGAGGGCGTGCGGCATCGAGAGATCCATCTTTACCAGATAGTGGTCTGACCATGACACAGGGGTAAAAGAATTGGCCCCTAACTTCAGCGCACTACCCTCCCCCCTCAGGACAAATACAAGGTCGAGAGCATGACTGGCTACATGGGTGGGCTCAGTATTACTAAGGCGCAGTTCCCAGGAAGCCATGGTTTCCAGGAAATCCCGAGGAGCTCCAGTGAGAGTGGTCTCGGCGTGTATGTTAAAGTCACCCAGAACTAACAGCTCCGGGGACAACATTTGCACGTCCGAGATCACCTCCAGCACCTCGGCCAGGGAGTCTGCCGTGCAGCGGGGCGGGCGGTACACGAGCAGGATCCCTAAACTGCCCTTCGAGCCCAACCTCCAGTACATACAATCAACAAAGCTAGTCCCACAAAGGGGAGGTCTGGCAAAGAGCAACGACTCTCGGTAAATAACTACCACTCCCCCTCCCCGCCTTCCGACCCTCGGCTGCTGTGCGTAACGGAAACCTGGTGGGCACATATTGCAGCCAGAACTTGGCCTTAGGGAAATAAACACTCAAAATCAGTGGTCCCAACACCAGACATTGACAGATACAGGAGTGACTGTTTCCAAAGGAGTAGCTATGTCAGTCTCTTGCAGCAAAAATAATCAAGATCCGTGCTACCTTAAACAGGTGTGAGGAACCTTTGGCCCTCCAGATGTTGCTCCACTACATCCTCCATCATCCCTGGCTATTAGCTATGCTTGCTGAGGGTGATGGGAGTTGTGGTTCAGCAACATTTGGAGGGCCAAAGCTTCCCCACACCAGCCTTAAAAAGACTAACAAATTATTATGGCACATGAACTCCAGCCCACTTGGCTGAGCATTCCTGCATTTTAAGACAGCAGTGGGGCTTCCAAAATGGTGCAAGCATCAACATAGCTCCAGACAAATTATGTCAAATAATGCCCACCTTTCAGGTTCCTTTGAAGAACTAGCGCTGGGTTGTACCATGCTGGTGAAAGGAGGAACAGATCTGCATTGCGTCCCAACACTTGCCTCCCTGTAACCGTCCAAGCAGCCATCATCCACAGCCAGAGACGTGTTTTTCAGCATAAGTCTGCAAGCATGTTGGCCAATGTCCATCATACTCTGTTGAGAAAAACTGGCTTAAGTTCACAGACCTGCAACTAAAGGGTTTAATTGTTTTAATAAAAAATTTGGGCACACCTTTTTTCTCTTCTGCAATATGTCTGCAGGCAAGTAATAATGGAGCTGTTTCTTCTTCACATGAGTAGCTTCAATCTTCATGCCTTCTTTCAAAAGGTTGATATTATTTGCCTGCCTATACACTAAGGCAAAAGAAAAAGTCAAGTAGCTCGAGCAAGCTGGCACAGCAAAGTGAGCTGCTGCTAATTCTGCTGGACAACAGCATCCTGCATTCAGGAAGCAGGGGGAAAATGAAGCTCTGTGCCACTGCCATAGGGAGGTGAAAAGAAGAATGTAGTGAGACTTACAGTATGGGCAGGCATACAGATGAATGCATGCCCTGACAGTTTGGGTCCTGAGCTGTTGCAATGGCTCTTAGTATTACTTTGGATGCAAGCCCAAGTCTCTTGTTCTGTTAGTGCCAAGATTTACCCTTGCGCAATGGAACTTCCCCTCCCCCACCTCTCCTCCTCTTGAGAACCCTCAGCATCTGTCCTGGGTTTTCCCCCAGACCAGTGAATCAGATATGGGGAGGGCGTGAAGCATGCACGGGGGGGGGGGAACAGCAGCAGGTAGTTCCATTGCACAAGCATAAATCCAAATAAACCCTATGGTAGGGGGCAAGGGCTAGGAGAGAGAACCAGCATGGCTAACTGCTATTCTACTGAGGGGACAGGGATGAGCTCCCTTCCTCTGGGAACCTGGATATTTAAGGCCTGGTTTTAGACCCGCTGCTGGATGAACACGGCTGTTGGGCATCAATATATTTCCCCTGTGTGCCATCTTCATAGAGCATCCAGGTTTCACAAGCTCTTTACAAGAGCCCTCCTTGGTTCTCTAGCCTGACTATACAACAGAGCCTTGCAACACCTCAAGAAATTAGCTTTGGGTGCTTCCAGACTGAATCCCATCCGAATATAGCAACAATCACATACCAACAAATTCAGGTTGCACAATTATAGCTGACTGGGAGCTCTTGTGCAACAAACCCAGTTCCTGAGAAGGTCTGAGGGTATTTTTTAAGTTATGGGAAAATGCAATGGAAAGTGTGGGATAATGCTTGCTTTGATGTGTCATCTGACCTTCCTGCAAACAAATCAGAATGAATGCTCAACAAACAGCTCTTCTGGAAGTGCCCTTTGTTAATCTACAAAGGTGTTACAAGACACTGTTCTATTGGAGTCTGCTCATGTCAAACTAGATTTAAGGATAGTCAGCCAGCTGGATTAAACTCCTCCACCCACTAAGCCAAACGTTGCTTTGCAGAGGTAAGGCTTACTACTGCAACTGCTCACAAGACTATTGCAGAATTCAAAATAAGGGAGCCTAATGCAGTCTAGGACAACCAGGGGAATGGGGACAGCAGCTCATTTTCCATAGCAGTGCAGCTTGGAAAGCTAGTCAGAATGTTAAGAGGGCATACAGAATCACATCAAGCTCCAGCAATAGCATTTGCTACCTCTGCAAACAGGTGAAGCTATGGAAGCTAATACCGAAACATTTAAACCAGGGCTGTGGAGTCGGAGTCATGGAGTCAGAAGCAATTTTGGGTGGAGTCGGTAGAAATGTACCAACTCTGACTTCAAAATAAAAAGTTTAATAAGAATTTAGGAAAGTTTTCTTGTTCAGAAATTTTAATCAAATAGATATATTTTATGTTCTATCAATCTAGCCTGATGATTCACATGGTGGTGATGAAATGCCTTGTGCTATCATTTTACTACAGCAAATTTGTTATTACTAGTTAATATACATTTGCCATTTATGAAGGAGTCGGAGTCGGACAGTAGAAAAATAAAGGAGTCTGAGTGGGAGTCGAAGGTTTGGTGTACCAACTCCACAGCCCTGATTTAAACTTAGTGTAGTGTACTTTGGAAAACTCTTATTAAATACATGGATCCTCCTACCATCCTCAAGATTTCCAGTGCTTCAGAGAACAGATTTGTTTATAATACGACAAGCCCAGTATAGATATAACTGATGAGTTATTTTTATGGTATCTGCAGTAGAGGAATACAATCCAGAGGCTGCATCAAGATGATATACTTAAATGGCATTAAAGAATTAGTCTCTAGGGCTAGGGTAGCCAACACGGTGCCCTCCAGATGATGTTGGCCTCCAATTCCCATCAGCCCCAGCCAACATGCCCAATGGTCAGGGACAACAGGCGCTGTAGTCCACAACATCTGGAGGGTCTTTTCTTTTAAAATGAGGCAAAGCAACAAGCTTATTTGAGCAGAGAGGGTTTTACGTTTATGTTGCAAACAGGGTTGCTGGTTTATTAGTAAGCAAATGTTCCTTTCTCATCTTTTACACGGCCTTGTCAGAAGGCTTGTCAAGTTCAACATCGGACCCGCTGGGAAGGTGGGGGAGATGCTTCCAACTCTCAGCAGGTCTTGATTTTCTAGTTAGGTACAGACACTAGTTTTTATTGAAATGGGGCACCCTTTTGAGGGAAAATTTACCTGTGTCTGTGAACGACTGGATATCATAGGTTAAGTCAATGCTGACACTCTCTGCATTCTCCGCTTTCTTAAAAAATATTCCCAGAAACCACATCGTCACGAAGTTGCTCCTGAAAGGAGAGTCCCAGGACACCATATCAACTGAAAGGGCTGGCGAGATTATGTCAGCATAGTTGCAGGAAAGGGGTTACATTTAATACAGAGTTTGCCAAGGAAATCAGCATTATGCATAAGTAATACTGAAGCAAAGTAGGTGAGAACGTCAGATGTCACTACAGTAAAGGGCAGAAGTGCACATTGCAAAGGGAATCACTGGTTTTGCAGCTCTGGGCTTCCCTTGTGACCCTAATGCAGGGATGGGGCATTTATAGAATGAAAATTCAGCTGACAGATACTTAATTCTTCCTCCATCACCAAGGCTCTCTTCAAAATGCATTCCCCCAGTCATGCTCAGAGACCAGGAGAAGCCGGGCTGCAGGGAAGGAACAACAGGGAACAGGGGATTTTCAGATGCATGAAGGGTAAGCACCCTCTCTCACATCTGCTAATCATTCCCTGAAAATGCCCTTCTCCTCCTATGCACTGGCTCCTTAAGGAAACATACATTTAACATGCAACTTACACCACCATACAACCACATGAGTTTAAGAAGTCCATGAATCATTTACTCACTCTTTGTATTGCTCCTTAGACCCAGGGAAAGACTGTGGATTTACGTGGGCGATGGTAATAAATTCATTCCGTTCCAAGTTTCCAACAAGCACACGGATCTTAGATTCTACCAGGCCAACCCTAAAAATAAACAAACAAAAAATAAAGTTCAGTTAACAATTTTGCCAAAGGCTGGCAAAGTATTTATCATCAGCAACTGAAATGAGACACCATGTGGACTGACAGGTGCAGTGCAGCAAGGAAATGTTTTAAGATGGGTCGAGGAGGTACATATTTTTATTTACTTTTTATTTAATTTATTTTAGCATTGTACAACCCACTTTTCATACTCATGGGGATACACAAATAAGATCAAAGCAAGTTGAAAGCAACCCCAACAATAAGCCAAACAGCAGGGTGTTTGTTTGTTTTTAAAAAGCACTATAAAGACCATAATTAGCAGGTGATTAACCTAAAATCACCAACATAGGCTCAAACTAAAAGACAACCTCCCCCCCCCCCGATAAAATGATCATGAGCAATTATTGGAAAGAAATTTCCGAAAAGTAGTAGGTCAATCCGGCTTCCAGTGGCTTTACTGAAGACAGATAAAAGATTTTCTCTCCTCTCCCAAAATCAAAGCCCAAGTGACCTTGAACCTATCTAGTTTTGAAAAAATAATAGAAACCCGCCATAAAGAAAGAGGGACCATCTCAAAACTGTACACTATGCTTTTGGTCATGGGAGCAGAGCACCTAACGGAACTCAAACACCAACGGGAAGGGGACCAGCCAACTGAGCTTGATGGGGAATGGAAACAAATATTGAATGCACGATTAGTGACCACTTCCTCTCATCAGGTCTGGGTGACCATGCTGAACATAGCACATCACTGGTTTGCCACTCTAATGTGGATCTCAAGGGTGAATAGCACCCTCTCCCACAAGTGCAGGAGAGGATGCAATTCAATTGGTATGTATCACCATATGTGGTGGTAGTGCGAGAAAGTGCAGTCCTTTTCAACCTTAATATTTGAAGAAATTAAGAAAATAAGTAAGCATTGATCAGACACCACAATTGGCTATCCTGAACCTTTTCATAAATTCAAACAGAGATACAAAATGCAAAATGCTAGTGGGGCATCTGCTCATGGCAGTGAGAGTTACGATTGCAAAACACCGGAAAGACTTAAAAGAGGCCAAGTTTGGTTACTTGTCCCAAAAGGTTTGATATATCGCCTTTATGGAAAAGCTAGCTTCTAAGCTCAGACAGGCTAGAGGAGTCACAACAAAAGATGATTTTGTGGATTCTTGGTATTTGTTTATAACACACGTCAACCAGGCAGGACACAGATGGTCTCCACCAGCTCAATATGCTACCAGCTGGAATGCTTAAAATGCTTTAAATTGCAGTGATTTTTTGAAAGAAAATAGAATACCAAAAATGTTAATCAATTTTGTTCTCTTCTTTAATCCTTTTAATATAATTTAATTTAAAAAATACATGCCATTGAGGAGGGGAAGGAATAGGGGATATAGGTAGGGAATTGATAGCAGGATAGTTATAAATTCAGATATAGGTATTTGGGGATAGAAATCTATTCATACCGTATTTCTGGAACGGAAAAGTAGTAATATTCAATTAGTCATTTCACATGTATGTTGTGTTATTTAAATGAAAATTTTGCAATAAAAATATTTTTTTTAAAATGATCTTGAGCCGATGAGGGGGCATTTGTTTTTCAATTTATATATTTGGAGGTTAAAATTGTGCAACGCCATGCATCTAACAAACCTGGCAAGCTGAAAAACTACAAAAGGCATTACTGTTTTAAAAACTATTGTGATTTTAGGAGCAACCCTAATTTTACAATTATCAAATACATTTGAAGAATTTAAAAGATTTCTTGCAACAGGCATTCTCCAACGGGAATTTAGTTCAATAACTGGGTTCTGTGGTCAATATTTGGCAGAGCTGAATCTAGTCAGATCTAGGATATAAACGTAACAGAACAAAACTGGATTAAATACAAGTGCTTGGGCTACTTAGCATTGTTAAGGTATTGAATAGTTGCAGAAACTGAATACCATAAACTTGTTGAAGACTAAGACTTGGCCTGCTTTCTAACACCCAATAACACATTAAATTCAACAGGTATATGCCACTAGCAGAAGAACTGCAAAGCTTTCCTTAGCTCTTTAGTTAAAATATTGACAGTCTAGTGGGCAAGGTATTTCATGATGACTGACAGGTAGTATGGTTGGAATTTAGACCTATTTTTACTTTTAAAATATATATTGTGCCTGCTTCTCCAAGGAGGCAGAAGGCAGTCAACAACTCAACAATTAAAAACAAAATACAAAAAACAATTTCCAAATTAAGCCCCACCACACAACCAGAATAATACAATCTCCAACAAATCAGGCAGGAACAGCACAATGATGATTACTATATCCAGAGCTGTGTTTATTCTGCAATCCTATTTGGGGGGATGCAGGGGGAAAAGTTCAGAACATGGTAGTATGCACAGAATTTAGCTTACTAGGTCTGTTTTCATTCTTTTTTTAAAAAATGAAAGAGGTCTAGCCCTCCTCCTTTTTTTGACTGACAATATGTTTGAAAATATGTGGGTAATGCTTGGAAAAGTCTCAGAAGCCAAAGACAGTGACTGAATAAGATTTCCAGTGATTTAAGGCAGGATCATTGTGATGTGTTCATGGCTAGCACAGCCAGAATGATGTTGCAGAGCAAACTGTGCAAAATCTGCTAATCTGCATAATTTATGCAGGCTGCAGAATTCAGTCTGAGTGCAATTTTCTTTAAAATGTGGAATACATGCAGCCTACTCAAGTGCTCAGCATTAAGTGCTCAGCTTAATGAAGCGGCTTGGTTATGAACCAAATTTTATACCAAATGAGCCCACCCACCCTCCACAATAATGCAAGTAACAGGATTGGAACTTACAGAAAGTATATTAGATTCCCACAACTGCAATGCACCATACAGACAATAAAAAGCATTCCTCATCGGAGTTGAACCCAAGAAGAGAGAATTAGGACTTTGTCATAGAAACTTGATAAAGACAACATTTAGTTAAAACATGCTATTACTGGTATTCTGCAGCAATTGGCATGGTTATTTGTATGCTGTATTGCAACTATGAGAATTTAATATACATTTTTTTATATGTTCTGGGTCTTCCTGTTTGCATTCTTACTTATGAAAAAGCCACTTCATTAAGCTGAGCACCTGAATGCAAGTTATCAATGCGGATATCAAATGTTGTACCATTTCAGGAGAAGCAGCTTTTGCCAGGAAAGCAGTTCTCCAGCCTTTCCCTCCCTTCCACACCTCCGTATTATCTACCATCAGTATTTACAGAGACTTACCATTCCAAATGGTGCTCTTCAGTTGAGGAGCTGGCAGTCAATACAATGTAATGCCTGCAAAGGTAGATTATTGCCACTGTATCATTTTTAGCATGATCAGTTTTAACAATTACAATGAAAAAGCCTTTAAAATGCTACTTTCATCTCCTCTTCAGCCTTCCTTTACCTCAATTTCTTCTGTAAAGCCTTTCCTAACCTCACTGCCTATCCCCACATATTTTTCAAATGCCAGTAGGTCAGCCCAGGCACTTATACTGCTTCTGTATACCACCAAGCTCAGCATTGCCACTACAGCAATAGGGATGATCAAACTTGGAAGCTTCAGAATAAAGGGTTGAACTCCTGACAACTAAATTTGCTGGACAGAAGGACCTTTTTTAAAAAAAAAGTTAAGGTGTTTAGGAGCATTCAAGCCATCTGGCTGTTAAAGGGCAAATCCTTTGCCTATCCTGTTAAATTACACCTGATCATTAAAGGCCCTCTGGAAACTGCTAAGAGATTCTCTTCTTTCAAACGTTAAACAAGATTTTCTATCCTGTGCCTTTTTTTTAACCTGCCAAGGAACTGACCCAGAAGCTCCAAGTCTGCA
The DNA here is from genome assembly GCF_030035675.1 of Rhineura floridana. Lineage (NCBI taxonomy): Eukaryota > Metazoa > Chordata > Lepidosauria > Squamata > Rhineuridae > Rhineura > Rhineura floridana. The sequence continues at coordinate 200,740,623 of NC_084483.1, read as the reverse complement.
GCTTCAATTATTTTGTTTTTAGGCCAGCAAATTTGCTCGTTATGTTTTCATCGGAAGACAATTGGCCTGACATTTGAACATTCGTGCTTAATAAGGAGTTCAAAAATTCCTACGAAGAGAAAGCACAATAAGAATGGCTGTGGTATTAGATCACTTCCTTTTTTGACAGATAATTGGGACTGGGCAAACATTTCTCAGTTCTGGTATGACTGCACTGGCTCCCAGTTTGTTTGAGCACAATTTTAAGTGCTAATTTAAACCTCTGAAGCCCTAAATGGCTTAGGAGCTGGGTATCTAAAGGATTATATGCTCCTTCATGAACCTGTCCTGGTATTATGATCATCCTCCAAAGCCCCTTCTCCACCATAAGAGGAACCAGAAATAAGTACTCTTTGGTTGTGATGCCTTGTCTCTGGAACACCCTCGTCCAGGAAAGGCTGTCTGGTTATGAGCTTATGTTCTTCTCATCACAAGGGAAAATCCTCTCTCAATCTGCCCAGGAGATTTTCAGACCCATCACTTTTAAGGGAGTGTGCATAGATGATTTTTTTACACCTGTTCTGCTGGGTCATTATAGTTATTTCTGAAATCACCGTGTTTTTGTTTATAGAAATATTTATATACCTTCTCAGAAAACAGCAGGATGGTGTACAGCAACATAAAATATTTAAAAGCAATTACCCCCCCCCAAAAATCTTTAAAATGACTAGCTACTAAAATAAACAATCGCACAGGCCTGTCAGCATAACGAAGTTCTTCCGAGAGATGCCTGAAAGTCAAAAGTGAGGACGTTTGCTAAATCTCTGCTGGAAGAGCATTCAACAACATGGGACTACCAAACCTATGTGCCGAACTTCTAATTGAGGCCAGTCAGGTTCCTATAACATGGGGAACATGTAGTGATGCTCCTCTGGATGATCTGTGATCTCTTTTAAGCTGCTTTGGGAACCTTAAGTAGAGATTTTGAAAGCCCAGGTACTCCAACATACTTGTACTTTTGGAAGAAGTTGGGTGGCTCAAGCAGCTTTGGCCAGTCCGATTTTCCTTGAAGAATCTCATCTATAACCACAAGACCTGTTTAAAAATATAAAACCACAATATGAGTGCTTTATTGTAAGCCTTTGTAGATCTTCTGAGGGTAGCAGTTTTTAGGGTGCTTTCACAGAACTGGGACGGGAGGACTGCAAGTCTGGAAAGGGCCACAAAGGTCATTTGGTTCAACTCATGGCACTAAGGTAACAAAGAAACAAGCAGCTAGAAGCTCCAGGCCCTAGAGATATTGTTCATCTCATCAAGAACCACAGATACATCTCCTGAGCATCAGGATCCTCATATACTCAGTGCTGTTGTCCCCCCGCCAATCTTCTTTACTGTAGAGAGATCTGATCTGTCTCTTTGGATATGCCACACACTGCAAAAAAAGGCATGTAAACTGCCATTGACTGCAAGCCTGGGAAGGGGCACAAAATTAAAATCATTTGGTTAAAATCATAACACCTAGACTGGGGGGAGAGTAGCTAGACACTCCAAACCCTAGAGAGGCACATCAGTCTCATCTCATCACCAAGAACCACAGACTCATCTCTCTCAGTCGCCAGGATCCCCATTTAGATAGTCCCTACGCCCTGCATTCTCCTTTACTTTTCATTAATCTGATTGTGATCAGTCTCCCTCTACCACTCTGCACAAACCACTCACTGCAAAAAAGCATGGAACTGCCGTAACTCTACTTGCTTACATCTAGGATTAGCATATCCTATCACATTACACAATGAGTATCCACAGATAATGCTAAACCATTGCTTAGCTTCCACAAGCCGGAGCAAAGTGCTGGGCTCATGCGCTCCTCCCTTCTCCTCCTGTGCAACCAGGAGGAGATTTCTGCAGAGCTTAGTTTCAGTTTTTAAGAAAATTACATTACATTTAAACTTGGAATATTGATTTAAAACAAACTCTGGTCCAAAGTTTCAAACCATGGGTTATGAAAGTGGCTTGTTAAATGTACCACTTAAATGTACCACTTAAAAACAACAACAGGATCCCTGGTTCAAATGCACCACTAAGCTGACATTCTTTAAGAGAAAAACCAAAATCAACAGAGGTGCTCCTGGCTGCACAGTAGGAAGAGGGAAGATGTGGTTCTCTCAGGCATAATGAAGATAATCTGTGTAATGCTAAGAAAGGGGTGGGGAAACTTTTTGGCTCCATGGGCCTGTCCATCTGTCAAAATCCCTCATGTTTTGCTTTAAGTCTCTGAGATTGGGGATGTAACAGGGAAATGGGGGAGACATGCAAAAGACTTTTCCAAGTGTCCATGCACTTTCCTTTTGGAGAGCCTGGCAAAAGCCTCTTCCAAGTTGGATACTTAGAGGAAACCGCAGGGAAACTTGGAAATGGCTTTAACACAGCCCTATGCTCCCATTACAGCAAATGCAGGAGCTGTCTTAAAGCCTTTGCAAAAGCCACTTTGAAGTAGCTCATGAATAAGAGCTACATCATAGGGCACTTTTGCATAGGGCTTTAATCTCCATTCATCTGATAAATGGAGATTAAATCCTGTGTGTTCCCTGTTGGGAACAGGATCATACAGCCAATGCAGGATTAAACCCTGTCCTCCTGCCCATCAGCTGATATCACTAGTGATATGGGCTGGTGGGCATGTTTGGAGGGGGAATGGCCCCTCATGATGGGCCATGATTAACACAGAGGCTGGAAGCTCCCCACCTCTGTGCTAAGCCATGGTTCATCATTACATGCCAATGTGGCCATTGTGTTATCACATTAAGTTCTATCCTGTCCCCAGTAATCACTAATGAGTGACATGGGCTGGGAAAATCACTGTGTAGTTAAGTGGCATCTTGTGCTGCATTGCACTGGACATTAATAGTAAGAGGAAGGATTGACAAGAGGGGGCAAAGACTATGGGACATCTAGTCCTGCCCCTTCCTAATCTGCTGTTCTAAAGGACACTCCCTGCACACTCCTCCCACCTACTGAATTCTTCAGAAAGCTAGAAGAGAATCTCAGAAGAATCCACAAGAGAGCCATTTTGCAGAATTTGTTCCATCCTTTGTTGTAGTCTTCAATTTTCCCCCTTCTCCAAATGCCCTAGAATGATGCTACACCTGGGGGTAAAGTGGGAAAGATGCAAAATAGCAACAAGGTTGCCAACGCACTTACTGCTTGCACCAGCAGAAAAATGAAGCAGTGCTGCTGTCATAACTGATGGATGGCCCCAACCCCGAGAAACTGTTGGAGAATTTATCCGCCTCCCAGTGAATATTCAGTAAAACTCATATAACCTGTTTAAAAGAGCTGCACTAGTTGCCAGGTGTTCAAGGTGCTCAGTGTTTAAAGCCCTAAATGCCTTATCCCAAATATCTGTAAGACCGTTTTCATCCCTACCAACCTTCTCAGGTGTTAAGATCTGCAGAGGGAATAGTGGCCCAGGAGAAGGCTTTCTGTGGCAATCCCTGAATTGTGGAACTCCCCACAGAGATGTGTTTAACATTTTCATTGTACAACTTTTACCATATGCGGAAGACACATCTCCCTACCCTGACACAGTTAAGGTATTTTGTATTGTTTTGTGGGACCCTCCTCTTTTGCTGAATCTAACTTTTTTATCAACAGGGAACTTTTAATGTATTTTACAATTGTAGTTGTTTTATAATTGTAAATTCTATTGCTGTATAACCTGCCCTCAGAGACAGCTTTAACAATTCAAGTCCACTACTATAGATGGCTTGGAGAAGATAGCAGGAACTGCCAAAAAGAGGAATGTATTCTCATGAGATGTTGGTAGATCAAAAGTGATCTGGAACACCAGTGTTGAGCACAGCCAGAATAAAAAACAACTCTCAGAAAGAGATGACCTCATTCTTGCTCCAGAGTCTACCAGAGTTAGTTCTTCATACCCCATCATTTGGGAAGATCAAGGTGGCTTACCGTATTTGAATTCTCCTACCATTACCGCTCGAGTTGAAGTAGACACATTATATGTAGAGTTCTGTTGTGGATAGGTTGGCGTGATGATAGGCATCAGATGATACCTGTCGGATGGATTTACCTGTGGCATGTGAAAGATTGTAAGACAATAAAAGCCCTGATGGATCAGATCATGCGCCCATCTTTCTAGTAGCATCATGTTCTCACAATGGTCAAGATGTCTGCTGGAAGCAGGATCTAAGTGCAAGAGCACATTCTCCACTCGTGATCTCCAATAACTGGTACTCAGAGGCATACTGGAGCTAGCACACTGCCATCATGACCAGTAGCCACTGAGAGCCCCATCTTCCATGGGTTTGTCTAATACCCTTTTAAAGCCACTCAAGTTGATCATCACTACATACTGTGGTAGCAAATTCCATACATTAACTGTACAGTGTGAAGAAGTGCTTCCTTTTTGTCTGTCCTAAGGGTATGAACTGGAAACAGGTCCCATTTTCAAACCCTATGAACTCACAGGTTGGCTTTAGGCAGGCCACATTCAACCTTACTCCCTTTTTGCAATGGGAGTGTGTGTGTGTGGAGATACTGACTGCCTTATAAAAGATGGCATAAGAATATCCAAGTCAATGCATGCAGCATGTTTTGAGTACTGCAACAAATTGCTGTATGAATACTAAGTACTGTTAAGTAGTTAGTGCATGATGCAGAAGAAGCTCCATTTGTAAGCTTCGTGGAGGAAGTTGCTCAAGAAGTGGGCTATAAGTTTTTTAATAAGTAAAATAAAATCCAGTTAAATATTTAGCACATGATACAAAGGAAGCACATTTATTTACATACTATGGAATTTATATGCTGCTTCCTCTTTTCAAATGGAGGAGGGCTGTCAAGTCATCCTAAGCTACCCTAAAAACCTGTTACAGGGTTCCATCGACCCTCTGGAGCAGATTTAGGGGTGACAAGGACAGGAGAGGGTAGGGAAGCCCCACTGTGCAGCTAGATGTCCTTGTGCTAGCAGAAATGTTCAGTTGGATACCACTCTATAAAACAACATGCTATGAAAATCTCCTCCTCTAGGATGCACACCTTAACGTGGTGAGGGGGTTTGAGAGTGTTGAAGAAGCTGAGAACAATGGCTTCAGAAGTCTAGACCAAGAGGCTAGACTCCTAGCAGGGGCACCCACGGCAGAATGGTCAAAACTGAGATACCAGACTAAGATGCATCCAAACTCAGAGGAAGGCAGTGGTAAACCACCTCTGAATATCTCTTACCACAGAAACCCTATGAACAGAGTATCCAAAATGCAACATGAGATAGTGCTGGAAGATGAGACCCCTAGGTCAGAAGGGACTCACCGAGCTACTGGGGAAGAACAAAAGACAAGTATGAGTAGCACTGTGACTAATGATGCAGCTGGGTCAAAGCCGAAAGGAAGCCCAGAGGCTGATGCGCACAGATGCGAAAGGAAAGTCCGGAGTTGTATGACGCACCCAATAGGAACATGAAATGTGAGAAGCATGAACCAGGGAAAGTTAGAAATTGTCAAGCAAGAAATGGAACGTGTCAACATTACAATACTTGGTGTGGGTGAAATGGACAGGAATGGGACATTTTCAGTCAGGCAACTATAAATATTTTGTGCAGGAAATGAGAAATTAACAAGCAATGAGGTTGCCTTAATAGTGAGAAATGATGTAGCAAAAGCAATTAGGACCTACAAAGCAAGGTCTGAGTGAGTGATATCAATGAGATTAAATGGGAAACCTATCAACATAAACATCATCCAATTCTATGCTCCAACGGCAAACGCAGAAGAAGAGGACTTGGAGAGATTTTACGCAGAAGTACAGGAAGAAATTGATCACACACCAAAACAAGATGTGATGATAATCATGGGAGACTGGAATGCAGAGCAGAAAACAGAGAAGAACCAAGAATTGTGGGGAAATGGGGCTTAGGAGACAGAAATGAAGCAGGAGACTTACTGAATTCTGTGAAGCCAATAATTTGTTTCTTGCAAACACATTTTCTGAGCAACCAAAAAGATGACTGTACACGTGGACATCACCAAATCGACAATATAGGAATCAAATTGATTATATAATTGGTTGCAGAAGATGGAGAAGTCCCATACTTTCTGTGAAAAAAAGACCAGGAGCAGACCGCGGTACAGATTATGAACTGGTTGTATCAAAAATCAGAGTAAAGTTAAAGAAGACAGACAAAGCAATCATAATGCCAAAAAAACAATTTAAATAACATCCCAGAAGAATATAAAGATCAAATAAGGAACAGATTTGAGGCTTTAAATTTAGTTAACAGAGAACCAGAAGAACTATGGAGTGAAGTCAGAGACATTATCAGGGAAGAATGCAAAACGACAATACTTCTAACTAAAAAGAGAGAAAGACCTCAATGGATGACTGAAGAAACTCTTAAAATGGTTAAAGAGAGAAGGAAAGTAAAAGCAAAAGGAGATAGAAACATGGTCAGAACCTTAAATGCAACAATACAGCAACTAGTATGTAGGGACAAAGACCTATTACAATAGTTATTGTATAGAAATAGGACAACAAAAGGGAAGAACAAGAGTCCTATTCCAAAAGATTAGAGAAATTAAAGGGAAATTTAAACCACGAGTAGGGATGTTAAATAATCAACAGGGGAACACACTGACTGACCAAGATGAAATAAAAAGAAGATAGAAGCAATACACTGAAGAACTCTGTAAAAGAGATACAAGGATGACAGATTCATTCATGGGGGAACCATATGATGAAGAACCAGAAATGTTAGAATGTGAGGTAAAAGCTGCTCCTAAAATACTTGGAAGAAACAAATCACCAGGAACAGGTGATTGCTACAAGCTACTGAGACTGAATCTGTCCAAATTTTGAGAAAAATTTGTCAAGAAATATGAAAAACTAAACAGTGGCCCACAGACTGGAAGTGTTTAATATACATCCCAATTCCAAAGAAAGGGGATCCCAGGGAATGCAGTAATTATCGAACGATTGCCTTAATATCCCATGCAAGTAAAGTAATGCTCAAGATTCTACAACAAAGGCTCTTACCATATATGGAGCAAGAAATGCCAGATGTCCAAGCTGGATTTAGAAAAGAGGTACCAGAGATCATATCGCAAACATACGTTGGATAATGGAACGGAGAAAAGAATTTCAGAAGAAAGTCACCCTGTGCTTTATAGATTATAGCAAAGCCTTTGACTGTGTAGATCATGAAAAACTATGGAATGCTTTAAAAGAAATGGGGTGCCACAGCATCTGATTGTCCTGATGCGCAACCTATATTCTGGACAAGAATCTACTGTAAGGACAGAATATGGAGAAACTGATTGGTTCCCCATTGGAAAGGGTGTGAAACAGGGGTGTATTTTATCACCCAATTTATTTAATCTATACACAGAACATATCACATGGAAAGCAGGCTTGGACCAAGATGGAGGTGTGAAAATTGGAGGGAGAAATATCAATAATTTAAGATATGCAGACAATACCTTACTAGTAGCAGAAACCAGTAACGATTTGAAACGAATGCTGATGAAAGTTAAAGAGGAAAGCACAAAAGCAGGACTACAGCTGAACGTCAAAAAGACTAAAGTAATGACAACAGAAGATTTATGTAAATTTAAAGTTGACAATGAGGACATTGAACTTGTCAAGGATTATCAATACCTCGGCACAGTCATTATGGAGACAATGGTCAAGCAATCAGAAGAAGGCTAGGACTGGGGAGGACAGCTATGAGAGAACTAGAAAAGGTCCTCAAATGCAAAGATGTATCACTGAACACTAAAGTCAGGATCATTCAGACCGTGGTATTTCCGATCTCTATGTACGGATGTGAAAGTTGGGCAGTGAAAAAAGCGGATAAGAGAAAAATACATTCATTTGGAATGTGGTGCTGGAGGAGAGCTTTGCAGATACCATGGACTGCAATGACTCTCATTAAGGACACCTTTATCAGGGGGCAGGTTTGGCAAAGCTGTCACTGGTGTTGTGAAGAAAGAGAGGCAATGGGGCTTCAAGGGCAGCAAGACTTGAACAGAGCTGATGCCACTGAAGGTGTGGAATACACAATTGTTTCAAAGCAACATGCTCTACAAACCCTGGGGTCCCAGACTGGCAAGTTGAGATTGCTCTCTTCAGGTTGTTTCAGCAAGACTGGATTTGGCCATTCCCTGAAAGAGAAAGATCAGTGACAACAGCCTGCAACAGACATTGAGATAAAGCAGCCCACAGATGCCCCTCCCCCCAACACACATTGCATACTACAGCCTAGGAATCTGCATGCCAGTTACCCTTATCTGTGCTACAGACATCTGCATGCCATGCCTGGATCATCTTGCATGCAAGAAATCTGATGAAGTACAATGAGACATTGTATCATGTGGTATCATTCTATACCATGGAAGTGCTAATTAGACCAAGAAGCCACATTGTGCAAAGGAAGACTAAAAATACAAAGAGCTGTCAGTGCTCTAAACTCAAGCATTCAACTCTCTCTGTAAAAAAAAAAAGTAATCGGGAAGGGTGCAGGATTGACATCAGCCAAACACACTCCTAGTTTAAAAGTTACTTGCAAAGTCTATCTCCTAGACCTGCCCAGACTGTGCATCCTAGGCAATTCTTCATGTGCCCTCCCCACCGTGGTGCAAAGGATGGCAACATGAGTACAGGCCTTTTCAGTGGTGGCTCCCCAGCTGTGAAATGCTCTCTGCAGGGTGGTGTGTCTGGCACCATCATTATCAACTTTTAGGTGCCTGAAGGTATTTGTTTACTCAGGTTTTTGTTTTTTAATTGGGATCATATGGTATAATGACATCTTGATGTTGCTGAACTACATCTTCCATCAACCCCAGGCAGCATGGCCAATCGTCAAGGCTGATGGGAGTTGTAGTTCAGTGGCACCTGGAGGGCCAAAGGCTCCCCACAACTGCCCTAGCCTATTGTGGTGTTAAGTCTTTCAGTAGGGAGGAGTAGGATTTGTCCTTTTTATCATGTTGCACTTTTTAGTAAATAACGTTTTTATTATTTTGATTTTTTTTAAAATGTTGGTATTAGTATTTTTTTACAATTTTAAGTCATTCAAGACATTTTATGCAGTAAGTGATGAAACAATGTAATACAACCATATCCTCCCCTTGCCCTAGAAGGGTAGGGTAAACGCCAAATGGTGTTTATTTTAGGGATATGCTCATAAAGCAGTCTAAGCACTACACTTACTTTATTTATAATCCTGGTGTGCAGAACACACAATATTAACAATTCAGAATTTGAAAGCATACACAGTTTTTAACTCCTAATCAAAGCAGCAGGGAGACACTCAACAGACATTCTAGGCTAGGAAAACATCCTGACAGTAGAAAGGTGCATTCACTGCAGCAAGTCTTAAGGCACTCTGGGATGGATTCCAAGGGCATCATATTGTAAAATGTGCAATTTCATGGTCACTTTACTTGCTATGCCATAACTTAGTAGTAATGTTTTGCTGGCCTGAGATCTATTCTGCCCACATTATGGTCTGGTTATGTATGACTCATGAAGGTCTATCAGATACTTACCACTTTGAAAAAATCAGGAAGAATTTATGAACTAGCGTCGATGCCAAGGCATTTGGATACAGCTGGCACGTCCTTGCCACCAACATGGCCCAAGAAACACCACCAAGAAATCCCAGCACGTTGGAGTAAATCCCACGCCCTAAAAGGAAGATAATTATCATTCAGATTTCCTGAGTATTTCCTGAACTGTTTCAGGCTAGCAGAGGGCCAAACTAGCAGTTAATTACACTATGGGCAGCTACATATCTTCTTTTTCCTTAACGAATTACAGGGGAGGGGAAGCCCAATTCTCACTTTGAAGGCAGAACACAAAAAGGGAGGCTTATCTCTTCACTCCCCTGACAAGATCAGAACGGAGATTCCCTCACCTTTCCTTTGCAAGCCTTAGAAAAAACCAAAGCAGCAATTCATTTAGTTTAACTCAGGTTTGGATTCAGAAGCATGTTTTGCTATTGAAATAGCTCCCCCTTGTGGGACCTGTTTCTCTTCCATTAACTTATCAGTGTGCTATATCCACACTACTTTCTCTCGCTTGCCTAGCAAGAATCTGAAGATGCTCATCAGAACTATGTACAAGCAGTTTTATTTTATTCATAAAAATATTTGTATACCACTACCAAAAATTAAAAGCGATTAATAATCATACATATATATACAAAACATGTAAAAATGTAAAAGGAGAGATCATCAACTATTGCAGAAAGATATTTTCTTAATTGCCTGCATAAACTTGATGGCATAGGTAAGTTTTCAGCAGGCACCTAGCTGCATGCATAGAATCATAGAATAGTGGAGTTGGTAGGGGCCTACAAGGCCAACCCCTTGCTCAATGCAGGAATCCAAATCAAAGCATTCCCAACAGATGGCTGTCCAGCTGCCTCTTGAATGCCTCCAGTGTCAGAGAGCCCACTACCTCTCTAGGTCATTGGTTCCATTGTCGTATGGCTCTAACAGTTAGGAAGTTTTTTCCGATGTTCAGTTGAAATCTGGCTTCCTGCAACTTGAGCCCATTATTCTGTGTCTTGTATTCTGGGACGACAGAGAAGAGATCCTGGCCCTCCTCTGTGTGACAACCTTTCATGTACTTGAAGAGTGCTGTCATATCTCCCCTCACTCTTCTCTTCCTAAGGCTAAACACCCCCAGTTCTTTCAGTCTCTCCTCATAGGGCTTTGTTTCCAGTCCCCTGATCATCCTTGTTGCCCTCCTCTGAACCTGTTCCAGTTTCAGTTGCAAGCCCAAGGCAAACATGCAAGGTGGCTTCACATTGCTGATCTGCCCATCTCTGTAATGAGAGTAGATCAGCAGCCATGGCATACATTTGACAGGCCAGCTTGGGGGCAGGGGCAGCTTCTTTGGTATAGCTCAGGACTCCCATAACAACATGCATGAGGAGGAGCATGCACCTTAAGTTTTTGGAAAGTTTTGTGCATGCATTTAAGTACATCTGTTTTTAAAACAGAGAGGGGATTTTAAGGTACAAAAATTCCCAAGCCATATTTTACCAACCGTTGTTGTTGTTGTTGTTATGTGCCTCCAAGTCGATTACGACTTATGGCAACCCTATGAATCAGTGACCTCCAACAGCGTCTGTCATGAACCACCCTGTTCAGATCTTGTAAGTTCAGGTCTGTGGCTTCCCTTATGGAATCAATCCATCTCTTGTTTGGCCTTCCTCTTTTTCTACTCCCTTCTGTTTTTCCCAGCATTATTGTCTTTTCTAGTGAATCACGTCTTCTCATTATGTGTCCAAAGTATGATAACCTCAGTTTCATCATTTTAGCTTCTAGTGATCGCTTTGGTTTAATTTGTTCTAACACCCAATTATTTGTTTTTTTTCACAGTCCATGGTATGCACAAAGCTCATTTTCAGGTGTTCTTCTGCAACCATTAGACAGCATACAAACTTATTTAAAGGAAAATCCCCAGGATTTGCAACATAATTGCCATTATGCAGATTCTGATGCAACATGCACATGTGACAAGCTCACTTGGCTTAGCCTAAAGAGCCATTTCAAGGACTATTAAGCTTAGAGGCCGATACCTCAAAATCTGATGTATTAAGTACTTACGTTTTGCCCACAGTTTAACTGCTCTGAGCGTCAGCCTGAAGTTCTCCTTGTTTGGTACTAAATGAAGTATTTCATCAGTGACTCTGCAACCTGCCGGCAAATGTTAAGCCTTCACGTCAAATCCAGCAAAGGCATCAGGCTACTGAGAGGCAGCAAGATAGAATAGACTTGGTGCAGAACAAGCTGCTAATTCTGCCTGATTAAGTCCTTCTGCACAACATGGCTTGAATTGACAAAGTTAAGTGGAAATTCTAGATTTACCAGGCCCATGCTACGTCCAGGCTTCAACAAACCACTTGGCTACTTCTGTGGGCCAAGGGGGGTTACAAACTCATGCGTCTGCATAGCAAACTGCTTTGAAGCTGCAGCCAATCGCTAGGTTCCAACACCACTCAGCTGTGAAGGTCTCTGAGCGACTGCAAGCCAGAGTCCCTCTGTACCAAACTTACTCTGGGGAGCAGGGAAGGGAGAGACCCACATACCTTTCCCTGAACTTCTTGGAGGAAAAGGTAAAATAAAAATATAGAACAGCACATGGATCTGCTACCCATAGTCAAAAATTCCCTATCAAGTATGCTTAGAGTTGCTTTCTAGATCCTGACCAATGTGTTTACTCTTTAGAAAGCAGATATAAGGAAGACAATGAAAGAGTATTGTAGGGGTCTGATAAAACTAGCCTGATTTTGAGGGGAAATATACAGAACTCGAGATAGCCAAGACATGTTCTGATTGCTAAATTTTCATCTTTATGCTTGTGTAATTGGCCTGGGATCTTATTTGAAGTAGATTAGCTCACATACAGAAAAGGAAGTAGAAATGCAACAGGTGCAGGACACAAATTAGAACTAACGCATAAATCTTAATCCCAACATTTTGGGACTGGGCTCCTAAACTGAAGTACAGAACCACTGGAAAAAAAGGTGTGTGCGCCCTTTCCTCTACAAAAACAAAATTGTCAACATGTGCAGAAAAAACAGAACTTAAATATATATCTCACAACTGTCTGAAAGACTGAGACTGACACATTGGTTTGCCTACCTAAACTTAGTAGACAGCTTTGACCAGGGATGGCAAGCACAAGGCCCAGAAGCCGAACAGACAATCCTTCAGACAGGGTTCGACTAGACTCCTGCTGCACTTCATACAAAATGTATGAACACACATAAATTTATATCCCATCTTTCGCTAGGAGAGCATAAGGCAGCTTACGATACTGAAATGCCACACATGCACACAAACAAATGAACAAACAGGTAAAAATGGCAGAGTTGACAGATAAAAACCCAATTAGGAATAAGAGACAGCAGAGAAAAAGCAATTTTAGACGTTCTCAAAAACTGAACCACCTTCAGGGCTCAGAAGATAAAAGCAAAAAGGGAAAGGCCAGCTTGCCAGCATCTGCTTCTGAATGGCCCAACGTGTCTCCCTCTAGCATGTCCTCTAAATAGGCAGTGATGGTGTCAAAGAGTCCCGCAAATATAGGAGATGTGAAGGAAATAATGTGTACTTCACTAAAGCAGCATATGGTGCTGAATTTGCTATTTTTCAGGTATTACCTTCCCATGTGAGAAAAAGTAAAATGAATGGTAGGAGCTGCAACCTGAACTAGCAGACACTTATCTGACAAAGGTATTTGAAAACCCTGGCCAATGTGTCACCAAAGCTGTTAGGCAAATGTATTTTTGCCTTCCTATTCATACATTTTTTTTTAAAAAAGAATGAGAACTGCTGGAAGAAATTCTAATTTTCCCCAATATTAGCGTCTAAGATAGACACCTCAAAATATCTCTTATATGTGGTCTTTGAATCCATTCAGGTTTGACCATTTATTGCAAGCTCAGCCCTCATCTGTAATATTTTTTTTTAAATGTATTATGCCACTTTTCATAATACAGCACTGAGTGGTTTATAAAAACACTCTAAAACTGCAATGTAAAAAAATCAGATAAGCAGCATGACAGGTCAGGGGAAGGGCAGATTAAACCAACAAACATCACCAGAAATTGGTAACTGGTAGGAGTAGCAGCATTATTATTTGGTTCTGAAAGTGGAATTTGTATTGTTTCTTATACTGATTCCTTTTTGTTGGGATTTCTAAACTGCCTAGAGATTTCTGTTGAAATATGAAGTCAGATAAATTCAATAAATGAATAGAAGCTGGCATCAATGGCCAACAAAAACATTTCAGCAGGCACTGAAATTGCATCACTGTCAGCGTGTGCCTTATTTCAGAGGGGAGGCTATTCCACTGAATGGGTGCCACAACTCAGAAGGCCCTTCTGCTGGTTGCCGTGACATGAACAGCCACAGGCTGCAGCCACAGGCTGAGGCCAGGAAGGCCTCAATAGAAAGTCTTACTGACCAGGCAGGTCTCTACAGGAGAAGGCATTCTCTCAGATTACCAATATTGGGATAATCCTAATCTACTTTACAGGGTTGTTATTAAGAATTAAAGCACTGAGGCTGTATGCAACTAACTCAAAGCGCACGTGGAATGATTTCTACAAGCATATGGAACTTCCCACTTCCCAGGAGGATCGCTCCGCCTGTGCTGCCTCTAAGACGGGCTCCCGTCTTGGATGAAACTTTTTCAGTTTTAAAACCAGTCAGAAGGACTTTTTGACTGGGGAAAATTTCTTCCGGATAAGGAAGAAACGTAGAGATTTTCCACAGAGCTTTGTTGTTTTTGCTGGAGGCTGGAATTCATTAGAATTTTCTGTGAAAGAAGGTCTTCCAGCAGCTCGGACGGAGCTAGGATTTCCAACCAGCTCAACTGATTAAGTGAGACTTTTTTTTTCTTCAAAGAAAAACGGATTAACAGGCAAGCATTCTCCTGTCTTTTATTATTATTTTGTTATCAATACAGCTAAAAAGATCTGTCAAAGAACCAGCAATTAAGAAACCCTGGGTGAGTTATAACTTTCCCTTTTATTCACGGAACTAAGGGGAAGAAAATAGAAATAGCTTATCTTTATTTTTATTGCAAAAGGCTGGCATGGAATTCAGCATTATAAAGATTACAAACGGATGAGGGGTTTCTAATTTAGAGGGAAAAAAAGATTTTGATTTATAAGACTTTTGAGTAATATATGTCTGGGACTATTTTTTCCGGTCTACTTTTTTTTTTGACGAATCTGCTCATTCTTCCTGCTACTAATTATTTGGATGCTGTGAATTAAAGTTGTTTTTGCACTTTTGGACATACAAGAGATAAGGCAGTTCGTGCTGTCTGGAGGGTGACGTCAGCTGGCTTGAAAGATTAACTCCTTTGTAACTGGATAAAGAAATAAACTGTTCTTTGCTTGGGACATTGGACATTGGAAATTGAAGGAGTTTTGTTTTTTTGGTTTTAAGAATGACAATCAAGAAGGTGGTTGAGATCATGGATGTACAGAAAGGGACTTTCTCTTTAGATATGTTTCAGAAAATAATGAATGGGATTAAGCTAACAAGGCAACAAGGCAGGAACTCAGACATAACAGACAAGTGATGAAGAGTGAATTTGGCGAAATGAAACAGGAGCTGAAAGAAATTCAGGATTCTATGAGAAAGGAGAACAAAGATAAATCTGGAAAATTAAAAAAGGATGAAAGAAAAATTAAAGGGAAGGCTCAAGCCCTGGAGATTGGATTAAATATGGTCTTGGAAAAAGATTTGGATTTCCTGGCTGTGATGGATCCTGGAGACAAATATTACTGTTTGGAATTCAGCGCTGTCCCTGAGGGAATTGGTGGAGAGATTGGAGATAAAGATATCATCCGTTCGAAAAAATTCTTGGACTGGAAGGATTTGATGGAACTTGAAATGGAGAAAGTTTACAGAATTAATTCCTGTTTTGTGACAATGAAAAACCCTTCAAGAGATGTGCTAGTGCATTCTGTAAAAAAGAGGAACAGAGATGCGGTTTTGCAACAATACTTCAGTGATACGTTCGGAAATGATGGCAAGGAAATATTTGTGATCAAGGAAATTCCTATCAGACTCTTATTATATGACTATGACAGCAAGATTATTGGGTGCGCAAAGATGGAAGATGGAATTAACACGGATAATGGAAGAAGAGCGAATTGAAATTACTGGATTTAGTAGACTTGATGAGTTGGATTAATTGACATGTCTATCTAGAAAAAAATTGATGGACATATATCTCAAGGATTGGAAACTTCTCTTTGACTTTTTGTAGAAGAATAAAATGATATGATGTTAATGAGATTTGATACCAACTAAGATAACTGCTGGAGGAAGGTGATTTGAACTACGACAAATCGGAAGTCAATAGTTTTTTTTTTATTGTATTAGTTTTAATTTGTGTTTTTCTTTTTGTATTGTCTTGATTTTGAAAATTTGAATAAAAATTAATTGGAAAAAAAAAAGCATATGGAACTTCCCCTATCTCTTCTCCCGCAGCTTGCCCCCCGCACTATTCGCACAACCCTTGGGGGGCACATGGCAACGGATGAAAAGGAGCAGAAATTCTGTCGCACTTGCAGTAGTTCCATGTGTACAATGATTTAGCTGGATACAATACTATGGATGGTACTCAGTAAAATAATTGCACAAGGGCAAGGATTACTGCTAGCCCAATGGGATGTCCCTTGTTTTCTTTCATGTGCACCCTGCACCATCCCCAAATCTGCTCTGGATGTTTAGGGGAAAACCCAGACTAGATTTAGGGGGCATGGGAGGAAGAGAGGGGAGAATGTTCTGTTGTGCAAGGAGAAATCCTTACACAGACAGAATGATCACCTTAGCGCTATGTTGAATACAAACTCTTATCTCTCAGCACTTGAAAATGCTACATTAATGCCAGACTCCACAGACAGTAACATCTCAAAGATTTATCCAGCTGTAGTTTAGGCTGTATTTTAGAAGCCAACCATAGGAGACCATGCACTTTAAGAGTTAGTGAGTGTGTGTTATTTAGCATCAGTCATTTAATGGCCAACTACTTGAGTAGCAGCATGGAGCAGTCCCTCTCAGGGCTCCGGACGCATAAGGGGTTACCATTTAAGCTCCGAATGCATCTTATATCGAGGCTTCTCAGACGCGAGTCATCCTGAAGATCCAGGTCATCAGAAATGGTTGGCAGTGCCAGCCTTGCAAACACAAGATCGATCTAAAGAGGTAAGAAATGGAAGTAGTCTCTCAGTAGTGACTCTGAACAGCCTGCCACCAACCTTCAAGAATGCTGGCTTGGCCGACATAATCTGTGCTAAAGTGGTAGAAAGGCTTTTAGGTCTAGAATGTTTCAGACACTGCTCCAGTATCTCTATTTTATTCATTCAATAATATTTTTAACCCACCCTTCACTGACAAGGTGGAGTACAATAAAACAAATTGAAAATAAAGCAATTCCATCAAAATCAGGGCAGATAAAAATCAGGGCACACTAAGAACAATAAAATCAACTCACAACAAATAAATACACCTAATCAAATACCTGTGCAAGTAACTGAGTTTTCAGTTAGTGATGAAAATTCAGTCAGCACAAACTGCATCCCTGAGGGAGTGGGGGGCTATTGCATAATCAGGGTGTTGCTACAGAGAAGGATCTTTCAAATGGTGCCACTTAAGGGATCTTTTAAGTTGAGTGCAACCAAAAGGGGCCCTCTCAATGAGGTGTTTAGGTTGCAAGTTGTTTAGGTCTTTACAAGTGATCACCTTACATAAGCACCTTGACTCACCCAGTAGCACACTGAAATGAATGCAACTCCTTTAGGGCCAATGTTACATATTCCCAGGAAGCTGAACACTCAACAATCAAGTGATCACATTTTGCACAAGCTGTAGCCTCCAGATCATCTTCAAGGATAGCCCCACATAGAGCGCATTATCTTAATTGGGAAGTTACTTGCACATGACTATGGTGGCAAGGCTATCCCTATCCAGGAATGGCTGTGCTACTCACCACTGAGGCTTACTTGCACCACCTCCAATGACTAAGGTCTAAAAGCAGCCCCAGACTACACACCTGCTCTTTCAAGGGGATCTACAACAGGGCTTCTACCCAATTCCCGGACCCAGGATCTACACACTCACAGGACCCCCATCTTTTCAATATTCAGCCCACCACCAAGTCCAAGAACCTGTCTACAACCTGCACAGCTTCATTCTGTTCTGACAAGGGGACAGAGCTGAGTGTCATCTGCATATTGATGGCACTGCACTGCAGATTCCCTGATAACATCTATATGAAGCCACTGGGTGAGGTCAAAACAGCGTTGGGAGTTGGACAAGATCAAACCCTGAAGGAACTCAGTGCAGAAGTAACAATGGGGCTGAGCAACCCTCTCCCAAAACTACCTTCCAAGAAGTAGGCAGGAGCAGAATCACCATATACCATACTTCCACTTTCCAACCCACAGAGCCAGTTGATGGTATTCAAAGTTTCTTTCTTTACTGATTAGATTTATATCCCACCCTTTCTCCCAGTAGGAGCCCAGGGAGGCAAAAAGTTGCTGAGAGATCAATTAAAAGCAACAAGGCTACACTCCCCTTTGTCTCTCTCCCAACAGAGGTCACTAATTAAGGCAACCAAGGCCATTTCATCCCCAAATTTGGCCTGAACCCAGATTAAAATGGGTCTAGATTAGTGGTATTCTGCCCCCCCCCCCAGACCACTTGCAAGTTGCTGAGGGTCTTGGTGGACCACTTAATGATTTTTCTGCCTTTTGTAGCAATTGCAATGCGTTGTGCTAGACGCTGTATGATTTTTAATTGCATTTGTTGCTTCTTTTATTACTTACATTTTTATTGTATTACAGTTTGATTTCCATAGAATAAAATACAATATAAGAAATAAAAGCCGCAATAAAAATGCAGTTAACAATTGACGTGAATATTGAATGCAGATATGCAACAGACCGCCTGAATGAAGCTCGCACACCCCTGGGGGTCCATGGACCCCAATTTGGGAACCCCCGGTCTAGACAATCTGTTTCATCCAAGAGGATCTGAAGTCGAGCACAGCTTCCCTCTCAAGCACCTTCCCCAGGAAGGGGATACTTGCAACTGGACAGTAGTTATCACAGACCTCCTGGTCCAGGGAGGGGTTTTTAAGGAGTGGTTGCATGACCCTTTTCGGTAAAGATGTGTTTGCCGCACCCTGAAGCCACCCACTCAGTTCTCAGCCACGAAGGGCAAGGTGAGAGAGGACGCGTGGTTGCCCACTTACCCTCAAATATTTTGGCAATGACTGCACAAGCTGGATCACACCACGCATACTCAGTCCTCGCTGGGCCAGTTTGGGTTCCCTTCCCCCGTGTTTTTGGGTTTTTAGGAGGGTGAGATGGGCACATTTGTGCCCAATCCAATATACACTAATTTTTATTTTAAACAATCTCCATTGTTTCCTATGAGCAGCTTTTGTTCCTGGCTTTCTCCTGGGAAGGGAACCTGCCACCAGTCCTCTCATCAGCTGCCATTTAACAAAGCAAAGCAAAGAAGGACCCATGAAACACAATCACACAGGTGCGTGTATCTACTAGTCTGGCCCCATGACCACCACAAACATTCATTCTACCAAAGAAAGAAGAAGTAACGATCTCTTTACCTCAATACCATCAAATTCAAACTTGAGCACTGGTACATATGCATCTTCTACTGCCTGCAGGAAGGAAAGAATAAATAAGCTTTTACATCATCCGATTGCTTTTTGAATGAAAATGTGAGCTAGTGTGGTGTAATGGGTTAGAGTGTCAGATTAGGACATAGGAGACCAGTGTTCAAATCCGCACTCAGCCATGAAGCTCACTGGATGACCTTGGGCCAGTCACTGTCTCTCAGCCTAAGCTACCTCACAAGGTTGTTGTGAGGATAAAATGGGAAAGGAAGAACCATGCACACAACTTTGAGCTCCTTGGAGGAAAAGGTGGTATATAAATGTAATTCATCATCATCATCTACAGATGGAACAGTGTTTCAATTCAGTACAAAGAAGCTTCATGCCATCCAATATCATGTCAAACACAATGCTTTTTAATGGAATCTTACACACACGTGTGTGTGCTGGTCCTAGCAAGACAAAATACTTACTCTCAAGTTTCTGATGCCATCTTTGAGCTTTAGCTTTTCAAAGAATGACTGGAAGAAGTCTGACCTTTCCACATGTCTAGGGGCAACACAGAGAGCATCTATATCAGCACCTGCCAAAAAAAAGGCACTCCAATGAGCAACTGTTAGTAGTTTAAGACGAGCCATTTCACAAGTCAAGACTGCTTACAAGAATCATACCTTTTGTGTGGACTCCGAGCCGATAGGAACCAAATGTAAATATCTTGCCAGCAGAACTTGACGAGACTGAAGATGGGAGGCTCTGCAGGAAAGTTGGAAACATTTGTACGTTGAAAATCTGAGGCCATAGGCATTTCCCAAAAAACCACTGTGGTGGTCAGATGTGCTTGCATGTTGCACATACAGCTCCAGGCGCTCTTGGATGAAACTGATTATCTGGATCCGTTTCAATCCGGTTTTAGGTCCGGTTTTGGCACTGAAACAGCCTTGGTCGCCCTGTATGATGACCTTTGTCGGGAGAGGGACAGAGGGAGTGTGATTCTGTTGATTCTCCTTGATCTCTCAGCGGCGTTTGATACCATCGACCATGGTATCCTTCTGGGGAGGCTCGCGGAGTTGGGAGTTGGGGGCACTGCTTGGCAGTGGTTCTGCTCCTACTTAGCGGATCGTCGCCAGAAGGTAGTGCTTTGGGGAACATTGCTCGACACCCTGGACTCTCCATTGTGGAGTCCCTCAGGGGACGGTTTTGTCCCCCATGCTTTTTAACATCTACATGCAGCCTCTGGGTGCGGTCATCAGGAGGTTTGGAGTGCGTTGCCATCAGTACGCTGATGACACGCAGCTCTATTTCTCCTTTTCACCTTCTTCAGGTGAGGCTGTTGATGTGCTAAACCGCTGCCTGACCGCAATAATGGACTGGATGAGAGCTAATAAACTGAAACTCAATCCAGACAAGACTGAAACACTGTTGGTGAGCTCTTTCCCTGCCCGGATGGTGGATGTTCATCCTGTTCTAGATGTGGTTACACTCTCCTTGAAAGAACAGGTTCGTAGTTTGGGGGTCCTTTTTGACCCTTCCTTGTTGCTTGAGGCTCAAGTGGCCTCGGTGGCTCGGAATGCATTTTACCATCTTCGTTTAGTAGCCCAACTACGCCCCTATCTGGACAGCGACGATCTCGCTTCAGTTGTTCACGCCCTGGTAACTTCTAGACTGGATTACTGTAATGCACTCTACGTAGGGCTGCCCTTGAAGACAGTTCGGAAACTTCAGCTGGTGCAAAACGCGGCAGCCAGGCTATTGACGAGGACCAATCGGTCTGCGCATATAACACCTGTCCTGGCCCGTTTGCACTGGCTACCTATTTGTTTCCGAGCCAGATTCAAGGTGCTGGTTTTGACCTATAAAGCCTTACACGGTGTGGGACCACAGTACCTTGTGGAACGCCTCTCCCGCTATGAACCTACCCGCTCACTTCATTCAGTATCTAAGGCCCTCCTCCGGGTACCATCTCACCCGGAGGATTGTTACCAGATCTAGGGCCTTTTCTGTAGTGGCCCACGAATTGTGGAACAGCTTACCTGAAGAGATACGCCTGGCACCTACGGTGCTTTCTTTTAGGCGCCAGGTTAAGACCTGGCTGTACTCCCAGGCTTTTTAATGTTTTTAATGTTAATGTTTATGTCTACGCTTTATTTTAATATTGTTGTTGATATATGTGATTGATTTTATTATAATATTGTATTTTTAATCTGTTTTGTACACCGCCCAGAGAGCTACTAGCTATGGGCGGTCTAAAAATGAAACAAATAAAAAAATGAAACAAATAAAATAAAAATAAAAATACAGGCACAATACAATCTCATAACAGTATTGATGCTTCACAGCATCCAAGGCCCCATGCTTTGTAGGAAACAGCTTATTTCCTGAGGCCAGCATTTGGGGGGGGGGGTTGTGGGCCAGGATAAGAGTCAGTATTAGCGCTCTTTCCCTGTCCAAGGACCGTTTCCATCAACAGCCACTGCACCTGGCTGTGCTTGAGCAAGTACCAAGATAGTGAAATTCCCCTCTCCGTCAGCCTGGCTAGGACCAAATGACCATTGGATGCTCCCCTCCCAGAGCCTTCCTATACAATGGCCATGGTGCTTTAAATTTACTTATTTCCTCTTCTCTCGCCTGTCCTTTCACCCATTTGTCTATTAAACTGTTAAGCCATTTTATCTTAAACTGTGCACTTTGTGGAGTGCATTAGCAGAAAGTATTCAACCCTGACCTATGTTCCCGCCCACACACACACCCAAAAAGAGAAAAGAAACCACTTTCTGGGGCAAAAACAGTTTTAATCTGACTCTGACCCAACCATTACATGTAGATTTTAACAGCTGCTCCAAAAGCCAAAGCCATTGTGCCTCCACAGCACCAATGAGTGGTGACCCTCCGTGACAACTTCCCCTTATGGGCTGTCACAGAACACATTTAAGGCCACCGTCTTGAAACATGGCACAATTTATCAGGGGCCACTGCCCTTTGCTATGAGATTATCCCAATCACCTCCAAGACAGGGCTTTTTTGGGAGGTTGGGGTTGGGAGAAGAAGGGGTTGGAGAGGGTTCTGTGAACATAGCAGTAGACTGGCAGCCTTCTGATACATTTCAGAATACATACATCACGGCAGTTATCAATACTGCCCCCCCCCAAATTAAAGAGTCCGAATCCCATATAAAATCCCAGCTACAAAAAGCAAGATAAATAGACTGGTTTAACGAGTGTGTCTTTGAGAAACCTCTTACCTTATTTTCTCCAACCTCCACAATCCACTCCTTGACCAAATTATTTAGTTTATCGAGAACAACTAACCTGCAATGGGGGAAAAGTATTAAAAAAGGGAAATTTACAAGAAGTAACGCTAAAAACACATACTTTGGTGGCTTCCAGCTGTTTATTGAATTGTAATTCCAGGGACCCGAAAACCACTATTACTGCCTTATTAACTGGCCGCTGTACCTATTTTAGTTTCAGGTAACTATCACGATCTTCTTGTCCTTGCATTCCATTTCCCTCTGAACTCACTCTTCTGGTTTTCCATCCTTCCAACCATGCATACATACTTGCCGGTTCAGGATTGCACTTCACACATCTGCTGAAGTGCACTGTAGCTATGACATAACAATTCTGTCACTCTTTGCTGGTTTTGCTACAAGATTAACATGGATACTCTTCTGGCAATTATTACAGCCTTAATAATGTTTACTGTTTGGGCTGTTATATTACAAGTGTTCATAGGATCACAGGAAGCTGCCTTATACCAACTCTGACCATTGGTCCATTTGTTTATTTATTATTTATTATCTGATTCATATCCCGCCCTTCCTCCCAGCAGGAGCCCAGGGCGGCAAACAGAAATGCCAAAAACACTCTAAAACATCATAAAAAGACCTTAAAATACATTAAAACAAAACGTTAAAAACATTTTAAAAAAAGCTTTAAAAACATCTTTTTTAAAAAAAAAGTGTTAAAAACATTATTAAAGAAAACATATTAAAAGCAATTCAAACAGATGCAGACTGGGATAGACCTCAACTTAAAAGATTTGTTGGAAGAGGAAAGTCTTCAAAAGGCACTGAAAAGATAGCAGAGATGGCACCTGCCTAATATTTAAGGGTCCATCTAGCTCAGTGTTGCATACACTAATTGGCGGCAGCATTCCAAGGTTTCTCCAGCGGCTCTCCACAGTTTCAGACACGCAACTTTCCCAGCCCTACCTGGAAATGCCAGGTATTAAACCTGGGACCTTCAGCATGCCAGGCGGATGCTGTACCACTGGGCTATGGTCATTCCATACCTGCGATCCAGCTCTTCTTCATCTTCAAATACACCAAAAGGCTTCATGGCTTCAATCAGCTTCTGCGTGTGGATGTAATCTATTTCCCTCGGAGGAGCCAAGCTAATTGGAGAAGTGACCCCATAATGCCTTTGTGGCCGGTTCTCCAAATAATTCCTATACAAGAAAGTCACATTAAATATGAACAAGGAGTTCTTCTACACATACACACAGAGTTCTATACTGTGAAAAGTACTTACCTGTTTTAAAAAATAACACATGCTAAAATGCAGGTAATAACAGAGCTGATTAATGTCAGCGAGTATGAAGCAACATTTTATATGGGAAAACAAACTTGCGAAGTTTGGCTGAGAGATTGTGACTGGCCCAAGGTCACCCAGTGAGTTTCATGGCCGTGTGAGGATTTGAACCCTAGTCTCCCGGGTTCCAGTCTGACACTCTAACCATTACACCACACTGGCTCTAACACTTTCTACACTTGACTGTAGAAATATGAGATTCAAAATTTTTATGAAGTGAGCAAATGATAGACTAAGTTCTTCAGGGCAGAGATTTTGGAGCTTATGTTATCATGCAGCTGTTGGTCTACCAGGCCTCTGGGTCAAACCCAATCCTCTGAGGGATACTGCCTGGCCTTTTAGTTTCCAAACTGCTAGCCAAAATACAGCACTGGAGCTGGGTCATTTGTGGAGGTGGGAGTCAGGCCCCTAGCAGCACTCTCCTCCTCCTTCACCATATCCCATTCTTAAAGCAGTCCTCCAGAGAACCTAACTGTTGACCAGACTATGCTACCAGCAGAGCAAAAAATAATTACAACATACAGCACAATAAGATGGGAATGAGGGGGCAAGATGGACTTTCTCTCTTCTGGAGGAGATGTTTTTGAACACAAAATTAGCTCATCAGGTAGCAGACTGCACTAGACTCCCCCTTTGTGCACCATTTCTTTACAAGAGCCTTATAAATACTACCACTGTTGGAGACAGTATGCATTTGAATACCATTGCTGGGAATTTCAGGTGGGGGAGAGTGTTGTTGAGCTCAGTCCTGCTTGTGGGCTTACCACAGGCATCTGGTTGGTCACTACAGGATGCTGGACTAGATGGGCCTTTGGCTTGGTCCTGTAGGGCTCTTCTTAGGTTCTTAAATAAATTGGGAAGTATTCAAAAATTGCATCTCATACTAGAAGTGGTGCAGTCCACCATCAAGTTCTGCTGCATGCATAGATTAGGCACTTAATCAGCACCTACTTGCAGAGAATCAAATAAGCAACAAGAAACGAAGACTTTGACTCCTAGATACATACCTAAGAACATGAGAAGAGCCTTGCTGGATCAGGCCAAAGGCCCATCTAGACCAGCATTCTGTTCTCACAGTGTCTATGGGAAGCCCAAAAGCAGGACATACATGAAACTGTACACTGCCTACTTATGGCTCCCAACAGCTGCTGTTCAAAGGCATACCAACTCCAACAGTGGAGGTAGTACCCAGCCTAATCTTCCACAAATTTGTCTAGTCCCCTTTTAAAGTCATCCAGGTTGGTGCCCATTGCTACATCGCATGGAATCCCAACTATGTGCCATGTGAAATTTGTTGTTGTTATATGCCTTCAAGTCAATTACGACTTATGGAGAGCCTATGAATCAGCTACCTCCAATAGCATCTGTTATATACCATCCTGTTCAGATCTAAAAAAAGAAGAGAGTTTCCCAATACCTTATTTTAAAATCAAACAAATTATTATGGCCAGTGCTTTTTTGGGGGGTGTTAAAAACTGAGGTGCCAGTACTCATATCTTGAGCCATGGGTGCCAATGCAAAATGGGTGCCAATGCAAAATGGGTGCCAGGGCAGCCAAACAAAGAGGTGATGGCACGCCATACCATCACACACACACAAAAACACTGATAATCACCTGAAGGTGTTGGCAGGTGTAACATACACACACAGGAATTGGGTGTGTTTGTGCAGAGGGAAGGAGTATAACCAGCAAGGTCAGGGGGAAATAAAATGGTAATATATTTTCCCCTCCTCTATAGATACCTGCATGTGTGTATTGACATACACACCGACATAAACACACACCCCTGCCAACTTAGGATAACCCTTCATGCATCTCTTTACTCTGTCCTTTGACACTTGAGAGAGAGTGATATAGTACAACCCATTCTAGTTATAAATGTAATTTGTTTTAAACTGTTTTAATGTTGTATCTTATACTGTTGTAACCCGCCCTGGGACCTATTGGTAAGGATGGCTAATAAACTTAATAATAATACCAACAACAACAATAATCTGACTAAACCGACTCTGTTCCACAAAAGCATAACAAACAGTTTTAGGCTGCAATCCAACACGTGTCTCCTCAGAAGTAAGCTCCATTGGGTTCAACGGGACTTCTTAGTAGCCTTAATCTTTCAAGATCCCACGAGACTCTTTCGCTGTGGCTGATGTTTCGCTGCAACAAAGTAACGCGCCTACTTCCCTCTGGAGACCGCATTTGTGGAAAGAGCTAAAGAGGAGTTTGCAATCCCAGCCCGAACGCCAAAAAGAAAATTTGGGCAAAGAGAGTGAGAAGGGAAGGGAAGAGGGGGGTGCAGAGCAGGAAAAGCAACCCACCCTCCCCTGCCTCTCACTCTGCACGCCTGAGACTGAGGACTCCTGAGCAATGGCCCACACCTGAGGAGCAAGTCTCATGCATGCATACATGCAAAGGAGCCTCTCCCCCACCCCCTTACCCGCAAGTCTCTTTCATGGCCACCGCCAGCATGAGCTCTGGACGCATCCACTGCCTCCAACGCGCACGCAGCACCTGCAGTCAAGCCCCGCCCACTCCCTCCACCTCCTATATAAGGGGTCGCGGGAGCAGCAGCAGGAGGAGGAGGAGCAGCGCCCCCTGTGGTCGCTACGTGGCATAAAACATCTCTCTCTCTGAAAAGCTTCCCCCGCCCATCCCTCTCGCTAAAGCGGCAGCGGCGGCGGCTTCTGCGCGGACTAGTCGG
Source organism: Rhineura floridana (assembly GCF_030035675.1). Taxonomy (NCBI): domain Eukaryota; kingdom Metazoa; phylum Chordata; class Lepidosauria; order Squamata; family Rhineuridae; genus Rhineura; species Rhineura floridana. The sequence goes on along the minus strand of NC_084483.1, from coordinate 200,714,168 downwards.
GCGCGCCGCCCTGCCCGTCAAAAAAGAATTTCGTAACGGCGTTTCCCGCCTTTTCACCTCAGGGGGAGGGAGGGAGGAGCGGGTACGCGCCTTTGTGCGAAGTAGACAATAAGTAAAACAAAAAACGTAAAAGTGGTAGAATCGCTACGCGTGTGTGGAAGTCCCCACACCACAGCACTGTCTGCACATTTTAAATAATAATAAATAATAGTGATAAAGAATTCGATTTATTTGTCGCTTTTGCAGCATGAGTGGCAGACTAACGGCTTTAGGTTGGTTCTTATATAGAAGTGTGGTACTGTTTGGTATGAAACGGTTAAAATACAAAAAAAATGGGTTAAAACAATAATACTAAGAGTGTTCCAGCACCCCAAAACGTCCCAGTTTTCACATGATTTTCTTAAAACCTAAGCAGTACCACAATATAGTTCCGTGAGGATTTGAACCTGGATCTTGCCCGTACTTGGCCACAAACAGGCCTCATGTATGATGTGGGGATCCCCATCAAACAAAGCACAGTTGCTCTGAAAAGCAAACTACCAATGTTTCTAGGAGGCATGATGCAGCAGTAATGGGGGACTTCAATTACCCCAATATTTATTGGGAGACAAACTCTACCAAACACAACCCCTCCAAGAAATTTCTGACTGGTGCATAAGAACATAAGAAGAGCCTGCTGGATCAGGCCAGTGGCCCATCTAGTCCAGCATCCTGTTCTCACAGTGGCCAACCAGGTGCAAACAAGAGATGGATTGATTCCATAAAGGAAGCTACAGACCTGAACTTACAAGGGTGGTTTACAACAGATGCTACTGTAATTGATTTTTAGGTACATAACAACAAAGTGGAGGAAGCAAGTAGAGGATCAGCTGTCGTTGACTTGATTCTAACCAACAGAGATTACTTGGCGGATGAAGGGGCAGTTACGGAAACTGGGGGCAAAGGACCACGCTGTACTAGAGTTCTTGATTTTAAAGGAACCAAAAGTTGAGGGTATATTTGAGGGAGTTCAAATCTGCAGGGCCCGATGAACTGTATCCTTGAGTATTGAAGGAACTGGCTAAAGAACTCTCAGAACCACTATTATCTTTGTGAAATATTGGAGGATGGGTGAAGTGCCAGATGACGGAAGGAGGGCTAATGTTGTCCCTATCTTCAAAAAGGGCAAAAAGGAGGAACCTGGGAACTACAGTCAATCTGACATCAATCCCTGGGAAAATTCTGGAGCAGATTATAAAGTGGTCAGTCTGTAAGCACCTTGAAAACAATGCAGTGATTACTAGAAGCCAACATGGATTTATCAAGAACAAATCCTGCCAGACTAATCTTAATATCATTTTTTGATCGGGAAACCTCCCTGCTACTGTAGGAATGCTGTGGACATATCTCAACTTCAGCAAAGCTTTTGATAAAGTGCCCCATGATATTCTGATTAGTAGGTTAGCTAAATGTGGGCTGGATGGAACAACTATCTGGTGGATCCTCAGCTGGCTACAGAATTGTACTCAAAGATGGCTTAGCAATGGTTCCTTCTCAAACTAGGGGGAGGTAACAAGCAGGGTACCACAGGGCTCGGTTCTGGGCCCAGTATTCTTCAACATTTTTATTAATGACTTGGATGAGGAGGTGCAGGGAATGCTTATCAAATTTGCAGATGATACAAAATTGGAAGGGTTAGCTAATATCCTAAAAGACAGAAACAAAATTCAAAGGGATCTTGATAGGCTGGAGCATTGGGCTGAAATCAACAGAAAGAAATTTAACAGGGACAAGTGCAAAGTTCTACACCTAGGAAAAAGAAACCAAATGCATGGTTATAATATGGGGGATATTTGGCTCAGCAATACTACATGCGAGAAGGATCTTGGGATAGTTGTTGATCACAAGCTGAATATGAGCCAACAGTGTGATGTGGCTACAAAAAAGGTAGATGCTATTTTAGGCTGCATTTTAGGCACAATCATTAACCAAAATGGAGACAATAGTCAAGAAATCAGAAGAGGGCTAGGACTGGGGAGGGCAGCTGTGAGAGAACTAGAAAAGGTCCTCAAATGTAAAGATGTATCACTGAACACTAAAGTCAGGATCATTCAGACCATGGTATTTCCGATCTCTATGTATGGATGTGAAAGTTGGACAGTGAAAAAAGCTGATAAGAGAAAAATCAACTCATTTGAAATGTGGTGTTGGAGAAGAGCTTTGCGGATACCATGGACTGCAAAAAAGACAAATAATTGGGTGTTAGAACAAATTAAACCACAGCTATCACTAGAAGCTAAAATGATGAAACTGAGGTTATCATACTTTGGACACATCATGAGAAGACATGATTCATTAGAAAAGATAATAATGCTTGGAAAAGCAGAAGGAAGTAGAAAAAGAGGAAGGCCAAACAAGAGATGAATTGATCCATAAAGGAAGCCACAGACCTGAACTTACAAGCTCTGAACAGGGTGGTTCATGACAGATGCTCTTGGAGGTCACTGATTCATAGGGTCGCCATAAGTCGTAGTCGACTTGGAGGCACATAACAACAACAACAAAGTTTCAAAATTGAGTGAAGTACTAGTTCCCCTCCGTTCGGCACTGGTTAGCCCTCATCTTGAGTACTACATCCAGTTCCAGACATCACACTTTAAGAAGGATGCGGACAAACTGGAATAGGTTCAGAGGAGGGCAGCAAGGATGATCAGGGGACCAGAAACAAAGCCCTATGGGAAAGAACTGGGCATGTTTAGCCTTGAGAAGTGACAACTGAGGAGAGCTAAGATAGCACTCTTCAAGAACTTGAAAGGCCGCCACACAGAGGAGGGCCAGGATCTCTTCTCGATCGTCCCAAACTGCAGGACACGGAATAACGGGCTCAAGTTGCAGGTAGCCAGATTTTGACTGAACATCAGGAAAAACTTCCTAACTGTTAGAGCACTGCAACAATGGAACCAATTACCTAGGGAGATGGTGGGCTCTGTAACACTAGAGGCCTTCAAGAGGCAGCTGGACAGCCACCTGTCGGGTATACTTTAATTTGGATTCCTGCATTGAGCAGGGGGTTGGGGCTCGATGGCCTTATCGGCCCCTTCCTACTCTATGATTCTACAACCACTTGGGCAATTTTATCCTCTGCTTGTAAGGATCTGTTTAGCTTGTGCAGCAACAATTCTTTTGAAAAGATGTGGTCTTTTACTATAAAGATGCAACTATGCAAATTTACTGACAAGTCATCCCATTAATTTCAGTGGAACTTACCTGCTATTTATTTATTTGTATTTATTTAAATATTTATAAATCACACTTCTATTTAAAATATCACAAGGGGATATACAACCTAAAAACACAGTATTACAGGAAAAACAATTGTAAAATATCAAAAACATCAGTAAAAGTATTTATGTATAACATGTGGGGCGTGTTCTCAGCTGTTATGCAAACTTCAGTATGCACACAACTTACACCTGGGCTACAGAATGAGCAGCTGGAAGTGAAATATGCAATATGCTCCTTCATTAGGTTAGAATGAGTCCTGGTGGGACATTCAGAGTCTAGACCAGCCTTCCCCAATGTGGTGCCCTCCAGATGTTTTGGACCACAACTTCCATCAGCCCTAATACAGCTGTGCTGGCTAAGGCTGATGGGAGTTTTGGTCTGAAACATCTGGAGACCACCATGGAAAGGAAGGGTCTCCTAGCCTTTTCCTACATGTTCACACACTTTGTCTAGTGGTGCTTCACAGGTCCAGAAAGTTATTCTGATTGAGGGATGTTGCCTGTAGGCAGCGCTGCCGGTACTCACCTCTTGATAAAGGTTTTGTGGGTGCCAGCACAAAATGGTTGCCATGGGCAGCAAAAAAAGAGTTGATGGTTCTCTGTACTGTGAGACCATCACACGCACACAAAAACCACTGTCTGTAGGTGGCAGTAAGAATGACATTCTTGTCACAAACCTCTTTTCCTTAAGATGTATCTCATCTTTGATTTGTGTGTGTGTGTGTAGGAAATGGTAATAGGGTCTGTGAAGCACAGGTTTAGACAAGCAACAAGATGGTGCCCTCCTATTCCATATACAGAAGCTGATCAGACTAGCAGTTGAATCATACCTCAAATACAGGCGATGGCACAGCGTTCAGCACACCTAAGGATGGCAGGCTAGATTAGGGGGCGCAGGGCATGCCATCTCTCTCTCTCTCTCTCTCTCTCTCTCTCTCTCTCTCTCACACACACACACACACACACACACACACACACACACACACACTTTTAGCTCACAAAATTTCCTTTTCACTGTAGTTTCTGCATGTATGTTCTGGATGAATTTTTGCTGCATTGATTTTGGGCCAGGGGGGAGGTTAATTGATCCCTCCAGCACAGGCAGAGGCAGATGGACCATAATCCAAGTAGCACACTCTTTAATTGCTTCATTGTAACGTCTGCATCCCACACCTCATCTAAGGAGTAAACAGCAGCATGTTTTAGCCTCACAGCAGCTCTGTGAGGTATGTTAAACTCACACAGTGATTTGTCCAAGGCTACCCACTGAGCTTCGTAGCTGAGTGGGGATTTGAAACTGGTCTCCCCACATTTACATTCAAAACCCAACATCTTGAAATGGCTCCACACTTTATGTGGCAATTGTGCTTGCTGTAGGAGGTACACCAGTGTTTTCCCCAGCAAATATGTAAAAAGAGAATGACAGCCGTATGTGCCTTTAAGCATCTTTGTTCATGTGAGGCTCCCAGACACATACACACAGGTGTTTAAGGATGCCAATATGTTGTTACCCTTTCTGTGTTCTTCACATGAAGCATAGGCGTAATATGGATGTACTTGTGACAAATGTCACTGACATATAAAGTGTGGAATAGCCCTTTGCCACTGCTGCCACTTTGGTTCCCTGTTCCTTTGTTATACTCAACAGTCCCCATCCATAAGGCTTAGATTGGGAAACAATTACTTAATAATATGTAAAATATACATTTATTCTCCTTTGTATCTATGCATCTATATAGATGTAAAAGGGGAGCACATTATACTCTGAGAGCCCCATCCAAATGATTACAACCTCAGGGCACCCACCAATTATATTCTGGCTCTGATTGCTTGCATTAAGTCCCCAGTGAAATGCTGTCATTAGACTGGACAGGCCATCCGCGCCATTTCACTCCAAATTGAAGCCCAGATTAATTGTGGTACTGGCGAGCTCTCAAAACAGTTTAGGAGCGAGAAACTAACCATTAACACAGTGAAGCCACACTAATCACACTAGCCTTGATGCGGTCTCTTTCTTTGATCAGCTCACTCTGTCTCAGCAGGCCCCAAAATAGCCCCAGGGTACAAGAGTGCTTCCATTGCAATCATGTTAATTTTGCTTTTAGTTTGTCTTTAGCTGTTGGAGATTAATGAATAAAAGTGGTGTTTAAATTTACAACCAGGCATGTTCTGATAGCTCAGTGGTACCATCGCCCTGGTTTTTCAACTTTGATTATCTGAGCCAGTCAACTACAGAAAGAAAGAAAGAAAGAAAGAAAGAAAGAAAGAAAGAAAGAAAGAAAGAGAGAGAGAGAAAGAAAGAAAGAAAGAAAGAAAGAAAGAAAGAAAGAAAGAAAGAAAGAAAGAAAGAAAGAAAGAAAGAAAGAAATGTCTCTTCTATCTAGAGCAAGAAAACACAAAAACCTGATGAGTTGCAGAAAGTATAGAGGGGTGAGATCTCTAGAGATGTTGTGGTGTTCTACATTTCAGATAAGTGTATGAAGAAGTGACTTATTTACAGCCATTTGGGTTCTGGATCAAAATATATATTGACAAAGTATGGACAGCATGTTTGTTCACTGCATCAGCAGAATGCCTACTGCAAGCAAATTTGTAATCGTGGCTGCTTTATCAAACCATTTTTACCATTGTAATTATGAACCATAGAGTGGGAAACTGATTGCTAATGCTTCATTAGACTCCTCCTTTCCCCTACACAATAACTTCAGTTTTCAGAATAGTTATGACAAACAATGTAACACTGCCCACGTTCACATATAACACAACGCAGAACATACACAAAGTAAACTCAGCTATGCATTATTGCTAAAAGGATCCAAACTCTGCCCTTCTTAGGTTAGCTTTCTTAGAAAACATAGTTCCAGAAGCCTTTTCCCTTCTCCCCTTTCCATGTTTTTGAAATTCATGACAAGGGATTGTTTGAATAAACAATTCTGCAATCACACACAAAAAATGGACAAACACAATTCATAATTAGTTTTGGACTTATTATGAACAGGGTTTCTGATTGATGAACATAAAAACTGTGAGTGTGTAGCAGCCTTAGAGATATAGAGCCAGAAGATTTCAACTTTGAGCTAAAAACAGTTTAGACTTTTCACCCAAGTTATCACAAGTTCCGTATTCTGAATAAATTAAACATATTTAGACTGCAGAACTATCTAGGGATTAATCCCCACTAAACAAAATGAGACTCTTACAGGATTGCACTGCATTAAATTTCATATATGTGTCTATTTTCCAGTAATCAATTTTTCTAATGGTTGAAAGGTTAGAATGCTTTTCAGCTTTCACTCTAGAAAGTGAATGAGTACATCACATTGTACCAAGTAAATGAGCCTCACACTGAATCCATTCAGATATGTTATTTTTCCCACTGGTAAAAAGCACAGGGAGGAATTGTTAAATTCCATGGGTCTTTACCTGTATTTCTTAGTGAGAAAAGACTATATGAATCCTACTTTTGAACTGGTGCTAAAGTATTCATTTTTCCGACATGAGAATCCTATTGGACACATCACATACCTCCCAGAACCTTTGTAAAAAACAGTACAGTGCCTTGGCTCCGATTCAGCAGCTGCCCCCATCAAGCTGTCAAAAAAAAAGAGGCCCTACAATTTGCTTAGTTGGCTTCTCAGTGACAAGAAAATGATAAAAGTACCTTTTTTATTTTAGCATAAGGAACAGTCAAGTTTTTTTTAAGAGAGAAATGTTTAACAAGTACAGCCTTGTGTGACACCATTACTTACCTTGCAACTCCGTCCTAGCTTGTTGGTTCCATTATAGTTCAGGCATGGCCAAGGGCCTGGTGTTCAGCATTAAAGCTGGACAGTAAAACCCTGATAAAGGATCTTGTTAACGTGCCTAGGAGTAGCCTTGGTCATGAATTCATTAACTTCATGCAGAGATTGTGTGTAATTCTGATTGCTGCTTGCGGAGAAACTTTAAAGGCAGGGGTAGTTGATAATTATCAGAGCATCCCGAACCGTGTGTGTAAAGGGAACTTACTCAACTTGTTTTGTGTCGCTGAGAGTTAGGGGACCACATGCAAAGGAGGATGAGGCTCTTATAACTTTAAGCATCATACAGAACAGAGAAGGGCAGAATTTAGGCTTGTCAGATCTTCTTTGGGTTTCTTTTTTCCTGGAGATTTGACAACCACAGAATGAAATAACAGGTCACTTCTGAAAACATTCTGACTTCTGAGCCTAAGAATTTGTTCTCAGTACCAGAATGCAAATATTCTATTTTGTACCCAGTGTTTCTGGTCTTTATTCGTGAATGAAAGCAAGTGTGTCAATGGATACACCTCATAATAGTTCTTGAGATATGGAGTCACCTAGCCAACAGATGACATAAGTTTATAACACACAGATTTGGGGGTTCTCTTTTGAAAATAAATAACTCCAATCTTGTCTGCCATATCTTGAGGAATCTGGTGGGGACCTCCATCAACAAAACGTATAATAGGTAAGTAAACTTAGGCAATATCATCATTTTTATAAAGACTATTCTACTGGATAGGGATCCATTTTCCCCCATCTACATAGGTCAGAACATATTGCTTTCCAGACATCTCCATAATTTTTAAGAATTAATGTGTTCTCATTTTTGATTACTTTAACCCCTAAGTAATGAAAGGAGCTAGTTGCTATGGGGATATTCAATTTCTGTGAAATCTGAACCTGGTTTTGTGGTGGGAGGTTGAGACACATTATATCCGATTTCTTAAAGTTAACTCAATCCTGCTGTACTTTCAAACAGTGTCAGTTCTGATTTCAGTGAGGGGAGTGTAGCTACTGGATTAGACAACATTAAAATCAAGTCATCTGTGTTTAAGCTTATGAGATGTACTTTACTCTGAATTTCAATACCTTCTATATTTGGATTAAATCTGAGGCTTCTAGCCAAATATTCTGTTGTCAAAATGAATAAGAGAAGGGACAGGGGGACAGCCTTGTGTAGTTCCATTATGTATTGAGATGTGGTGCGAATAATAATAATTAATTCTAATCTGAGTCATGGAGGGGAAGGGAGTATATAGCTTTCAAAGTATTAACAAATTTAGGGCTGAATTTATAACCAAAAGAGAATTTAATAAGAATGTTCAATTTACACAACTGAAGGCTTTAAATAAATCCAATGCTATTAAGGCTAGTAGCAAATTATATGTCTTACTATATTTCATTATACTAAACAGGCAGCAGACAGGATCTGCAACAAATCTCTTAGGGATGAAACCAAACTGATCAGGCCAAACTATTTTACCAACTACTTGTTTAAGGCGATTAGCAAGTATAGTAGTAAAAAGTTTATAGTCCTGATTCAGGAGCACTGCCAGCTTATAAGATTCCACCTGAAGTGGATCCTTATACAGTTTTAAAAATACAGCTATTTTGGATGGCATCTTGGTAGGTGGTAATGAGGCTCCTTCTAATATTTTGTTAAACACTCCCTTCAAATCATTAGCGGCTGATGACTCCATGTCAGTGGGGCAGTGAAATCCACTCCAGGTTTTACTCTGAACTTTCAAGGAGCTGTCCAAGGTACTTCAGAACCTTAGACAGCTACTTGAAAGTTTGGATTAATGCACCTTGGACAGCTCCTTGAAAGTTCAGACTAAAACCTGGAGCGGATTCCACTGACCCACTGACATGGAGCCACCGACTGCTACTGCTTCAAATGTGGAATAAGTAGCTCACAATATCTGTCTGGGCTTTCCTGGAAGCATTTATTCTCACCATAATTTCAACAATGCAGATTCCTTAACTCCTGGTTTTCAGGTATCCAACCTAACTAAAGGACCCCCTTGGTACAATTGCTCCCTATGATAGTACAATCAAACAGGAGGTGTTCATGTAATAATTTGAGAACATGCACCTTTAAACAGTCAATTGCTCTTCTCTCTAATAAGCCTTTTAAAAAATTGGCTGGAATGTGTCTGTAGATAAGGTTTTCTGCTTTTGAAGCATTCTGTTTTCCTAGAGGAGGTCTTGTTTAATCAATGAGAATTAGATAGACTATAGCCCCTGGGATGGCTCCATTCACTCTTCAAAGGCAACTTGGTAACAACTCAGCGCTGAACTATTTTATGAAGCCATATTTCATTCTTAGCCATTTATTTAGAGAACAGCACTAATTAATTGGTGTCGAGTTGCTTTTAATTATGCTCCGCTCTTAGTAAGCTTTGGGGATCTGTTTGTTGTTGGCAGCAAGGCACGGGATGGGTAGAAGTTCAAAAAAATCTGTGTTTAGCATTTTGCTTCTCTACATTCTTCTGGATTCTTCAAATACACTGAGAAAATTATCAAGATTTTTTTTTAACAGAAATAAAAACTGTTGCCAAACTGAATCCACACACTGATTAGCAACAGACAAATACTGATGAGATATCAGTGTAGCCAGAGGAACTGCAATGAAGAAGTATATATAGGGCTATGAGGATACAATACCCCACCTGTATACACAAAAGCAGTCACAACAGTTCCACTTTGCCCCAAGTGTTTTCCCTTTCCCTTGCGTACTGAGGTACTCTATCCTGGCACCCCATTTGTTGGAGTGGAGGGTGGATATTTTGTGTCTGAAGTCCCATGGCTTTTAATTATGCCCTTCTGTTATAGTTCCTCAAGAGGTATTAGCAATGTGCTCAGGTTCTTAAGTGTGAGACAGGCTGATTTGTGCAAACTTCTCCATTTGTGTACAAAATGCCCTTTCCCCATAGTTTCATTTCCCCAGAATTTGCCCCTTGTAAACTCTAAGTGTACATGACATTGAGCAGAGAGATATGGCCCCACTGTTATCTGAGTTGCAATCTCCCTATGTGGGGCTTCTATAATGGTGGTGGTGTGCTGTGACTTGACAGGGTGCTGATTTACACCATATCCTATGCTCTATGATAGTGACAAGGGCAGAGTGGTTGTTGATGCAGAGTGGTGTTAATATTTCCCCTCCCATTGATGTCAATGGGAGGAAAAATTCCTAGCATAAGGGCCAGGGCTGCTATAAAGCTTTACCTTTGACTGTACCATAGTTTGAAGAGGTATAGATATGGTATTTGTTAACTCCCCCAAGTAAACATGAGTGCATTGGAAAATTAGCAGTAACATATATGCAATAACCCCTGCATTTGTGCAATTGTCTCCAGTCCAGATTAAAGACCCCCAAAAGCCAATTTATGTGAATATATGAAATTAGACACGAACAATTCTGGTAACACCTCTCAGCTGATGGATCTTGTGCATGAGATTGTTCTGCAAGATAATTTATATAATATGCAAACATTTAAAATTATTTGGATTCCAAGTTGGCACTTTAACAGCTGTCCAATGAATGTCTATTTTGGGGGCTTATTTCCTAACCGTGCTTGTAGATAAGGTTCACATTTTCTTGGAGGGGGAAAACAAGTTAACACTCATTGATGAAGGAATCTTTTTTTATAGTGGCTGGATGAGACTGTGAAAAATAATAATAAGCCAAGTCTAATTTCAGCTATGTGGAGCTTATTAATGATAAAAGTATTTCTAGAAACCAAGTCCTTGTTTTGTGGTAAAACACACCCCTAAAAATTGTAATCTTTGACAGAGAATGAGAGCAGACGGTAAATCTCAGAACTGATAAATAGTTAATACATGTTGAATATATGTATGTATGTATGTATGTATGTATGTATAAAGAAAAGGATCCACTTCTGAATTTGCTGCCAATATAATATTCTTAGAGTCAAAGAGTAATCTATGCCTGAGCATCTTAATAATGAAAATAGTGGTCAGATAAGCATAGCTCTGGATGCCTCATGCTAGACTAAGGAATACATTGAAAGGATTTAAATTAATTTAATTTAAAAAAGAAACTTATATTGATTGCCATTGCTGAATGAAGCTCTGTTTTATGACTTCATGCTAATAAAAATAGGTGGAAAGAAAGAAAATTAGAACATTACCCCAATGTGAATAGCTATTTATTTATTTCGTATTGTTTATTATATTTATTTATAACATTTTACAATGTAAAGACAAACATTCAAACCAAATATAGGAACTAGAATAAAATAAGAACCTAAAAGGCTCCTACACACACAGAGAGAGAGAGAGAGAGAGAGAGAGCGAGAGAGAGAGAGAGGCAGATTCAACACTACCCTCCTTACTAAAAAAGATGAACAGAAGAAGAGGGCACAAACATACCTACGTATCCTCCAAATTAAGGGCCCAAAACCTGGGGGAATTAAAATGTTTTTGCCTGGCACCTAACAACATAATGCCAGGCATGCCTCCCTAAGAAGAGCATTCTATAAACCAGGACCAACCACTGAACTAGATGTCCATACATGCACACACATATAAACAGTACGGATAGGAACACAAACAGTCATGTCCCATCTGCACTATAAATTTAAAGCGGTATTATATCACTTTAAACAGTCATGACACACACACCCCAAGAATCCTGGGAACTTAATTTGTTGTTTGGTGCTGAGAATTATTAGAAGACCCCCTTGTCCCCTCACAGAACTATAATTCTCAGAGTGATTTCCAGGGAACTCTGGGAACTTTAGCTCTGTGAGAGGAATAGGGTTCTCCTAACTACACTCAGCACCCTTAACAAACTACAGTTTCCAGAATTCTTTGGTGGAAGCCATAACTGTTTAGTGGTAAATAGCTTTTTAAATGTATTATGGAGATAGGGCCTCAATATCGTATTTATAAAGATGCTAGGACTCCATTGATGGACTCACACAGGTATTATAATTATGAGAGACCTTTTCAGGTACTCAAAACAGAGGAAATGAATTCATGTAGAGAAAGGCTGGGAGCTGTGGCTCAGATGCCCTCCTCTCCCTACATTCATTATCCCCATTCTGAGTGCCTGAAAGGGGCAAAGATTACTTCCATAACAGATGGAAAGCTGAGACCTGGTGAGCACATAGTTTAAGACAATTTTATAAATTTTAAAATGGGACATTCTCTGGCAAGTGGTCAAAATGTGTTTTGCGAAGTCTCCCTTGTCACAGTAGCCAGCGCTTAAAGCAGTCTGCAAGCTAAGGTATGCACACAATGGAATGAAAAGGTGTGGGACACCCACATTCACATGTTTGAACCAGCCTCAGGCTGGGGAAGCGGAGAAGCAGGATTTCTCCCTGCCATACCCTTTAACATTCCCTGGCCTATGAGGGGCTGGGACTTGCAGCGGCAACCTTGAATGCATCTGTGCTGCCAGAATCCTCATATTGTATATGGAAGATGCAATATGTTCAACTGAAAACCTTGTATCATATCTGCTAGGGGAGGACTGTTGCTTTCATTCCTTGCTTTTGAGCTTCCAAGAGGCATTGACTATCCACTGTTGGAAACAGAATACTGGACAATATGGACTTTTGGTCTGATCCGGCAGGGCTCTTACATTAATATACTGAGATTGGTGTTATACAGTTTATCATCCTCACCGTGTTCTTTCATACAGATTTGTAATGCTGGTGAAGAACTAAACAATTCAGCCACACACCACTGTCCTTGGAACCTCCCATTGGAAACTGTTGTTCTAGTCCACTCAGTACACTTACAATATATATATATATATTATTCTGCTACAGCATGCTCTAGCTTTCTGCATCTCAAAGAGGATATTGTAGAGCTGGGGAAAAAAGTGCAGACAAGAGCAACCAAAGTGATCAAGGAAACGTTACAACATTGGGTTTGCTAGTGTTTTTCTAGTATAATATATTTACCTAAGGATGTCAAAGAGGCTACTGTAAGGACAGAATATGGAGAAACCAATGGGTTCCCAATCGGAAAGGGTGTGAGACAGGGGTGTATTTTATCACCCTGCTTGTTTAACCTATATGCAGAACATATCATACGGAAAGCAGGATTGGACCAAGATGAAGAAGGTGTGAAAATTGGAGGGAGAAATATCAATAATTTAAGATATGCAGATGATACCATACTCTTAGCAGAAAGCAGTAATGATTTGAAACGAATGCTGATGAAAGTTAAAGAGGAAAGCACAAAAGCAGGACTACAGCTGAACGTCAAAAAGACTAAAGTAATGACAACAGTAGATTTATGTAAATTTAAAGTTGACAATGAGGACATTGAACTTGTCAAGGATTATCAATACCTTGGCACAGTCATTAACCAAAATGGAGACAATAGTCAAGAAATCAGAAGGGTAGGAGTGGGGAGGGCAGCTATGAGAACTAGAAAAGGTCCTCAAATGTAAAGATGTATCACTGAACACTAAAGTCAGGATCATTCAGACCATGGTATTCCCGATCTCTATGTATGGATGCAAAGTTGGACAAGGAAAAAAGTGAGTAAGAAAAAAACAACTCATTTGAAATGTGGTGTTGGAGGAGAGCTTTGTGCATACCATGGACAGCAAAAAAGACAAATAATTGGGTGTTGGAGCAAATTAAACCAGCACTTCCACTAGAAGCTAAAATGATGAAACTGAGGTTATCATACTTTGGACACATGATGAGAAGACATGATTCATTAGAAAAGACAATAATGCTGGGAAAAACAGCAGGGAGTAGAAAAAGAGGAAGACCAAACAAGAGATGGGTTGATTCCATAATGGAAGCCACAGACCTGAAGTTACAAGATCTGAACAGGGTGGTTCACTACAGATGCTATTGGAGGTCGCTGATTCATAGGATTGCCACAAGTTGTAATTGACTTGAAGACACATAACAACAAGGATGTCATTACGCAGCAATTTACTTGGCCAGTGATTGGTGGTGCTATGAAATACAGTGTGACCACAGACTTCTGAGAGCTGATGGACCAGCGAGGAGTGAGGTGACGATGGAAGCAATTAGGCAGGTGTAAAGTGAGGGGGGCTGGCTTTGGCAAGGAGTAAAGAGAGGGGGTGGGTGGTGGGGGAGGTTTGTAGGGGTAGGTGGGATTGGCAAGCAAAGCAAGCAGGGGTTCAGCCCCTATTATTTTTTTAAAAAAAATGCAGGTAACTTAGGACATGATAGAGGAATATTTTAAAAAAATAATGGTGTGCAGAAAGTGGATAGTGAGAAGTTTTCTCCCTCTCTTACAATACTAGAAACTGGGGTCATCCAATGAAGCTGAATGTTGGAAGATTCAGGCCTGATGAAAGGAAGTGCTTCTTCATACAGCACATAGCAAACCTACAGAATTATAGCTGCCAACTGGAATGGTTCTAAAATGGGATTAAACAAATTCACTGAGATTAAGGCTATTGATGGCCACTAGCGATGATGGCTGTATACTACCTCTAGGGTCAGAGACAGCATGCCTTTGAATACCAATCACTGGGAACAACAGCAGGAAAGGGCTATTGCTCTCATGTTCTGCTTGTCGGCTTCCCATAGACATCTGACTGGCCATTGTGGGAAAGAGATGAGCCTTTGGCCTGATCCAGCAGAGCTCTTCTTATGTTTCTACAAACAGCAAGGTTAGCCAATGTGGTGCTGTCCAGGAGTTCTTTGGGTGTAACTCCCATCAGCCCCAGCCAGCATGGTCAATGGTCAGGGATGATGGGCGATGTAGTCCAACAACATCTGAGGGGCATCATGTTCGCTACCTCTGCTCCAAACAATGCTTCACAGTGTGTCTTGTTTTCACTCACACCTATTCTGTCATTGCACTGGATCCTGCTTTGCAATGTGGGAGGTGACCCTTTTTTTGCTGATACCAGTAATTCTATCCCATCTTTTCTTAATATTTGCCTGAACCAAGAAAAACACACACAGAGGAAAAAAAGGCATTGTGAAAATGCAATGACTGCTCCCTCTTCTGGCCATAATAAAGGGAAACAGCCAAATAGCTAGCTCTCTCTCTCTAACACACCAGCAAATAAGAGACATTTACAAAGAGCCTTGAAACAGGATTGCTTTGTTTGTTTCAGCACAGCACATAGACCTGCTGTTTGGTACAACTTCTATTCAGCCCAAAGTGGAGCAAAACAAGGAGGTAACACTGATTTTGCCAAGGAGATCTTGGGTAAGGTGCTCTCGCCACTGAAAAAGCTTGTCCTGGAAACTCTGGTAGGGGTCAGGGAGCAGGGTGGGGATCTGGGGACCCGTGTGAGATCAGGGCTATTCCTCCCGCCCCCATTTAATCTGTCTATTGCTTTTCCATGTTACTGTACTCAAGGTGGTTTACAACACATAGAAATGGCCGAGCATACAACAAAAGCCACACTGCCATCCTATAACAATTCAAAAGATAACAAATCATAAATTAACATTCAGGAACCCATTTCACATATGATATTGCCCAGTATTTACAAGGTAATAAAATATCAGCACACAGTAAAACACAAGCACCTCCATCAGTTACAAATAAATACATTAAATAAAACAGTCCAAACAATATCCGCTGAAATATAATGCACAAAATGCCACAGATCATGCAAAAAGAACTGCTGAGGGGCTAGGTCAAAGCTTTCCTTCCCTTTTGTGTGGCACATGTCCATCCGCAGCAGGGCATTCATGTCACCTGTCATAACCCACAATTCAGGGTCCTTGCAATGCACAGTGGAGGACTCTGAAGATGAAGTTCAGGCTACTTCCTCCGGGAAGAACCACTTATGCCTCATTCTGGACCCACCCAGCCATAGTATACAGCCCCTGACACCATCTTATGATGCAGCAGAGGATGAGTCCCCTGCAGTACCTCAGTCTCCCAAGTCTTGTTGAAACCAAAGACTACAAAGTAAGGCGAGGACCCTTTAACCAGCAAATCAACTCCTCAAGGGAAAAGAGTCTACTATACTCCACGTCTGGTCAGTTTACATAAGGCTCTAGCTCACTGCAGATTCTTTGGAGCTGTCCAAGGTCCTGTATAATCTCTGCTTGAGTTCATCTATTGATCCTGTAAACGTCAAGCCACACAAAACTGGACATTCCCACCCAAATCTGTCCCATCCTGAGAACACAGTGCTGCCAACTCTATGTACTGAGGATCAAGGTGATTTTGAGTTGGCATTGCATATCTTGCTGCCAGACCATCAACTTTCCCCAGTCTCGTGTCACAGGCTGCATGCCACAGGCAAAGAGCCGCAGTAGAAGAACCCATTTCCTTGCACCCCTGGCCTAAGCAACTCTCAAATTAACAACAACAAACAACCCTGCAGGGTGGGAGGGGCAAGACAGATGAACCTGGCTTCAGACCTACAGCTGTTTCTATTTCTGCTCTTCACAAGTGGTCTTCTGGTACAATGAGCATGGCAAGCTGCCTTATACCAGGTCTGAAAGCAAAAAGTAAGGTAGTTACAACCTTTGTCATAGAACTTCAATATGCCGGTGATAATGTAGTCTCTGCACATTCAGAGGAAGATCTTCAAACTATCCTAAATGTCTTTGCAGAACCATATGAAAAGCTTGGCCTCTCGTTTAACATCAAAAAACCCAAAGTGCTTCATCAGCAAGTGTGAACCAATCCCTCTGTAGCGCCAACAATCCAGCTTAATGGTGCGACGCTGGAGAATGTCGATCACTTTTTTTATCTTGGCAGCCATCTCTCTGTAAAAGCTGACATCGATGCTGAAATTCAGCATCATCTGAGCTCTGCAAGTGCCGCATTCTCCCAAATGAAGCGTAGAGTGTTCGAGGATCAGGATATTTGCAGGGAGACCAAAATGCTTATTTACAAAGCCATTGTACTACCAACCTTACTGTACGTCTGTGAAACATGGACCATCTATAAACGCCACTCCCAACTTCTTGAAAGATTCCACCAACGCTGCCTCCGGAAAATTCTGCAAATTACTTGGGAAGATAGGCGGACTAATGTTAGTGTATTGGAAGAAGCAAAGACCACCAGTGTTGAAACAATGATCCTCCAACATCAACTTCACTGGATCGGCCATGTTATTCGAATGCCTGATCACCGTCTTCCAAAGCAGCTCCTTTACTCCCAACTTAAGGATGGAAAATGGAATATCGGTGGACAGCAAAAAAGGTTTAAAGATGTTCTCAAGGCTAATATAAAAAAATGTAACATGAGCATTGAGAACTGGGAAGCCTTGGCCCATGAGCGTCCCAACTAGAGGTCGGCCATTATCAAAGGTGCTATGGACTTTGAAGAAGCATGAGTACAGGGCGAAAGGGACAAACGAGCTAAGCAGAAGGCGCAGACAAATCATCATTGTGACCATTTTCCATCTGGAAACCTATGTCCTCACTGTGGGAGGCTATGTAGATCCAGAATTGGCCTCCACAGTCACTTACGGGCCCACCATTAAAGACTTTACCCTGGAAGACAATCTTACTCGGCCACGAGTGATCGCCAATGAATGAATGAATGAACCAGGTCAGACTCTTTATAAAGCTACCCTGGTATCTCCTCTGAGTGGAGGTGGCTTTTTAAGGTCTCCAATGGAGACTTTTCCATCACTTGCAAACTGCTGCTCTTACGTGGAGTTGCTAGGGACTGAACTTGGGATATTTTGCATGCACACCATGAGCTTGGCCGTGCAGGAATGGTCCCTTCCACAGATTAAACCCTGTCTCTGGTCACCACTAGTTCAAGACATGCCATAGCCTCAACTCCTGACACTCTTAAGGAAACATGTTTAAGGAGATCTAATCTATCTTCTTAATGGCCATGGACTTTGGGTGGATTCATATTACTATTTTATTACATTGCTGCCTTCCACTACCACCACCCTGCCCCACCTAGTTGAAAAGCTCAGGCTGCTGTCCATTTTGCTAGTTATATTTCAACTGACCCAAACCATTTCTTTCCAGGTTCTTCAGCAGGTGAGCTGTAGCTGGTAGCCACTTGACATAAACATTCACCAGTATTGAAATGTAGCTAACAGAGGGGCTGTAACTCAGCATGTGCTCGGAATCATAGAATAGTAGAGTTGGAAGGGGCCTGTAAGGCCATCAAGTCCAACTTCCTACTTAATGCTCAATGCTTCTTATGCAAAAGGCCACAGGTTCAGTTCCTGGCATCTCCAGGTTGAAGGATCAAGTGGTGGAAAAGACCTTTCTCTTCCTGAGACCCTAGAGACCTGCTGCCAGTCAGAGTAGACAATACTTTGTCTAGATCAGCATTTCCCAACTAGTGGGCCACCAGATGTTGTTGGACCACAATTCCCATCTTTCCTGACCATTGGCAATGCTGGCTGAGGCTGATGGGAGTTGTGGTCCAACAACATCTGGTGGCCCACTAGTTGGGAAAGGCTGGTCTAGATGGACACAGAGTCTAAGCTGGGTCTAAGGCTGCTTTGTATGGAAAGCTCTTTTTAGCAAGCATCTTGCCACCAACGTCCATTAATGAAGCATTTTAAGCTATTAAACAAAGCAATAACTTAGGAAAAAGGGCATCTCACTTTGCAACGCCATAACACTACAGAGGATAGTCAAATGTGAAAAAATTAATTTGAATGTTGAGCAAGATGGGCCACTGGTTTGATCCAGCATGGTGGTTTTCATGCCATAGCTTAGCATTGGGGAATGGGGAAACTATAGCCCTCCAGATGTTGCTGGACTCCAACTCCCATCGTTCCTGACCACTGAGCTTGCTGGCTGGGACTGGGAGTTGGAATACCATGAATTCTAGCATAGTCCTGCTCCTTACTCAGAGGAAGCTGTTTTTTCTTGTTACTTGCACACATCAGGAAACAATCTGTTTATTGAGCATTCATCCTGATTTGTTTGCACAAAAATTGCATTATACAATGCCATTTATTGCACATTCATTCTGATTTGTTTGAGCAGAGGTTATACGACATTGCCTAATCTCTCCATTATCCCACACTTTCCCCATGCATTTCCCCATCACCTTTCTTGCCACAAAAATTCCATTTGCAAGATTGCCAAATCCTCTTCAATTGCAAAACCTAAATTTGCTGCCATGTGGTTGAATCATTACTTCAAAATAGCGACAGTCTGGAAGTGGCTATAATGAGAGCCCATTTTGAAAAATCACGCCTTTTTACATTCAGGAGGATGCCAGCTGCTATGTCTATCACAGCAATGCTACAACATAATTCCTTGCTGGGGAATGAGAACAGCGCATGAAGGCAGAGTCAACGTGAACAGATGAAAATGAGGTGCTTCCTGTAGAAGTCACCTTTTAATTTCTGTAATGGGCAGATCCAACTGAGGCCCTTCATCCAGGCTCTTGTTATTTACATTTCAGAATTTGATTAGGTGCACTGAAGAGGGGGTTAGCATAAGAAGCAGCAGAAGTTGGAAGGTGTAACGAGAGGGCAACTAATAAAGCAGTGGATTAAAGGCCACTTCTTGGATGCTTTTCAGTATTGCATCAGCCAAGATCCAGTTGTAAAATGCTTGCTGTGCAGGAAAATGAGAGGACTAACTCTCTTGCTAAATTTGTCTGGTGGATACAGGCCAGGCCTACACAAACAGCTATTTGGACCGCTCCACTTCAGACTGCAGGTAGTAGGGTTGCATGTCTGAACACTCCCCCATGGGGAGGAGGAAAAAAACTCCTCTACCCACAGAAGATTAACACCCTTCAGGACAGTCAGTGGATGCATGGCAGAGGGGAGCAGGGTCCTTCTCCCAATCTCCG
Source organism: Rhineura floridana (assembly GCF_030035675.1). Taxonomy (NCBI): domain Eukaryota; kingdom Metazoa; phylum Chordata; class Lepidosauria; order Squamata; family Rhineuridae; genus Rhineura; species Rhineura floridana. The sequence continues at coordinate 200,694,385 of NC_084483.1, read as the reverse complement.
CATGATCATTTGAAGGTCTGCAAGGGCTGACATGAATACAACTGTTTGCACGCTTATCCAATAATACCTGCCTCTCTGGGAAGGGCTGTAACTCAGTGGTAGAGCATCTCTTTTGCATGCAGAAGGTCATAGATTCTATCCCTGGCATCTCTGGGTACAGCTGGGAAAGACCCCTTTCTGCAGGGATTGGCTGTGTGATCAGGTTCCCCCATGACTTGGTCATGCGGCCTACTGAGCAGGCTGAAACTCACCATCAGGTGATGGGTGGTGACTTCAGCCCTGCTTTCTGCAGGGAACATATGCATGACTGAGTTCCCCATGTGGAAGTTATTCACACATCTGATCCAGTTATGTATCTACCTGCTCCCCACCTGACATCACATATGACATCAGGTATGGGGCAAGTGGGTGTGGTTTGGGAGAAATTGCCTCGTAGGCCAAACTGGGACCAATGCCAGGCCAAATCTGGTCTGTTGGCCAGAGGTGCATTATAACCTGTAGCCCACAACTGGCAGTTTTGATAAGTTCTTATGCTAAAAATAACCAACATTTTCTTAAAAGCACAGCAACATATCAAGGGTATCTTTTTAATGCTGATTTTGAAGATGTTGTCTTGATGAATCTAACTGATTAATTCAAGGGTCCCTAACCTTTTTGGGCCCAGGGCTACATGTGAAAATCTAAGAGACTGTTGTGGGCACCACAAAATACCTAGTTCACAGAAGAAAGAAAAAATGCTGATATTCAGAAACCCCTGCCAAAACAACAACATAAAACAGACCAAAAAAGCAAGCAACATCCCCCACAAACAGGCACCCCCCAACACTAAACAATGATAAAGCCAAAAAAACTCATTTAGATAACAACAACAATAATGTGGGTCAGGGGCTCTTCCTAGCCACCCAGGGGAATGTTGTGGTGCCCACAGACAGCATGTTGGGGACCCTAATGTTAAATGATTGATTAAAGGTTGAAGACCTAGGAAAAAAGCAAACAAATACACGGTGTTTCTTTCATTTTGAGGGTAATATAGATAGGAGGGGAGAGAGAAGAGTGGGGTGGACTGAAAATATGTTAACTCCTTGACTGGATCCTGCCCTTTTATTCCTAGTCGTTACACTGTCAAGAAGCCATTTTGCTGAATTGCCTCTTTCTGCTGGAACACTACACAACAGTTACTTCTAAGTGGCTTTATAGGGGATTCTCACCCACACCTTATAATAAACCGAGCGTGCAGATAACATATCTTTTCGTGCTTTTAGAGTGCTTGGATGATAACTGTGAAAAATTATCTCAACGAAGGTTACCAAGCGGTATCTCTGGCCATTTTCTCATGACCCCTGTGAGATAAAGTTTACTGCCTTAGATCATGATGCATTGTCAAATAACAGGTTTAGCTTGTCTGGCCAACAAGAAGTAATTGAGGAGTGTTATAGCTTTACAATCCATGTTCCAAGGAATTGGGAGCATCTGAGCTGTTAGACCTGAACAAAATAGGTCAACACTGAGAGAATAAAGTTTTCTCTATTTGTTCCCCATTTCTTTTACTCCCAAGTTATTTCCTTTCATATATGAAACTATTTCATGACAATCCCTGAAAATCTTATGGTAAAACCTTGAATGTTTTTTTTAACAAAAGATGATTAAAAAAAGATATGAATTTCCATGTTCACATTTTCCTGCATTTACGAATGTGGTGTGAGAGGGCTGTCTTACACACACACACACACACACAAAGAGAACCCAGATATAGTATTTCTATGTTGTAAAAATGGTGATTAGTGACTGACAATTCTCATTTTTAATGCTGTGTTCATGCATGTTCTTTCCCCCAAGATATGTCCCAGGAAAAGCTGGTGCAGTTCACCCCACATCCCAGGCAGACTGATTTATCAGTGCCCCAAATTGCAGGTTCAGCTGCAGAAAAATTATCTTGTCGTTCAAGAGGAACTCCCTTCTCCCGGAGCTTTACCCCACAACCAAGCAAACATGATGAGGAAACTGTGGTTTCTCATGGGTAAAACCCCCAATTTGCCCCCAATATGTGGGTTAAGAGTCATAACTCAGGGGCAGAGCCTCTGCTTTACATGCAGAAAGCCCCAGCTCCATCCCTGCCATCTCCAGGGAGAAATGCTGGGAGAGACTCCTTCCTGATACCCTGGGGAGCTGCTGCCGGTCATTGTAGCCAATGCTGAGCTAGACAGACTAATTTCAAGTCAGAGATTATTCACTGTCTGGGCAGGGAATGACTCCGTTTCAAGTGACTTTCCTCATCAGTGACTCTGTTCAGGAATAAGCAGTCATCCCTGCCATGTGAAAAGAAATTGCACTTTTCATTGACAAAGACCTGCAGAAGAATTTATTTTGTATAAGTAAGCAGGGCTTGGTCTTTCTACACACCTCTTTACTATGGGACTACTTTCCCAATGGCAACTGCTGCGGCTTCACCAAACCTCTTCCATCTGGTCGCTACCATCCTCGTCCCCGTTCATTCCCAGCCCAGTGGAACATGCTGTAAGGTGCAGCAACTGCCATTTTCTTTGTGGGTTGATCATGGGATGGAACAGTTTTCTCTCTACTTTGGAGAAATAATTTATATTGCAGTTAAGGTGTCTGCTAAAGAAGGTGCTGGACAAATAAGGAACAAGGAGCTAAATGGGTGGATTTTGGGGTGGAGGTGCCTCAAAACACAGACACAGTGATTTGGGAAGGGCTGTAGCATCACTCAGTGGTGGACCAGCTGCTTTGCATGCAGAAGGTCCTGTAGCCCCTGGCATCTCCAGGTAAGGCCGTTGTGATGAGTTCGCTGGACACTTCCAAACTACGATCGCTTGCATTCGTCGGAACTTAGACTCCAATATTATAGCAGTTGGATTCAATGAAGCATCCAGACCACGGTCTTGTCCTCATTTATTGGATGAGTTTCAGTTGGTGCAGCTTGAGGATGTTGACAAGATCCTTGGACTGGTGCGGGCGACCACGTCTGTGCTGGATCCTTGCCCCTCTTGGCTGGTGAAAGCTGGCAGGACCGGAACCGCCGGCTGGGCCAAGGAGGTAATCAATGCCTCTTTGCGAGAGGGTGTGGTCCCTGACTGCCTAAAAGCGGCGGTAGTGAGACCGCTCCTGAAGAAACCCTCCTTGGACCCAGATAACTTGAACAACTATAGACCTGTGGCGAATGTTCCGTTCCTGGGCAAGGTTCTGGAACGGGTGGTGGCCAGCCAGCTCCAGGGACTCTTGGATGACACTGATTATCTTGATCCATTTCAATCCGGTTTTAGGCCTGGGTTTGGTACCGAAACAGCCTTGGTCGCCCTGTATGATGACCTTTGTCGGGAGAGGGACAGGGGGAGTGTGACCCTGTTGATTCTCCTTGATCTCTCAGCTGCTTTTGATACCATTGACCATGGTATCCTTCTGGGAAGGCTCACGGAGTTGGGAGTTGGGGGTATTGCTTGGCAGTGGCTCCGCTCCTACTTGGTGGGTCGTCAACAGAAGGTAGTGCTTGGGGAACACTGCTCGACACCCTGGACTCTCCATTTTGGAGTCCCACAGGGATCGGTACTGTCCCCCATGCTTTTCAACATCTATATGAAGCCGCTGGGTGCGGTCATCAGGAGTTTTGGAGTGCGTTGTCACCAGTACGCTGATGACACGCAACTCTATTTCTCCTTTGCATCTTCCTCAGGTGAGGCTGTTAACGTACTAAACCGTTGCCTGGCCGCGATAATGGATTGGATGGGAGCTAACAGACTGAAACTTAATCCAGACAAGACCGAGACGCTGTTAGTGAGTGCCTTCTCTGCCCAGATGGTGGATGTTCACCCTGTTCTGGATGGGGTTACACTCCCCTTGAAAGAACAGGTTCGTAGCTTGGGAGTTCTTTTCGACCCTTCCCTGTCTCTTGAGGCTTAGGTAGCCTCAGTGGCACGGAATGCTTTCTACCATCTCCGATTGGTAGCCCAGCTACGTCCCTATCTGGACAGTGACGACCTCGCCTCAGTCGTTCATGCTCTGGTAACTTCTAGATTGGACTACTGCAATGCGCTCTACGTTGGGCTGCCCTTGAAGATAGTTCGGAAACTACAGTTAGTCCAGAATGCAGTGGCCAGATTGTTGACGCGGACCAGAAGGTCCGCTCATATAACACCTGTTTTGGCCCGTCTGCACTGGCTTCCTATTTGTTTCCGGGCTAAATTCAAAGTGCTGGTTTTGACCTATAAAGTCTTACACGGCATGGGACCGCAATACCTGGTGGAGCGCCTCTCCCAATATGAAACTACCCGTACACTGCGCTCAACATCTAAGGCCCTCCTCCGAGTACCATCCCATCAACAAGCTCGGAGGATGGTGACTAGAAATAGGGCCTTTTCAGTTGTGGCTCCCGAACTGTGGAATGGTCTCCCCGATGAGGTGCGCCTGGTGCCGACGCTGCTATCTTTTTGGCGCCAGGTGAAAACCTTTTTATACGCCCAGGCATTTTAAAGTGTATTTTTACAGTATTTTATTACTATGTTGTATTCTGGATGTTGTTTGGTTCTCGTATTGTTTGTGTGTTTTTGTTTTTTGAGTTATATTTATTGTATTTATATATTGTGCCTGCTTTTACCTTTTATGTACACCGCCCAGAGAGCCTTCGGGCTTAGGGCGGTATATAAATTAAATTAAATAAATTAAATAAATAAGGCTGGGAATACTCCTGTCTGAAAGCTGGAGAGCTGCCGCCAATCACATTATTGAGTATGGTTTCCAAACTGTATGAATTATTAGTTTCCCTCTATTCCGCACTGGTTAGGCCTCATCTTGAGTACTGCGTCCAGTTCTGGTCTCCGCACTTCAAGAAGGATGCAGACAACTGGAACAGGTTCAGAGGAGGGCAAGAAGGATAATCAGGGGACTGGAAACCAAGCCCTACGAGGAGAGACTGACAGAACTGTGCATGTTTAGCCTGGAGAAGAGAAGACTGAGGGGAGATATGATAGCACTCTTCAAGTACATGAAAGGTTGCCACACAGAGGAGGGCCGGGAACTCTTCTTGATCATCCCAGAGTGCAGGACATGCAGTAATGGGCTCAAGTTGCAGGAAGCCAGATATCAACTGGAATCAGGAAAAACTTCCTAACTGTTAGAGCCATACGACAATGGAACCAATTACCTAGAGAGGTAGTAGGCTCTCCGACACTGAAGGCATTCAAGAGACAGCTGGACAGCCATCTGTCGGGAATGCTTTGATTTGGATTCCTGCATTGAGCAGGGGGTTGGACTTGATGGCCTTATAGGCCCCTTCCAACTCTACTATTCTATGATTCTATGAGTTAGAATAGATGGACCAATCGTCTTTGTGTGGGTAGTGTCATTATAAGGTTTAGTCACTAGGTGGCACTGGACTTATTTGTATCAGGAGTTAGGAGTTTCCTGTTGCTGTTCTGTTTGTGGTTGCTGTATGGTAGCCAATGAAAATCCTGTGACACAATTGGACTTGAGTAGTGCAGCTATCGTCTTGGCAGCAAGAGACAATGGTCCAGTTCCTCCACTGGTGAATTGTGTGTGTGCGTGTGAGAGAGAGAGAGAGAGAGCGCACAAAAGATGCTTTCCATTTGCATTAGATTGGAATCCACTTCCTCCTTCCTTCTGGTCTAGTGCAGTGACCAAAACTGGGCAAGATGCAAGGCACTGTAAATTTGCAACAAGCACTCTGTCAGTGATTCCAAATCAACCCATATTGGAGCCAATGTGGTATAATGGTTAAAATGTCAGACTCGGACCTGGGAGACCACGGTTCAAATCCCTGCTTGGCCATGAGGGTAACATTGGGAGGGGATAATGTGAGGATAACATGCTTGTATGCCACCTTGAGCTCCTTGTAGGAAAGGTAGGATATAAAATCAATAAATGTGATAATAAATAAATAAATAAGGCAGATTTCTGTACACGCAATAGTTTTTTTTTTTTAAATAAAACACTTTACACTTAGGACTTGTCATTTATTATGTCACAAATTCTGAAAATGGGCAGGGTCCGGGGGCCTGAAGCCTTGGGGTGGAATCCAGATGTTTTAGGCAAGTCCAGAGTTACAGCCAGATATTTTGCCAGGTTGGGGGGAAGTCCAGTGCTGTTTGGCTAAAGCACGGATGGGGAACCACATGTTGTTGGATGGATTTAAAAGAGGATTTGACAAATCCATGGGAGAAAAGACTATCAATGGCTACTAGCCATGATGGATATTCTCTGCCTCCATACTAGGGTTGCCAGGTCCATGGCCTGAGAATGATCCTGTGTTGGAGAATTTTGTTTTTCTCCTGTGGGTTCTTTTGCTGGGGGTCCTTGAATAAAAATTTTAAAGACACAGGCTTGCAGCAAAAAGGTAGGTCTTTATTGGATGACAAGGGTACCCTTGGTCAGTCTCCCTCCTAGTGAGTGGAGAACTGCAACTTGGCACTGTTTGCCTGGGGTTTTTATACATTTCAGGACAAAGACTTTAGTATCTACCAGTCAGGATTTAACACATCAGAATGACATAGACATGACAGTATTACTTAGGTATTACACAGGCATTTGCATAGGCATTGCATAGGTACTGTACTGTACTTCTCTGCATCGTATTCTAGTGAATTTGGCAATGTTCAGTACTTCATATGAAAGTACATTTTCACAGTGAGCTAAGCACTCCAGCTAGTGGGCAAGCAATTTAGTTACGCATTTTATTACTGCAATTCTTTCTACATCTCAGGGATACTGAGATGTTCTGCACAGTGTTATCTATTATTTTGAGTACAAATAGTGCCAAACAAACCAGTACAGTAAAGGGAGACAGCTCCAAAGAGAAAAGGATCTGGCTTCCTACTAAACTATTAAAATGTTATGAACCTTTATAGCTTTATAGAAGAATACATTTTGCTTATTGTTTATGTATATTGAATTCCCCATTAGCTATACATGTATGTATATATAAAATTCCCCATCACCTGTATCTTTAGGAGAAGGGAAAGTCAGTCAAGTGCAGGTGTTCTTGCAACCCTGTAATGGGAAAAACCACAAGGTGGAATTCTCCCTTCCCTCTGCACAACTTTTAAAGGTACAGAAGACCTCTTGGAGGCTGGGCCTGGCAACCAAGAGGTCTTCTGTATCTTTAAAAGTTCTGCAGGGGGAAGGGAGAATCCCACCTTGTGGTTTTTCCTATTACAGAGTTGCAAGGAAACCTGCACTTGGCTGACTTTCTCTTCTCCTAAAGATACAGGATCAGTCTCAGGCCCTGAACCTGGCAACCCTACTCCATACCCAGAAGCAGTATGCTTCCAAATATCAGTTGCTGGAAACCGCAGGAGGGGAGAATGCTCTTTGCTCTTTGTCCAGCTTGCAGGGTTCCCATGGGCAACTAGTTGGCCACTGTGAGAACAGGATAATGGACTCGATGGGCTGATCCAGCAGGCTCTTCTTATGTTCTAACTCCCATCAATCCCAAGCAGAAAAGCCAATGCTCTGGAATGAAGGGAAATGTAGTCCAACAAGATCTGGAAGATCACAGGTTCCCAGCCCTGCTCTGAGATTTGGTGATTCCCCCCCCCCCCCCAAAAAAAGAACCCCATCCTTCTACTGTGTTTTGGGGGCAACTGGCCCCAAAGGAAGAAATAAGGAAACAGAGAAAAGAAATTGCCCATCTTGCTGTAGAATTAATGTGTGTGTCTCTATTGTACAAACAAACTGTTGTTTGTGATTGCTGTAACAATTTTTGCGCAGCTTCTCAGCCATGCTTCCAGCGCCGTTGTCTTTCTTTTCTGCTGTGTTAAGAAGGGTTGGGTTATTTAAACTTACCATCAAACAGAATCAAAATCAAAGTGAGCTAATTTTTCTCAAACACTAATCATTTTAAAGCTATTGAACTAAATATAGAGGCAGTTCATTAAATCATTAAAAATGCCTGCAATAATCCTCGCAAAGTCATTATAGTGGTATTCCCTAGCCAGAGAGGTAGGGTTTGCCTTCAGCACAGTTTAATCAAATTAGATAGCAGGCCTTTGTCATGGGGTTTCTCCTATTGATATTCATTAAAAATACATGATTTATCACTAATCTATGTAAGGTATATCCCGATTCTGCCAAATTAATTTTGTAAGTGTTAGGGCAGGGAATGGGGGAGTAGATAAGGAAACCATTGTGGTCTATTGTTATCATGCTGATTTAAAACAGGCACGATCACATTTACATTTTGCAGACTGTATCATTTTACCCCATTTCAGTGCTTTCTGCCCTTCCCTCTCTCTCTGTAGTTAGAGCTTTTGCACTGACAGCTACTGTATCCTTTAGGGAGATGGCTTTCAAACTTTGTACTTACAGGGACCCCTTTCTGCACTAACTTACCTGCTCTAGAAACCAGGTGCATCGCAGACGATTCCTGTACATGTTACTGAGCGCATGGTCAGATCACCCAGACCATCTCCAATTAAAAGGATCCAGCTGAATGGGAGGGGAGGAACCTCTGTGTGACACCCAAAGAATCACCACCTGTCCATGTAAAGTTGAGCTAGGCAGATAAATGGTCTGAATGGGTTAAGCAGTGGAGGCTGGTGGCTCCATGTCAGGGGGGCAGTGGAATCCACTCTGGGTTTTAGTCTAAACTTTCAAGGAGCTGTCCAAGGTGTGCACAGATGCTGGTGGAGATTGCGGAGCAGGAGCCACCCTTCAAGGCAATACTCCCCGCACCTCCGGCATGGGCTGTCCATGCAACGTCCTGTGGCACCATGGCACTGCTTCCACACGACCATGCACGTGTGCCATCTGAGTCTTCTCAGTGGCTGACTCATCTGTTTTCACTCTGATTAGCTCCAATGAGCCAAGAAGGATGAAGAAGCAAGTTAGAAGACTCTTTTCAGTGGCTAAACACTTCTCTTTCATGCTGATTGGCTCATAGGACATTAGAAACATAGGGACCTTGCTGGGACCTAGCTCTCCAAAAAAGTAAGGGTCTAATACCCCCCGAGACCCTGGACAACTACATCCCTGCATATACATAACTCATATGTGGATTGTTCCAATGCTGCATTATGAAAATTACAAACCCTAAACCAGGGCATTGTTAGCTTGTTTGATATTCCAGGCCTGGTCAAAATGCTATGGATTTCTGCAGACAGAAAAAAAATAGACACAGGATCAATTCCAGATCCTTTTGACTGTTCCTCAAACATCCTGCAGATCACTTGGATGCATCTCATAGACCACCAGTGGTTGGCTGACCACAGTTTAAGAACCAGTGTGGTATAGTGGTTAGAGCATTGGACTACGACCTGGGGGACCAGGGTTCAAATCCCCACTCAGCTATGAAACTCACTGGGTGACCTTGGTCAAGTCACTGTCTCTCAGCCTAATCTAACTCACAGGGTTGTTGTGAAGATAAAATCAGGGAGAACCATGTTTGTACACCACCTTGAGCACCTTGGAGGAAAAGTGGGATATAAATGTAATAATAAATTTTAAAAATCCTTCTGTATCTAGTAGTCACCAGCCATCATCAACAATACTGTGCCACCTGCAGGGGTGTAGTTGTCCAGGATCTTGGGGTGTGTGTCTTAGACCCCTTACTTTTTTGGGAGCAGGGTTTCAGCAGGGTCCTATGAGCCAATCAGCATGAAAGGAGAGTGTGTTAGCCACTGAGAAGAGTCTTCTAACATACTTCCTTGTTCTTTCGTGCTAATTAGAGTGCATAAGAGTTTAAGGAGATGAGTCAGCCACTGAGAAGAGTCTTCCCAGTAGCTAATACTCTGCCCTTTCATTCTTATTGGCTCCTAGTTGTGGGAGAAAGCATTCACAAGGACCTCATTCTCAACCCAGCAGAAGAAAAAAGAGGATGGGAGGGTCTTTGGCTATCATGTAGGGACCCTGCAGTTCTGAATTTGCCACTACACTACCGGCCACCTATTCTGCCCACAAGTCTCTCCTGTTGGATCATAGAATTGAAGATCATCTAGCGCAACCAAGCTCCAACTGCAGCATTCCTTATTGGTGGCTGTCCACCCTCTGCTTAAAAACCTCTAAATGAGAGGAGAGTCCGCCACAAGGCACTCTATCCAATGTCAAACAGGATGTTCATGTTTAAGAAAGGAAACATAAGAACATAAGAAGAGCCTGCTGGATCAGGCCAGTGGCCCATCTAGTCCAGCATCCTGTTCTCACAGTGGCCAACCAGGTGCCTGGGGGAAGCCTGCAAGCAGGACCCGAGTGCAAGAACACTCTCCCCTCCTGAGGCTTCCGGCAACTGGTTTTCAGAAGCATGCTGCCTCTGACTAGGGTGGCACAGCACAGCCATCATGGCTAGTAGCCATTGATAGCCCTGTCCTCCATAAATTTGTCTAATCTTCTTTAAAGCCATCCAAGCTGGTGGCCATTACTGCATCTTGTGGAAGCAAATTCCATTGTTTAACTATGCGCTGAGTAAAGAAGTACTTCCTTTTGTCTGTCCTGAATCTTCCAACATTCAGCTTCTTTGAATGTCCACGAGTTCTAGTATTATGAGAGAGGGAGAAGAACTTTTCTCTATCCACTTTCTCAATGCCATGCATAATTGTATACACTTCTATCATGTCTCCTCTGACCCGCCTTTTCTCTAAACTAAAAAGCCCCAAATGCTGCAACCTTTCCTCGTAAGGGAGTCGCTCCATCCCCTTGATCATTCTGGTTGCCCTCTTCTGAACCTTTTCCAACTCTAGAATATTCTTTTTGAGATGAGGCGACCAGAACTGTACACAGTATTCCAAATGCGGCCGCACCATAGATTTATACAACGGCATTATGATATCGGCTGTTTTATTTTCAATACCTTTCCTAATTATTGCTAGCATGGAATTTGCCTTTTTCACAGCTGCCGCACACTGGGTCGACATTTTCATCGTGCTGTCCACTACAACCCCGAGGTCTCTCTCCTGGTCGGTCACCGCCAGTTCAGACCCCATGAGCGTATATGTGAAATTCAGATTTTTTGCTCCAATATGCATAATTTTACACTTGTTTATATTGAATTGTATTTGCCATTTTTCTGCCCATTCACTCAGTTTGGAGAGGTCTTTTTGGAGCTCTTCGCAATCCCTTTTTGTTTTAACAACCCTGAACAATTTAGTGTCGTCAGCAAACTTGGCCACTTCACTGCTCACTCCTAATTCTAGGTCATTAATGAACAAGTTGAAAAGTACAGGTCCCAATACCGATCCTTGAGGGACTCCACTTTCTACAGCCCTCCATTGGGAGAACTGTCCGTTTATTCCTACTCTCTGCTTTCTGCTTCTTAACCAATTCCTTATCCACAAGAGGACCTCTCCTCTTATTCCATGACTGCTAAGCTTCCTCAGAAGCCTTTGGTGAGGTACCTTGTCAAATGCTTTTTGAAAGTCTAAGTACACTATGTCCACTGGATCACCTCTATCTATATGCTTGTTGACACTCTCAAAGAATTCTAATAGGTTACTGAGACAGGACTTTCCCTTGCAGAAGCCATGCTGGCTCTGCTTCAGCAAGGCTTGTTCTTCTATGTGCTTGGTTAATCTAGCTTTAATAATACTTTCTACCAGTTTTCCAGGGACAGAAGTTAAACTAACTGGCCTGTAATTTCCGGGATCCCCTCTGGATCCCTTTTTGAAGATTGGTGTTACATTTGCCACTTTCCAGTCCTCAGGCACGGAGGAGGACCCGAGGGACAAGTTACATATTTTAGTTAGCAGATCAGCAATTTCACCTTTGAGTTCTTTGAGAACTCTCGGGTGGATGCCATCTGGGCCCGGTGATTTGTCAGTTTTTATATTGTCCATTAAGCTTAGAACTTCCTCTCTCGTTACCACTATTTGTCTTAGTTCCTCAGAATCCCTTCCTGCAAATGTTAGTTCAGGTTCAGGGATCTGCCCTATATCTTCCACTGTGAAGACAGATGCAAAGAATTCATTTAGCTTCTCTGCAATCTCCTTATCGTCCTTTAGTACACCTTTGACTCCCTTATCATCCAAGGGTCCAATTGTCTCCCTAGATGGTCTCCTGCTTTGAATGTATTTATAGAATTTTTTGTTGTTGGTTTTTATGTTCTTAGCAATGTGCTCCTCAAATTCTTTTTTAGCATCCCTTATTGTCTTCTTGCATTTCTTTTGCCAGAGTTTGTGTTCTTTTTTATTTTCTTCATTCGGACAAGACTTCCATTTTCTGAAGGAAGACTTTTTGCCTCTAAGAGCTTCCTTGACTTTACTTGTTAACCATGCTGGCATCTTCTTGGCCCTGGTGGTACCTTTTCTGATCTGCAGTATGCACTCCAGTTGAGCTTCTAATATAGTGTTTTTAAACAACTTCCAAGAATTTTCGAGTGATGTGACCCTCTGGACTTTGTTTTTCAGCTTTCTTTTTACCAATCCCCTCATTTTCGTGAAGTTTCCTCTTTTGAAGTCAAATGTGACCGTGTTGGATTTTCTTGGCAATTGGCCAGTTACATGTATGTTTAATTTAATAGCACTGTGGTCACTGCTCCCAATCGGTTCAACAACACTTACATCTCGCACCAGGTCCCGGTCCCCACTGAGGATTAAGTCCAGGGTTGCCGTCCCTCTGGTCGGTTCCATGACCAACTGATCTAGGGAATAGTCATTTAAAATATCTAGAAACTTTGCTTCTTTGTCATGACTGGAACACATATGCAGCCAGTCTATGTCCGGGTAGTTGAAGTCACCCATTACTACCACATTTCCTAGTTTGGATGCTTCCTCAATTTCATATCTCATCTCCAGGTCTCCCTGAGCATTTTGATCAGGGGGACGATAGATCGTTCCCAGTATTAAGTCCCTCCTGGGGCACGGTATCACCACCCACAACGATTCTGTGGAGGAGTCTGCCTCTTTTGGGGTTTCGAGCTTGCTGGATTCAATGCCTTCTTTCACGTATAGAGCGACTCCGCCACCAATACGTCCTTCCCTGTCCTTCCGATATAGTTTATATCCAGGGATAACCGTATCCCACTGGTTTTCTCCATTCCACCAGGTCTCCGTTGTGCTCACTATATCAATGCTCTTCTCTAAGACCAAGCACTCCAGTTCTCCCATCTTGGTTCGGAGGCTCCTAGCATTAGCGTACAGGCACTTGTAAGCAGTGTCTCTCTTCAAGTGTCTTTGGCACTTGTGGTTAGGCCTGTGGTAATTTTGCTCTTCTGAATTTATATCCTGTGCCCCTGCTCTCACAATGCCTACTTCTAGGCCTACCCCTTTTAACATTTCATCATTTCTTTGGTTTTTATCCCAGGGGGGAGGTTTATTCCGAACCGGACCTTTCTCAGCTCCTGTCGGGTTTCCCCCCTCAGTCAGTTTAAAAGCTGCTCTGCTACCTTTTTAATTTTAAGTGCCAGCAGTCTGGTTCCATTCTGGTTCAAGTGGAGCCCGTCCCTTTTGTACAGGCCCGGCTTGTCCCAAAATGTTCCCCAGTGCCTAACAAATCCAAACCCTTCCACCCAACACCATCGTCTCATCCACGCATTGAGACTGCGAAGCTGGGCCTGTCTGGCTGGTCCTGCGCGTGGAACCGGTAGCATTTCAGAGAAAGCCACCTTGGAGGTCCTGGCTTTCAGCATCCTACCTAGCAACCTAAATTTTGCTTCCAGGACCTCACGGCTGCATTTCCCCATGTCGTTGGTGCCAACGTGCACCACGACCACTGACTCCTTCCCAGCACTGTCTACCAAACTATCTAAACGACGAAACAAATGTCCAAACATGAAAAATGTTATTTGTTTCATCTGTTGCAAGAAAACTTGCATTTCTCTCCCCCCCCCCTTTACAACCATTCTATTTGCTCATTTCCGTAGTGTTCAAATCACCTCATTGTTAGTGAAATTTGCTGGTCCATGCCCATGTTAATGTCAGATGGTGAGCGAGGGTGGGAAGCAGCTGGAATAAGTTCAGAGAGGGATCTTCTGATATGAGGAGCTTTTTATTAAATCTGATAAATTTAATAAGGGGCATTTCATACCAGAGCTTAGACCACCAGAAAGCTTTATCCCTGCAGCCTGCCATCTTGTGCCCCAGAACTGGAGGCTTTGGTGTTCTGGGTCCCCCCCCTCATTTTCCCCTTTAAGGGCCAAATTTGCTACTGGTGTCAGTGCCGTGACCTCAGTAGACTTAACACAGGGGAAAAGTTCAACGGATGAGCAAATCAGCTTTATAGCTGCAGCCCCCACAGTTGGAAAAATAATCTTCACAAATGAAAACACTCTGATGCTTGCTAAGTAGGAAAAAACCATTACAGCAGGGGAGTGAGACACTGAAAATTGTAAGATTCTTCATGAAACATTCCTCACACTTTCCTTTCTCCCCACTCACCCACCACCCGGTCAGGCACAGATCAATTTTGCATTTGCAAATGTGTCCTGACAACTTCATTTGAAAAAGGAAAAAAAAGGGGGTGGGCATTGAATCTTCCTGTGGCCACACCTTAAAAAACAAGCTGGAAAAGTCTACAAAAGTTTTCTTATTCCCCTCATGCACCCACAATTGCACAATGAATCAGAAGAATGCCCCCTTGTATGCAGACAAGTTGTGCTAATTTCCTCTAGTCCCTTGGATGCCCAGCTGTCATGCCTTATAACAGGTCAAACTATTGGTTCATCTTGCTCAATATTGTCTGCTCTGTCCGGCAGCATCTCTCCAGGGCCTTAGCCAGAGGTTGTTCCCATCACCTGCCACCTGAACCTTTTAAACTGGACATGTTAAGGATTGCATCACTAACTTTCTGCAGGCAAAGGCATGTGTACTACCACTGAGCAATGCCTCCTGCTAGGGTTGCCAGGTACCTGGCCTGAGACTGATCCTGTATCTTTAGAAGAGAAAGTCAGCCAAGTGCAGGTGTTCTTGCAACTCTGTAATGGGAAAAACCACAAGGGGGAATTCTCCCTTCCCCCTGCACAACTTTTAAAGATACAAAAGACCTCTTGGAGGCCGGGCCTGGCAACCAAGAGGTCTTCTGTATCTTTAAAAGTTGTGTAGGGGAAAGGGAGAATTCCACCTTGTGGTTTTTTCCATTATAAGGTTGCAAGAACACCTGCACTTGGCTGACTTCCTCTTCTCCTAAAGATACAGGATCAGTCTCAGGCCCTGAACCTGGCAACCCTAATGGAACAGTTTCCATATCAGTATTTGCTGAAGAAAATGCCCAGCCACACCCCTACATAGTAGGATACAAGGCTACCCTACCCCTCTCTGGGTATCTGATTTGGAATGACTGATCTTCTGCCTTGTGGGAGTGCTTGTTTTTTGCCTCTATTTTCTGCTTGAATATTTTTTTCTATATATGCATGTCCAAAAGTCTGGAAAACAAAGTTGCAAAACACTTCTCACTGCTTGAGGAAGCGATAGCAGGTATCCATCCACAGACAGCTTAACATGCTTAGATAACTGTCCAAAGGCATTCATTATAACTGCATCTGACTTTTTAAAAACAAAACACCATAATATTTCATTTTCATTTTCCTTTCACAAATAGGAAATTAATTGCATGCTCTTGCAGCCAGAGCAGATATAATTCGTTATGTATTGTTAAGGTTGTCTGTGATAAATTTATCAAGCTTGCATGAAAACTACACTGAAATCACAATGGATCCATCTTAATTAAAGCTCTTTAAGTGACAGATACACCTGTCCTGAAATCAGGAGGGAGGGGTGGGTGCAGAGAAGAAAAATAACAATGCTTTTCAAAACTGAGGTTCTTAAAAAAGACTCTTAAGGCAAATAGCAACACTGAAAAATGAAAATACACATATTTTTAATACCAGTATATATGTACTTTGTCTACTGATGATAGAGTTTCACATGCCTACCTGTCAAAATATTTATTAATTTGTTTGTTTGTTTGTTTATATCCCACCTTTCCCCCAGAACTGGGACTCAAGGCAGCTTACAAAAATTAAAACAAATACAATTTAAAACATAAGTAAAGCACACAAAAAGTTAAAACGGAGTCTCAGGATGGGTGGAAGAGCAGCATTTTCCAGTGTGTGTTTCCTTGTGAGCAAAGCATATTGGAGACTTCATAGAGTTTTCATATACCTGTTTATTTACAAATCTACAAGCAGGGAACCCCCCCCCCGCAGCATTGTTAGTCTTTAAAGCAGCATCGGTTCCCACAAAAACAAACAGAACGTAGCCCTGTGGACACGTTGAGGTTTTTGTTCTTCCTAACATTTACCCAAGCAGATGGAGTGATGCACCCGCTGCTAGGAACTAGACATCAATGACCATTAAAGCAACATCATCTAGCTGTCAGTGGCCACTGAGTGGCCACGTTTAGCCATTAGCTTCACTGGACAGAACAAAATAGTATTCCCTGGTACATCGTCCTTCTTGCTGGTTACTACTTTTGAAAGTTAATAAACGACATAATTATCAAATAACTAATACATAAACAAATACAACCTGCATAATCTTCAATATTCTGCATATCATAAAATGGTAGAATTGTTGACAGATGGCTGTAGGCTTTCATATTGCACCAATTGTTTCTTTGTTCCAACCGGATAAAATGGATTAACATTCCAATTTAAGAACTGTCCTCTATTTCAAAACTTAAATATCTATTGTTGCAAATTCTCCATGAACATTTTACTTCCTCTACTTTTTTTAACCAAGAGCTGGTTGCCTTAACAATGTAACTGGAATCCAATCAATCATAATTGCCTTTCATTCATTCAATTTATAGACTCCTTAATAGGACAGTTCTCTGAGAGGTTTACAGGCATAAAAAAGGATTAGATCTAATTCTAACATCCAAAATACAGCCGGACAAGAATTTAAACCAGCATTTTCCAGCTTAAAATTATTGTTAATAATAATTAAATTAATACATATCACCTTTCCTTCCACTAAAAATAGTACATGTGCCCCCATTTCAGAATGAAACCATAGTGAGAGCAAAGGTTAGAGCCCCCCTCCCTCAGTGCCATGATCCCAGTCTGACTGCCCCTCTGGAATGCCAGCTATTTGTTTAAAAACAAAACCAACAACCACACAAGGCCAAATGATGCAAATAATGTGTCATCTAGTTTTCCCCAAGTTTAGGTAAAAGCCCTCTAAAATAAAACAGATTTCATAATAATTGTCCTCCAAAATTCCTTTTTGGAGATCTTTAGAGAGGACATAGAACATTCGCTTTATGGATTTCTGTGGGAGCCCCTTGCTCCCTCCTTAGTGATCACTGGTTTTTCCTTGCTCTCTCCAATGGAAGACTCAACACTGAGGATGCTTAGATTTCATCTTGTTGTGCACTGAAAAAACCTAGCTGCTGTCTATCTACGAACACCCCTCACCCTTGCCATTGGCTGACTTGTGAAGTTACGGAATGTTTGTTAAAAGTCTATCTGGTAAATGGGAAAGACTAGCTATTCTGTTGGCAAACGGCAAATGTTACAAGGATGCAGAAGGCTACTTTAACTGTGGGTGGGGGAGAAAAAGATTGCACAGGAAGAAACAAGTCTGGAAAAATGAGGGCAGGCGAGAGTCCAGAGAGCAATCAGTTGGGGCTTTTGCCAGACCCCCCACACCAGCATTTGGACATTTTCTGGGGCCTACTGCTACAGGTGCTGTGATTTTCAGTTTGCACAGAGCTGCCAAGATCAGAGTAAGAGAATTTCCCATTTATGTGGTCTGTGTTTCCGGGTTTAGGAGGCTTTCTGAGTTGGCCGTGCACAGTGGTGCCTCCCACCCAAATCCTGGAGCTGTCGTAGATAGAAGGCCTGCAAATCAAACAGGAGAGAGGGAGGAAGAAGATAGGAACACACAGGGTCTGATGACAAGCGGGGTCCATGAGCTGTCATTGGGAAGGTGCATAGAGAGCGGGGGAGGGGGAAATAAAATTTCATATTGTTGCAAAAATAAATAAATAAATAAAAATTCAACCATTAAAAAGATCGCCAGGATTTGGGGCTAAAACCGGAGCGAGGAACTTAGGCCCTACAGCTGGGACTTGTCAGAGGCTGCCCACAGCTGAACCTTGTTTATACAAAGCCTCATGTCTGTGTGAGATGTGCTCCCCCTCCTCAGAATACTCTACAGAGGGAGATAAGGTGGAGACAAGAGGGCAACAACAGAATATCAGTGAAGAGAAGGATGCCTTAGCGTGGCGCATGCATCAGGAACGGACAGGGAAGGGAACCTTTTCTGAATTACAACTCAGTGGCCAGCTAGGAAAGTAAATTCCTTATAGGGACAGGTATTGAGGAAGGAGGGAAGGGAGAAGGAAATTTGCACGGGGAGAACTCAGTGATGAGAAGAGTCCCAACCCTCCTATACTAGGACCCAGGGACACATCAAGATGTCTCAGGTGCGGGGAACCTTTGGCCCTCCAGATGTTGGCGAACTACAACTTCTATTAGCCCCAGCAAGCATGGCCAGGGATGATGGGAATTGTAGTCCAGCAACATCTGGAGGGCCATACAAGTTCCCCACTTGTGGAGTGGAGGTTCCTAAATGTATTTTTGCCCAGAACTCCTATGCCTGACCAGAGTTTCTAAAACGTTGGGGGCCTTTTAAAACTCCTTGGTCCCCTAAAAGATCATCAACACCCTCATGGTTTGTTCCACCCTGTTTTATGGAAGATAAACGCAGGCTGCCAGCACTATGCCTTAAGTTAAAATAAGCCATCAGCTGTCTTTCTCTTCAGCAGGTTTATGTTCTGACCACAGAAACGCCTGGAGGGATTTTGCTCTCTCGCTCTCTCTCTTCAGCTCATTTGTCAGCCCAGTAGCTACAGTTGTGACACTAATGCTCTTGGAGGCATGCCCTGTTTGTCAACAGGGGAAAAAAGGGAAGCCTGAGATGCCAAACAAATCACCAATGTATGTGTTTTAAGTAGTGATGTTTTCTTGGAAGTGTTAATGGTGGTGGGAAAGTGAGCAAGCCAGGCTATTGGCCCACTTACAAGCCCAAAGGCCACACAGAGTTCCATGCCTCCAGTAGGGCTTCCATCTGCCTCCTAACTCTTCACTTTAAATCATAGAATCATAGAACAGTAGAGTCGGGAGGGGCCTATGAAGCCATCTAAAATTTTTATGTACACCGCCTAGAGTGGCCGTTAAGTCGGCCAGATAGGCGGCTTAGAAATAAAATTTTATTATTATTATTATTGTTATTGCGTCCAACCCCCTGCTCAACACAGGAATCCAAAGGACAGGCTCTTCAGTCTCAATGAAGATCAAGCTTCTGCAGTCCACCCAAGCGTACTAAACCAGTAGCTTACTGAACCAGAGTCAGTATTGAACCCTGGCAGTTCCATGAACATTGTCTCTCCCCCACCCTTTATCTGACAACCCTTTCTGTCTTCTCCCTGTCCAGTGGGGCTGCTAACCAATGGACAGATCTTTTGCCCGAGGTCTGAATGGACCACTTGCAGAGGGCTTTTGAAATTAAGCTGAAGGTTGCAGGACCACCTACACCCATATGAATTTCCCTGGGCATTAAAATCTGCCTCATAGACCCTGTTTGTATGCCTGCTTCTAAGATCCATTTGGTTGATGGGCAAGAGAGACAGGGCCTTCTCAATGGTGGCCCCCTGGTTGTGGAACTCCCTCACCATCTGGCTGCGTAAGCCCCCCGCCAACGCTACAATTCTTTAAACAGGCATTTAAAACCTGCCTGTTTGGGGTTGCTTTCTCTTGTGGTCTTTTAGTGCTGCTGAAACTGAAAATGTTGAGCTTTTGAAACAAAATTTTTAGTGGTATGATTTATTTATTGGAGCTTAGCTGTCATTTTAGTAATTTTGAATTTATCCATTTGTGGGTTTTATGCTGCTGTTTTATAAATGTATGAATTTGTTGTTTTTAATTTAAAGATGTGTGTGTGTGTGTGTGTATGTGTTTGTCAGAGCCAAAGTCACACATGCATGCCCAGAACCTTAACAAGTTAGCCTTGGCTCTGGGACTCATTTGGGTACAAATGAAAACACGGAAAGAGGTGATCAGGATTACACCCTGATCACACCACTGATCTCCATGTACATCCAAAGGTGCCTTTTGTGGGGAGGTTAGATGATGTCATCTGTTTATTCATTCCAATTCGTTTTCTGGGAGTTTATGCAACATTGCATCAAGCAATTGTTATCCCACAGACTTCCCAGTGCATTATCACAAAAATCCAATTTTGTAAGGGTGGAAGCAATTGTTGCTTAAAAGCACCAAAACAACTTTAATTGCACAACCTGATTTTGCCACACGGCATTGAATTACAATTTCCCACAATGCCCCAAAGCAGGGGTAGCCAACATGGTGCCCTCCAGATGTTGTTGAGCTACAGTTCCTATCAGCCTCGGCCAACATGATCAATCATCAGGGATTTATTTATTATCATTATGATTTATTAAACTTATATCCCGCCTTTCCTCCCGGAAGGATCCCAGGGCTGCAAACAAAAAAACTAAGAACACTCGAAAACATATTTAAAAAACAAAAAACTTTAAAACAAATTAAAACAAAGCATCTTTAAAAATACATTAAAACAAAGGGATGATGGGAGTTGTAGTTCAACCAACATCCGGAGGGCATCACATTGGCTAGCCCTGCCCCAGAGTGATGCTATGTTGGGGCATTGTGGGAAATTTAAATGGCAGGAGCACAGAAACATAGGAAGCTTCTTTATACTGACTCAGACCATTGGTCCATCTAGCTCATTGTTGTCTACACCAGGTGTGGGGAACTTCTGGCCCTCCAGATGTTGCTGAATTACAACTCCCTTCAGCCCCAGCAAGCATGGCCAGAGTCCAGGGATGATGGGAGCTGTTGTTCAGCAACATCTGGCAGGCCAAAGGTTCCCCACATATGGTCTACATTGACTAGTACAGCTCACCAGGGTTTCAGACAGGAGTCTCCTCCAGCCCTGCCTGCAGATGCTAGGGTTTGGACCTGGGACCTTCTGCGTGCAGAGCAAATGCTCTACCTCAGAGCTCTAGCCCTTCTTCAATCTACTTATTTGGGTGACTCTGAAATCTGGTATTATAAGAGAGGGGTAGAAACATTTCTCCCCAGGCACTGCCTTAATGTAAACCATGTTTTTACAACCTTTTGTCAGCGAACCCTATACGGCTTGCTTTCCATCGTGTGAATTCAGATTTATTCACATTTCCTAGGTCTGAACCATGTCTGTAAAAACAAGTTCAAGAGCTAACACCTGACTTTCAAGACCAAATATGCCCCAATGAATCATTTCTATGGTGTGATGAAGTGACCCACGCACTTTCTGGCATAATGTTTTTGTTCCCTTGGCGAGTCTAAAAATGACAGGGAAAGATATTTCAAGTTTCTTTGTGTCTGTTGAAGTTTACGGTGGTGGGGGCAGTAAAGAGCAGAGGTGGGGGGAGCAACATCAGCCGTCTGAGGAATGTGTCTTTCTCACTGGTTTTGTCCCCTCTCCATCTGACACGGCAGGCATGCTGAACAGGAGTGGCGTGCAAATCGATCTGCAGGCAATCAGTGACACGGCAGCCGGCCAGAGCCAAACTCCATGCCATCGATCGGCTCCAAATCAATTTGCACACTGCATTCTCCGCTCAGGTTACCTGCCATTTCAGGCACAGGGAGGAACGGTGAAGTGAAAAGGAAATTGTACCCAAGGATTTTGGGACCTCCGTCCCTAACCTCCAAGGTTGCAGACTGGTGACCTTTCCTTGTTTATATTTCTGTGCCTATGCTCTGTCAGAATGTATGAGACAGATCTGTTCTGGGACATGGTGGAAGAGTGGTGTGTTTTCTCTCTCTCCTCCTGCACAGCAAAACTGTTCATTTGTGTGTGCTTTGTTTTAGAAGCCTCTACCTAAAATGTTACCATCCAGATAGGAGTGGAAGGATCTGTCAATTTAGGTTCTCTCCATTTCTCATTGTTCCACTCTTAAATTCAATTCCCCACATCAGGGCTGGTGTCAGGCATAACTGGAGCCTTGGGTACCAGCCTTTCCCAGGCCCGCAGCACTCGGCCGCACATCCCACCTACCTCTCCCATCGCTTCATGTCAATTCCCTGCACGCTGTGCATGCATGGCTGCCATCAACCAAGATGGTGGCAGGGGCTTCCCTAAGGGGCTGATGCCCCAGCCACCACCTTGGTTGATGGCACACATCTGTGCTATGCTACATGTGCACATGCCTGCCATCAACCAAGATGGTGGCAGGGGCATTAGCCCCTTAGGGAAGCCCCTGCCGCCATCTTGGTTGACGGCAGGTGTGTGTGCGCAGCGCGCACATCATTCGCCACAACAGGAAAGGTAGGTGGGGCATGCAGACAGGTGTCTCAGGCCTGCTAGGTCTGGGATCTCCCTCTCTGCGATCCGCTGTATGGCCGGGAGTCGACACTGCTGCGGATTGTGTAATGGGAGCGCTACCCTCTCACTCTAAGGAGGGGCTCTTCAGGGGCCCTCGGCCAGGGCCTGACCTGGCTGCCCTCTTGCGCCGGCCCTGCTGCACATTTCTGTGGCAATTTTTTTTAAAAAATCCTCATTAAAATTCTTCAACATTTTAGTGTGAATTTCTCAAGATAAACACTCTTTTGCATGCAGTTTTGACTAATGCAAGAAATTTCTCCTAATAGAATGCATTTGTGTATATTATTTTCACTAACATATTCATTACTTTGCACACTTGCCTCTAATAGATGCATTTTTGTAAACACTGCTTGGTTGGAGAACTGCATTGCAAAATTCAGATGAGCTCAAGTTTTGAAGGATGGCTGTATTTCGGTTCTCATATGCTTTTGGAAAGCGTGGATTTGATAGATTGGGCTTCAGACGTGAGCTGAATCAAATTTCTCCACCATCTCTCTGTCCAGGACAGGCTCACCATGTGATATTTATTTATTGTGTGGTTCAGCTGTTAGGTCAGGCCTCTCTCTTCCAAATTAGATATTGAAACTTTCTTTTTACCCTGCCCTGCCTCCAAGTTGCTCAGGGCAGTCCGTATGGTTTCTAACCCCATTGCATACTCACAACAACCCTGTGAGGAAGGTTAATTTGAAAGACAGTGACTATCTAAGGACCAAGTAGTTAGCTTCATGGCTGAGCAAAAATCTGGAGCCAATTCTAATCCCACACTCTAATCATGCCGCACCACACTGGTCCTCAACCTGCCTATCGCAGCACAGAGGGCATCATAGGCCACAGGTGAGTGGGGGGAAGTCTCCACAAGTGCAGCAGCAAGTGTGCAGTGTTCTGGATTGAGTCAGGCAGTCTTGGACAATTCATTTATCTTGCTTCAACAGTGCTTAAACGGAGCAGGGTCGTGGCCACCCACCCCCCTCAATTTCTCAGCCAGCCGAACAGCCGACGTCGATTTGCGCCATGAGCTCCCAGATCCGCCAGAACTACCACCCCAAGAGTGAAGTGGGTGTGAACCGATTGGTCAACCAGTTCCTCCACGCCAGCTACAACTACCTGTCCTTGCAGAAGCCTGGGGAGCAGCAGCTGCGCGAGCCCGAGGACATGGAGAGGAAGACAACGTTGAAACAGCAAACAGCTTCGCTGTAACAAATATCTGTCGCCCTTCTGCCTTCGGGAGCTGCTGCCCCCGCTAACACTACTTCCTCTTTCTTGCCGATAATGATAATATTATTCGTTATTTAATTTTATTTGTTATTATAATGTTATTTGTTATTTTATTTAATTTTTCTAAATTGTATTGCTTTTATTGTATTTTTATATTGTATTTTTATACCTGTGTTTATTTTTCTTTGTAAGCCACCTTGAGGGCCTTTGGCCGAAAGGCGGGGTATAAATAAAATTTAATAATAATAATAATAATAATAAATCTCAATTCCACATCTATAAAACAGGAATGCTAGTGGCCAGCGTCACAAGACTGTTGTGCAAAATAGAAATGGTTTTGCATATCAAAAGTGGTATATGAAAGATTAAAAGCAGGGTTTAATTTTAGATCATGAGAACTGTATTCTTGAATCAGGCTCATGTCCATAGAGTCCAGTGTTTGCTCTGTGGCTCTGGAAGCTCATAATCAGGGTATGAAAACAGCATCTGGCTGGCCACTGTGAGAAGAGGATGCTGGCCTATAGATGGGCCATTGGCCTCATCCAGCAGCCAGGCTCTTTTTATGTTCTTATGTTCCAAGAGTAGCTAACAAGACTCTTAAACTAGTCATGATGGCTGTTTTCTGCCAGCACTGCATCTCCACAATGTACTGGGAATCACAAGTGCGGAGAGTGCTATTGCGCTCAGGTCCTGGGCTTCTGGGCTTCTTATTAGGGCATCTGGTTGGTCACTATGAGACCTCTGGGTTGCCAGGCCCAGCCTCCAAGAGGTCTTCTGTATCTTTAAAAGTTGTGCAGGGGAAAGGGAGAATTCCACCTTGTGGTTTTTCCATTACAGTGTTGCAACAACACCTGCCCTTGGCTGACTTTCTCTTCTCCTAAAGATACAGGATCAGTCTCAGGTCCTGAGCCTGGCAATCCTAAGAGAACAGGATGGAGGACGAGATGGATCCAGCAGGTCTCTTCTTGTGCAACAAGCGGGGGGGGGGGACAACTAAAATTGAACCACTGCTGCTGTTGCGGGGAAAGGTCAAGCTCCTACATTTGGGGGAAAATTACCTGGGATTTCCCCTCCCTAAAATTGGAGTATGGACTTGTTTGATGGTGTCTGCAGTACAGAATTTAGATCTCAAGATGGCGCCAGCTGCCTGCTGAAATTAGGCGCCACAGCAGTCATACCTAATTAAACAAAAGGTTTTCATAGTTTGCTGCTTCCTTGTGTGGAGGGACTTGTGTGCCTGTTGGGGATGGTGTCAGCCATAGCTGTGCGGCATGCTGTCCATGCAGGCCAGGAGAAGAACGTAGAGGAACCCAGGCAAAACGACACAAAAAATAAGGAAGTCATTCTTTACAGCGGAAAGGCTTGCCCTGAAATTCCTTTGTACTACCCTAAGAATGTAAGAAGAGCCTGGCTGCTGGCTCAGGCCAAAGGGGACCCATCTAGTCCAGCATCCTGTTCTCCAGCGGCCAACCAGATGCCTACAGGAAGCCCAAAAGCAAGACCTGAGCACAACAGCGCTCTCTCCTTCCTGCGGTTTCCAGCACCTGGTTGGTATTCAGAAGCAACCTGCCTCCGACAGTGGAGGGAGAACAGAGGAGACTGAAAATGGTGCTTAACTGCTGTCCAAAAAGATTGGTCCGAATTCTGTTTTTTGCTTAGAAAATATCCCCTTTATTGACCGGCGACGAGAGGATTTTAAGCATCAATGCAACAAAGCAACAGCAAAAAAAAGCAATGGGAATCATCCTGATAGATGACTGGCTAGGTATTTCTCTTGGCATCATTACTATACCTGGTGCTTTGCAAAGCAACCTAAGCAGAAAATACTTAGTTTCCACATAAGGGGAGGCAACCGAGGAAGAAGGGAGAGGCAAGGCTAACAAAGCATAACGTGCCCATGTGGTTTCATATGCTTAAGCGTAGCTTCACTAGTGGTTCAGGAATAACATGGGGATCTGTGTCCTAGATACTGCTAGACTATAGCACCCATCACTACTGGCTGGGGCTGACGGGAGGTGGAGTCACAGCAGCATTTAGAGAGATGCAGGAGCACCCCCTGCCCTGGAATAAAGAGTTGAGCCAAAAGGCATCACTGGGAAGGGATCAAGCAATCAATCATTCTTTTAAGGAATGTTTATCCTGCTCTTCAGCCATAAAGAAAGCTTACCGATTGTACCTACCTTCAGGCTTACAATATGAAAAGATACAACACAAAAGGAAAATGGGTTGGGGAGGAGGAGGAAATATGGCAAGTCATATATGAGCTCTTAGTTACCCTCCATCATCATCATCATCATCATCATCATTATTACTAGAATTAGAATTAGAATAAGAATTAGAATTATTACCCGCCCTTCTCCCAGAGGTCCTAGGGCAGATTACAACAATTTAAAAACACATAATTAAAAACAACCTAAACAACATCACAGAATATAGGGTGGGTCCTAAAAATATATCTCTCAGGTGTCGAAGGCCGGGGTAAAGAGATGAAAATGTATTCCTCTCGCAAGGATCATTTTGGAAGCCGCACTCCCTCCATTATTACACATTGGTCTGATTCACATGATTGTATCCTGGTTTAATAAGCCTATGATATTAGGCCCATTGTAAACCATAGTCTCATATCATGGCTGGCTTTTAACCCATTAACCATAGTTTCCAGGTGTGGATATTAAGGGAAGCTATGGTTGACTGCTTTACTTTGGTTTGTTCAGCCACTCGCTTGCTCAGGGAGAAAGGGCTATGTGTGGGTGCATGCTGAGAGTTAATATCCTGTTTTATTAAGCTAGGATCTGACTGTGCAGATTTGCCCATTGTTGAAGAGTTTTCATTGGCTGCTCTGTGTTGTGTTAATTTAGGCTGCAATAGCCTTGCCTTCCAGTGATTTATAAGTCAAAGGGCTGATGGTTCTTCTGGTTAAGGTGATAGGATGGGGGAGAAATTTGATTTTGTTTACTACCTACATGAGAAACTACCTAATTCACATTTCTCAGAGTGATATGTGAACCAAAACACAGCCATCCTTTAAAATTTGCACTCCTCTGAATTTCATGATGCAGCTCTCCACTCCAGACACGTGTACAAACATGCATGTATGAGCAGAAAGTATGCACAAAAGTGCATATATTGGTAAAAACAGCATAGAGAAATGCATTATGCTCTGGAAATTTCTTGTCAAATCTACCTACAAAAATGTGTTTATTAGGAGAAATTCACACTAAAATACTGATGAATTTTCATGAGGATTTTTTTTAAATCCACAAATTGCTGCAGAAATGTGGAGAACTGAATTTAAGACTGGAAAAATGAGAAACTGAGAGAAAAGGAACCAACAGATTTGTCCATCCCTAGTTAAGGATTAGACTCAAACACACTTCCCCAGCCTGGTGCCCTCCAGATGTTTTGGACTACAACTCCCATCAGCTCCAGCAAGAACGGCCAATGAACTGGGTTGATGGAAGTTGTGGCCATAATCTCTGGAGGGCACAGGTTGGGGAAGGCTAGACTAGAAGAACATTTGTCCTATTAGAGATGACAACAGTTCACCAGTTAACAGCTTCAGCTTGTGAAATGGCTGTCACTTCACTACTTAGTGCCTTATTGTTCACAAATGCATGTTTTTAAGAGATGTGTGCAGTGGCGGGTGGTGGCTCCATGTCAATGGGGCTGTGAATCCGCTCCAGGTTTTAGTCTGAACTTTCAAGGAGCTGTCCAAGGTGGAAGCTCTTTGAAAGTCAACTACAACCTGGAGCAGATTCACCACTCCACTGACATTGGGGCTGCAGTCTTCACTGAGGGTGCATGTGGCTAAAGCAGTCTTTCCCAACTAGTGGGCCACCAGATGTTGTTGCACCACAACTCCCATCAGCCTCAGCCAGCATTGCCAATGGTCAGGAAAGATGGGAATTGTGGTCCAACAACATCTGGTGGCCCACTAGTTGGGAAACGCTGTGCTAAAGCCAAGAATGCATCCACATGCCCACTCCAAGGTTTGACTTCAAGAAACCTTGAGGGCAGAACTGAACCTTGAAGAATGATAGCAACTCAAACTAATGAAACTTTACCCAGGCAGCTCCCTACAGGCCCAAGAGCTTGGAGAGCCACTGCCAGTCAGGCACAATTGACTGGGCTGGATGGACAAATAGTTGGTCTCAGCAAAAGGCAGTTTTCTAAGGCAAAAACTGGGAGAAAACAGGGAGAGTGATTTACTAGGAGCAATGAAATGTGGAGCATTTGGAAGAACTTCTGGATGTAGTGTGGAGGGTTCAAAGGAATTAAGCCTGTGCAATCCTATACCCATTTACTTGCTGGGAGCAAAGTGCATTAAGAACCTAAGAAGACCCTGCTGGGTCAGGCCAGTGGCCCATCTAGTCCTGCATCCCGTTCTCATAATGGCTAACCAGATGCCCCTGGGAAGCTCACAAGCAGGAACTGAACACATGAGCATTTCCCCCTCCTGTGGTTTCCAGCACCTGGTATTCAGAAGCATGCTTCCTCTGACTATGAAGGCAGAGTATAGCCATCATGGCTAGCAGCTACTGATAGCCTTACCCTCCATGAATTTGTCTAGTCCTCTTTTAAAGCCATCCAAGTTGGTGGCCATCACTGTCTCCTGTGGGAGCAAATTCCGTAGTTTAACTATGCACTGTGTGAAGTACTGCCTTTTCTTTCTTTTGAATTGCATTGAAACCATCGAAACCAGTGGGACTTACAGCACAATCCAAACCCCACTTACCTGGGAGTAAGCCCCTTTGAACTTACTCGGACTTACTTTTGAGTAGGCGTGGCTAGGATTGCAACCTTCGTTCTGAGCAGACAGGTTGTGTTGTAAGCCTGCAGTCCTCAGCATCCTTACTAAGGGGTAAACTGCATTGAACACAGCAGGGCTTACTTGTGAGTAGACATGCATAGGATTGCACAGGGCTGTGAAGATTATCATGTCCAGGGTTTGAATCGAAGGCCAAGAAATAAAATGAAATTCTAGGACACCGATCTAGAATTGCCCTTGAAAAATGTCACCTAAAGCAAACTTTGTAGGATTCCTGCTCAGGAGAAAGATCAGAGGGCTTCTGAGGGGAGGGGATATTTTTCATAAGACTACTGCAATTTCTTTGGGTGGTTTCACACATCCATGGGGATTGTAGTGTTTATCTCACTCTTCCTCTAGGTAGTTCAGGATCTTATGCATGTCCCTGTGTCGTTCTCACAAGCACCTTGTGAGGAGGTACGCTGACACGCCTAATTGGCCCGAGATGAGGCCAATAAGGCCAGTAAGCTTTGTGTGAATTTGAACTCTTCCCCCACCCCCATCTAAACACAACATGCTTACCTCCTGCCCTGTACTGGCTCTCTGAAATCCGTTTCTATTGCAAAGTAGTTGCCAACCCTGCTAAATATCTGGGCATGGAATAGATGGCTGTCTACACTTTGGCTGGCTCTAGCTTTCAAAAATTCCATACAGCATAACGCTGATGCTAGCTCTTGACTGGGAAATTATTTTAATCCATAATTGACTAGGTCAAATGAGATGTGGGAACATAAGCTGTTAGGAATCCTTAAAAAACAAAAAACCAGCTGGTATCACCAGTGCTGCCGTAATACATTTTTAGAATCCAGACACATCTCTTTTTTGGGAGTGTGATTTCTGTATTTATGTTACAGCATTTCATAGGGCCTCCAAATAGGAGCTTGTCAGGTCTTCTTCCTTTTACCCACACACCCATCTTTAGATGGCTGTATCAGCTAAAGTCCCCTGGAGACGGCCTGGGATACTTATTCATCATCATAACAACCGTTTAATGTAAAATTAACAGCTTAACTGCTGTGGCCATAAACAGGGGTCTGCATTACTGCAGATGGATGAGGGTTTCTTAGTTGCAATGAGAATGCAGACAGGAAGAAGTGCAAACAAAGCAGAGCTTGGAAAAGTTACTTTTTTGAACTACAACTCCCATCAGCCCCAGCCAGCATGGCCACTGGATTGCGCTGATGGGAGTTGTAGTTCAAAAAAGGAACTTTTCCAAGCTCTGAAACAAAGTACGGTCATTTCCCAGTGGAGACGGGTGGCTCCAGTGTCAGTTGGGCAGTGAATCCGCTCCAGGTTTTACTCTGAACTTTCAACCACTTACATACAACCCAAAACAAACACAACACAGACAAAACAGAAAGCAGCCCAACGGCGTAATGATAAGCAAACAAACAAAGAGTCCAGAAACCCTCAAAAACGTTAAAATAAAAAAATGGGGAGGGACAGGAATCCTTGGTGGGTGTCAAGGGGTTGCCTGAGGGTACTGTGGCACCCGCAGGCACTACTCTGAGGGCACCAGTGCTAGGGCATGTCACTGAGCGAATGTAGATCAGAGATAGCACACACACTCTGCCTGGAGAAGGACCCAGTTTCAATCACTGGCATCTCTGACAGAGCACTTCAGAACCCCCCCCCCAAAAAAAACCACATGGCCCTTATCTTGAGTCACACCTTCGATCCATCTAGCTCAGTATTGTCCACACTGACTGGCAGCAGCTCTCTGGGATTTTAGGAAGGATGCTCTCCCAGCCCTACCTGGAGATGCTGCAGGTTGAACCTGGAGCCTTCTGCATGCAAGGAAGATGCTCTACCACTGAGCTACTGTGCCACTTTGGGGATAAGTCCTAAATGCAATTTAACAAGGAGTGGGAGTGGGGTGGGCGTGACGTTAATGCTTAAAAGCATTCATCTGGGGTGGGGGAAGAGTCTTTCCCATCTCATCAGGGTTTTTTTTTGCATCAGTTTGTTTGTCTTTGAAGAAATGCCTTTACAGCGAGCCTCATTTGGGAATCTCCATTAAAAGAAAGCTGCAGGCATGGCATCTGGTGGCTTCGAAGTCAGTGGAGCAGTGAATCCACTCTGGGTTTTAGTCTGAAATTCAAAGAGCTGTCCAAGGTGCTCGTCCAGCATTTTGGACAGCTCTTTGAAAGTTTGCACTAAAACCCGGAGTGGATTCACTGCCCCACTGACTTTGGAGCCACCAGTCTCCACTAGTTGCAGGGGATACGAACCTGTCTGCCTCCAACCAATGTCTATGGCACACAGCTCCCCAACAACGTCTAGCCTAGAGATGGAGAACCTCAGGTCTGCGGCATGCTCTATCCAGCCCTCATGACTCTCCCGCTTTTTCTCTTTCTCTCACCAGACCATGCCCTCACTGGCCCTGCCTCAAACCCTCCTTGAGTGCTTTTCTCTGGCTGGAACATGCCGTTGAACTGGGATCATGCCTCTTGCTTATCTGAATGGAAGAGGGATTGCTGGGGGTGTGGGTTTTGTGCAGCAGCGGCTGGTGGCTCCATGTCAGTGGGGCAATGGAATCCGCTCCAAGTTTTCATCCAAACTTTCAAGGAAGCACCATAGACATCTCCTTGAAAGTTTGGACTAAACCCGTAACGGATTCCACTGCCCCACTGACATGGAGTCACCAGCCGCCACTGGTTGTGTGTGGCCGGAAAAGTAGCCTACTGTATAAAGTTAAGAGTCACATCTCTCAACCTAGCCTCTTTTAGTTCTAACCCTGCACATTTTGGAGTCTAGCCCCACGCAACATGCAGGCCCCCTGGAAGGCTGACCATAAGAGAACGTCCTTTGGACTGAAAACGTTGCCCCACCCTTGGTCTAGCCAATGCAATGTGTTGTGTGATGTCATCATGTCCAGCTTTTCTTAACCCAGTGACATCACATCTCATCACACAATTCTGCCAAGCTGCATGTTACATTAAGCAGGCTTTTAATAAAGAAAAGCAGGCTTTATATGGCTTCTTCTATTAAAAACAAAATCACCCCGTAGAGCCCTAATCCAGACTGGGAGCACAGTCCATGCCTATCAGTTTCCTCCTGAGAACACACACACACATATTCATGCATGCAGACACACACACACAGAGCTGACCATGGACAAACAGCAGCCAGGAGTTCTTTCAGCAGAACCCTGCAGCAACACACCACAATCCCGATCCAATCCACAAGCTGCTTTTCCTTCAGAATTAAAATACTGGTGTTAAGCGTGATGTGTAGTTTGGCCCTTCGGGTAGACCAGAGATGGGTTTCCTGTGACCCTGTTGGACACCGACTCCCATTGGCCCAAGCCAGCATGGCTGATATTCACAGATGATGGGCGCTATAGGCCTGCAACCTCTGGAGGGCCACAGGTTCCCAACCCCTGAACCAGACATTGCCAGGAAAATAGAATGAGGAGTTGTGGGTTGACAGCATGTCACTCATATGTCCCCCCTCCCCCACCACCTCCAGACCAAACCAATGGAGGCAGAATGGTGCAATTAAATAAGTTAGCCCTTGCACCAAAACAATATGCTAGGTCTTGGTCTGTGGCTCTCCCTCCCTCCAACAGCAAATGAAAGGACAAACAAAAACGCTTAAGCATACCTAGAGCTGCATCTAAACACAAAGGGGGGGGACAGACTAAACAAGCTTCCCCCCCTCTGTTTTCTCCCTGAGCCAAGTAATCCCTTTGATTATATCTAATACCTGCCAAAACCCAGATGGTATGCCCACCCATCTCACAGTGTGATAATGCCACATTGCAAAATCTGCCCATTAATATTAATTGTCAGCCGGAGAATCTTTCTGAACTACTATAGCTGGAGATTGCCTCATGAAAGCGGGGCACGGTTTAGCAGGGATTTCACAATGATTCTTGTTATTTCATCCCGAGTCTCACATACGTGGAATGTTAAACAACACTCATCTCATTTCTGCCATCCTCTGCCTCCCACAATCCTGGCCTCAAATATCTGGGTATTGGGGGGGGGGGTCCACCTGCTGACCAAAGGCGCTGCTGTCAAATTGCCAGGAGCTCCAACAAAGTGCATCTCAGAGCATGCTACAGAAAGCGTTCCCCTTCCCCTGATAGTACTTTGGATCGGCAGTGTCCAGGCATATCAAATGTGAATCTTACCTGCCATTCACCACATAGCCTCTCAAGGGCCGAAATATACCAGCTCAAGTCAAGTCCCTAAACTGATTACACGCACCGCCGGCTCTGGATTCAAGGTAAGGGAAGCACTGGGAGACAAACTTCTGCTTGCGTCGCTGCCACTGGTACGTTTGGGGAACAGACCATAGTCCAAGGGCAGTGCACATACTTTGTATAGTAAGGGGGAACCGCTGTCACTCAGCGCAAGTGATACTGCACTAGATGGATCAGCATTCTGCCTTCCTTGTTGTTCCTAACATCCTTTTGATGTACCCATATGAGCCTTTTTACCTCTGGTACAGATGAGAATATGAGAAGAGCCTGCTGGATCAGGCCAGTGGCACATCTAGTCCAGCTTCCTTTTCTGACAGCCGGCCGGATGCCCTAATGGGAAGTCCACGAGCAGCACAGCACTCTGCCCTTCTGCATTCAGAAGCATCCTTCCTCCGACAGTGTAGCTGGAACAGAACCATCAGGGTTAGTAGCCGTTGGCAGCCCTTGTCCTCCATGGTCATTTGCACAGTCATTACTTCCTGAGGAACCAGATTAAATTTTTCCCATACCACTTTCCATAGCTGCCATTCTTGGTCCTGTCAATGCTGTTTTTCCCTCAAGCGTCCCTCCAAATTTTTTTCAATTACAAATTTCTAGCGGTTTTCAGAGCTTATATCACAATTGTTGAGCAACTGTTTGAGGTCTAAAGCAGACCTAGCACTCGCCTAGTTTGAAAGACTGGTTTGTGACAGGGCTCTGGAGTCGGTACGTCAAACCTTCGACTCCAGCTCCTTTATTCTTCTACTGTCCGACTCCAACTCCTTCATAAATAGCAAATGTATATTAATTTATTAATATTAATAAATTAATATTAATTTTATTTTGACACCAGAGTCAGAGTCAGTACATTTCTGCCGACTCCGACTCCACCCAAAATTGCTTCCGACTCCGACTCCACAACTCCGACTCCACAGCCCTGGTTTGTGATGTGCCTGGACATGGTGGGGAACTCAAGTCTCACCTCTGCCATTTCATTTTTTTTATTGTTATCCTTTCATCTGCATGGTTATTTAAGTGCTCTAATGCTTGCACACATCAAAACCAGAAGAGCTGGGTCCATAATATTTAAAATTATTGTTGCATGTTGTATTTTAAATATTTTATTATAAGTCATCCAGAAAATATGTCTTACATTTATACCCTACTTTTCTTCCATCATGGAATCGAAGGAGGATACATGTGGCTCCTAGGAAGTCTGCAACCAAAAAGGATAGAAACCCAACCTAAACAACCTCTGAAAAACTCAAATGGGCTTCGTAATGTATCTATTAGAACTTCAAAAGTATTAAATGTAATTTTAATATACATCCATCCGTGGATGTATACATCCATCCATGGTCGGTAAAATGAGTACCCGGCATATGCTGGGGGGTAAAGAAAGGCCGGAGAAGGAACTGGCAATCCCACCCCATATGTACGGTCTGCCTAGTAAACGTTGCAAGACGTCGCCCTAAGAGTTGGAAATGACTCGCACTACAAGTGCAGGGACACCTTTACTTTAGCAATCCTAGGAGGTATCTCATCAGGCACTAACCAGATCCAAACCTGCTAAGCTTCAGCAAGGCAGTGGCCTCATATGGAGTAGGGACATAGCTCAGTGGTACAGCATCTGCTTTGCATGCAGAAGGTTCTAGATTCAATCCCTGGCATCTCCGGGGAAGACTGGGAGATACTCCATTCTGAAACCCAGGAGGGCTATTGCTAGTCAGTGTAGACATACTGAACTAGATGGGCCAATGGTCTGACTCAATATAAAGTAGCTTCCTATGCCTTCAGACCATTCCCTGGGGCCACATGGTCAACTATATAAAGATTATTATTACTGTTGTCGTTGAAAACAGAGGTATGTCAGTGTGGTTACGAGCACATATGCATCCTGTTGGTATTTATGCTTTTGAAGAGTGATTTCAACAGATCTGGAGGTTGTGGTAAGGAATTGAGAGGACCTCAATGTATTGTCAGGATAATTTAGGATGGGGGTGATTAGAGACAGCCCACCAGTGAAGCACTATCTAGTCCTTCCTTTTCTATGGTAACAGAAGTTTTGGGTTCAAGGAGACAATATTCAAGTGTATACAAGTGTGGGGAATTAATAGTAACAAAACAGATCATAACAGATCATGGGCCACGATGGGGGTACTGTCCATTTTATATTTATTTATATGTATACAAAATATGTGTATACCACTATTCATGAAAAAAATCAAAGCAGTTTACATCATTACATTTGTTTTTCAGTTCTGGACAGAGGTCAGTGTTTGTATCATCTTGGTCCTAGAAAGAGAACTAAAATTTATGGACAAAATAGCATTGATACGATACCCTCCTATTGTGTGGAAACTTACCGCAGGACAATGGAGATAGATTAGTTGCGCGCTCTTGGTTGCCAAATGATTAATTTTACAGTATTGGAAATGTAAACACAGTCCAACAATCCTCATTTGCCATACATGAACTAGTTAGACGTAGCGGATTACAGAAATCAAGATACTGACCAGGCTGTATGGCAAATCTGCACTGAACTCTGTCACAAGCTGAATGACACCCCCATACATTGAAAAGGAGCAAAATCTATAAATACTGACCCACTTCTCTCCCCCTTTCTCCTTCTACCATTTTTTATTTTTTGTTTTTATCACCTTTTTGTTGACATTTTTGTTGCTATTGTTGTGCTTGATGTGTTGATATAAGCAAAAAATACAATAAAATAATTATACAAAGAACAACAACAAATCATGGGATCATGTTGCCTGGGGAAATTCTGAAAGGACCCTAGTGTGGCAGCACCCCTGAAATGGCCCTAAAATGTCATGAGACAAGAGGGACTAGGAGCCATTTCCCATAGGATGCTTCACTGACACAGAGATGCTTCCAGATGTCATAGATGTCAGCAAGTGGAATCCTTCCAACCTCCCAACATGCTGCAACTTGATTAACACCCTGATGTTTTTTGTTCCCAGACTATCAGCAGACAACATGACGTAAATCAAATGGCATGTGCAAATATAATTGGTTTGATATCATCCAGATTACAAATTTGCTTTTGTTTTATTTTTCTTCTTTGGACATGGAACTGGGTTGAGA
Organism: Rhineura floridana; assembly: GCF_030035675.1. Taxonomy (NCBI): domain Eukaryota; kingdom Metazoa; phylum Chordata; class Lepidosauria; order Squamata; family Rhineuridae; genus Rhineura; species Rhineura floridana. The sequence continues at coordinate 200,658,765 of NC_084483.1, read as the reverse complement.
GGACGAGGAGAGAGAAAGGAATGTAGCGTAAGAAGTTCTTCGGCCCATTGCAGGCCACATCCACACCGAACCTTTAGAGCAGTGGTTCCCAACATTTATGAGCACGGGACCCCCTTTATAAGCTGAAAAAAAATTGTGCCCCCCTCCCCCCAGGGAGGGAGGCTGGCTGCCAGGAAGGAAGGGGGAAAGCAGCCTTTCTTTGCAGGCTTGCTTCTTTTTGCTTCACAAAAAACCCTCTCCTCTCATTCTAAGCAAGGGCGTTGCCAGTAGCGGCAGTGCAAGGAGATGGGAATCAGTGGTAGTAATCCCCTCTTCTTCCTGGTAGCTCCACCCTCAGCCTCCTTTGGCATCTGCCATGTATTTTATAGGCAGATGCCTGCCCTTAGTGCGCCTGAAAGACGTTCTTGCGCTTCAGCAAAAGGCCTCCCCTCTCGTTTGGAGCAAGGGGGAGGTGTCATCTGCAGCAGCAGCGGAAAGCAGACAGTGTCGAGGGAGTGAAGATTTTTTAAAAAGATTAATAAATAATTCATTTCTTTACTGTTCACGGCCCCCTCTGGATTACTTCGTGGCCCCTCTGGGGGTCCCGGCCCCCAGGTTGGGAACCACTGCTTTAGAGCATTCATATACCACTCCAGGCGGAAGGATGAGATACAAATTAAATAAATAATAATAAATTATTTAATACTCCTGGCTTCCCCCAAAGAATCCTGGGTACTTTAGTTTGTTAAGAATGCTGGGAACAGTAGCTCTGTGAGGGGTCTGCTTAGAACTCTCAACACCCTTCACAAACTACAGTTCCCAGGATTCTTTGGGGGAAGCCATACCTGTTTAAAGTATAAGAATAGTGAGATACATGTATGACATAGGTGTGACCACACAATGCTTCTGGATCAGCAAAGTAGTCCAGAGAAATCCCAGATAAAATAATCAGCGGGCACAAGGTGATCTTCCCTTCAGTGGCAAACTTGGCCAAAAGGAGTTTGACCATAGAAACAAGTTCCTGAACAAACTATAATGCCAATGGTGGTACGTTTCTTCTTTTGTATACATCAGTAGTGTAGAGGCCAATTCAGAAGTAGAGGGTCCCGTCATGATAGTCATAGCCACACAACTCCCCCCTTTTATTGCTGAGGGGTTGAGAATGAAATCCTTGTTAATACCTCCTCACACAACAACAGATATCCCTAGGAGCCAATAAGCATGAAAGATGAGAGTGTTAGCTACTGAGAAGAGTCTTCTCACTGGTTGACCCACCTCCTTTCACTCTGATTGGCTCCAATCAGCAGGAAAAGACAAGGAAGCATGTTAGAAGACTCTTCTCAGTGACTAACACACTCCCCTTTCATGCTGATTGACTCACAGGATGCTGGAGACATAGAGACCCTGCTCTCAAAAAAGTAAGGGGTCTAAGACCCCTTGAGACCCTGGACATCTACACCCCCGGTGTACATTAGCTAACTTTCAAATCAGAATAAAATGTATTTCTGGATTTAAAATCTTAAAAATGCACTGTTTCTATTCAAGATTCATTAACCTAGCAAGAAGTCTCTCCACTCACCCACCCACTCACCCGCCTGGCACATGAGCAGAACTTGTGGGTCTCTCCTCTGAATCGCATCAGAGCTATTGCTTTCCTCATCTGATTTTTATTCCTCTCTCTCTCTCTCTCCCTCAACAAAAGCTGTGGTTTTGCTGCTTCTGAGTGCTCTTTGCAGAAGGAACAAAAAGGAGAACCCGGTAAATGCTGGGCTAAATGGCTCCAGCTGAACAATGGCAAGTGGTAGACAAAATATGCCTGAGGTTACAAAAAGGACCTTTAAAAAAAGCAGGCTGCGACATGTTAAAGATGCATTCTTTGAGAGTTGAGGCGTGGGGGCAGACGGGGTGGGGGGAGAAAGCTCTATGGATATAATTTAGCCCGCACAACAAGGTCAAACTGATTTAATTCCCACCACCACCACCCTGAAAGGTCAAGGAGAGGCCTGGCTGACCTAACCTCTGTGCTCTCCATCTGTCTGCTCCTGAAGCCAGACACTTTCAATAGGGGATTGTGTGTTCCTGGCTGGCTGCAAACTAACTGAAGTAATCGCCCGGTCTAGGGGCCTTCTGAAAGTGTTTGCCAACGGTCTCCCGCTGCCTCCGGAAGTCGCAGTCAGTCCCTCCCTCCCAAAGACGGTGGCATCAAAGCCAGAATCATAAAAATGCCATGGTTTCTTAACGTCCCACAGTTCAGTGAACTTTACAAAGTCACTGGTAAAACTGCCGACAGAGCCCAGGCCCCAAACCAGGCTACTCAGCAAGGCTTCTTCGTTTCAGCCGCATGCTTCACTCCTTCCCTTTTTCTGTTGAATTTTAGACTGTAAGCTCTTCAGGGCAGGGTCCTTTCCTCTTCTCCTACTACGCCCCATGCACTCTAATGGCAGTAACAAAGGATAATACATATCAGAAGAGTTAGTTGAGTATCAAGTTCACAGACACCTCTTACTGGAACTGAAGAGCAGGCGGTTCATGGGAACAAATCAAATAAATAAAATGTCCTCTTCCCCTGAGCCCCTTTTAGCACAAGGGTGGGGAGCCTTTTCCAGGCTGCCTTGTGGAGAACTTTCCGGGGGACACATGCCAGTGGTGGGCAGAGCAAAAGCAGGCAGAGTAATGTGGGTGACTCTTATTTTTGTATAGAAGCCTGTATTCCAGCCATGCAGAAGCCAGAGGTTTCTACACAGATGCCTCTCATTCCTCCATCCAGGCAGGCAAGAGGCTTTATCACAGTTCAAGGACCCACTCCATCCAGGAGGAGTACATAAAGCAGGGCCGGGAAGAGTCCTGAGGGCCAGACAGAGAGGCCTGGAGGGCCACATTTGGCTCCCAGGCTTGAGAATCTAAGAACATAGGAAGAACCTGCTGGATTAGGCCAGTGGCCCATCTAGACCAGCACACTCTTCTCACAATGGCCAACCAAATGCCCATGATGGGAAGCCTGCAAGCAGGACTGGAGCACAGAGCCCTCTCCCCTCCTGCAATTTCCAGCAACTGGTATTCCGGAGCCTACCGCCTCTGACTATGGAAACAGAGCTTAGCCATCACAGCCAGTTCCCTATCCCTGTTTTAGGGTTTTAAATCACACCACCTGAATCACTCTGGATGCATTTGCAGCAAAGCTGGCTTGGAAGGTCCACAACTGCCCTGAGCTGGGCAAAGTTACTCTTTTTAAACTACAACTCCCATCAGCCCCAGCCAGCATGGCCACTGGATTGGGCTGGTGGGAGTTGTAGTTCAAAAAAAGGAACTTTGCCAAGCTCTGTGACTGCCACTATTGCAATGCTGGCTCCAGGCTTGAGGGTTTCCTCTTCTGTCAGTGGGGCCCCCCACAGAGCCTGCAGCTGGCAGTTGCAGTCAGCAGCTTTCCTTCTGGGTGCTGGGCAGGAACGCTTGGAGTCGTACATTTCCTACAATGCTCTTGAATGCACCAGATATAGCACTGCTGTATGTGGGGCATTGTGGGAAATATAAATTATGCCCTGTCCAGGACGTCCCATAGCGATGTTACATTGGTGACGCTTGGGGGCATTGTAGAAGATTGAAAAGGCAACTCTAAGCCACCCAGCACTCATTGGAGAACTGGAAATGGGGGGCACCAGAGTAGGTGTTGGCAGGGGACCATTCTGGGGCACCAGCAGCTGCCAGATAATTCCAAGTGCTGGTGCCGGCCCTGTAACACTTGTCCTTTGGAAGTGGATGTACACACCATAGGAAGTTGTAACCAACAGCAGCTTCTCAACTGTGCTTGAGACGTGTGTTTGCAAATATGTTTGTCGTGTTTACACTATACTCTTTTTCTTTAAAGCTTACCCTCCTGAACATGTAATGTGTGAAACAACCCTTAGGTATGCGTAGTATTTTGTAACAGGTGTAATGAAACAAAATACATAGAGCATATTGCCAGAAGGATCTTTCGCACCAATTTCCTTCTTCCAAAATGAGAACAAATGATGAAACAGAAGCGTATGGCGCATTTTATCCCCCAATTTGTGTGTGTGTATATATATACATATATATAGCTATGTAAAGCAGAGTTCTTTAAAAATAATTGTCAGGGCAGGATAAATATGCAGCACTCCGGTGTGCGTATGTGAAATTTTCATCTCACACAAAATGGTGACAAACTCCCTTTCATTTGAAATATGAACCTCTGCTATTAGAAATGGAATGAAAGGATTAAGAAAAACAGGCCAGGAGGTCTCCTCTCACACACCACACCCAAATATTTATCTTATTGATAAAACCCACTTCAAGAGATGCATTCATTCCTCCCCCCCTTAAGGAGAAAAATCTATGTTTAGTGAAAGCTATTTTGTTTCTGTTCTGCACAAAGAAAGGGCACCATTATCATTTCTTACTGGCTGAGGTTGCTTGAATTAAACCCTTGACCTTATTTTTTTGGGGGCGGGGGAACTATGCACCATGCCCTCCCCTGAATTTTCAGGCTTTTTTTTAATATATATAAAGGTTAACCCTTCCACATCTAGAGATATTAGGAAAAATTGGTCAGAAAGAAATAACTACAGCTGCAATGTTTTGTCAGTTAATTGGATAGATTAATTAACCGAAAACCTGGTTAATCAGGCTTTTTTTTAAAAAAAAGATTTTAAACACATAGCTACAAAAACAGTGAATGCAAGTTATTGTAACACTACAACCCGTGGCCATCTAATGAAACGGGATGTTGGAAGATTCAGGACAGACAAAAGAAAGCATTTCTTCACACAGCGCATTGTTAAACTCTGGAATTCACTCCCACAAGAGGCAGTGATGGTTACTACCTTGGGTGGCTTTAAAAGAGGATTAGACAAATTCAAAGAGGATAAGGCTATCGATGGCTCCTAACCCTGATGTCTGTGTTCTCCCTCCATCGTTGGAGGCAGGATGCCTCTGAATACCAGTTGCTGAGGTCACACGTAGGGAGAGTGCTCTTGCACTCAGGTCCTGCTTATGGGCTTCCAATAGGCATCTGGTTGGCCACGGTGAGAACAGGATGCGGGACTAGATGGGCCACTGGACTGATCCAGCAGATTCTTCTTATGCTGTTATGTGCCATCTTGGAGGCATTCCTGTCCTCTTTCCTTACAGGGAATGCCTCTTCTAAGGATGATATGTGCATGTTCTTGCAGGGCATCTTCTTACACAGGAGGGAGAAGCAATTGCACACTTTCCACAACATTTAAGTCCTTTTCCCTCTCAGCTGCTTTCTGCTGATGGCCGAGACAGGGATCAGGAGACCATATAAAATCTAGATGCAGGCCGTATTTGACCCACAGTCTTGTGGTTCCCCACCCCTGAACTAAAGCCAAGACAATTATGTGGTTCCTCCCCAGCCCCCCCCAAACCACATTTTTCCCTCACAATGAAAAATGTACCCTGATTGAATCAATTAATTGGGTTAAGCTCATGCAATAACATCAGCTAAAATTAATTGGATGTATAATAAATCAGTAGAGAATGGTGGCTCCGATATTAGTGCGGCAGTGAATCCGTTCTGGGTTTTAGTCTGAACTTTCAAGGAGCTGTGCAAGGTGCTTTTGAAAGTGGAAATGGACTTCCTTCAAATCAATTCCAACTTATGGCGACTCTATGAATAGGGTTTTCATGGTAAGTGGTATTCAGAGGGGGTTTACCATTGCCTTCCTCTGAGGCTGAGAGGCAGTGACTGGCCCAAGGTCACCCAGTGAGCTTCATGGCTGTGTGGGGATTCAAATCCTGGTCTCCCAGTTCGTAGTCCTACACTCCAACCACTACGCCACACTGGCTCTCATACTAAAACCCAGAGTGGATTCATCAGAGGCACCGGTCTCCACTGCAGTGAATGCAAAGACGCTGCTATGATTGCCAAGTAAGGGAAGCAAAAACGTTTCCCTATACTTTGCATGAACTGGCAAATGAAGGAGGAAGGGATGGGATTTCAGTCTCTCCCTCCTTTGTGATTTACAGCACTGATTTTGTTCCATTCGGTCATAGTTGCATTACCTCCCTGGCTAGCAAGGTGGGCAGGCCACAAATATCCATGTTCAATAATCTTCCTTGGGTGTTGGGGACGGGCACTTGGTGCAATTTCCTGACTTAAGAATACTTGTTGAGCACACATTCCTGTCCCACCTTTCTTCTGTCATGGAACCCAAAGCGTTTCCCAGGAGGACCCTAATCCAGGCAGGCACTGACCAGACCTAGGCCCCATCTGCACTATACACTTTAAACAGCCATGGCTTCCTCCAAAGAATCCTGGGAATGGTCATTTGTTAAGAGTGCTGGGAGTTTTTAGGAGGTACCTTTGTTCCCCTCACACAGCTACAGTTCCCAGATTTCCTTGGGAAGAAGGAGTGAGCATTAAGCCAGGTTGTGGTCTGAAGCCACATGAGACCAGCTTCCTGCTGAAGCTAAGCAGGGTCAGGTTTGGTCAGTACCTGGATGGGAGACTGCCTGGGGACCATATGTCAGCCACCTCGGGTTGCTATCATGGAAAGAAAGGGCAGAGCTTGGAAAAGTTACTTTTTTTGAACTACAACTCCCATCAGCCCAATCCAGTGGCCATGCTGGCTGGGGCTGATGGGAGTTGTAGTTTAAAAAAAGTAACTTTTCCAAGCTCTGAGAAAGGCAGGGTATAAATGTAATAAATAAAAATAAGCCACTCTGGGAATAGTTGCTCCGCGAGGGGAATAGTGGTGCTTTATTTAAAGCATTCAACAACATGGTGTTTTATTTAAAGTATTCAAGAAATGTCCTATACTGATTTCCTTTTTATGCCACCTTTCCCCTTAGGGAGGTCAGGTGGCATGCACAGCTTTCATCCTCTCCTCCACATCTATCCTCACAACAACCATGTCAGGTAGGCTGCATAGGTTTGGTCATCCAGTGAGCTTTGTGGATGAGCAGGGATTTGTATTTGGCTCCCCCTGCTCCTAGACGAACCATTTTCTCACCATGCTGGTTAAATGCAAACATAGTGATGTTTTTTGATCCATTATGACAACCAGGCCAAGTTCAGGGGGTTGGCACTGATATATAAGGCCCTAGTCAGCATATAAAGGAACAGGTGACTTATGAGAGTGCCTGACCCAGCAGGTCACTGCAGCCTGCGGAGAAGGCTAAGAGATCAGGAGCCTGCTCCATAGCATCTTGGAGCAGGGTTTTCAGTGTGGCAGCCTCCGTTCTATGGAACAGCATTCCTGTTGGGATATTGCAGGTGCCCTCTATCTGCACTTTCCAGAAACAAATGGAGACATTTTTGTTCTGACAAGCTTTCCCAGCTAGAGGAATAGGTTTCTACCATGGCTGTCCATTTTGTATTATTGTTTTTCTAAAAAAATTAATTTGCTATTATTATTTTTCTGTCTTTAACTGGTTTTGATCTGTTTTACGCTGTACATGGCCTTGAGATATGTGCGTAGAAGGCGATAACAACAAAGACATGCTTCTCAACCAGAACTTGGAAAAGTTACTTTTTTTGAACTACAACTCCCATCAGCCCAATCCAGTGGCCATGCTGGCTGGGGCTGATGGGAGTTGTAGTTCAAAAAAGTAACTTTTCCAAGCTCTGTTCTCAACCCCCTACCACTGTGTCCCTAGGTTCTCCTCCTCCCCTACCACCAAATAGCTGGCTACGGGCCTAGTTCACTCAACCAAATTGTGGATCAGAAAGTGATCAGGGGCAACATCTGGAGGGCCACAGGTTCCCCATCCCTGCTCTATGGGTGCCTCCCTGGCCCCCATCCGCAGCCATCTTCTTTGAAGCAAATCAGCAATGATTTCAAGCTTTTCATCCTGTCTTCAAATTGCCACTCACTTGTGGTAATAAAAATAAGCAGGCTCAGGAATTTTTTTAAAAGCCCTCTTCCCTTTGTATAAGAAGATGCACCATTGGAATATTTTCGTAACCGAGTGGTAGCATTCTTAAATTAGAAGTGCAAGCATGGAAGAGAGAGAGAGAGACAACACAGAACACAACCTGATATGCTCTTATTATAGCAATGGCCACACTCCCTCCTCAGGCACAGGAGAAATGAGACAATTTCTTAATTAGGAAAAGACTGTTGGTGGGGAAAGAAGAAAAGCTTACATTTCCTGTCTCCTCTCCAAACCGACTCTTTCCAGGCTGCAAAGTTCTCAAAAACGAAGCACAAGACATTACAAGGAAAGGAGGGAAGCTGGAAACATACAATATAGAATCGCCTCTTCCCTTGACTTCACTGAAGTCTTTCCCAAGGAATAACTTAAAACTTGCCTGTAAGACACCTGGGCCGTGTTGTTGATATATGTCTTCAAGTTGATCATGACTTATGGCGACCCTATGAATCAACGACCTCCAGTATTATCTGTTATAAACCTCCCTGTTCAGATCTTGTAAGTTCAGGTCTGTGGCTTCTCTTATTGCATCAATATATCTTTTGTTTGGCCTTCCTCTTTTCCTACTCCCTTCTGTTTTCCCCAGCATTATTGTCTTTTCTAGTGTATCTTGTCTTCTCATGATGTGTCCAAAGTAGGATAACCTCAGTTTCATCATTTTAGCTTCTAGTACAGTTCTGGTTTAATTTGTTCTGACACCCAATTATTTGTCTTTTTCACAGTCCATGGTATGCGCAAAGCTCTCCTCCGACACCATGTTTCAAATGAGTTGAATGGGCTATGTACACCACATGGCTTCCCCCCCAAAGAATCCTGGGAACTGTAATTTCCTTTGCACAGAGCTACAGTCCCCAGCACCTTTAACAAACTACAGTTCCCAAGATTCTTTGGGGACAATAATGTGCTTTAAATGTAGGAGAAATATGCAGCCCTGGGACCCTATAAAAGGTATGTGTGTTTGTAAGTAATGGAAGGTTCTTTTGTGAAATCACGCACTTGCCTTTTGATAATTCACTCACATTTTTAACCCATAAGAATTTCGCTAATGTACCATTGACAAGAGAGACTGTATTTGTAATTCCCGTGGAGGGCAAGTGATTAGAACCTTGACTAGAGAAAGGGATCTTGAGGTCATGATGGACAGCTCAATGTAAACTTCAGCCCAGAGTGCTGTGTGGCACCTGTGAAAAAGCCAAATTCTGTGCAAGGGGTCATTAGGAAAACGATGAGAAATTAAGCTGCCAATATGGTAATAAGAACATAAGAGCTTGCCGGATCAGGCCAGTGGCCTATCTAGTTCAGCATCCTGTTCACACAGTGGCCAACCAGATGCCCACGATGGGAAGCCCTCAAGCAGGACCTGAGCGCAAGAGCACTCTCCCTTCCTGCAGCTTTCAGACGCATACTACCCTTGTACAAAGTATGGCACGTGACCACAATTGGAATACAGTGCCCACTTCTGGTTGCCTCATCCCAGAAAGGATATTCTAGAACTGGAAAAGGAGCAGAAATGGATAAAGGGGCCAGAGCGATTCCTCTACAAGTGGGGAAACCAATCTGGCCCTTCAGATGTTGGTGAGCTACAACTCCCATCATCCCTGGCCATTGGCCACACTTGCTAGGGCTGATGGGAGCTGTAGTTCACCAACTTCTGGAGGGACAACACTTCCCCACACCTGCAAATCTTACAATACTAGGGACTTTTCAGTTTAGGAAGAAAATTGCAAGGGGGGGACATGCTAGAGCTGTATAAAATTATGCAAGGTACAGAGGAAGAGGATAAGAGTTTTTTTCTCCCTCTCTCTCATCATACTAGAGCCCAGGGTTCATCCAATGAAACCAAAAGACAGGAGAGACTATGAGGAGAGACTGAAAGAACTGGGCATGTTTAGCCTGGAGAAGAGAAGACTGAAGGGAGATAGGATAGCACTCTTCAAGTACATGAAAGGTTGTCACATAGAGGAGGGCCAGGATCTCTTCTCGATCATCCCAGAGTGCAGGACACGGAATAATGGGCTCAAGTTGCAGGAAGCCAGATTTCAATTGGAATCAGGAAACACTTCCTAACAGTTAGAGCCATACGACAATGGAGCCAATCACCTAGAGAGGTAGTGGGCTCTCCGACACTGAAGACATTCAAGAGGCAGCTGGACAGCCATCTGTTGGGAATGCTTTAATTTGGATTCCTGCATTGAGCAGGGGGTGGGACTCGATGGCCTTGTAGGCCCCTTCCAACTCTACTATTCTATGATTCTATGAGATTTAGGGCAGACAAGAGGAAGTACTTCTTCACACAGGAAATAGGAAACTGCTGTATACTGAGAGACCATGGATCCATCTAGCTCAGTACTGTCTACATGACATGTGGGTAACCTTTGGTCCTCCAGATGTTGCTGAACTACAACTTCCATCAGCCCCAGCAAGCGGGGATGATGGGAGTTATAGTTCAGCAACATCTGGAGTGCCAAAGGCCCCCTCCCCATATGGTCCACGCTGACTTGAAGCATCTCTCCAGGGTTTCAGGCAGGGAACATTTCCAGCCCTACCTGGAGATGGCAGAGACTGAAGAGGAGACTTTCTGCATGTAAAGCCAGGTTCTTTACCACGGAGCTATAGTCTCTGTGTTAGCTGTAGGCAGCTGTCAGAAAGCGGCACACCTCAGCCATGAAGACCATACCTCTCAGGCAAAGTACTAGCTCACCCTCCCTGGAAGTTCCTTTTTTATAGTCTTTCCTGCCTAGAAGGTCCCAAGGCCAAACTGAACGGGGATGGTCCTGGAGAGGCTAGCGGCTCCAATGTCTTTCAAGGAGCTGTCCACGGTGCTGAGCAAACCCAGAACAGATTCACTGCCCCACTGACATCAGACCTACCAGTCTTTTATAAGTTCAGGGGGTTCATGCTGCCTTTTGAGTTACGCATCACCTAAATCAATTGGCGACGCCTCACAAACTTGCAGATTGCCAGCAAAGACTGGCCAGTTAATAGCTGTCTTCTGATTTAACTTATACTACTTCTCCGGAATCAGCTTAGTATCTTATGCTTTGATTTGGATTCCTGCATTGAGCAGGGGGTTGGACTTGATGGCCTTATAGGCCCCTTCCAACTCTACTATTCTATGATTCTACCTTTATAGCAGATTCTGTTGCATAGCTTGGATAAGCGGATTTCTGCAAAGTTGGTCTCTGCCTGAAAGTATAACCATTTTATTTTTGGTTTCTTTCCTTGAAATACTTCTATGTTCGGAGGCCCCCAATTACATGGCATAGCAACTGCAAATGTGTAGATTTCAGAGATTCTGTTGCAGCTGCTTGGATCAGCTTAACAAAAGCCTTTCTGTAAGAAATGAATATTCCTTGTATTTAATAAAAAAAATAATTATTTTAATGTGTAGAATGTGCTTTGGCATTTGCAGGAAGTAGAGAAAATCAACAGTTCTATTTAAGGGAGTGTTGTTGCTGTCTTACACTGAAAATGGTTAGCACTGCAGATACTGGAAAAGAAAGTCTCACATCCGCCTCAGCGATTTTCTAAAAAACCTGTTAAGTTACATGAATATAAAAAAAACCCTAAGAAAGCTTTATTTTTATGATTAATTGACACTCATTTTTTTTGCCAGAAAGTGCTGGCAAGATTTCCGAACAAACCTTATGCCGTGCAAATCCTTGTTTGCATCCACAAATTTGAGAAATACTGTATATTTTTCTGCAGTAAGCCATTGTAATATTCAAGTATATATGTGTGTATATATACATATATTTTCACAGTTCTTTCTAAAAAAAAGAGAGGAGGGAAGAGTAACAATGCGGTGACCAGGAGCGCTTTTGCACAGTTGAGACTAGTGCGCCAACTGTGCCCGTTCCTTGAACTGTCGGACATGGCCATGGTGACACATGCCTTAGTTACATCCCGCTTAGATTACTGTAACACGCTCTACGTGGGACTGCCTCTGAAGACTGTTCAGAAACTCCAGCTGGTTCAACGTGCTGCTGCCAGATTGTTAACTGGGGCTGGTTACAGGCCCCATACTACCCCCCTGTTAAAAAAGCTTCACTGGCTGCCAGTCTGTTTCTGAACACAATTCAAAGTGCTGGTGATGACCTATAAAGCCCTATACGGCTTAGGTCCAGGCTATTTATCAGACCGTATCTCCCTGTATGAACCTGCCCGGGCCCTGAGATCTTCAGGAGAGGCCCTTCTCTCAGTACCCACCTCCTCTCAAGTACGATTGGTGGGGACGCGGGATAGGGCCTTCTTGGTGGCGGCCCCTAGGCTGTGGAATGCTCTTCCTAGGGATATAAGAGTGACCCCCTCCCTGCAGTCCTTCCGGCTTCAAACAAAGCCTTTCCTATTCCAATAAGCTTTTGGTACTGACGGTTGCTAAAGTTGGGACTGCTGGGAACTGCACTACTAATGCCAAATTTTACTATTTTTAAATTGGTTTTGATTCCTTTTTATCTTGCAATATGATTGGTTTTAATATTGGATGTAGTTTAATTTCATTTTAATGTAGATTCTGTATGTTTTAATTATATGTGCTTTTATCTGGAAGCCACCGCGAGTTCCAGTATTGGAAGGATGGTAGGATATAAATAAAGAATAACTAACTAACTAACTAACAATTCTGTCTGAAATCTAAATCAAGGCAGATTCCTCCAGAAAGATTCCTTTCCCATGTAAAGAATGTCTGTTCGCCATGTCTGTGTAATGCAAACTCTTGCCTATCTACTCGGTCTCTTATTAGATGCACCAGTAAAACCCTCATCTGTTTGATTTTCATTTCTGAGCTGATGAATGTGCAAAGTAATGCAAAGCAATAAGCAAATGTGTGGAGTATAGCCAACACTTCCATCATCATGATGGCCATCATGGTGCTAGAGTACATTTCAGGTGTCCAAAGCACGCTAATAAAGTAGGGAGGAGAGCCTGGCTGGGAGCCCAGAGTCTGTGAGTTCAAATCCCCGCTCGTGTCTCCTGGGTGTCAAGGGCCAGCTTAATATCACCCCCACAGTGAGTGGCTCAGGGGTTACGTGCCCTGCCACCTGTGCAGCTGTGGGCAAGCTGCAGAGTCCCAAGAAGCCCAGTTGCCCCCTAGCTGGCAGTTGCGGCCAAGGAAGGGGCTGGCTTGTGCAGCTGTGGCAAGCTGAGCAGGCCCTAGCCAGCTGGGGAGGACTAGCCTCAGAGGGAGGCCATGGTAAACCCCCTCTGAATACCGCTTACCATGAACACCCTATTCATAGGGTTGCCATAACTTGGGATCAACTTGAAGGCAGGCCATTTCCATTTGCAGTCCTAGCTCCACCTGCCTGTAAGCCCCATTGAACTCAACAGGACTTACATCCGAGTAGTCAAGGTCAAGACTGAGCTGTAAAGCATGGATGGGCAGCCTTTTTCCTGCTGGGGGTTGGATTCTCTTCGGAGTAACCAGTTGGAGGCTGCATGCTGTCTGTGGATGGGGCCACACTTTTATCTGTTTCTGGTACACCCTTCTCTTTCCCCCCCCCTGCCCAACACCCCTCTTCTCTCTTTCTCTCCCTCCCCACTCAGTGCGCTGCTGGGGAAGGGGCAGATCCTTCTGGTCAGGTCTAGTCTGGTCAAAGGCAGTATGCTTAGGGGTCTAGTCATCCAGGGTCTTAGATCCCTTATTTATTTATTATTTGGGGGAGCAACATCCCAACAGGGTCCATATGTCTCCAGCATCCATTCCTGCTGACTGGAGCCAATCAGACTGAAAGGAGGGGAGTCAGCCACTGAGAAGACTCTTCTCAGTAGCTAACACACTTCCTTTTCATGCTGTTTGGCTCCTAGGGACATCTGTTGTTGTGGAAGAAAGTGTGTGCAGGAAGCACTGAGGAGTGTAGACATGATGATGGAGAGTAAGCAAGAGATAGCAGAAAAGGGATAGGAAAGGGAATAACTTAGGGTGAAGAGGGGGTCTCTCTCTCTGTTGCAGTTTGTTAACAAGAATCTTATCCTCAACTCAGAAGCCAAAAAAAAAAAGAAGGGAAAAAAAGTAGTAGTAGAGGGGGAGGAGGGAAAGAGAGAAAAAATATGTTTGGGGGAAGAAAGTGTGTGTGTGTGTGATGGTGTTTCAGCTTTTAATGGGAAACCCTGGGCTAGATGGTGAACAGAGCAATGATGGAGAGTGAGGGGGGGATATTCTATGGCGTGCATGGTAAGGTGAAATGCAGATTAATATGCTTAAGAGACATGTGTTTGTGTTTATGTGTGTGTATCTGCCTGTGTGTGTGTGTGGTGCAGCCAACACCAGAAGTTAAGATTAGTAGTGTTCATGCTTAAGTTTTTTTCCTAAAATTCATACTGAGTCTTAGTATAGCAACCAAGAAGGAAAACTTGGCGAAAGAAGTTCCTTATCTTACTGCATCTTAGTACATTTCCCACGTATGGGCACAGAAAACCGTAAATCTAGCTGAAAGGCAACACATGGAGATGTGCACTGATTGTTGCAATGCATCACTAAGGGAAAGTACTCAAAACAAAGTAAGAGACTGAAAGTTCATTTTAGTGTATAATCTTAGAAGATTGTATATAACCTGAGAAGGGGGATTGGCTGTGTGGGAGTATGGCTGTGAGGTGTGAGGTGACTGTCATGAAGGGACCCTGCACTTCTGAATTTCCCATTACACTACTGAGTATGATTCTGAATGCCAGTTGCTGGAAACCACAGGAGGGGAGAGTGCTCTTGCACTCAGGTCCTGCTTGTGGGCTATACGTAGGCATCTGGCTGGCCACTATGAGAACAGGATGCAGGACCAGATGGGCCACTGGCCAGATCCAGCAGGCTCTTCTTATGTTCAATTATTGCTTTGCCATTCCCAGTTCAACTTTTTCTATGTGAAATAGGATTTTTTAAAAAATTCAAAATTATACCTCTGTGATGCTCAGTACAATCCTTTCCCGTTTTGCATCTTTTATCCTATACTTTTAATAAGAAATAAAATTAGAGTTTAAAAAATGAAATTGTTTATATATCTGAATTATTATTTTTTGGAAAGCACAAAAGCAGGACTACAGCTGAACGTCAAAAGTCTAAAGTAATGACAACAGATTTATGCAAATTTACATTTGACAATGAGGACATTGAACTTGTCAAGGATTATCAATACCTCGGCACAGTCATTAACCAAAATGGAGACAATAGTCAAGAAATCAGAAGAAGGCTAGGACTGAGTAGGGCAGTTGTGAGAGAACTAGAAAAGGTCCTCAAATGCAAAGATGTATCACTGAACACTAAAGTCAGGATCATTCAGACCATGGTATTTCCGATCTCTATGTATGGATGTGAAAGTTGGACAGTGAAAAAAGCTGATAAGAGAAAAATCAACTCATTTGAAATGTGGTGTTGGAGAAGAGCTTTGCGGATACCATGGACTGTGAAAAAAACAAATAATCGGGTGTAACAGCAAATTAAACCAGAACTGTCACTAGAAGCTAAAATGATGAAACTGAGGTTATCATACTTTGGACACATAATGAGAAGACCTGATTCACTAGAAAAGACAATAATGCTGGGAAAAACAGAAGGGAGTAGAGAAAGAGGAAGGCCAAACAAGAGATATATTGATTCCATAAAGGAAGCCACAAACCTGAATTTATGAGACCTGTTCATGACAGATGCTGTTGGAGGTCACTGATTCATAGGGTCGCCATAAGCCGTAGTAGACTTGGAGGCACATAACAACAACATTTCCTTTTTTTTAAAGTGGGCATATGTCTGCTTCACTGGACAACTGCATTTAAAAAAAAGTTCTCCTCTTGTGAAGGAGAACATTGTGATAGCAACGATTGTGTAAACATCTGAAGACAAATGCAATACTCTCTTTACTTTGCCCCCACTTCAACCCCATATGCCAATGCCTTGTTGCAGTATTATCTATAGAAATATATTATAAGGAACATTATTTTATGAGATAAAGAAGTCACTAAGTCTAATACTCTTGTCTTCAAAGGTGGCCAGAGGGA